>NC_133582.1:41239927-41844113 GCF_964106895.1 Numenius arquata | reverse complement strand
TGTCCTCCCTGGTTACCTCTCCAAGGGGAGAGGCAGCTCTCCTGATAGCAGGCTTTGCTTTTGTTAATTGTTTTTCACTGCCCTCCTAAGAAGGCTTTGGTGGCTTGCCAGGGGTCTGCAAAACCCATGCAGACAAAACATCATTTCAGGAACTTAAAAGCTGGAATTGGGCTTAGGGGGGATGCCAGCAACTGCTTGTTTGGCATCTTCCTTGTAGCAAAGCACAGAGCCAGTCCCTGGCGTGCCCAGCAGAGCAATGCCATCCTTATCGCTGATAATAGTCATAAATGGGTTATTTTCAGACTTTACAACCTCCTGCATTTCCGTTCATCAGCATATTGCCTCCTTCTTCTCCAGAGAGCTTGACCTGAACAGATCAAGGGGGGTTCAAACCTTGTAGGTGCAGTTACTCTGACCATAAGCAGCTGGGCCAGGCTGAAAGGACACTGGGATGGGTTTGCAGCCGGGCGGGCGCTCAGCAGCACTCAGCTCTGAGCGAGGAAACTCCTGGGCACCACGTGGGATGCTGAGCAGAGGCCAGAGTGCTGCTGACCAAGCCAGGTGCCTCGAACAGACCCAGGACACACTCCATGTGCCAAGTGCAGGGGTTTGGCCTGGGGGCTGTTTTTCGCAGGTGGATGGCACCGTAGGAAGCAACACTGGGTGTAAATGAGCAATGGAGCTGTACAGGCTCACAGCGGATAAGGAGCTGGTGCATACAGCTGCCCTGAGTCACTTATATGAGGCATTTTAGGTTTTACCCTTTAGGAAAAGTAGCAGGAGCTATATCAGGAGCAATATCTGCATGCAAACAGGGTGCAGAGCAAGGGGCAGGGGGCTCAGCCCCAGCACCACCAGCTGCTGGGGGGACATTGGGGTGAAGAGCAAGCCTGGGGACACTCTTCCTCCTTGCAAGGTGACAAAGCCATCACCAACGCTGCTGGGAGGGTAGAAAATCCTTTGCAAAGGACCTAACACTGTTTCTTCCCCTGCAGTACATGGCAAAACTCCCCTTGGCGGCTCCTGGGGCAGCTCGCACCCCGCCAGGACGGAGCGGCTGCGGGAGCTCTTAAACCTCCGACAGCTCCCTTGTGGCATAGGAAGTTATCTAACAGACTAACAAAGGGGTCGTTAATAATGAGAGAGCTGGGAGGTGGGAAATTAATTCCCAGAATAAACCGGATTATTTCTAGGTGTTTATTTCCAGTTCTTTGCCTCAGTTGCTGCCCGGAGTTCATTCCTCTGCAGCGCTGCACCGAGCCCATTGCGAGGAATGTTAATGCCGCAGATTAAATCCTAAATAAGAGATATTTACGTAAATATTTTTGGCTTGCTGTAAAAAGGGAAGCAGGAAAGCCTTCGCAAAAATCCAGTTTTTGACTCAGTCAGCAGCTCTTTCTAAAGCAAGCTCCAAGTTGAGGACAAGGATTTTATTTTTTCCAGCAGAAATTTAAGCCGAAGTGCATCCTGGTTGCCGGGTGGGAACCCATTCCTGCTGTTCCTCTTCCGGAGGAGCATCCCTGCGGCTCTCTGTGCCAGGGAAATGGGGATGAGCAGACGTGGGTAGGGGGAGGCTGTGTGCCTCTGTCCCAGGGTCTGCTCCTGCAGGTGGGACCTTTCATCCCTTTGCTGGCACTTGTGGCCTCAGCATGGGAGCTTGGGGGAGGTTTTTGTAGTTTTGGGGTTTTTTTTAAGCAAGGCCAGACTTCAATGTGTTACTTAAAACTTCGCTCAATGCAGATGCTGCTGTTACTTTTTCATCGAGTGCTTCGGCTCTGCTGCAGACCGATGCACACAAAGTAAATCTTTCCCTCGTCCTCTTTCTCTCATTATCTTTTACAAGGTTTGGCTGGTGCTTAGTTACCCTTTAACAGCCCCAGCCCCGAACATTGCTCAAACTGCCCGCAAAGCACCTGGGCAGCTCTACCACACCGGGGTGGCGACCGGCACATTTTAACAGCAGAAATCCCAGTGTTGCCAAGTGCCCGTGGAAAATTCCCCACGCCCGGGCACTCGGCACCCACCGGCATCTGGGATGTCACCTGAAACCCCGTGAGATGTCCCTTGGGGTTCTGCCGTGCACTCAATACACAAGGTGCCTGGACGGGACCCAGCCCCAGCCACTTCCTGGGACACTAATGGGGAGATTTGACCATGAATAGGGCAACGTGGTGTTTATTATGCTGTGATCTGCTGAAAGCCGTCTGTTGGGCTTTTCTTGCAGGTGGCTTTTTGATCCCGTATCTTATCATGCTGATCGTCGAGGGGATGCCTCTGCTCTACCTGGAGCTGGCCGTGGGGCAGCGCATGCGTCAGGGCAGCATTGGCGCTTGGAAAATAATCAGCCCCTACCTCTGTGGTGTCGGTATGTTCTCCTTTTTTATCTGTATTTTTAAGCACCTGGGGAACACGGGTGATTTTTGAATGGAGAGTTTTATCTTTCAGAGAAGAAACCAGGTGGGAAATGAGGTTTTACTGGGTCTCGCTAGGCAGAGCAAAGCTGTTATCCAAATGCCCCACAGCATGCATTTACCCCATCCCTGGTGAGGCGTCAGGGCCAGACCCTGGTTTGCTGGTACCAGGTCCCAGAGCACGGAGGTGTGGGTCCCCCTGTCCTCAGACAGACTGCCAAAATCACGATGTGAAGGCCAGAGCTTAACCCAGCCCCTGGGGCTGCCTACACTGGGCTTTGACCCCAAGAGCATTGTCTTGACAAATTCAACACTGAGTGATAAAACAGTGCCTTAATTTCCTACCGTCGCTGCCTACCATTTACCAATGTTCGCTCTTAGCTGCATTATTAAGTTATTAAATTATTAAATTACACTGATAGCCCAAACTATCTCTTAATTTGCTTACAAGTACGTTCTATCTTTAACAGTACATTGAATATTCACCCCCCCCAGGGGCTAAAGTATAAAATCCAGTGCAGGATAGCCCTGCCGGGAGGAGGAAGAGGCTGCAGCGGCAGAGGAGTGCCCTCTGCATGGGGCCGTGCAGAAGCAAAGCCCCCATGGGGCGTTATGGGGCCCTGGGCGTTTTGGGGTTTTGCTGCTGACCAAGCACCTCCCTCCATGCCCACAGGTGTTGCCAGCGTCGTCGTCTCCTTCTTCCTCTCCATGTACTACAACGTGATAAATGCCTGGGCCTTCTGGTACCTCTTCCACTCCTTCCAGGTGTGTGGGTTCCCAGTGGCACAGTGCATCCCTGCTGTGGCCACGGAGGGTCGTGGTGGCTTTGCATTGGTGCTGGATGTTGCCTGGCACTGTCATCAACCAGGGAGGAACAAAAGCTCCAGAAACCCACCCAGGGCTTTTCCAGGGTGGAAAAAATGAGACAGGGGTGTCCCTCTCTGGGGCTCCCCAGGGGCATCAGAGTGTCAGGCCAAGGCCAGTCCCTTGACACCTTGCTTATATGTACCTTGGTGGCCGTGGTGTCCTGCACCCTGGGCAGGGGAGGGTCCCTGTCCAAAGGCAGGGGAGAGGGTCGGCCCTGGAAGAGAGGATCAGGAGTGTCATCCCCAGGGGAGAGAGGCAGAGTGGGTCTGTCCTTGGGGAGAGGGTCAGAAGAGGTCATCCCCAGGGAAGACAGTCATCCCCAACCCCAGGCAGCACAACGTGGGGACAAGAAAACCCAGGGTCCAGAAAACCACCCTCGCCTTCATTTCCACCAGCACTCTGGCTCTCCCTACCATGCTGATGGTGGATGCTCACCCCATGCTCCTCCCCTCCCTTGCAGGACCCCCTGCCATGGGCCACCTGCCCCGTGAACAGCAACCGTACAGGCTACGAGGAGGAGTGTGAGAAGACGTCGTCCACCCAGTACTTCTGGTACCGCGAGACCCTGAACATCTCTCCATCACTGGAGGTCAGCGGGAGCATACAGTGGGAGCAGGCCCTCTGCCTGATACTGGCCTGGCTGGTGGTCTACCTCTGCATCCTCCGCGGCACTGAGTCCACCGGCAAGGTGAGAGACAGGCACAGCCCTGCCAGGATGTGGGGAGGATAGATGAGCACCAAAAAGGCAGCAGCCATGGCCGCTGTTACTTGGGGTTATGGCATCTCCCCTGGAGCAGCCAGCCCTGCTGCCTCTGCCACTCTGTTAGGTTGCAATTGAAGAAGGCTCAACCAAAACACTAAGTGATATTAAAAAAAAAAAAAAAACAGAACAAAACCAGAGAAGTCTTTAAATGCAGCCACCTCTGCTGCAAAACCAGCCACCAGGCTACGGGCCCTGTGGAAAGCTGCCTGCCACAGCAGAGCTGTGTCAGGAGGTGTCTGTTCCTCAGCCTTTGCAAGGAAAAAAAGTACGTCTACCAGGCATTTTCACTCACTTTTTATTCACACCAGAAGTTAGGGGGGGAGGGGGGGAGGGGGGCTGGAAAGCAGTGTCCTGGCTGAGCCTGCATTAAGAAGCAAGCTGAGGGCTGTAAATCCCCAAATCGTTTTAGCTGAATGCAGAAAGCCAAGAGACTGTAAACTCTTAAACTTGCTGCAGCTGGCTTTGGGGGCAAAAAAAGAAAATAAATAAATAGCCAAGGAGCATTGAAACAGCATCGTGAAGGCAGGGTCTCTTCAGGGGTGGCGCAGGGGGCTCCCCCTGCATCCCTTGTGCAGGAGCAGCAGTGCACAGGGCTGTCCTACTGGGGAGGGTGAAGCTGCTCCATCTCCAGGTGTGTGACAGGGAAAGGCAGATGCCAGCTGCCAGTGCAAGCAGGTGCAAATGGGAGGAATATTTGGTAATTGCCTAGATGATTCTCTTCCCAAGAGCTTGGGAAGACGTGTATTTTGAGTTAGTTTTTATATATGTTTCTGGGTGAGCCGTTGGGGTACATCCCAGCAAAGAGAAATTGATTGCATTCTCCCTTTTTTTTTTTTTCTTTTTTTTCTTTTCTTGCAAGTGGCTTTTTCCAACGTGGAGATTGAACATTTAGATTCAAATTCAGGGGTTTCATGAAAAGCTCATGGAAGACAACTGAAAGATTTAGTTCCCCTTGTCCTCCATCTGGGTCATGTTAAGTCTTTTTCACATCTGAATTAAAATAGTTCCATTCAAGTTTGATTTTGACCTTTTATGAGATCCCTTCGCCTTCCTCCTAGAGCAGATGATGGGTAACTTTTGCCTAATACATTCTTGAGAGATGGTTGCAAACTATTGTTTATCCACTAAATGCTGCAGAACTGAGTTTGTAAATGCTGCAAATATTTTAGATTTTGTTCTTATTTTTCCAGTCAAAGAGAAGACCCTGGGAACAGTAGCACAGATCTTTATTATTAATAAAAACTTGTTTCCCTAAAACTTAAATCTAAAGTTTGCTTTATCTGAAAATATTTCTTTAAAGAAATATTAGCTACAAGCTACTATGAGGTAGCAAAGACAATAATGGGATTTATTTATGTAAAGTAAGTGAGAAAGAGCTAATCTACTATGATCAGTTTTGTGTGTTCTTTAGACCAAGGTGTTCCTCCTTTCCTCAGGTTGTCTACGTAACAGCTTCTTTGCCGTACTGTGTTCTCATCATATACCTCATCAGAGGATTAACACTTCACGGCGCTGTGAACGGGCTCATCTACATGTTCACGCCGAAGGTAGAGAAAAACTGCACAGAATTTTTCATGAAATGTTATTAGTTACCACACGTGTAGGTTTTTAAACGGTGGGAATGCTCCTTTTCCTTATACCGGATTTTTGCAGCAGTAGCTTAGATCAGGCAGCTGGAAACTCCAGGCGGGAGCAGCTGGAGGTTGTTCTGCCAGGGTGCTTGTAAGCTGCTTCCATTCTCCTGCAGAAAAAGACCTGCCCATTGACATAACCTGTAGCATATATTTCCAGACTGAGCAGTAACCCTGCCCAAAACCCACCTCTGAGATAAGACTGGCTCCATCCCTGCAGGCTGGAAGGGGCAGTGCTGGGCATCTGTGCACAGCTTCATGCTCCCACTCTCCCCATCTGGTTTTGTAGCTGGAGCAGCTGTCGAACCCCAAGACCTGGATCAGTGCCGCCACGCAGATCTTCTTCTCTTTGGGCCTGGGCTTTGGCAGCCTCATTGCATTCGCCAGCTACAACGAGCCCAGCAACAACTGCGAGAGGCACGCCATCATTGTCTCACTGATCAACAGCACCACGTCCATATTTGCCAGCATCGTGACTTTCTCCATCTACGGCTTCAAGGCGACGTTTAACTATGAAAGCTGTATCAACAAGTAAGAGGCTGATATTTCACTTGTTTTCCACCACAAGCTGTTCTGGGGAAGGCAATGGGGGGAGGTAAATAAATAACAGCACACTGTGCTGCCAGAGCTGCCCCAAACTCGGCCTTGAGACTGCTCTAATAAAGCTAATGGCACGATTTAAAGTGATGAAGGTTGAGATGAAAGGTCGGAGCCGGTGTGCCTTTTGGCCCCTGGGTGCCACTTACAGGTAAGGGCCAGGTAAAGAGGATGAGTTTGCCTGGGCAAGTCACAGCAGCAATTTCCCCTGCACTCCAGTTCTAGCACATGCTTTGGGGGATGTGGGGGCTGATCAATAAAATGCAGTGATGCTTAGATTCCCCCCAACTCCTTCAAGGCTAAGCCCTGTGTCAGGAGCTCAGCTTCCCCAGCGGTGATGCTCTGGAGGTGCCCAGCAGCCTGCAGGATAGTGCCCTGAGGCAGCAAGCTCACGTGCAGTCCCTGGCACAGGGCCTGTGGCAGTTACACTTTTACTCATATTTTTACAGCTTTCAGTCTATCTGCTGATCAGAGAGGAAACCAGACTGCTAGTTCATTGCCAAAGGCTTGTTAAATTGGTGGGGTGCGGGTGTATTGGTATTTCAAGTAGGCAGGGATCAGGTAGCTAACAGTAGTCCAAGGGCCCTGAAGAAAGACTTTAGGGCCCTTGGACAGCTGGTTAAGGGATCAGGAGCACAAATTGTGTTCTCCTCCATCCCATTACTTGCAGGGATTGATGAGGGTATAAATAGGAAGAGCCAGCAGATTAACTCTTGGCTCCAAGGCTGGTGTCACCGTCAGAACTTTGGTTTCTTTCATCATGGGATGTTCTATAGGACATTAGACCTGGTGGCAACTGGTAGGGCAAGCCTTACCCAAAGGGAAAGAGGAATATTAGGACAAGAATTAGCAGGGCTCATTGAAAGGGCTTTAAACTAGGGTTGAAGGGGGATGGGGATGAAAGCAGGATTACTAAGGAGGAGCCTGGGAGCAGATTACCAGTGCCGATGGGTAAAAGTGCTAGCAAGGTCTTGTGGCCTGTTGCCTCAGCAGAGGTGGAGGATGGTAACCCATGTGGTAATGACATGAGGGACAGTGATAGGCTGGATACCACAGAAGGGTCTGAGCATGGTCAGGGAGGTGTTGGGCCTCACCCCCCCATAAAAATGGCAAGAAAACTAGCCCAGCTAAAGTGCATTTACACAAATGCACGTAGTATGGGCAACAAACAGGAGGAGCTGGAAGCCATTGTACGGCATGAAAGCTATGATGTAGTTGCCATCACGGAAACGTGGTGGGATGAATCGAATGACTGGAGTGCTGCAATGGATGGCTACAAGCTCTTCAGAAGGGACAGGCAAGGAAGGAGAGGAGGAGGAGTGGCCCTGTATGTTAGGGAGGAATATGAATGTGTGGAGATAAATGAGGGTAATAGTAGAGTTGAGTGCCTGTGGGTACGAATCAAGGGGAGGACCAGCAAGGCTGATATTGTGGTGGGAGTCTATTACAGACCACCCAACCAGGATGCAGAGGTTGATGAAATGTTCTATAAGCAGCTAGCAGGTGTCTCGAGATCACTTGCACTTGTCCTGGTGGGTGACTTCAACCTACCAGATATCAGCTGGGCACTCCATACAGCTGAGAGGGAACAGTCTAGGAGATTCCTGGAGTGTGTTGGGGATAACTTCCTGACACAGCTGGTGAGTGAGCCAACTAGGGAAGGAGCGCTACTTGATCTGCTGTTTGCAAACAGAGAGGAACTTGTGGGGGATGTAACAGTTGGAGGCCGTCTGGGGTACAGTGATCATGAAATGATAGAGTTTCTGATTCTCAGGGAAGCAAGAAGGGGAACCAGCAGGACTGCCATCATGGACTTCCGGAGGGCAGACTTTGGTCTTTTCAAAAGTCTGCTTGACAGAGTCCCTTGGGAGGCAGCCCTGAAGGGCAAAGGAGTCCAGGAAGGCTGGACACTTTTCAAGGAAGAAGTCCTAAAAGCACAGGAGCAGGCTGTCCCTGTGCGCAGGAAAGCGAGCTGTCGAGGGAAGAGACCGGCCTGGCTGAACAAAGAGTTAAGGTCACAGCTCAGGGAAAAAAGGAAAGTTTATGTCCTTTGGAAAAAAGGACAGGCGACTCAGGAAGATTACAAACGTGTAGTAAAGTTATGCAGGGAAAAGATTAGAAAGGCCAAAGCTCAGCTAGAACTGAACCTGGCCCTGGATGTTAAAAACAATAAAAAGAATTTCTATAAATATATTAATAGCAAGAGGAGGACTCGGGAGAACCTCCACTCTCTCCTGGATATGGAAGGTAACATAGTGACAAAGGATGAGGAGAAGGCTGAGGTACTGAATGCCTTCTTTGCCTCGGTCTTTAGCAGTGGAGTAGGGTGTCCCCCGAGTACCCAGACCCCTGAGCTAGCAGTTAGGGGCGGGGAGCAGGACGAAGCCCCCGTAATTCTAAGGGAGATGGTGAGGGACTTGCTCCATAACCTCGACATAAACAAGTCTATGGGCCCAGATGGGATTCACCCGAGGGTTCTGAGGGAGCTGGCAGAAGTGCTTGCAGAGCCACTTTCCATCATCTACCAACAGTCGTGGCAAACTGGGGAGGTCCCAGCCGACTGGCGCCTAGCAAATGTGACGCCCATCCACAAGAAGGGTCGGAAGGATGATCCAGGGAACTACAGGCCTGTCAGTCTGACCTCGGTGCCTGGGAAGGTGATGGAACAGATCATCCTGAGTGCCATTATGCAACACATGAAGGATGCCCAGGTGATCAGGCCCAGCCAGCATGGGTTCACAAGGGGCAGGTCCTGCTTGACAAACCTGATCTCCTTCTATGACAAAGTGACTCGCTTGGTGGATGAAGGAAAGGCTGTGGATGTTATCTACCTAGACTTTAGCAAGGCCTTTGATACAGTGTCCCACAGTATCCTGCTGGAGAAACTGGATGCTCATGGCTTAGATGGGTATACTCTCCGCTGGGTTAAAAACTGGCTGGAGGGCCGGGCCCAGAGAGTGGTGGTGAATGGAATGAAGTCCAGTTGGCGACCGGTCACGAGTGGTGTCCCACAGGGCTCGGTACTGGGGCCGGTTCTCTTCAACATCTTTATCAATGATCTGGACGAGGGGATCGAAAGCACCCTCAGCAAATTTGCAGACGACACCAAGCTGGGTGGCACTGTTGATCTGCTGGAGGGTAGAGAGGCTTTGCAGAGGGATCTAGACAGGCTGGATCGATGGGCTGAGACCAACGGGATGAGGTTCAATAAGGCCAAGTGCCGGGTCCTGCACTTGGGTCACAGCAACCCCAGGCAGCGCTACAGGCTTGGGGAAGAATGGCTGGAGAGCTGCCTGGCAGAAAAGGACCTGGGGGTGTTGGTCGACAGCAGGCTGAACATGAGCCAGCAGTGTGCCCAGGTGGCCAAAAAGGCCAACAGCATCCTGGCCTGTATCAAGAACAGTGTAGTGAGTAGGACCCGAGAGGTGATCGTCCCCCTGTACTCGGCACTGGTGAGACCCCACCTCGAGTACTGCGTCCAGCTTTGGGCCCCCTACCACAGGAAAGACATTGAGGTGCTGGAGCAGGTCCAGAGAAGGGCAACGAAGCTGGTGAGGGGTCTGGAGCACAAGTCTTACGAGGAGAGGCTGAGGGAGCTGGGGTTGTTCAGTCTGGGGAAGAGGAGACTGAGGGGAGACCTTATTGCTCTCTACAAGTACCTGAAAGGAGGCTGTAGAGAGGCGGGGGTCGGTCTCTTCTCCCAAGTTACAGATGATAGGACAAGAGGCAATGGCCTCAAGTTGCGCCAGGGGAAGTTCAGGTTAGATATTAGGAAATATTTCTTTACTGAAAGGGTTGTCAGGCATTGGAATGGGCTGCCCAGGGAGGTGGTTGAGGCACCATCCCTGGAGGTATTCAAGAGAGGAGTTGACATAGTGCTTGGGAATATGGATTAGTGTTGGGTGGTGTGGTGGTGTGTGTGTGGGTTGCGTGTGTGGTGGTTTTTGTTTTTGTTTTTTTGTGTTGTGTTTGTTTGGTTTTTTTTTTTTTTTTTTTTTTTTTTTCATTGGTTGGACTAGATGATCTTAAAAGGTCCCTTCCAACCTCTGTGATTCTGTGATTCTGTGATTCTGTGTGGGACTGGAGGGCAAAGCGGAAGAGATGCCAGCTGGCACTGGCCAGCACCCAAAATATTTGCCTGGGAGCGGCAGTGTGGGTGTGGGACTTGCTCCCTCTGAAGCCGAGATAAGCGGAAGGTTGCCCACATCCCAACATGGCCCTCGAAGTACCACAGCTCCCACCCAGGGTGACCAAAGCCCTAGGGCCAGCAGAGCATCCCCATGTGGGGGCTGATAGAGAAGGGGACAAGGTGTAAAACTGGCATCAATCTCATACCTTGACCTGAAAGCCATTAAGTTCCCATGATCTCTTCCAGGGTGATCCTGATACTGATGAACGCTTTTGACCTGGAGGAAGGCTCTCTAACAGCAGACAACCTCAATGACATGAAAGAATACCTCATGGCCACCTACCCGCAGGAATATGCCCAATTATCGCCGCAGCTTAAAAACTGCAGCTTGGAAGCTGAACTTGATACGGTGAGATAGAGCTTTGTGCTAGCCCTGGAGCCTCACTCTGTCCTTTCCTCCCACCGAGCCTGGACCCTCCCACCGAGCCCCTCAGCCCCATGGGGGTACATCCACACCCCTGGGAGCTGCGGTGGGGCTCACTTCTGCACCTCGGGATGGGGCAGGGGGCACTGGGTCAGCCAAGTAAGGGGCTCTCTTGGCTTGTTAGCAACTGAGCCAGGTGGTGATGCAGCCAGACTGCTGCCCGCAGCTGCAGGACAGGGCAGGTCACAGAGGTATGGGGCAAATGTCTTCACTACGAGCAGGATTGTGCCAATTTCTGCCCGGTTTAATAAATTGTTGAAGATCTCATCTGCATCTCCTGTGCAGAACCACCACCATGGCTGTATCTTGTCATTGTGGAGGATCAGTCTCATATGTCCCTATTCTTATGTCCCTAACTGAGCTGAGGAGCAGCCTGTAACTCATTTCTTTGCCCCTTCTCACTGGCAGGCCGTCCAGGGGACAGGGCTGGCATTTATAGTCTATTCTGAAGCCATCAAAAACATGGAGGTGCCCCAGCTGTACTCCGTCCTCTACTTCGTCATGCTGCTGATGCTGGGCATTGGCAGCATGCTGGGAAACACCGCCGCCATCCTCACCCCGCTGACCGACAGCAAGGTCATTGCTGCCCGTTTCCCCAAGGAGGTGATCTCAGGTAAGTGCCTGCCATGAGCAGCACAGGCCGTGCAGGGCAAGAACACGTGCGTGCAAAAGCTTTGGTGTCCCACAGCCACTGAGGGTCCCTCTGTGACCTCAGGTGGAGCAGAGAACATCAAATATGCTGCCTTCTGGCAGGATTTGCTTGCCCTTGGGAAATCCTGCCCAGCCTGTTCAGCACCTTCCCTCGGGAGCTCTCAAAGCACTAGGGCAATCGTGGGTGTGTATTTGCAGGCTTCCCAGCACACCCCAGCTCCCTCAGACTGGTGTCTGCTGACTGGTGACACTCAAAGGGCCCAGGAGACATGTCAAGACACCTGCGATGAGTGGCTCTTCAGTCACATCACTGGTATCCCAACTGTGAACCAGCTCAGTCTTTGGCCAAAAGTGATACGTGCTCCTGTTTGGGAATGGCAATCAATTGTCCCACCTTAAAACCTGTTTTAACTGGGTGCCCAGCAGTAAGGGCAGATGCTGCACACACGCGTGATGAGGCTGCAGCTGAGACTCGGTTGTCTTTGCTGCACTGGTGTGCTCTGACTGCACAGGTCTAAGGAGCAGCAATTTAAGGGTACGCCAGCACATTCACACAGAGAGACATGCTGTTTCCAAAGGGCAAAAAAAAAAAATATTCTTTTTTCTCTGAGAAAGCTTTTCCCAACAGAAATTAGTAGAAATTCCACCAGCTTTTCAGTCACAAGAAGTCCAACATTTCCCCCATGCAATTGGATCTTCAGGTGTAACAACAGGTCCCTGTTTTATCCATGCAGGAGCTGTGTGTTTCATTAACTGCGTGATTGGCCTAACCTTCACGATGGAGGCTGGAAATTACTGGTTTGACATATTCAATGACTACGCAGCCACCCTCTCGCTGCTGTTCATCGTGCTGGTAGAAACCATTGCCGTGTGTTACATCTATGGGATAAGAAGGTAAAAGCGCAAGCCCTCCTTTCTTCATAGCAGGGGTGTGACCACTGGCTAAGAATAGAAATACCACCTCCAGCTAATTTTTTTCTCCTACGCTACAGTATCAGCAAGGATAAGGGTCTCCCCTGCCCTGCAGAACCCCCTCCAGGGCCTCGGGTTTAGGACTGTGTGGGGGCCAGGACAGGTCAACACCTTCTCTGCAGGCAGGGAAGTGCTAATGAGCTGTACACGTGGCTCCCAGCTCCTCTTGTCCCTGGTCGTAAGAGCACCTTCTGCCGAAACTCTGCTTCTCCTTTCACAGCCACGCTGTGTGGGCAGGACAGCGCCAGTACATCTGGTTTCAAACCTTGCCCATCGCTGCTCTCCCAAGTCATCCCTTGTGGGTAAGAGCAAGATGCGGCATCAGGAAAGGTTTTACACAGCAGAGGTGTTTGGAAAGGAAAAGGCTATAGTATTTTCTTTGATAGTCCGTTAGCACAGTACATGGAGAGATGCATGGGCGTTACATCCTTGATGAGTTCAAAGGACTTGGACCTGTTGGAATGAGTCCAGGGAAGGACCATGAAGGTGGTCCGAGGGCTGGAGCACCTCTCCTATGGGGACAGGTTGAGAGACAGTTGGGGTTGTTCAGCCTGGAGAAGAGAAGGCTCAAGGGAGACCTTATAGCAGCCTTCCAGTACCTAAAGGGGGCTACAGGAGAGATGGGGAGGGACTCTTTATCAGGGAGTGGAGTGATAGGACAAGGAGTAACAGTTTTAAACCAAAAGAGGGGAGATTTAGATTAGATACTAGGAAGAAATTCTTTACTGTGAGGATGGTGAGGCACTGGAACAGGTTGCCCAGAGAAGTTGTAGATGCTCCATCCCTGGAGGTGTTCAAGGCCAGGCTGGATGGGGCTTTGAGCAACCTGGTCTAGTGGGAGGTGTCCCTGCCCATGGCAGTGGGGTTGGAACTAGATGATCTTTAAGGTGCTCTAACCATTCTATGATTCTTTGATAGCCTTCAAGTCAGATACAGGTTTCCTGCATGATTTTAGGTACCATCCCCAACTTTAGTCCTGCCTCAAAGACAGTCAAATAACAGCAGTGAGAACAACTCAACTACACAAAAATGAGCAGTACTTTCTCCACAGTATTTAAGCATCATCGCTTTTCTCCATCAGCTTAAACCAGTAACAGTCTGAACTTAGACTCCGGGCAGATGCTTGTTGGGGCTTTTCCCTGCTGTACCTGTTTCTAGCTCCTCTTCCACAGTTTGGGAACCTCTTGGAAGCTCTGTGATGTTTTTAATTTGATTTCACCCTCACTACGTGATCCTGGTGAGCCAGCTCTTCTGACACCACCTCTCTGCTCATCAGTGTCCTGGACAACTATCCTCCCCTCTCCCATCATCTTACATACTTAATTCTGTAGGTGGGTTTGAAGTAACACAGACGGAGGTATCGATTGAACACGTGCAGCTCTCCTCAAAAATATTTGTCTTTTTTTTTTTTCTTTTAAATACAGATTTGAGAAAGATCTTCACAGCATGATTGGGCACAAGCCAAACTGGTATTGGAAGATTATGTGGGCTTTTGCTAGTCCTTTGCTAATTATAAGCCTATTTATATTTTACATCACCGACTACATCCTCACGGGAACTCTGCAATACCAAGCATGGGATGCCACACAGGTAAACTAGTTTTTGGGTTGGTTGATTGTTATTTTTCTTAAAACTTTCCTTAATTCCTGCAAGGACACAGCCTGCCTTCCTAACTACGTTGCCCCACCAGGCTGCCTTCTGAAAGCTCCCAGATGGAGTTGGGCAAGATAAATTTAATTTTGTGGCAAGGTAAAACAGGGGAAACGTGACCTAGTGCCAACGATGACACGGGTCTGTAAAATGGACTCCTTCCCCTCTGCAGTTCTTCAGCTACTAATTCAAACAGTAACATTTTACTCATGTTGAAAACTCAAATATCATCTTAAAAAATACACTTTAAGCGGAAATATTATTTCCAAAGCCTAGTATTTTGGAACAAAATTAGTGGCATTTTAACAGAACCGAGCTGCTGCTGGAATAAATAGCTTCCATAATTTCCGTATACATTTTTCCTCATGGCCAAAAGGCTTTTGTATGAATGCTGAACTGCGTATTTGAATTATGATTGGATCAGTAATCACTGGTTTTGTAACCTTTTGTGGACATGTTCCTGGCACGCAGAAACAAACTGCACAGGTTGTTTTCATGTCGCTGCTGATTTGGGCCCAGCAGTGAGCCTGGCCTCTTGAGTGGGTGTCAGCATGAGCCCACCGGCTCCACGGGAGCAGCACAGAGACCCGACAGGGGTCAGGGCCAAGACATCTCATTAAGAAATGCAAATCAAGCCAAAAATCTTCTCTTTGCCAAAGCTTACAGAAACATTTTTGCCAATATTTCTGTCAGCAGCTCCCTTTCTACCACTTTAAAGCTTGCGTGGTTGGGCAAAGCAAAGCACCGAGTCGTGGGCTGAGCCTGCAAGTGCTTCTCCCATGTCCTGTTGAAATAGCTCAAGACACCAAAAAAACCCCCAAGTCTCACAGTTCCAATGCTTCTTCTCTCCCTTGCAGGGGCAACTGGTGACCAAGGATTACCCGAGCTACGCCCTGGCAGTGATCGGGCTGCTGGTGGCAGCATCCACCACGTGCATACCCCTGGGGGCACTAGTGACTTTTATAAGGAAGAGACTGAAGAGGGAAAGAGTCTCAACTGTGGCATGAATGCCGCCAGCTGGATTTGAGAAGACCTTGCCCCCATCGTCAGTGACCAGCCACTGCTGGGAGACAGCAGCAACCATTATTTGTAGCAGCTATTTATAGAGTCAAGAATGGTGGGTGCTATATTGACCAAAAAGTGATCTTGGGAAGTTCCACAATGGTTCGGGGGGAAAAAAGCTCTTCTGTAACAAGATGAAGCTTTAATATAGCCTCTGTATGAGGGGAAAAAAACAGAAGAGCAGCTCACAAAGGGCCAGCGCAAATTAACCAGTCTATCAACCCATTACACAACGTTAGGCAATTCTTTTCCACTCTGTTGTAGCACAGCCCCTGTGGAAACATGAGCAACCAAGCGCCAAAGTACTGGCAACTACCTGTAGCATTCAAGAAAGCCACGCTCAAGCATGCACATTATTTGAAATGACATCTGTATTTCATCAACAGATGAAACTCCTGAAGTCTTCCACTGCAAATGTGAATAATCACTTTCCTACACAGGAAGAGTCAGCAGGATGGTATTTGAGATGTGTGTGTCCAACGCCGCTGCTTTAACACTTGTGTCCAGCAAAGCAGGTTTTATATATATGTGAGCTGCAGAAGTTCTCCCATCTCCAGAAGTAAACTTCCAATTCCAGTATGTAACTGTGCACTGTGCTGTACTTTGTATTTTCTAGGAATGCACTTTTTAAGTCCACTGAAAGAAACTTGTGATAAAGCTGCTTTACGAGCCCCACCCAACCAGAAGTGTGCCATGTAATCAGCTTTGACAAAGTTCATACCCAGGTATGCTTTAATCATGAGATGTAACAATCCAGCAGTTCCACAGAACTGGTTCATTTCCCTCTGTGAATGTGGCAGAAAGAAAGCAACATGGTTAAATTATAAGCTTCATGTCATAGAAAACAGTAAAATTCTAGCTATGAACTTTAAAGAGGTCACTCTGCAGAACAACATTAGGGACACACTCATGGGATGCGGGTTCCGAGAAGAGCATCTTAACTATGTAACCAGTAGAAGATGGCAAGTGCCTTATAAAAGAGGAATTAGTTTCAACCAAACATTGTTAAAGCACACCAACACGAGTCTCTTGCTCTGGGGCAAAAACCAAGAGGTAATTGTACATCCTTCAGGGGCAGGTGAAACCTTGACAATGACAACCAACAGCAACAAGACATGCTTAGTCTGCAGCAGCCTCTAGAAATAGGACAATCCTCCCGCCCCAGACTTCACTAACAAAGCAAAGACAACTTTTTCACATTTCAGTTTATTAAAAATGGATACCATAAACAAGACCTGTACAAAAAAAAGCCGAAATTGCCCAGAATTTGGTAGCAGTTGCGTGGTGAGAAGTTATCGTCTTGGGCCCCCTCTTCCTCTTCCACGGCCTCGGCCTCTCCCACGGCCTCTGCCCCGGCCTCTTCCAGCAACTGAGCGGATGAAACAAGAAGGATAAATCAAGTGAGACCCAGGAATACTTTCATTTTGATTAAAACATTCTCTATCGAGCATAAACAACATAATGTCTCATCACAGGGAAGCACTAAGTCAGATATAAATCTGTTAAGGCTCAGTAAGTTGCAGACAATAGTTTCATCTTTTGCATAAGGTTTTTCAGTATCTGATTTCCACAGACTGCAGACAACAAGGGGATATCGCATCACAGTTGGCCGCTTCCAAATGCTCTAAGTCTGACACAGAACTATGTTTCCTCTTCTTTTATTTTGATAAAATCTAGATTTTTCAGGCATCAGAAGCAGCATATGCAAGACAAGAATATTTTGTTACTACTCACTACACTGGAAAAGATTTTTCTTTCCCCCCCGTAGCGCACACTGTAGTTCATAAAGCACTCTGCTAAAGGGAAGTGCCAGTTTTAACACACTAGGAGATTCCCAAGCTCAGGCACCACATGAAAGGGCAGCATTTATGTAAAGATCCCAGCACCAAACAGCTCCTGCTGTTTTCAATGATGCCTCTGCCAATTTCTGACGTGATTTGCAGCCCAGGGTCTTGGCTGTGTGTTCCTCCTTTTAAATACTGCTATTTAATGGTAAAGGGAAGGCAGAATCACAGAATAATTCAGGCTGCAAGTAACTGCTGGATGTCTTCTGACCCATATGGTGATAACGTGTCATTTTACCCCTTTTTCCTGAAGAAACACAACCTGTCCCATCGGGTTGCAAGGCCACCCTACAAACTTTGGAAATGACTGGTTAGTTTCAAACAAGTTTGTCAGTGTAAGGCTCAAAAAGATACCAAGAAACTTAAAATTCTGTGGAAGTGGGTGGCTGGGCAAGAGACACACAGTAGCATCCACATTCAAGAAGCAGGCTGAAAGAATTATTCTCTTCCATCTGATGGTATTAGATTAGAAATGCAGAAAGAGCAGAGACAGGGAACAAATCTGTGAGAAACAAGGTGTCGTTTGTTTTGCTGGTGATAGACTGTGTCTGTGTAAAACACACGGGAGCATCAACACCGACTCAACAGTTACAGCACTTAGGTGCATCAGTAGAGAGTCGAGTTCACTAAGTGCCAGCACACTCGGGCCTGAGGCACACGTGCCAAGTACATCTCTCGGCCAGCATCCTGCCTTCCGCTGACAATTTCATTTGCCAAGGACAGACCATGAGTTACAAGCTTTTGAGGCCCAAGGGCATTTACAGATTAAGGCAGAGTACAGCACAATGCAGCTGCGGTGTGCAAGGAGTATTACACCGAGGTAAATAGCGCTATCACAGCTCCTTTTCTTTCTTCAACATTAAAAAGAAATAGTGATGTTCTTGTTCACGTCACATCGTGAGGTTCAAAAAAGCGCAATCCAACCATACTCCCATTTCTCCATGTAGTCAGATGATTTTTACTGGATGTGAGAGGAGCCAAACACTTTCAGGAGCTTTATCCTTGTTCTCTCTAAAGACAGCAGCCACAACACTTGGCTCTTAGCGGCGCACACACCTGAGGCTTCTCATACCATTTCAGTCAGGTAAACACTCCAGTGTGTAACACACACACGGATCACACACTGCAGATCCAAAACTCCAATTACAGGAGAAAAGGTACAACATTAGTTAATGAATTATTAGCACAATTAGCTCATTATTTTAAAAACACACAGATTAGCTGTTGGGCAAAATACACACTGCTGGAAGACAACCTAGAGATTCTCTGGGGTTTACTGGATATTAATCTTTCATAGCGTGGATTAAAATGGAATTACTATCTGTACTGTTAGGCTTCTAAGGAAAAGGTTTTTCTCCAACAAGCTTTTGAAAAAAAAATTCCAGGAAGGTCTCTCAAATTCAGTTCTCTGACAGATTTTTTAAATCCACAACGTGAATTTCAGTGACACATTCAGCACTGCTCAAGAGCCTGTTCTGGACTTTCTCATGAGGCGATGTGAGGTTCCCTATCTAAACTGGGCAAACACAGCAGACACTCGAGAAGAGGAAATGTAAATCCCTGGTGTCAATGTGGATGGAGACTGTGACAGGTTAAGATTTACTCAAGCCTAAAAACATTTACATTTTTAAAAACAGATGTATGAAAAGCCATACGCATAATTTCACAGGAAAGAAAGCTCTACAGAGGCTCAGAAGGTGGGCAAGGCAGTTGCCTTAGCCACTTCAGTATCCAACCCTCAAAGATGAAAGAACTCGCTGCCAAACACAGATATTAAGACATTCAGATCAGCCGTCTTCAGATTCAGAGTTACTAAAATGCACACAAAGGCAGAACAAACAGACCAGGAAAGCACAAACTAACCTGCTTCTCTCTTCTTGGATTTGACTTTTGGTTCCACATCCACTAGCAAGGTATCCAGAGGCAAACTGTCCGGCAGAATGAAGTAGCGGATGTTATTCCCTCGAATGCTCAGGGTCTCCAGCTGTACGGGTTCTCTGTTCTTCAGTGTCATTTTCACTGCTTTGAGATGCGTGTTCATACTGACATCCACTCCTGAAACAACACAAGTCTGATCTCAGGGGTGAACGCCTACAAAACGGTCCCTTGTTGGCTATCTAGGTATGCACGTGCTTCAAGATTTATCCTGTTCATTAACACCTGCTTCTGCCATTCATTAATTAAGCTCTGAAGGAAACGACATGCCTTTTTCTCTCTTAAATTATGCTGGCTAATTTATCAATTGCTGCCTTTGTAGCAATTTTGTAAATGGTTAGAACAATTCCTTTGAATAACAAATGAAATGCTGCTTATTACAGAAGTCTAATACTAGGCTTTTGACTCTTTTAAAAAGCAGCAGAACAAACCTTTGAGGAAAAATAACCTGATCATTTCCTCTCTCTGCAAGCCTTAGAAAAACTCCAACTGCCAAAGAAGCATTTATTTTCTGAAAAAATGCATCTAATACTAGTGTGATATCTTCTAGGAAAGGATGTAAAATGCAAGAAACAATCATTTGGGTTACAAACTCCATGACCAGCCAGCTGTAAGACCTGTACGCAGCCAGCATCGTGCCCATTAGGCAGTGCTAAACTATCTGAAACGAGAATAAAGTCTCAGCTGAATGCATGTATTGAATAACAGCCCTAAAAAGCATTAAAAAGCAGCCTATATTAATTTTTATTTTACATATGACAAGTCTTGCATGGGATTTGAGCTCTAACTATGAAGACCAAAATGAAAGTAACTTTTTCACATCAAAAATCTAGGCAAAATATGGAAATCATAGTTTCCAAACACCTGCTAATTCAGTGACAGGGCACCCACATGAGGAAAATCTTTTGTGTGTTCAAACTTCTCTACAAACTACAATTTGTGGTGAAAATAATTATTGTCTCGCTTCATAAACACAGAAAGACAAACTGTAAGATGCCTTATATGTAAGTATGTTATACAAATAACATACATGAGCAGGCCAGAACCAGAAGAACCAATTATGCTGTGCTTATTCCATATATTTTTCTGTCCTCTCCCCTAATTTCTAGATTTTCCACAGCTCTCTGAGACCTGCACTCCACCTGACCAGCCCCCTTGGTTTCTGTAATGCATGTGAAACCCACCTCTTCAATAGACAGCCCAGGAGGAAAAGGGCACTGTATAATCTGCAGACAGCATAGCAATTAGTGACATAGTTCACCCATTAGCATAAAGGGAAGATCGTCACTTTAGAAACACGGATTACGTTCAAAGTTTTTACAGATTCCTAGCAGAAAACGAGAGAGCATTTGCTCAACAATGAATCATAGAATGGTTAGAGTTGGAAGGGACCATAAAGATCATGGAGTTCCAACCCCCCTGCCATGGGCAGGGACACCTCCCACCAGACCAGGTTGCTCAAAGCCCCATCCAGCCTGGCCTTGAACACTTCCAGGGATGGGGCATCCACAACTTCCCTGGGCAACCTCTTCCAGTGCTTCACCACCCTCACAGTAAAGAATTTCCTCCTAATATCTAATCTAAATGTCCCCTCTTCCAATTTAAAACCATTACCCCTTGTCCTGTCACTACATTTCCTCACAAAGAGTCCCTCTCCGGCTCTCCTGTAGGCTCCCTTCAGATATTGGAAGGCTGCTATGAGGTCTCCCCGGAGCCTTTTCTTCTCCAGGCTGAACAACCCCAGCTCTCTCAACCTGTCTTCACAGGGGAGGTGCTCCATCCCTCTGATCATCTTTGTGGCCCTCTGCTGGACCCGTTCCAATAGGTGCATGTCCCTCCTGTGTTGAGGACTCCAAAGCTGGACACAGTACTCCAGGTGGGGTCTCACGAGCGCAGGCATGAAACCTGCAGGAGCACTGAGGTGAGGAGACAAGCAGTTTGTTTGCTCCCTACCTAGCTGGGTTCAACAGAGCGTGCTGCAATCAGATACCGGGGTAGGTCTAATCAAAGCTGAGGGATCCAGCTGCAAAACAATGCCACTTTTTGACTGCCAAATCTCAGCAGACCGCTACTGGCCAAAAAAGCACCTAAGCAATCCCCTGGAATAGAACTCTGCCAAGTTTTATAATTTTATTTTTTTAACAGTGCCTGGACATAAAAGCGTCTAAAAGTAGCCTGGGGTGAGTGAAGGAAAGCACATCAAGCACCTTCATCAACTTAACTGTAGGGTTTGTGTCATTAAATATGGAGCCCCACCTACACACCTGCTCATCTCTAAAGTAACACCAACATGAGCGTTCTCAGAACAATACCCCTCACTAATAGCATTAAAGCAAACAAAACAATACATATGAGAACCATACAATGAACAATCAAGGCTTTTTCTGCAACTATCAGTTCAGCGACACAAAGAAGCACCCCTAACGCCCACAAACTTACATGATGTGACAGACACTTGGCAACAGCAGGGGACCAGGTTCTTGACACCAGGATCCCATTCTGCCTGTTTTCAAATCACTTTCACGACATCAATGCAAGTACATGAGACGCATTTCCATAGAGATTCACCTTAACCACAGCAAAAACACCCTCAACAAAATTAATTAATTTGTAGATTAAAACTGCCTATGCACAAAGTTTAACCGATTTCAGATCAAACCAACACCTTCACGTTTGCCATTTGTCTGTACTAACGTTAAAACAGTCCCCCCTCTTCCGGCAATTCAGCTGTAAGGGTTTGACGTGACCATAGCTCATTACAATTTCACAAACAAAAGTCAGATGTACTGAAATGCCTTATAAAAAAAATTTAGCCGTATATCCACTACCAGTTTGATAGGGTAGAAAAACGACCTCACCAGTATTATCGTGCTTCTAAATCTTTTAAGAGAACACCATGCTTACACCAGCTTTGCCGACGGCTTGGAGAAGATTATTTCCTTCGCCCCCAAGGCTGTTTGTCAGCAAAGCCTGCCGTCAGGCTGAGAGGCTCCCAGACTACAGCGAATTTACTGCCTCCCAGCCAACTTCTGCAAAAGTCCAGGCTCCTCTATAATGAACGCGCCTTAAGCTTGCACATAAAGATGTAAATTACAAAGAACGTCTCCCGCGTTTTACACAGAAGGTCCCCACCAGAGGGAGTACAAAACAAAAAAGCTCAGTCCAAACCACAGCTGCCAACTGTTAGCAGAAAAGTAACGGGCAAGACTTTCCTGCTGTCTTCTGTCCTGACATACCTGTGATAGTTCCATGCACCTGTGTCCCATTCTTCAGTTCAATGGTCACGGTCTCATGGCTCAGCTTCATTAGAAACCTAGAAATTAAAAACAAAGTAATTGTTGGCTATCACGTAAAGCCTTATATGTTTAACATTCTGATAAAGAAAACCAGTAGGCACCAGGTATTCACACACCCTGAGCTTCCAACAACAGCGTTCCAGAGCTCACAGATGCTGCCGGAGATGCTTAGCAAGGCCTTACAGGCGAGCAAGGCACAAAATCCCCCAACAGACCCCTGACTGACCCGCTGCTGAACCCAGCGAGCTACACCCAGGCCAAACGGCCATCGCTGAACAAAAAAGGAAACGCTTTGGAGCTCGTTAATACCTCAGGAAGGTAACTCTAACCAAACCCGGGCGGGGTGGTTTTTTCCCCCCTCAGAAAGGGTGGTTTTACTGAGGAACCTGCGCAGGCCCGGCCCCCGCCGCCGCCTGACCCCGCGCCCAGGCCCTGCAAGGCGAACGGCCGGCCGCCGCCATCCGGGCGTCGGCCGCCGCCTCACGCCCCACCGGCCGGGGGTGAGGGAGGGGTCCCGCCAGGAGGCCGTTAGGCCGGCGGGGGGCGGCCGTTGAGCGCGCGGGCCGCCTCGCCGCCGCGGCGGCGGCAGCGGTCGCTGGCAGTCAATCCGCCTCCATCCGCTCACCTGACGAGCTTCATGGCGGCGGGAGGCCGGCGCTGCGGCCGGGCGGCCTCGGGCAGGGAGCGGCGGCCGCCCCGCGGGGAGACGAGAGCCCCTGGGCGGAAGGGCCCCGAGGCGCGGGCGGTGCGAGGCCTCCTCCGAGCAGGCCGCGCCGCGCCTCGCCGCTGGCGCCAGGAAGCGGCCGCCGTCGACAACGATGAATGGGCGGAAGGGGCGGGAGCAGCGCCCCCTCACCCCCGGCGGGGCGGCGCATGCGCGGGGCGGGGCCGCGCTGAGGGAGGGAGGGAAGGAAATGGCGGCGGGAGGGAAGAGGTGAACGGCGGCTTCACGCACTGCGGTGGCAGCGAGCTCCACGCTGGTCTGCGGTAGCCAAGCTCGTCTTGTATTGGAAGAAGTATTGGATAAATGTTTCCCCTGAAAGGGTCATTAAGCACTGGAAGGGGCTGCCCAGGGAAGTGGTTGAGGCACCATCCCTGGAGGTATTTAAGAGATGAGCAGACATAGCGCTTAGAGATACAGATGATCTGAAAAGGTCTCTTCCAATCTAGGCAATGCTGTGATTCTATGACTCCAAGTACAACCTTTAAAGAATTCATTTATTTAAGGAACTTAACAGCTCCATTATCCAAAATTTTAACATTTTCTCTCCAAGTACCTATTGTAGGCAATAGCGGTCTGGTGGGGGAAGTAAAGAGCCACCAGTACTGAGCAGAGGTGACACTTGGGATTCAGCATCAGAGAAATTCAGGCACAGCAGTTCTCAGACTGAGATCCGGACTGGCAACAAAGACTGGAACTGCCAGCTCTCACACAGGGTACAGTGCAAGATTATAAATATTTAAGCACAGAATAACCAAATCTTCACCTGCAACAAGCAGATCCAAAACCAAAGCATCCTTCTGGTGAGAAACAGCTCCTAAGGAACAATTTGGGAAGAGTCCACCCCGAAGCACAAAATGCACCACAGACAGTATCTAGAAAAGTTGAACATTTTATTGTCATTTATGAGTACACCATTTGTGATCTCAGAAGTACAGACTCTTTGCAAAGCACTGAAATACAGGTGCCTTCCAACTTCTAAAACCTACACTACTCTACATCTTCCAAACCTTTCATATTAGCAATTCAAGTTTGGTCTTTGCTGCAACAAGTTCTTCAAAGATGAAAAGATTTAGTTGTAGACTTGCAAGACAACTGAACTGAGTTTCGAACGCCACCTGCCAGTAAGCCACCAAAACCATTACCTTTAAATACCAAATCTATGGTTTTCTTGTACTTTGTGCCCATAATGGAGCTCACCTTTGAAAAATTTTAAGTTAGAGGATTTTTCCAGTTAACAGGCAACTGGCATTTCCCTTACAGCATCTAGAAGCAAACGGATACTTTGCAAGTACTAGTGCTTATGAACAGGTTATGTTTACACAAAACCCAGAGAGGCCTCCAGAAACATTAAAGGTTAAAATGAACGGTTAAATAGCTGCAAAAATCTGTACATATTTTCAGTCGTAACACAAGGAAACACTGGAACATCGGTGTTTTGTGTTCTGGCTTCAATAGTGACAACTGCGCTAGTCCTAGTATTCTACAAGTTTCTCCCTTCCCCCCGTTTAAATTTTATAACCGCAATCTGAATATACAGCTGTACTTACAGGAAATATTAAACAATGCACAGCGCCTTAAGCAAGTTCCATGTCTGGTTTCGAACAAACCATATAAAATAAGTGACAAAATAGTTTAAAATTGGTCCTTGATTAGGATTACTTATTTTTATACAGCTTGGAAGCACTAAATGTAAAGACACACATTTATTATTAACCAGCACAAATTATTCTGTAGCTTTTTTTCCTCTTTTTTTTTTTTAAAGAACATGTTACAGTATCATGCATGAAAAGCAAGCTGCTGCTTCCAACTGCAAACATGGAGCTTAGACCAAACGCGCGCTCTCATGTTGTTATTCCTTCTTTCATAAATTATTTCAACAGAAGAACGGAAGCAGCCGACTAGCAAAACAATATGAAGTTCACCTTTTATGTTGTGACCCATTCTTAAAGTAATGGAATACTTTGGACCTTTAGCATAAGGAAGGTTCAATAAACACTGCAAAGGATTTTTACATTCTTTGATTTCATTTACATCTTTAGAAAGAAAACTCTATATTTTAACTCGCTAACTAGTGAATCACCTGGAGACTGTAGTATTGAAACAGTGCAAGACATTTGCAACTTCAGGAACATCCAATTACACTGTCCTTTCACCCCAACAATGATTAGTAGAATATTGCATCAGTCCTAGATAAACAAGACAGGACAAAAAAGCTCATTTTAGAGGAGCATTAGGATTCAAAAATCTTTTATATTTAGTGAACAGAATCCACACACAAATATGCACGAAGGACTCCATAACATGGACTTTATCACAACAAATGTAATCCAGCTGTAAGTCACGGAACTAGACTTTTTTATTGGTATGAAGCCATATTTGTTCAGAGACCACGATTAGAAGCTCCATTATTCAATATCTGGGGTCTTTTTTTTTGACACACGAACAGCATCAGAGCTCTCTCCTGTCAAGACACAGACCAAAAATTCAGCAGAAGCAGCCCAGCTGGACTATGAGCTTAAGCAGTCCACTTATGCCCGTAAACATTCCAGACACCAAAAAGCTGGCTTTCACCTTTCATCTTTTACCTCAGTAAGAGCGGAGCCCCCTCCACTAATGCAATATTCCAAAGACCATTGCAACTGACTGTCGAGTCAGGTCTCAGCTGAAAGCTACCACCACCACCAGACACGGTTTTCTCCCCACCCCCCCCAACCCCCCTGCCAAGGAAGAATGTTAAAAAGACCACTATTTGGTGTGGAAAGCAGGTCAGTAGAGACTCCAAGTGTGGCTTGAGGAATCCTCAGTACCAAGCCGCTTTCCACACACACAAATTCAGTCCATCTTCTCTTTCTGGACCAGCTTGGGCGCATCTACAAAATCCTTGCCGTTGTAAAGGATGATAGCAAAAGTTCCAAAGCTTGCACTTCCCCAGAAAAGCACATAGGCCAGTGTCTCAGTCCACGTATCACCTGTTAAGAGTCAGATAAACATTTTAGTTCATCAGCTCCAGTACCAGAGAAAGGTTTTTTTTTTGGTATGAAAGCAAAATATTTCAAGCCCTCCCTCAGAGATCTGCTGTCAAATGAAGTTAGAAGCCCTTCATGCCTACTAGGGTCTTTTTCTGTTTCCTTACCTAGAAAAAAGTGTTTGCCACACAGTTCTTAGAATATTTTTAACAGACAACTACAGAAGTCAGAGTCAAGAACTCTACTGGCACTGCTGTTAGAAGATTCAAGGCAAAAGCAGAAGGCAAAAAACCTTCACAGCTCCCACCACAGATTGGGATTAGGGGGACATCTGTCAGAACAGGCTTATGCCTGTATCTGACTTCCCTGAACCGTTTTCTCTGTCCAGAATTAGGTAGGTATTCTTCTGGGGATTCCTCCAGCCTATAATAAAGCTAGATGTCTGTTCAGGGCCACCTAAATTTGGGGACAATTACTGCCCCTTAAGTGACTTAACATTGTTTTCTATAGTAGCTCAGGTTTTTCCATAGTAATGATATAGTGCTAACCCCCAATCCCCAGAGCCACACTTAAACACCTTTAAGAATGACTGAAAAGCAATTTTTATACTGGATAGTTTCTGGTAACCGTGTACAGAAAGTCCGCACACAAGCAAGCTAATTTTGTGAAATGAAACTCTACAGTGACTTACCAGCCATTAGCAAACAAATAATGCACATGGAGAAAGCAACCACCATAATAATAGGCAACTGGGGAAAGAGACAAAGAATAATCACTTGATATAGTAGCACATATATTCCTTAATTTCCTTTCAGATAGGCTGTACTATAAAGCTATTTACTTGCTTTGCAATAAAGTTGCTTTAATTGCTGATGCACCTGCATCAGGTAAAAGTAAAATTTTGAATAATTCCAAAATTTGGAAGAGTGTTCAATAACTAGGTTAAAAATTAAAATACACCCATCTATTAAAAGAGGTTGAGGTTTGTGTTTTGGTTTTTTAAGAAAAAAAAACAAAATAAAAATGCACCAGCCACTAATTAAACCCATAATGTCCCCAAATCCCATTTCACAAAAAAGGAGGGAGGGGGAAAAAAAAAAAAAAAGGGTTTTTTTTGTGTTACAGTCTATGCTTCTGCATGAAGTATGAGAAGAGATCTTGACAAGTTTCTTCTGCAGAAGGAAACAGTCATTGATGGTGACTGGTAGGATTTCTCCCTTTCAACTTGATGAAGCAGATTATTTTTTTTTTTAAAAGAAGCAAGCAGCAGTTTTTTCAATACCTCAGGGACATTCCTTTTTCTGTCAAAAAAACAGTCTGGGTTTAGTCCTATAAGCAGGTATTACAGAAATACAACCAGATTATAGGGGTGCTTCATTACTAAATAGACAAGTTCTACTTAGTCATGTGAAGCAAGTGACTAGAAAGTTCTATGCATTTCTCCAATCATGAATGAAGTCTCCATACTCACAGCTAAGAACTTCCAATCTTTCTTGACATGTAGAGGACTAGCAGGTTCTACTTCATCCACTGAATAATTTCCAAGAAAAAGATCAATCGCATCCTGGACAAGAAGCAGAAAGCAAGAGTTAAAATGCACAACAATGTTTATCAAGTATATTTCCCCACAGTTAAAAGCCTAACTTACTTGTCTAAATCCATCAGAAAAGTTATTTTTGTAGTAACGTATTAATGAGTTCCAGCCATCCATTATTAAGCCCCACTGAGTTCTCTTCCCAGTTCTGCAAGAAGTTTAGAAAAATATTTTAAATTGATTTATAAAATCAGGAAGATAATTTCAGATTTGCAGTTCATTGTTTAAATGTATGCTACATTTAATGAATACCTGCATGTAAATACATTTATCTAGTGCTGCCTCTGCATTATTACCATGTGTACTTGTAACAAAGTTTGAAAGTAAAATTACACTTCTCTCCATCCCACAATATAAACGTGCCTTGAAGAGGCACATTTTTTGGTTTTTATTTCCAGAAAGCCTTTTCTCCTTTCACATAAACACAGTGAAGAATAGTGTACTTCTGTAGATTTTAGTGTGACTTTTTACCAGTTGAACCACCAAAAAGCTCATTAACAGTCTAAGCACCAATAACCTTCTCTGATATCAAGACTTAAAGAAAATCCCAGACATGCCCAAAAACCCAGAAGGCCTTCACAAGAAAGGCTGACTTGCCTTGTGTAATCTGTCTTTAAGGCACCGGTTCCAGCATATTGTTTGGCACAAGCATTTGCATTATCAGCCCATGCTGTGAATAGGAAAACATTAAGAAAGATTAAGGGAGTTAGGTACTCTGTTTGGAAAAAAAAAGGTGATTGTGTGAACTCTATAAACAGCCTACCATTTTTGTAGATTTTCTCAAAGTCTGCTTGCTCTTCAATTCTCTGTCCAACATGCAGAACACCTAGCCTCTGAAACAAAAAAGTACACTGCAGCTTACCACTAGTTCACTAGAAAAATTAGGATTTGCTTTCAGAAAAAGCTGTATTTATTCAACTAGAGTCTGGCCAACGCATTTCAAGAAAGTAGTGCAGTAACTCAAGTATGCAAGCTCTTGTTGAAGTGTTAAAATTACATTTCCATTCCAAACGGAAAGCCACTTTCCTCTTCCAGACTGTTAAACAAGAATATTTACCTGAAGCTGGGCCTGAAGAGAGCGGCGTGCTAACAAGCTCTGAATCACATTCGTTCGATCAAGGCAGTCCATGCAGTTACTGCGGAATATTCCTTCCTGCTGAGTCACAATTTTGCCATCGGAATCAACTAGAAAATAACTAACACATACAATCCACCTAAGTATTTATAGATATCAGCACATATAAACCACATTTTCAGACGTAAATATTCTAGCAACCAAAACACAGTTGTCTTGAGCATGAGAAGAGTTCTTAGCCATGTCTTTGATGCCTCCCTGAATTCTTCCCCTCCTGCACTGAAAAACAGCATCAATCTATAAACATTTAGTAACCTCAGGGCAGTTCTCACTCTTGTAATTTAGACAGCCAACCAGCAATACTGAGTTACATGCCACTGGGAAGAACAGTTTCTGGTGCTAAATCAGCAACTTTTCTTTTTTTCAGTTATTATAGGGTCCTAGCTCCACAGATACCAAGATCATTAGCAGAGTGTAGCAGCAGAAGTAACCAGATTTATATATACTTGGTCACCGGGTTAATCCAGTCACCCCTGCATAAAAAGGTCATATAAGCTGTCCGGGACACTTCTTCCAGGACGGTATTCAAATCTTTAAGGCCACTACTGAAAAATCTGCACTGCTGTCACTTGCTCTTCTTTCCATTATGTGAACATCTGGGGAAACCAGATGTTCCCTCTTGCAACTGCATATGCTAATTGTTACCTCAGCCTTTTTAACCAACTAAACCAGGTGTTTCTAGTAATGATAATAAACAGGTCATTTTAAATACCAAATTGCAGGTATTCTGGTAACTGAGCTGCTAAAATATATAGGCTGATCAAGTTATCAGTTTTATGTGTGAATGGGACAGAACCATACTTGTCCTTCTGCCACAGCATTAAACTTTGAGTTGCCTGAAGATTTACAGATCATATTCTGTTGATTAAGTCACTCCATTATGTAATTATGAAATTTGAATATGGACTAGCATATGATCCACTGTTGTTATACAGCATTTTAAGAGTATAAAGTCTTAGAGTCATGCAATACTAAAAATCAAGAGCCTTAGAAGCATATGCATTTACTTTGATCAACCTTGTATTAACAAGACTCATTTTTGTCATTCTTGGAGAACTAGTTTTGTTACACCAAGTTTTACATCATTGTATGATTAAAGGAAACAACACCTGTGAAATCTTCATTTTCCCCTTCTCCCCCCAAGCTTTGCCTAGAACTGGTATTAGGATAACTACTAGTGTAGTTGAAGAGTAGGTATTTCTGGTCAATAAGATAGTTTAAGTGCTGCATCTCTTGTAATTGCTCTAAAAAAAATTAAGAACAAACAAAACACCTCCACCAAACCCAACCCCCCAAACCTAGCAAGCCAGCTCTCCTTTCTGACAGTTATTTCACAACTGGATTTAACCTGCAGAAAACAGTTGTTTACCTCCATAGAACTATTTACCTCCCGCAGTGCTGCACAACTATTTTCTAAGAATATCAGAACTCAGACTTTTCTGTTCCTATTTAAACAAGAGTCATCATAAATGAAACAAAAAGCAAGGTAGAGCCGCCAACCTAATCTTGAGGAAAAGCCTTCATTTTTTCTATCTTGTTTGAGACACATAGCCTTTCCCCCCTCCCTTTGTTTCAAGGAAACCTGGCTCTTTTGTGAGCCTCCAATGGCAGGTGACAGTGAAAAAAATTATGTGATTCAGGATTCATTCTAAGAATAAAGGATCCTTGCTGTAACAGCAAACCTACATGCTTATTTCTTCTGATTCAAAGTGCTCAAAACCTATTTATTCTTCAGCTCTTCAGGTGTTTTTTAGGCTTTTTTTTTGTGGCCCGTAGAGAATATTCACTGTCATCTGATTAATTTATACAGTTACCACAGCCTTAATTCCAGGCAAGATATTTCATTCATGAGACTCCTATTCTAGTCCCCAGCTCACCTCATTGTTTTTTTTAGGACAGAATATACCGCTGTCAGTTTTGTAATGTTTTTGTTGATCTACTTTGTGCTTTAAGCATGAGACTTTAGGAACAGGAAGGAAGCAATCAGAAAAGCAGAACAAAGTGAACGGTTTCCCTAACAATCTATAAGCCTACAAGTAGCAAAGACCAAGAAGCACTTAACACACTTGTGTTGGCACACTTTCAACAAAGGTTTAAATTAGACTAGATGTCCAAACTGACCTTATATGACTAAACAAAATGAGAATTTATTTCCTTGTGGGTTATTTATGTTAGCAAGGGCTAACAATCAGTGCCAAGGTTTGGTCCACAAAATGTATATTAGAGAAACTTTTTAATTAAAAGAGAGCAGGTGCCTATGGAAGGAGCACTAAGGACACTATAGCAGAACAGTCTGCTGTCAACAACACATGGAATTACTCTTGGATGAAAAACATATCACCCAAGGAGTCTTTTTTTTTTTTTTTTAATAGCTTCAGTTGTATGCACGCTCATTTCTCTATCTCACCTTTTACCCAGAGGTACAAAGGCAGCTCTGGAGTCACAGTGCAGAGTTGCTATGATTCTGAGGACCATTTTATTGGGGCATAAGAAGGGCTCTGCATTTTACCCACTATCAGGTCTCTAACCTTGCACATGGTATCCACAAGATATTAGAGATATGGACACACTAATACATATGAATGCATATTCTTTATAGAAGCTTACAGGTCTGGTTTAGTGTGCCTTAACTCAAGACAATAGAAGCTATGAGAAAGTGGTCTCATTTTTAGAGAACTGCAGAGCCTTACCTAAATTCATCTTGCTGTTCTGCTAGTTGATCCATCAAAATCTGAAGTCGATCCCACCTCATCCGACTGCACTCTTTATGGAAGTCAAATGCTATGTATCTGTTCAGAGAGAAGCATCTTTTTAGATACATATATACTGCAGCGAAGGTCTCAGAAAACCCCACAGGCGAGGGCTGATCTATAGAACAGGTATCAACAGGGGATTTGTTTTTCTTTAGAGACTGGTTCCAGCAGATATCTGTGGATTTTGTCAGTGCTCCATAATCCTCCTGAGGCTGCACGGTGACAACTTCTGCATTTCTTTACAATATGGCACTAGTCTGGAGAAGCACACATTCAGTTCCAAGTTACTCATTCTACATTCTGGCTAGTATTTTACCTCTGGAGAGTACAGAGGGGATATGCATCCCATTTAATCTCTTCCCCCCCCCCCAGATTCTTTTGCCCTCTTCTTTTCCAAGCAACTGCATTGGGAGCTTCAGTTCACTTTGAAAGAGACACAGGTGTTGAAATGCAACATTATTTGTTGGCACACAGCGTAATTCCCTTGACAGCTCTCTAGAAACCTGAGACAGGTTCTGTTTAGACAGCTAACCTACTCTGTCATAAGAAAATTAAACAGCTACTGACTTGGAACAAGATTTTAACAGCTATTTCATTTCTGGTAAGAAGCACTCTAGATGAGGGGTGTTTGGTTCAACATTTTTTTTAATATATATATATACACACACACTGGCTGTGAATTACAGGGCATTACATTCCTCCCCTCAAGTATTCATAATCCAGAAGCAATTATTTGCCAAGTTTTCGAGACTATTTGCGTGAAGAAAGATGGCATATATACACTGGAGACTCAAATCTTAGTCTGGCAGGTAAACGCCATCAAAACTGATTAACAAAAAACGGATTTTGGCAGCATTAAGAAAGCAGGGCTGACAAACACCACTTTTTAACATATACAGAACAGCCATCATCACTAAAGCATACCCTGACAGAATTTTACATCTTGGTTTCCATCCGATGACTGTATAGCAAAGATGCACAGAATTCCACAAGCTTTGTACAGCTAAAGTATCAATACCAGCCTAGGTGTGACAGTGAGGAAAGAGCTCACCTTAGAAGCAGTCTTTTTTTAATAAAAGAAAAATCCACCACCCCACCACCACCACAAACACAAAAACACACCCCTGAGAGCAGTAAAAGTAGCACACAGAAGTGAGACAAACATCCGTAACTACCCTGGTGAAGGCAGCAGCAGGGCATCATACAATCAGAAAAAAGCTTGGAAAAAATTCAAAGTATGTCAGGATTTTTAGGGGCATCTTGATTATACTCTGCATTTCCTTAGTTAGAAGGGAATCCTTATTAAAACAGGATACCTTTTTACTTACACGTAGGATTTTGTCCTTTGACATACACGAGTGACAATAATACTATATACCAATTTCAAGGAAAAGGTAGAGGTCTGTGGGAGCTGGATGCTTGCCCTCCCTCTAGAAGTTAATGAAAGCAAGCACAGGCAGGTTGTAAAATTGCATACTATGCTTAAGATTCCCACAGAGAGATGGAATTTCTTTTGTGATTCTCCACTCTCTTGGCCCATTGTCACACTGAGGCCAGACATTTAAATTACATGTTCCCCTTACTGTTTCCTCCTTTACCTCTATACTGGTTTGCTCACACTCAGCACTCCCTTACTTAAGGCAGCAAAGGAACCAAGCTCTTTTGCCAGAAACCAGTACACTACAGGGCATGATTTCTTCTTCCTAAAATGCAGATCTCCACAGTTCTCACAGCATACTATTACTCCAAAACTTGCACTACCATTGCCTCTGAGCTCCCTTCTTTATTCTGACTATCTCCTCTCTTTGTCCTGTATTTGCTTCAGTCCCACTTCTGCTTAGAATGTGAGCTCTGAGGTAAGGGCATTGGTCATATGCAAGTTACTTCATAAAAATAAAACTCAAACAAATCAGGCCCCAAAGAACTGATCACTCCGTGGGTTTCAAAGGCAGCGCTCAACTTTTAACATAGAATGTATTATTTCACTTCACACATACCTGACCATTCCATTTGCCATGCTGTTCACCATTTTTGCAAATGTTTGCTCAAGAGGTTTCTCTGAACCTTTTTGGTTAACCTGGGAGAAAGAAAAGGGGAAAAAAAAAAAAGAGACAGTATTACTCAAAAGCCTGCTTAAAAGAACAACAGCTTTTTCAGGAAGAAGAAGTGAAAGCATACCAAGTTGACAATCATTTGCTTTCCATAGCTAATTATTTGCGAGTCAAAATGTCTTTGGAAGCCATCCATCTAGAAGAGAAAGGAAATGCGTTGATAGATGTACGCTACTATTAAGATCTGTGATTTACAAGAAATCTCTATAATCATCTTTTTTATGATCCTGCATAATGATCTTAGCTTTATAGCTAAGAAAAGTGTTCTCTACTGTGCTAACATATTTCTGCTTCCACCCCCCCAGTCCATTCAGCCCTCCCTATTAAACAAGCCACAGATAAGGAGTGTTGTGCAGCTACTAGAACTGTTGCAAACAAGAACCAAAGAGAAGCTACCCCCATTGATATCTGGATTTTTTTTTTTCAGGCTCCGAACTTATCTGAAGGAGCACAAGGCTTCTTGCTACTACTTTTTAAACATAAAGCTTAATCAAATATTGACAATCTTTATTATTCGGATTACAGTTTGTTACCCTATCACACAAACATGAGCCCAGAAATATATTAAAACCCCAACACACAACAAACACTCACATACATGATTTACTGACTTGCTGATCTGTGGCTTTGGTTTATACTTGAGGTTTGGTCTTTGAGACCAGAAAAAAGGAATTGATCCACGGGTCTGCAAAAGAATGGAAATAGTTTTAAGCAATAAAAACTTATGAACTCACTTGCCATTTAAAAATAAAGCAGACTGGTTTAGTTTATTTGTGTGCATGCACATCTTTTATATAAACTATATTTATAAGTATAGACAGAGCTAGCTATGTATCTTAAGCCAGTGAGCAGTTCCTTACACTGACTTTACCTGAACAAATGATGCTTTGCTCCCCTTGTAATGCACAATTTGTTCTGTTTCAACAAAGTTAGCAGCATGTCCTTCTGAATCAATACCTACGTAGGAAAAAGACCTCGTTAACCAGCTCAGACTGGTGCAGAACAGCAACAGTTTAATCAGCAAAAGGCTTCCTACCCTTCCCTTTTAAGCACTCCCAGAAAGCATGAAAATACCACAGAGCTACCTGATGATGGTAAATTAACACACCTTGGGCAGAAGTTTAACAGGATCTGTACTAAATTTAACTTGAAGAAGCACAATTGCATTTAACACCTTTTGTATTTATAGTCCTAGAAATGGAGTAGTTTAATACAAAATAAAATACAAGTGCTTTGACACTGAAATATTCACAATTCAATAGCAATGGTACTGCAGAAACTAAGCAATTTCTTCAAGAGCATATATGCTGCGACTGTGAACAGAGAAAGTGATTTAAATCCATTTTCTTGTTCGCTTTTTAACTTGAAACAATTAGAGAGCACAACTATTCAGGGCTCCCCTACCAGCACCAATGATGCTCTTAGTTGAATTTACTGCTAGGTCAGAAGGGCTATTACATACTTGCATTTAACTGCAATAAAAACAATAAAGTGTTAAAAAATCCTACGAAACTTTTGCAGTTATCTTTAGGTGGAATAAAGAAGAGTCAGTTTTGATAACTACCAGAACATGCTTCAGTTCATCATACAGGTTCCTAATATTTTCTTTGGAGTAAGAACTTCTTGAGACAAACTATTAGAAGCATTTTTTGTTCAAGTCGTTATACAGCAATTACTTTTAAGGGTAAGTCACATGTATGGATGGAATTCGCATTATTTTAAAATAAATCAAAATTTTTGCTATTTTACCTCTTACATAGTAGCGTACACCAGCCCTGAAACAGCTTCTTCTGGAAACAAGCAGCCAGTCAAAACACTTGCCATTTATAGAACAAGAGTGCATAGTGATAACTAATAAATAACACTAAGGAAAAAAAACCTCAACATTTCATTAGGATATTTTATATATATCAAGAGGTAGGAAACACCAAGGAACCAAGTGACCACATTCAAAAACGACTTGTAAACACTTCTCACACCAGTAAGAGTTGAGCATTGGGAGAGAGTAATTTAATATTAGGATCAGTATGCGCATCAGAAGAGGACAGGCTATAGGTGATGTCACTGATGAACACACATTAAAACTGCTGTAATTTTGAGAAAATGGGATTCTAAAGAAGATTAATCTGAGCTCATCATCTCATGTATATCATTAAATGGACTTACTTCTGAAGTTCTATTCCATGCTACATCCATCTCATCCATAATTTTATTAAGCTATCTTAACAGTTTCTTGCCCCTATTACTTTTATGTGTGCATTTGTGCTAATACTATGTTAAAAATTAAAAAAATATAATACAAATTTGCCCCACATAATCTAGAAAGTTCTCACAGTTCTTAAATTACACTGTGAAAAAGACCCAATTCCTATGCTTTCCTGGAAAATTACTGCTGGCTCCTACACCCTTAAATCCAACATTTGTACAGCCAACAGTTTCCTGCAAGAAAGGTTACCTCAAAATTAGCTGCTTAGCAAGTCAGCCCATTTTCTGCCTGTAATCTCTGTCCTAACTTAAGCGGCAACTTGCTGTTGGCTACCTTCCACACATACAAAAAGAAAAGACGTGATTTATTGTTCTTTAGAAAGTTTTTTTTTGGAGCAGTAATGGAAATATTAAACATAGTTTAGGCTTTAGGTGATCAGATTCTCAATTACCCAAATAAGTCCATTATTTCCTCATCACTACACGATTAGAACTCCAGTACAGTTAGTTGAACAAAATAAGTTTATATGGGGCAGGCAGGAAGAATCTTTGATTTTACTGAAATAACTGCTAGTGGTGGTGTAACAGTTCTGCTTAAGGCTCTTCCTAGCATTTTCATCACTAAAAGTCCAGTTTCTTTGAATTCCTGGGTTCTCTAAGGTGTTTGGTTAATATCAGAATTACAGCAAAACATACATTACTTAGGCTAATTATTCATATAGTGAAAATAGGACAAAGGAAGGTGTTAATTGCAGTCTGCCAATTGCTAATTGCAATCCACCCAGACTCTTCCACCCAGGACCTGCTGGATAAGGACTGGGTTGTTCTGACAGTTCCCTTTTGCTATCTTTCCTTGCCTCTCCACCTACTCCCACAACATTTTCTATTAAATGAAGTCACAGGAAAGGAGGACTGGAGATCTGCCAGCTGCCAATAGTCCTACCAGAACCACCGATCCAGCCTGGAAGTTGTTCCCTGCCCACACCTGAGGGACCTTTGCAATGGAGCAAATAAGTAGACTGTGGCATGAGTTGCTCTGTCTAGTCTCGCCTGTCCTCTTCATGCTGCCAGTCCAGGAGCACCTGGCACTTCTTGATCCCCCACTGCACGAGGAACACTGCCTCCAGAAAGCATTAGGCTTACTCACAGCATACACCCCTTCTCAAAAATAAATTCATGACTGCTGTGCTAAAAAGGCTGTTACCCAAAGCGTTGGCATGGGAAAAGCAGCTGCCTAGGAGAAGCATTCCAGGAGCCTTCAGCAGAGCTCCTTATCCTTTTATTCATCAACAGGAACATCCATACACACTCCTTCAAGTCAAAACTGTTCTCCCTTATTCTAAATCCAAAGTAAATGCTAAGTGAAGGTATCCTTATAGCAATACAAGAAGTATGAAGGATGAAGTGAAGCATTTGGCATATTCACCTTAACCTTCAATCCCATTGAAAGACAGTTACGCAAATCACGCCTGTAAAATTAAATACATTAAGCCCTAAAAGCAGAATATTCAAGTGAGTTAACATATGACAGGGCTATCAAACAATATGTAACTCTCATAATCTGAACAAACTACAACTTAATTCTGACACTGTGTTCTCTGTTACATTTGCCAACGTAGCCAACAGAGCAGCCTCATTGGCAACCATTTTCCTGTTAGACAACCACATTCAGCACTGAGCTTTACAACACAAAAGGATACAGCCGTGCATCACAGGTGTGGCAAACCTATGGATCTGAAACACACACAAAATACATGTCAAAAATATTAAACACAAGCAGCCAAAAAAGATAGGTGACTATGCTTTTTCTAGGAGTTTTTTTTGACAGTTTTATATACTTATCTTTTACTTTGTTTAGGGTGCAGTAATTCTTGAGAAAAATGAGAAAAAAAGTTCAAAGAAAACTGCCACATACATAACCCTTATTAGCAGCAGGGAAAAAGTGAAAGTCTAATCCTAATTAAGTGACCTTGAATAAAAAAAAAAAAAACAAACAAGCTGCTTTATCCTCCTATACATGGCATTTACTTTTCTACAAATATGCCAGGTATAAAGCAGTACATACCGAAAATCTTTTGATATGGTAGGTGCTGTACCTCCACGGTAGGATGTAAGCAGAGATAGTAAACACCACAGGGCTTCAGTAAGGAATATTTCTATGTGATTAACAGTTGAAATGCTTGTTCTAGGGTTAGTCCCCATCCTGCCACTCCTAAATAACTTGGGTCTTTCAAAAACATGTACAATTTTCCAATACTACAAGTCAGAAATACCACATCTCATTACCTAAACCTGTTACTATAGCAAGCCACCTGTAGTGGTTTCCTCACATACCAGTTATCTCCCTTTTCAGCCTCTGTGTTTTGCCTCCTACGTCTGTTTTCACCAGCCAGCCACACTTGGCTTGCTTTGCTGTTCCCACCACAGCTTCTCTCTCATTTCCCAAGCTTTGTTTGCATAGCACTATCCAAACCGTTCCCAGTCATATGCCTCAGGAATATGCACAACAACCTTTTGCTAATTCGTATCTTCACATTCCAGAAGCACTGCACAATCCAGCCTTTTGGAGCAGCGCTGTCTAATATAAGAGCGCATCTCCACAGGTTACCGAGACAGAAATAGAAGCAGTGCGTCATTTGCTTTCATAAATGAGAAGTACTCAGAGAGGAAAAGGTTGCTGTACTGCAAACAATTAGAGAAGTTTAAGACACATCTGAAACCTCTAGTAGGAAGGAGCTTAGATCAGTCTGGCCATTGAGGTACTACAGTTGTGGCTCATGGTCACGCACTTTATTTGCTTGACTAAGTGAATTCGAAGGTTACACTGGGCTAGTCTTCATTTGAAATAAACTGAAAGAATCTAAACTGTCAGTCTAATTCTTAGTTATCAGCTTTATGATGTATTCACTAGGCAAATGGAGTTTAAACTGCACTCACAGAGAAAGATGCTAGTCAGTCTTAGGAAAAAAGTGATGAGCTGAACCTTACCCATACCTAAAGATAAATAAACAGCTAAACATCAAAAAGCTTGAGGACCATATGCTGTGCAGTGTAACTTCCCATTTGGTTTATATGAGCACGGTCCCAGCACAGTATCTTCAAATGCAGACCTTTCCAGAGTCAGCTTTACTCTAAGTGCTACTGAGATACTGATATAAAGTTGGAAGTTTGAAAGCAGAAGATTGTCACTGTGCTAAACTAGAGGATGAACAGCCACACTACACCAGATTCTGGCTGTCTGAAATAAGAGACAATTACAGGAAACTGTTGTATATATATAGAAGTATATTCGTTCTGTATTAATATAATCAAAGTGTTTACCTCTGGTTGAGCAGCAAATTCTCTGAGAAGATGCCCATTCCATACAAACCGTGGATCTGCCTGCAGCAAGAAAAAAGCCAACAAGTTTTTAGAGACTGTCAGTTCTGTTTAATTCAACATAAAGGGAATATGATAGTATCCATGCATTACACAAGTTCAGGTGAACAGATGTACACGGAGATGGAAGATCCTTCTTTTATCAGTACCATTCATAACCTCAACTAGAAATCTAAATAAAATGAAAATAGTTAAAAGAACAACAGTTCTCTCCAATCTTTAGGGGCATTGCCTGGCACTTCAGGCATGGTGAACCATTAACACTGAGCTGCAGTACTGAAAGAACATTCCAGTCTTTGCCCTAAGTAAACAGGGCTTGAAGAGATTATCCAAAATTTTAATAACAGTAGCAAGGTAACACTCCTAAAATGGGCAGAAGGTAAAAATGCAAGGAGTCTTATATGCAATAATCAACAGTTCTGAGAACCAAATGTTAAACAATACTTGTAGCTTAAAAGACAGAAGTATTTATATTCCACTGCATAAATGATTCTCCTCAGCTTTGTGTATTTCCTATTACTAATTCACCTCAAAATTGTCTTGAGCAGGTTGCTGAGCACGTTTCAGAAAGCCATCAGATTAACCACAAAAGTGACATTTGCTGCAGAACGCAGTGCAGGCTCTGAGGAAGTGGCATAAATCTCAACCTTAAGACAAGGCAGACAGACCATGCATCACCCAGGATGAGGGTTAATTCAAGCTCAGCATTGGAACAGTCCTTTGTCCAATAGTTGTATTTGCTGTTTTCTGTCTGCCAGAAACTGATTAAGGTGCTGCAGGAAGGACTTAAACTAGTGAATGAACATGATGTGATGTTCAGTGCCCTCATATTGGGGATATTTCCCCTCTACAAGTACAGCTTAAAAAAAACCAAACCAACACAAAGAACAACTCAAAAAACCAAACAAACCAGAACATCCACACACTAACCACAGGCCAGGTCTCTCTTGTAGAGGTGAACCGGAGATACCCAAGACTGTCACCATCCTTTTATTAAGCCATTATACTGCAACCACATGAGTGTAAAATTACATTACAATGGTTTTAACCACCCAACATCTAAATTTGCTTTTAACTGTATTCTGCCTTTCAAACAACCTTCTGAAGTACCACAGTTTTAAGGTAAACCAATCCTTTCATGTCAGCAACTACTCCCCCTGGCAAAAGTTCTGCCAGAACAGCATTTGATAATGCAAAACAGTCCCCAACTATAAATTGATTTTTAAATTCTTTCATTTTTTTCAAATTTTGGAAAGTGTACTGCTTCCCCAGCTTAGACAGTTTCAGTAATTAAGAGACAACATGTCACGACTCCACCGCCACATCTTCTGCAACGTAAGAAGCACTATTGACTTCCAAGGTTTCAGTATCTCAGTGTCTAAGCAGTTTAGACCTTGTTTACACTGCAGTATGCAGTAAGCTATCAGACTAAGGATTCTGGAACTCTGGGAAAGAACAAGAGAATTTTAAGCTCAAATTGTGTTTGGCTGTGTGATTCTGTTGTCTTTAAGACAAAAGCAGCCTATTAAATTCATGCTTCAAACATAAGGAATAGGCATAGTTTAGAGAGAACGCAACATCCTTGGACCAACAGCCATAAAACCTACAGTTCTGTCCCACATTCTCCTGGAAGAGAATAAGAAATCAAGTGCCATTTATTCTACCTTGTGGGGTTCTCCCCCCCGATTGTAGGTCAGAGGAATTACTTGCTTTCTCTCAATTTTTCTGCTAGTTCCTTGTTGTTGGAATTAGAAGTGTTAAATATCAAAGTCAGAGGCAAACTTTCATTTGAGTTTTTTTAAATTCACTTAAAGAAGATTTCAGAAAGTACTTCTGACTGCCTGATCCAGAAGTCTGACATCACATCTGAACAGATTTCTAGAACTTCACATGGCTCACAAGCTATCAGACATAAGGAAGGGTGGACTAGTATGCTCAACCACAAGCCCTAACAGTTTTGATAAAACCCCCCAGTGCTGAAGAAGCTCATGTACTGAAGCATTACAGACCAGCAGTTTCCACCCTTATTCTAACCACTCTACGAAGCAAAACTCAAACTGCAAAGTACATTGAGTCAAGTTACACACTTGCTTGGCTGCTTCTTTTTCCCCCCCTCTCGCTGTGAGCTTCTTATTCCAGAGAACTGCCCCAGTATAAATCAATCAACAATACTACAGAGATAATACAACCACACAGTTTAGCAAAATAATGCTATTTTTGGCTAGTTCTATTATAAGGATTTGCATCTAAGCAACCAGTAAATGTGTTTCACTAGTTTAAATTAATGATTAAAATAGTAAAGCCATTTTTAGTTTAACAGAGAACCATAAATGCTTTAACAGTATCTGCTACCACTTAGCATATTACTCATTGTAAAAACAAAAAGAGAAGGTTTAAGCTCAAGTGCAATGGGACCACTGATTTCAGCATCATCATCCTCCTAAGCTTTATGTAAAGTTTCCTTTAGGTTGTGACAGGTTGTTTTATCATTTAAATACCAGCTGCATTCACTAAACTTAAGCCATGCAGAACTGATTAGCAGTGCCTGAGACAGACACTAAGCAAAATGAAGTCCTTACCCTCTCTAGGAGGCTCATTTCCTGGAACTCTGGGCTGGTGTTGGCTAACCGTTGCAGAGTGTGTGTTAGGTCATACGTTGTTGAGAAGTAAAATCCATCCACGCTCAAGACATGACTAAGCATTGATAAAAATACTTTATTGTCCTGCAACTGTTGAGAAGAAGAAAAAAAAGAAAAGGCCTCATTTATTATTGTCAAAATATCTTATTCTTATAAGCTACCACTACTTTTTGAAGCGATGAGATGAACTTTGCCAGTGTTCTTGCAACATTGCAATGACATCACACAGAGATTATCTTACAAGAAGGAAACCATGAGATTGCAATTTTGATATTAGCTCACTGATAACTTGCAGCTGGCACACTGCAACCAAATTCTGCAAGAACAGTGGAGAGCAGAGAACAGTATTCTTATGAGATAAATAGCTACTGATATTAACCTAATATTAGCAACTTCCAAGCAAAATGGAAGCCATTAGTTTACCTGAAAACCATTCAGTTAAAAAAAAACCAAGAAAATGGCAATGTAAAAGAAAGGATATAACTTACTGTCAAGATTACACCAATAACTAATCTGTATTCTGGTTCAAGTTTTGATTAACCTCATTCCTTTCCTGAAATAGTATCAGATTCCCTTTCAGTTCCATGAGTTAGACACACTTATCCACTCTTTATCAGTCCACAACATATCTGTTTTAAACAATCTTCATCCTTCCCCTCCCTCTCAAAAAAAAAAAAAAATCAATTCTTCCTTGCTGGGCAATTATGTAATTGAACAATTCCATAAATTAAGCAAGACAGCATATTATAAGGACTATCAGAATTGTAAAGCTGTGAGAAAGACGTATTAGGAAAAAAGTGTTGTGATTTTGTGGACTGGCTCAGAAAACTGGCTTTGTAATAGGCTGTACTTGTGTGATCTATTACAAAGCAGCCCTCAACCAGCTCCACAGGATGCCAGGTAAGCAAAGCCTTCATGAAGGTCCTCAGGGGAGAAAAGATGATACAGGATTTAGGAACAAGACCACAGATGCAGCAAGACAGTACAGCTCATCCTCCCATACTCTACCATCTTAAAAGGGGGAAAAATGTACAATATGCAGATCAAACTCTGGGGATGATATTCTAAGTTGCACAATGTGAGTTTCTTACTTTGAATGACATAACTTTATATACATCTATACCCAAGTATTACATCAATTATAGTAGCCTGAACAAATCAGTGACAAAAAAAAAGTGTAGTTCAAAGAGCTTCTTAATTTTTTTCCATAGTTTCATCAAATTAGGTCCTGTGGTAATGGCCATTAGCATAAGATAACATTCCCCCACACTCCCCTAATCAATCCACCTACCTGAATATCAGTTAAGTGCAGCATGGTCTTTTTGTATGAGAGGATGTCAAAGTCTGTTGCTTTCCAGATTGCATGACTGAAAATCTCACCTACTTTTTTCTTTTTTGTTATTACAATAAGATACGTGCCTGTAAATCAGAAAAAGCAAAGTTTGGGGTTTTGTTTGTTTGGTTTTGTTTTTTAAGAAAAACAACATAGATGCACGTATTAAGAAGAGCAGCCTATAACCATACCAGAAAACTGAAGCCAATAGGAAAAAGCGAGGTTTCTTCCAGTTACACTTAGGACTTTATGTTCTTAACAGTAAGAGGCTGGAACAGAAGTAAAATACACTTGCTAAGCTGCCCACTTCTCTGTGCTCACAGGTCTTGAGGTACTCATTAATTTTAAGGAATTAAAAAAAAAAATTGGGCAAGATAAAAAAAAAAGGCGTCAGCTACTTTCCTTCAGAATAGAGACAGTCTGAAAGTTTCAGGCTTACAAATGCAGAAAGAGGCCAGCGGTCTTGAATGTGGTTTGGAAAGTTATCCTAATAGGTTCAAGATGGAGCAAAGAGAAGGGGGTTTCTTTTAATAATTTAAGATGGGAAATTTGTTGGTTTACCAGTTGTGTAACTAACAAAGCAAAATAACATAACAGTTCACTCAAAGCAATTCATTTACACTTGTTGGTAGACACAACATCACCTCATTCCCAAGTCTGTTATATTTCAGTGCCACCTTGTTTTTCAATAAAAAGGTTACTTTATTAAATGGGATACCGATGGATAAAAATGTCTCGTGATCTATATCTTATAACCTTTAAATGCTTACTTAACACTTAAAGAGTTAAACAGTAAGCAGGCCTTTCAGAAGTACAGAACCACCAATCTAGTACATTTTTTCACTAAAGCTTTCAAGTAAGTATAAATGTCAAAGCAGAGCAGTTCACATTGTGTGCAGTTAAGTTTACCCATGATTTGTATTTACTGCTATACCTAAATGTACACCAAGTGTTAATGGACAGGTGAATTATTTTATCAGGTATCTAGTCTATATAGTTAGTCAAAGAACAGGTACTACCCCCACTTCTTTACTTCTGCAGTGCTAGTGTTATACCTTTTATATGGGTGGAACATTCAAGCACTTAAGAATGCTCTAACATGTTTGCATCTCAAGTTATAAGTAGTGCTTCTGGTTGGTAGGTCAGAAGCATCCAGATACCTTATAAAAACAGCACATTACATCCACAACTTTGCCAAAGATGCTGCACAAATACATACATTTAATCTGACATGACTTTTCAATAGTGTCTTTTCCTATTTGAGTATGCAACCTTCTGTTTAGACATCAGAGCTTCAGAGAGTAGTTCAGCAAATTTTTTACCCCTAATACTGTAATAGGCGAAGAATATTTATGCTTGTTAAAGATGCTGCATTGCTAGGTATGGAGCCAGTTCTACAGTTAACAGGTAACAGTGAACAGCCTAACAACACATAGCTAAACATTTACTGTAGCTGATACCATCTTTAGTTTGACAGCTGTATACAACAATTTGTACAAAGCTTTCAGGGTTGGAAATAAAAAAAAAACAACCAGGCTATTAAAAGAAGTTACATACTTCTATATTTTATATAATATTCAGTCAGATGAATGAAAGTCATTACCAATTCTGTAAGGTGTGAGAATTCCCCTCTGAGGCAGTTCAGTTTTAAAACAGTGAGGGCTTGTCAAATACTTAAGACACAGGTGTCCATTACATTGCTGTTACTCTGCAAGATCCACAATTCTTTAGAATGAGCACAAAGTTCAGTAATTTAAGATCCTGTGAGAAGTCACTGCATTTAACAATAATACTTTGCTTCAGTTGAGAACACTGCAGTGAGTAGACTAAAGTCCTTTCTACGTATGGAGACTTCTATTCAGTAGGAATGCTCCTTATTACTTTTTTTTTTTTTCAGACTACATTAGTCTCAAAGTCCAATAAAGTCTACCCACAAAAGATCTTTTGAATAGCAACACTTACTTTCCTGGAAGCTTAGACTTCATGTATCAGGTTTATTTGTGGCAACGACTGTTTAGATCTGAACACCACTCAGATACTTAGAAAAAGCAGACAGCTTATTCTTCCCTTATCCTACAACTCAATATTTAGAATTGTTCCAGGCTGTCCTTTTTCTTTTAATGTTGAATTTTCTTTGTAGGATAGTGGGAACACAATCATTACATGAACAGCTGCATCTACTTGTCTATCACCCTGTCACTAAATTATTTGTGTACCAAGATTATTGATTTAAAGTCAAACTTCAGGACCCAATATTTGACTGTTGCATCAAATCCTGCAGCTAAGATTAAAACAGTTATGAAGAGTAAGTGAAATTCTTTGCACACATTTGAAATGCATTCCTTAAAACTCAACCAGCTGTCAGTTAACCCCACCTTTAAAGCAGCTACAGGTTTAAGAGAGACATCAACACTCATGATAAACTATATTTAGATACCTCCATCCTCTAGCAGCCACAAGGAAAGCCCACCATACTGATCAAAGTGTAACCTCAGATACTTGCAAATACAATTTTTATCTTTAAAGCTTCTTTAGCAATATATTTTGTACTTTGCCTAAGTATTTTTAAAGACCACAGTTCTGTTCTCCTTACCTGCCACCAATCGGATCGTTCCCAAAATACCATATATAGGCCTTGTAACGGCTGAAGGGGGAACATCTTTCTTAACTGAAAAGCAGAGGAAAAAAATCAGAATTTCAGACTGCTTCTTTCATGACTACATCAAAAAAACTAGGTTTGTCAAAGCTTCTTGGTCAAATCTCAAGTTTTCCTAGAGTCTTAAGTATAAGCAGCAACGCATCGGAATTTCAAAGCCTCATGCGGGGTCAGGGGAGGGAAGGATGTGGAAGTATTCTAATCCAATTGCTCACATTGTTTAATCAAAATAGCAATTCAATTGAATAAATTCAAGCTCATTTACATGACAGTATAGCAAATAGACTCCTCAATATATTGTCCTGCCAGCTTCCAGAAACTTTTTGTTTTGAAGCCATCAAGGCATCAAGGACAAGCAAACCATAAATGATTGTGCCTCCCCCTTTTGACTGCTTCTACTGAGCCTCAGTCTATTTCCATGTCATAAGACCTAGTTTACTTTTTGGTTTATCTCTGCAAATCTACCAATGACAGCACAAGTGTGGCAATGGATACAATATTCCAAACAACATACCAAGAGATCCAAAAGGTATCCAAGTATCAATTAGAAATCCTAGTATGTTAAGTTTTCATCTATCCACATTTCTAAAATAGCAGAAGGGACATTAAGGTTTAAAAAAGCTCCTCTAAAACACCCACACCAGAGTTCGGCATTTTCCCAGCACTTGGAGAACAAAGAAAGATAGCTCTCAATTTTTCTTTTGTTTTAAACGCCTTGCAAGTTCATCTCATAAAACACCAGTATTGAAAAGAGATGAAGACTAACAAAAGACTTGGGGCAGCTGTCTTTAGAGTTTTGAAGGAGAAACTGAAATATTACACTACTACACCAAAATTATCAGTGAGATAGGCATACAGCTCTTACATGAAGTATACAAGAGACCTGATATAGGAAGAGAATGACTGCTTTTATATTAACATTACTGTAGCATTTCTGTCTGTTTAGAGATTAGTCATTCTGCAGTACAAACTCCTAAAGTATCAGAAGGGAAGTCACCCATTGCCTTCATTTCATGTTGTCATTTAATGTATATTCTTTGATTGTTTTTATGCATTAGTTTCACATTCTTAATTTTGAAGACCTCTGCATCAGTATGCTTAAGACTACTTGCACTAGCATTTGAATCAGATTTGCAACAGAACTAGCTTTACAGTGAGGGGGTTTTACTCTTCTTGTTTCTAGAGGCTTTATGAAAATTCAGGTTTCAGTATTAAATAAGAGACAGCACTGAGACAGTTTGGCAAAAGCTGTAGAAGCCCAGTGTTCAACCCTTTCCATATTTAATCTTTGACTTGTAGCACGAATCCCAACTAGTTTGGGTGACTCAGTTTACTGTTGTGATGCAGTGTCTTACCAAAAACAGGCAAGCACTATCACCCTGGTTACCCACAGCGAGAAGGCATTTCAAACGCAGTTCTTTGCAGGACAGAATAAAAAGAACTATTTTAAAACAGTAACTGAAGATAAAAACAATTCTTCCAGTATCAATTTAAGGTTCTGAAGATCTTCTGGCAGTGCCTACAGGAAAACAGTAGATAGAAGAGGAATATATTGAGAAATACTGATGAGAGAATACCTGTAAGAGTGACTTCCGTGGAGACTCTATCAATAGCGAGCACATCATCCGCTCCATCATCACAAGCTTCCACATAGAATTTCTCTGGTGTTATATGCCTGTAAGAGAATAGAAAGGAAAAAGGAATGTGTTTACCAACATTTACTTTGGATTTTTTTATACTTAAGCTCTTCACCAGGTGAAAATAGAGCAATCTTAAACCTTATTTTAGCTGCAAAACCGAAATTCTCACTGGCTTACTTCCCAACAGCCACCAACGTTGACAGTGCATAAAAAGCAAATCAAACTAATTAGTTACTGCAAAATACATGGCTTGTTTAATAATCTTAATTCTTATTTAATACTTAAAGTAGATGAAAGTGAATTTGTGTACTTAGTGGTCCACTATAATTCATGCAAGTTTGAACTATGTTGCTTAGAAGTTTGATAGGCCAAAACCAAACTTCAAAAACTAAAGCACCACATCCCCAAAGCAAGTCCAGTAAACACAAAAATAATGTCCAGAGTGTTTCATCTGTTGAGATACTTGCAAGAAGCCAGACACGTTACACGGTGTAACAAATGCAAGTGTGATGCAGAAATGACTTGTACCTGTATGTAGGAGATAAACAACCAACCTCAAACACTCGAACTAGTGTTCTTAACTCTCATAATGATTTCTTAGTTTAAGGCTTGACAAGACTAGGGGTCAGAGTTTTAAACATCTTGTTCTGGAAACTTATTCTACAGGATAGATATTTTTAGACTCCTTCTCCCTAAATAGATCTTGCATTTCTTCACATCTTTTGTATTATTTTTTTTTTAATCTTTCAGAAAGTTGAATTAGAATCCTAATTAGATCAGAAGAGTCCTTTGAAAGAGGTCTAGAAGACCTCTTTTAACATGTTGTAACACCTCACCTTCCACCCACTAAAAGCAGGGCCAACTTCAAAGTTTACCCAACTTCAAAGTTAAAGCCTATTTCTTACGGTGTGTTTTGACTTTCCCCAAGGATGGTGATTCTGCAACCTCTCTGGGCAATTAAAGGAAAGCCAGAGAGACCAAATGCTTAACTGAGCTGGAAAAAAAAATCCCCAATCCATAACACAACAACAAACTGTAAAGCAATCGATAGTTAACTGTTCATCAGGTAATTTTACTTCTTTAAAGGAAAATTAGTCAATGTGTCCTAAAATGGGCAGCACATCAAAGCACTCCCCTTGTAAATCAGCCTTCTTAATCTTTCATGTACTCAGATGAAATGCTTTACCTTTGAAACTGAAAACATCAGAGTAAGAGATAGAAACATGTCATTCGTTGAACACTGAAGCCTGAAAACCCCTAACTTTGCTTTCATTGCCTCGGTTTTTGATGAAGTGCACATGTGCAAGCCTGGCTCCTTAAAGGGGGTTTCATAGCAATCGTGGGAGCTGTTTTTACAGTGAAGAGCAAACAAGCTTACGCAGATAGAACAGGCAGAAAAACCTTAAGGATATTTATAAGCCCTCAGTTTGTTAAATAATTTTAAAAGAAATCAGGATATACTATTTAAGGTGCAGTCAGAAACTTATTGCGGTTGGCAGGAAACATTAAAAGACATTTTTTCCACAGGAGAAAGCTGCAGCTACTTCACTTCTGTTGGTTTAGTTGAACAGTCAGCTTTTTCTGGGAGGTCAGTTGACAAGACCTCAGGTAAAAAAAATGGGGAAAAGATAGTGCAAAGTTTAGTAATGGACCTGTCATGCCTTTAACATAGATGCTTATGCTTACTCATCTATCTTAAGCAAAATAAGTTAAAAAAAAAAATCTTTTAACATAGCAGGTTATAGTCCCAAACAAAGTAGTAAGAGCAATAGTTTCAGGTTTGGAATACTCTGTATAAAGAGCACAACATGGAGAAGACACCTACACAGACCATACAGAGCACAACTGAGCATTTCCATCCATGATTAGTATTTTTAAAAGCTGCTCTTTTCATCATGAAGTGTTTGGGCATGGGCATGACCATACTATAGTCTCAGCACTAAGATTCACCTGCATATTAGTTAAAGCCTCTTTTCAAACAACTGAGAAAAAGCTTACACGTGTAAAATATTTGTCATTTAAACAAGTTTTCTATTTATTGCACTCAAGAATAATAATTTCTCCCTGAAGAACATGAAGACTTTTACCCTTGCCATCCATGAGCTAAGAAAAATGAATTAAGGCTGCCAGCACAAATTATGCCTATGCTCTCAATACGTCGTACAGTCTGCCTTGCTTGACCAGCATTTCTCTCAAATCATAGGCCATAGTTTGTCTCCTGCCACTACCATTGCCCCTTTAACAGTTTTTTTTTTATCACCTTTATCTCCTCTTACACAATGCCTGTATGGATGTGTCTATCTTTGCTTAAACTACATTTTACCCTCAACACAGAGAAAACATCGCAATCAAAATCCTCCTTCCTACTGTCCTCTCAAACACCACATCTGGTGACAACAGTGTCACAGAGAACACAAGACAAGTGAACCCTGTTTTCAGTTCAATGGACCAAACTGGCTGTAGGCTTCAAGAGGATGGGGCTAGACTTTTCAGTGGTGCCCAGCAAGAGGACAAGGGGCCATGGACACAAACTGGAACACAGGAAGTTCCACCTAAACATAAGGAAAAGCTTCTTTACTTTGAGGGTGCCAGAGCACTGAAACAGGCTGCCCAGAGAGGGTGTGGAGTCTTCTTCTCTGGAGATATTCAAAACCCACCTCGACATGATCCTGTCCAACCTGCTCTGGCAGGGGGGCTGGACTAGATGATCTCCAGAGGTCCCTTCCAACCCCTACCATTCTGCAATTCAGTAGCTTGCAGCACACTGGAACATGGACTGTTTTGCAGCTTTGGGTGTTTTTGTTTTGGAGGTCTTGGGGGAGCAGGAGGAAATCAGGTTGCCAGTCTATGAACTTGAAAGAACTTAAAACAAGTAGTTCTCCATTGGGATCACCACTAAAAACTGCCTAAACATAACTGCACATCACCACAAACTGAAAAGCCCAATGGCCTGCAAAACATTAAATCCTTGCTTCAGAAGAAATGGGAGAATTAGTGCTCTTTGAAGTTTTTAACAGCAAGATGATTCACTTAATCGTTGCTTCATTTGTGTAAATACTTGAAAGTTTTCTAAAATAAATATAGTTGAAGAAGCAGCAGCCAAGACTCAAAAAGGTTTCAGCCTGTTGTGGTCTGGACACAGACCAGGACACAGCCCAAATGCCAATTTACAAATTTACCAACTACCAGAACCAGGCAAGTAGGCTCATTCTTGTTTAGATAACCTTCCTACCATAAGATCGCTGTAAGTAAGATGATTGCCTCCCACTTCACTTTCAATGATGAGCATTGCATGCAAGAATGGTTCCACAGAATCTACTCGGTTCCAAGCCTGTATGTCTACCACAAGCTTAGAAAGATAACACACATGTATATTTTAATCATCTGAAAAGATATTAAAATGCTGAAAAGAGGGATTATTCACAATGATTAGGAATCTGCAGACAGATTAATTCTGTTCCTTTAATGAAATAAGGAATGGATGAAAGTCCAAGTGCAAATACTATAACAAAAATAATAATAAAGAAATTAGTATTTTCTAGAAGCCCATAATATCTGTAGTTTCTGTTGAAACTAGTTTTCATACACCAGGTTATATTCTGCTTTGCTATAACCTTCACATTTGACACTGGCGCCTGCCTTCTCATTGGTTATGTTGTCACTGTCTAAAACCATCCAAAACATCAAGAAACATTAACATAAAAGCCTCAGAAAATCCGAGATCCTCCCATTTACTTTTTTTTAAACCTGACCACCATTACCATGGACCATTTCGCAGTGTTGCTAGAAAACAAAGGGAGTGATAAATGGAAATAGCTGCCATTGATAATATAACTCATGGTATTCAAGAAAAGGAAAGATATGGAAGCACTGCAACCACCAAACTCAATTATTACTGAAGGTGACTTGGATCTCGTTTTGAAAATCTCCAACTGAAACTGTGGGGATTGCTGCCAAGAGACAAAGCAACTTATTCAGTGTAGTTCATCCCTACAATTCAAAGTTGAGAAAAAAAGTATCTGCAAGCGATTTAAAAGATGACATGGAAGGAAAACACAGTACAGCAGCACATCAGGCTTCAGTTTGAGTTTGGTTGTAGTTTTTTTTTTGTGGGTGGGGTTTTTGTTTGTTTAGGTTTTTTTAAAATAAAAAGCACTTTTTCATTATTTCAGTTCATGTTGCCAAAGAAGCAATCAAAAGGAGAAGCTATGTAAAAAGGTGCACAGAGGCTACAACTAGAAAATGCTTTCAAATATCTTGCCTTTACGAAGCAAAAAGAGAATTCACTGAAAGTCTCACTAAAAAGTAAGCCTTTTGATTATCTAGTTTCTTTAGTTCAGGCACTACTACTCTAGTGAAGTCATTCTGGTCACTGACATAACTAAGTACGCTTAGTAGCATAGTGAAACAAGAGAAAACTCAATGGCTCTTCTGAAGATAGTCCCCATACTCTAAGTACTGTGTTGCAGCTTAAGTTTTTAAGATGCAAGAGGCATTTTTAATGCCCAGACAAGAGACTGTTCAACATGAGCTTGAGAAGAGGAAAAAGGACGAGCACCTATGACCAGTCAGAATCTGAATGAGAGTTAACTCTGTATCTCTCATTTCTGTAGTTATTTCAGTAGCAACCAAGTCAGGTTTACTGCATTCCTGTGCTTCACCAGAAATTAACAGAGGAAGTAATCCTACCTCAAAACCCTTGAACTGCATCTTAGGATCTTCTAAGAAAAAAGTTGTTTTAACTGACAGCTTTCATGGATCCTTTTTAAAGGTAACGCCTTCTCTTTTTCAGCCATTAATCAAAACACGAGTTACCCTATTTAATAATCCAAAGTAAAAGGCTGCCTTACAAAAGAAAGCGTTGATACCCAACATAGAAGAAAAAACAAAACACTTCTTGCTTGTACCATGTATAAAGTCAGCTTAATTTACAGTTAAGTGAGATAGTCTTTAGTTTGCATATTGGTTGTGAAGTTTCCCTTCATTAGTTATATTATAAAGCAGTGTTATACATCATGGAGATGATACAGAGTTGCATCTGACATCTTACAGACAAGAATATTCCTGCATTCAGATACAGCACAAAAGAGGACCCATCGTGCTCTAATGGCAACTAAAGATAGTACCTCACTCAATATCACTTAAGCCTTCTAGGCCTCAACGGCCAAACCCTTACTTCAGTAATTGATTATTTCACCATAAATACTTAACATTGCTCTAATGCAGGAAACTCTTTGATGTCAGCCTCTAAATACTGTAATAAAGCAAGTCAAAAGCACATCCTGTACTGCGCAGCAATGCATTTGCTGTACTCAAGGTACCAAAGTGGTCTGCAGCGAGATATAAGAAAGGCATTAGTATATGCACATAGAATCCCAACAGCGTGTTAAGTAACAGTGCTAACACAATGATGGTTTCAACACTCCAGAGATTCCAGATTTTCTAGGTGAGCAGGTGTGCTAATTATACGTCTACAATAAATATTACTCCTCGAGCAGAAACAGCTCAAGGAATTGGAACATCTCCCATGGAGCAGCAGTTGTTGCAGGGAAGAGAAAGGGAGTATAGTCCCAGGATTAAAAAAAACCACAAATGGAAACACCATTTGAAAACAAAAAAAGGTACGTATTAAAGGCATAGTTTCATAATAACTATTTCCAGTTCAGTTCCACCTAAGATGACAATTTACTGCATAAGTTAATACCCTCCTCAACCAACACCCCTGAGCTTCACCATGACAGCCACTACAATCAAGCAGAAAAAAAAAGGTGTGGTTGTTCTTTATAGAAATATTATCCAAACACTGGAAACTCAGTTTAGAAAAAAAGAAGAAACCCCCAAAGACAAGATGCACTTTTGGACCTCTCCCCAAATAAAGACAGGTGGAAGACGCTGTGCAGTAGCGACTAATGACTGACCAGTACAGTCATAAAGCATGTAGGCATAACTGTGTGCACGAGGTGTTAAATTTGAAACACAGCTAGTGTCAGAGACCCTACGGGATGCTGAGACGGCTATCAGCAATGTAAGTCCTCACCTAAGCACAAAGAAAAAGTGATTTTTAAGCCAGGATTCTCTCTATTCTGCAAACAGCTTTACCAATCAATACATTTTTATTGATTAATTGGACTGGTAGCTTTGCTACCATCCACTAGCTTGCTACCTGAAATAGCTGTTTGAATTTTATAATTTATTCCTAAGGCTACAACAGGTAGTTAAATGAGTACAGCAGTGACACAGATGACAACTATGAATAGCAGTTTTCAGGTTAATAATTTTCCCCAATAAGTGTTCACATGACTAAACTATTTCCAACAGTAGCACAGACACTAGACATCAGCACTTTTACCTGTATCACCTGAACTTGACTGATGACATTGGTCAAGGCGCAAAGGGTTGAGTCACTACTTCTGATAACATGAGAAACACAAGAGGTTTGCATTGAGGGCTAGAACCTGCAATTGGATGTGCAGAAGGGGACCCCCCCAGAGTGCTACAGTGAAGCTCCATACAGGGCTGCCAGACTATCCAGAAGAGGCTCATTTGCAAAATCTGACCTTTTCACAGTGAGCAGTCAGTTTAAAAAAAAAAAAAACAAAAACACAAAAAGAAAAAACCATGCACACACAACAGCAAAACCAAAACACTGTTATGACTAAATTCCCAAACTGAAGTCTAACATGGATTTCTCAGAAGAACATTCTCCTTTGACCTTGCCAATCTAGTAAGTTCGGCTCATCACCCAAGTTACAGTCCTGTATCTTAAAATGCTTGGTAGAAAGTCTGCAGTCTGACAGCAAGTCACACAACTTGGTGTGATAACAGCGAAAAAAAAAAAAAAGCCCATTTTTCAGAACAGAACACAGTTCTCTTTTCAAGTATGAAAAGATTCACATTAAACTACACTTAACACAGCCTTGTTCTAAAAATATCAAAACTTAGTTTTAGTTAAGATTAAACTTTAAATGAGAGAATTCTTTACTAGACTGTATTCAGAAGAGAACTTTCAGTTAAAAAAATTTCTCAGTAAGAAGGACAGTGTACTACAAGCCACAGAACTGCTACTCATACAGCTCACCTTTTCTCCTCTGCAGGCAAAAAGATCACAAGTTCAGCTTAAAGAAAGACAAACATCATTTAGGTGACAAGAGGGAAGGGAAAACAAAAAGCTTTCTGCCAAATAAGCAAGTCTTTCAACCATCACTGATCATCTCACTCTTCAGTAATACTCCATTATCTCCGGTGTCTGTGTACCCTCACATAGCTACCTAATCAAAATAAGGAAAGAAGCCCAGTGATTTTTAAACACGTAACAGCATTACGACAAACTGTTTATACAGATCTCTAAGAAAGATCTAAGTATGTTTGCTCTGAATCCAGAAGATGACTGTCAAATGAAATTTAACAGAGCATTAAGTAAAGTTAAATCAGGCTTAAAAATCACTTTCAGATACTGCTGCCCGAAAATGGCACCAGTAACTCAATTATGGAGTTTCAAGCGAAATATTTAGAGGTCAAAAGCCTGGGAACGCCTTTAGGACACACAAGGACGTTTCACTGCTGGCTTCAGACAGCCACGGAGAGAGAGTCTCACGCTCAGAACAATTTTTTCAGGAGCTCACATCGGCCAGCGTGAGGGCTTATAATGGAAACGCCTCTTCAGTTTTAACTTTGTATTCCGCATAACTTCGGTTATGCAACTTCTTTCCCTGTATAAAAGGCAGAAAGCAAACATCTGGCATGCGCCAGTTCAACGGGTTACATTCTCCCCTTTTGTTTCAATGAAGAAATTACACCAAGGAGGTGTAATTGACAAGCAGGTCAGAATAATTTATTGGGAAAGTCACAGGAGGAGTCCCCGAAAGTTCAAAAATCATCAACTGGCACCAAAAGCACGCCACAAAAAACCTGTCCCACCAAGGGCTGATGGGCAAGTACGCTTCGTGAGCCTGCTGCCGGCGAGGGACATCGCCTATACATTACATTGCTCTGCGTTACGCTTTACATCGGCGTCGCTGCTCGGGTTTCCACGAGAGTCACCTCCAAGAAACGGGGGAGGCAACCGGGGCTCCCCCGCTCCCTGCGCCGCCTTCCCTTCACAGGCCCGCCGTCACCCCGCCCCGCCGGGGCACAGCAGCCGCTGGCTCGGCCCCTGGCGCCGGAGAAGCCCCTCACGCCTCGGCCCCCCTCAGAGGGGAAAGGCCACGGAGACGCCAACCCGCCGACAGCGCTTCCACCCGCGGCTGCGCTACCGGAGGGAGGCCGAAAGGGGGATCCCATCCGCGCCCGCGGCCAAAGTCCTCCTCCTTCCTCTCCTCCTCCTCGCCCCGGGCCGAGCCCTCCGCCCTGACCCAGGAAACCCGGGGGGCGGCGGGACCCGGCGGGGCCGTGAGGGGAGCGCCAGAGGGGCGGGAGGTGGGGGGGGGGGGGACGGGACGGGGAGGACCGGCGACCGTTGCTCCAACGGCCGGCGCCTCCCCTCCGGCAGGTGACAGAACCGTGTCCTCCCGCCCCCCCCGCCCGCGGGTCACTCACAGCTTCAGGCTGGCGTAGGCCGCCGCTGCCGCCGTTCCTGCTGCCGCCGCCATTCGTCCCCCTCCGGCTGTCTCCGGCCGCCGCCGCCGGCCCCGCTGCGCTCTGCTCTCGTCCCCTCCGGCCCGGCCGCTCCCCCCTCCGGCCTTACGGGACGGGAGCCCGCGCGGGACAAACCTACTCGGGCACGTTAGAGGGCGCCATAGGGTGGGGAACGCCTATGTAAAAAGAGGGGCGGGCCTGGGCTGACTTTCCATCCCCGCGATTGGCTGAGCCACCCCACTCTAGCCCCGCCCCCGGCGCGCCGGAGTCCGCCAGGGCGCCGCCGAACGGAGGCGTTCTGACGAAGGCGGTGGGGATTGGACGGCGCGCGGGTGGGGCGGTAGGCCACGCCCACCGGGAGCCGAGGGGAGGGGTGTCGGGGCGTGTGTTGGGGGGTTTGCTTTGGATTGGCTGCCCTACGCGAGGCGGCCCTGCCCTCGCGGCCTATCTGTGGTGAAGGGTGGGCGGGCACGGGTGTATTCTTGAGCAGGGCCAGTGGCGCAATGGATAACGCGTCTGACTACGGATCAGAAGATTCTAGGTTCGACTCCTGGCTGGCTCGGCTGCTCCTTTTTTTTTTTTTTTTTTTTCTTCCTGTTTTACCCTCCTTGCTCCCCCTGGGTTTTTTAGCCCTCCTGTTCTCCAGCCCGAGGGTGCTGCCTGTACCCCCTCCGCCGCTGGGCAGCCCCCCCGCTCCTGCACACACCCCCACCCCCAACCCGGCCACCATCATGCCCACCAGCGTGCCAGGTGCAGGGTCCTCTGTAGCACCCCAGGGTTGGGTGGTGGTGCGGGGGGTCACAGCCTTCTGCGTGGCCCTCAGCAGTCCCACTACCTCGGGGATGGCGGCTGCAGGGGAGGCCAGTGCCCGCCTGGGCTGTGAGGGGAGCCCAGCTTTGGGGGTCAGCAGGGAGCAGGCCTGGGGGGGCAACTCCTGGCCAGTTTTCCACCGGATCCAGCCCTCTGGGCATCGTCCCCCCGTTTTGGGCAGTTTCTTGCCTAAAGAAGGGGGAACCCCAAAGTATAATTCCAAGTAATCGTTATTTATTCGCTTCGTTTTAGCTGGTAGCCCTGTGCCGCTGTGGTGCTGCTCCGCCAGCAAGTGCTTCAGCGTCCCGTCCTCAGACAGGAGGCCTCGTGGTCACCGACAGCAGTGGAGCCCACGGGGACCACCCAGAACCATGGAAACTCGCCCCAAAACCCTCCCCACTGTCCTGGTTTGAGAGACACAGGATTCATTTGTCTTTCAGTGATTTTACTTTTCAGTAAGGTCTCTTCTAATGCGAGGAAAAACTGCATTTTTAGAAGACTCTAGTGTCTGAATTTGTGAAAATACTTACTTTCTAGCCAGCTTTGGTATGCAGGTTTCAAGGTCTCAGTGTTTTCGAGCCTTGCCAGGTGCAGGGACAAGGAGAAGTGAGACATGGGCACTTGACCCAAGCTGCCAACAGGATTACTTCATACCATGAATGTCACATTCTATATAAATTAGAAAGTTTGCTGAGGAGTTTTTTCTCTCCATGATGGCTGCGATCCTGAGAACTTCTTGCTCTGGTGCCAGACCCCTGAGCCCTTCCGCTCCTCCCGAAGCCGTAGTGCTCACAGTGTCCAACATTTGCTGTCCCCTGCTGGGAGTGCACAGCTTCCTCCTGACAGAATGGGCTGAGTATAATCCTTGTATATTTTATATTGGTATTGGCACCAATACTGGTTCTTTAGAATTATTAATGTTATTTATCTAGTCTTACTCTAGTAAATCTGTTTACATTTCAATCCTCAGCTTTCCTTGTTTTTCCCAATACCCCTTCCTGGGTGGGGAGGTGTCATCAGGGATAGAACAATCGTTTAAATGGCAATAAATTGTTGTGGGTTCTTCAAACCCTAACACCCACCAATGCTGCAAAGGAGACCCCTGTGCTGGGACCAGAGCCTGCTCGCACCCGTATCACTTCCCTCCCCAGCTCCTCACCCTGGGACCAGGGTCTCCCTGGAGGGACATGGGAGCAGGATGGCCTCAGGTGGGGCCACAGCAAATCCCAGTTGACCGCGAAGGACTGGAAATCCCCAGTGAACCCCACAAAGGCAGTTTCCCTCCACCAGTCCCTGCTTCAGCTGCTGAGGTGGGGGGGAGAATAGGAAGGCAGATGTTGGGAAATCATCATTTCACGGTGTGAGTCCCTCCCCATGGACTCTGCGTGACGACAATCATTGTCATTTTAGGAAAGACTTGACACTGGGCACTGCTTTAGGGTATTGTCTTTAATCACTGAAATCACAACAGGCCAGCAGCTTCACCCCCTCTGCCAGCCTTCGCCCTTTATAAATATTTAACAGCACAGAAGAAAAGAGGGCTGTGTTCACAGGTGGCTACGGTTAGTTACACCAGCACAAATCCTAAAATACCTCTCTCCTGGAGTTGAGCTTTGAAGGAAACAAACAAACAAAAAAAAAGTAATTAGTACCATTCAGTATCGTTAGCCAGGCTCTGGATTTGCTTTTGGGATACAGAAATCCACAGCCTGTGTGTGTGCCCGGGTCCCCGTCGGGCAGTGCACCGCAGACCTGCTGCGCGGGGACCAGGGTGGGTGACAGCAGGGCTGGGAACTGCAGCCCGGCCATCCCTGCTCCGCGGCCGGGGGGACATCCCTGCCGTCTGCCTTCGGGGGCTCTACGCCACGTATTTTCATGTGGGGAGAGTTTCTTCCCGCTTTCTTCTTGTTTTAGCAGGCTACTGACACATGTTGCCACGCAAGCTTCTGGCTGCCTTGGAAGAAAGCAAGGTGAGGATTCTTATTGCTCAGAAAAGCCTTATTTTGCTTCTCTTTAGGATGGGGGAGCAGCTCTGGGTTCTGTCTGGGCTCACGGCAAGAAGACATCTGCCTGATCAGCTCCGGTAAGCACACCTAGTGCCGCTGCAGCCAGTGAGCAGCAGGACACAGAAAAGGAAAGGAAAAATTAATGCACAAATGCAGTGTGACGAGAGTCAAACCCTCTCCCAGCTTCTCCCAGCGATGCAGGCGCTCGGCCTCCAAGGATGGGGGGAAAGGGACGTGTATCTGGCCAATAGTCCTTCCCTGGCCGTAGGTACTGACTCCAGAGGTGTTTCTCCAGCAATAAGCCTGGGTCAACCTGTCCTTACATTCACACGCAGAAGGTTGCTCAAACTGCACCTACAAAGAGCTGGCATGGGCACAGAGGTGCGAAAGGCAGGTCCCTCGCAGGCAGCACGTCCACGCGGGCAGAGCTGACGAGCTGACAGCACACACCATGCCAAGAGCAGACACAGAGCAGGGCAGCCGAGGCTGAGGTGGGAGAAGCACAGTCCAGACCAGCGTACGCAGAGGCGCTTCCCCTCAGAAGCCCCTGCAATATAACGCACGGGAATACAACCAACAAAAGTGAACCCCCTGCATGCCACCTTCTCCCCTGCTCTCTGTAATCGCCTGCCCTCTTTTCCCTGCAGCTACTGTATTTTTTAAGTCACCCCCTCCTTTCTCCATGCACCCCCACTGCTTCAGTACATGATTTTTGTTTCTCCAACAAAAAAGCTGGCAGCCCAGTTCAGCGATCCTTTCAAGGCAACTTTTTACACTGCCGCAGGCTCATCCTCAGGTACGTCTCATCTGTAACAAAATCACTCTGCCTTTGATCCGACACTGACCGACGCACGCACATTGATTTTCCTGTACGTGCGCAGCCTTGTTGGTTTCAGTGGGGCTGCCTGCCTGTGCACTTCAAAGTTTAATGCAGTCGGAGTCCTTCATGCCATTTTCTTCACAACAGCAGCGGAGTACAAAGCTGCCGCTGCGTCGCCCAGCACCAGGCTGATGACATTCAGGTAATTTGGAGGATCAGGTCAAAGCCTTCAAGCAAGGCTGGAGAGCGCGTGTCCGTTTTCCTTTAAACGAGAACCCAGTTTTGCTGTTGCTGAAATAATGAAGTGGTAAAATTTCCAGGGAAGTGCAAAATAGGGACTAAATTCGTTAGGAAGCATGCGCCCGTGATTCTCCCCGCAGCTGTGAACTCACGTGAGGCAGAGGAGGAGGTCACAGCAGCGCTTACAAACAAACCCGAATACTGAAATTCAGAGATGGCAAATATTAGCCCAGTGCTAAAAATAAGACGAGGAGCAAGGACAGGAAGGTATTTACTTCCTTCTCTTGGCAGCCAAGATACACCTTCCTTTTGAACGCCAGCCAGACCTGTACCAGCTCTTGCGATCCCAGTTTCCCCCTTTTTCACATCTGCCATAGCACACCTGATGCTGATGAGACTCCACCATTTCGAGACCCAAGGAGCTATTCACTTCGTAGCAAAAAGATCTACAAAAAAAGTCATTTAAACCCTGAAAGACTGGGAAAACATTTTAAAAGCCCCCAAATGAAACTCAGAAACTGAAGAGCCACAGACCTCATCAAACGCTCCTCAGCAGGTTGTCTGAAAATGCTGTTCCCTGTGCTTAACATCGGCAGTTTCCTAAATCACTTTGATCACAGGTGTTTCTTACACTTTAAATTACACAAAAATGGCTGCTGCCTCTGTAGCTGGGGCTTTCCCCCTGGCTTTTATGCAAAAATCCCTATTTAAATGAGCTTCCGTATTTTAAACAATAGAAATTTAACAGCATGATCTGAATGAAAATATCTATTAAGCTCTCTATCCCAAAAGCAAGTTTCAGGGAATTCACTTGAGTAACTATTTGCATGTGAGTTACTCGTTACCAGCACAATGGGACTTCCAAGGGTCCCTTACCCTAAAACCAGTCAGAAGAGCACACTGGGGGAGGAATTAAGGCTAATTCTTCACAGCACATTCTCAGCATCTTAATAAATAAAAAGACAACAAGGTTCACGTGAAGAGCAAAACCCAGCGCATACCAGCCAGGAGACAGGCAGAATTTAACATGTTTTCACTGAATTTTCACTGAATTTTTTTTTTAGGGTTGGAAGGGACCACAGAGATCATCTAGTCCAACTCCCCTGCTGAAGCAGGATTGCGCAGAGCATGTTAGAGCATGTTACTCAAGACTACATCCAGGCAGGTCTTGAAAATCTCCAAAGAAGGGGACTCCACAACCTCCCTGGGCAGCCTGTTCCAGGGCTCTGTCACCCTCACCGTGAAGAAGTTTTTTCTCATATTTGAGTGGAACCTCCTATGTTCCAGCTTGTGCCCATTGCCCCTCGTCCTCTCACTGGCAACCACTGAAAAGAGTCTGGCTCCCTCCTCCTTCAGCCCACCCTTTAGATACTTATAAGCATTGATAAGGTCTCCCCTCAGCCTTCTCTTCTCCAGACTAAAGAGTCCCAGCTCTCTCAGCCTTTCTTCATAAGGGAGATGCTCCAATCCTTGAATCATCTTTCTGTAACTCTTTCGCAGAGCGTGCGAAGCCTCGCACCTCCAGCACCCACAGCCTAGGAGAAATAACAATGAGCTTAGAAGAATTCAAACTCCCAAAGGTAAAAGCAGCGCAAGTCAGGACACAGAGCGGAGTGGAGCAGGGCAATGCAGCAGATGCTGTAGCTTCAACACCACAAACTCACACGCTTCGTTTTCAATAGCTTCAACATTGTCATTTCTAGCTTGTCACGAATACAGGAAAGGAGAACGTGGGCACTTAATAATTCATACAGGACCTCAGAACTGAAAGTAGGGCAGCCTTCATTTCCCCAGCGCTGAGGGATACGGGACGGATGACACCAGCAACAAGACACCATGTGGGAGCAGCGGCCAAACTTTCTGTTGATGCAAAGGAGGCTCCTGCAAGACAGCTTGCTGCAAACAGGCTGCCCCAGGCTTTCCACGCAGGAAAACTGTCCTTCTCCCCCTCCCCTTCTTGCCTGATTATTTTGGGGTTGTGGGGAAGGCTGCAAGAGTGAGACGGTAGCTCATACCCTATCTTAAAAGGAAAATATCAGCCCCGCTAGTGTTTTCAGCTCGTTTCCCAAAACGGAGGCCAGAAAATGTGTGTGAGGGGCTGCTCTAAAATCAAGAGCTAGCAAAAGCATGAGCTACGGGGTAGCCAGTCTCTCAGAGACAGAACAACAGACCAGGGCTGGTGTTTCCAGCTCATTTCCAGAAGCCACTTTGATATCTTACTACCTTCCCTGCCAAAGGAAACTCAGGGAGGGGAACTGCTTGCCCAGGACTATGTGAATTATTCACCAGGGACACTCAGCAGGCATTATGTCCCACCTCAGTCCCTTTTAGACACTCCTAAGATCACAGTTGCATCTTCAGACACCCCCCTGTGCCCAGCTGCGTGCCCAGCTGACGTGACCCTGCAGGATCTGCCCTGAGTGTTCTGCTGCCCCCAGTCCATATTGCCTGGATACAGCACCAGTTATTAATCTTGTGTTGGTTCCCATCCCTTCGCTCTCCAGCATTTGGAGGCCAAACTGAAGGCTACAGGGAGCTCACATATTTGGGACCAATTTTACCTCCTCTAAAATCACAGGTAAAACCCTCTGAAGACAAACGTGCCTCAGAGCCATGTACACTGCACCAGGAAAGTGCCCCCTCTTGAGCTTTTGGTCATTCACTGAGGGGTTGCATGTCCCCAGGAGAAACGGTGTCGCAGAGCCAAACTACACCAAAACTGGGGCTCTGGACAGTTTCCAGCGTGGGACTGACCTCCAGCCATGTGCCATCATCCCCATACCAAAGAGCAGCAGCAGCAGGCGGATATACTTAGGGCCGGATGGGGCAGAAGGCGGGATGGTCTGCTGGACCAATGAAACTCCATGCCATAACCACCAAGCTCCCAAGCCGAGCGGTTTCAGACATTCATATTTCAGACAAGGCAATCTGATACAGATGTGCAGGAGGGTGCCAACAGGCCACTGGTCTCCATCTGTTTTACAGCAGATGCTTGTACGTTTGTGTTGCTTAACACAGCAATACTTAGCACAGCAACTTGCACCACTCAGAGTGGAGTCCCATGCAGAGACAGGCAGCTCACTACACCTCGTACCTGTATTGCTCCAGACAGGTACACGAGGCAGTCTGGCTACATGGTGTGAAGTTCAAGCACCTCTCCAGCTACATCCATGGTACGGGAAAAAGAGGTTTGGTTGAAGAATAGTGGGTCCTCGGCACAGGCTCATATCAGGAGTCCCAGCGCCACTGCCGGGCTAATTTACTGTAGTTTCCTCACTAAAAAGATCTTCAAGAATGTCATCCTGTCCCCCTATCAATCAGAAATTAATTTACATCCTTAGCATGGATACATTAGGATTTAACTTGTTTTCCACACAGTATGTTCTTACAGGATAGCTAAGATCCCTGATTGCATCTGAGACTTTAAATTAAAAGCTTTTTCTTAGACAGAAATTTTGTACCTGTACATGAGGGGCTGCACAGCTTTGGTACCTACAGAACATGCACTGCAGGCACATCTATCTTGTATGTAACACCTACTGGGGGAGCAGATTTCTTTGACTATAAAGCAGGGGGGTTCAAAAAGAGAAAGGATCTGCCTTTCTCCTTTCTCAGCAGAACACAAAGCAAGGGCCAAACTCAGTTAACTCCATTCTCAGATAAGCTGTTATTATCCATGGGAGCAAATCTGTTTATACCAACATACTCATTTGAGTACAGGTTGTAGAGCCGAGCTCTAAATCCCTGTGTAACAAAGCCTTCATAACGATAACGAGTTTGTTCCCAGAGCTCTGAATAAGCACCATTATGAAATGGCTTTGTGCTGGGTAAACACTATGGAAAGGAGTGGCCAGGCTGGGGGCTGAGCTGTGGGGACAAGTTGGAAAACTCAGGCAAGTGTCTGTGTAGGGAGAGCTTTTTTTCCAAAACCAGCTCTGCAAGCAAGGACGAGGCTGATTTCCCCATGTCCACACTTCCAGCACGCTGACCTTTCCTTTCCAAATATAATCCGCTATCCAGACTCTGACACAGCAGACTGGCCCCACGGTGTATCAAGCTGATACGCAAGCCCAGGCCCCAAGTCTACACAGTATTTTAGCCTAGTTCCAGTTTTTTGTTCCATTTGAAATGGGATGTCAGCCTCCAGCTGCCAGCCAGCATGCCCGGTTTGTGCTTGGAGAGTTGGTGCATTTTACAGCCAGACTTGACACCAGTGTTTGGAGAATTAACTGGAAAGTCTGAGCGTGCCATTTTGCATAGACCTCTTTCTGTTCTTTTCCTAAAAAATTAATAAAGAGAGAGACAGTGTCTAAAAACTCGCATTAATAGGTTGATGTCCTTCAGGGAATCTGATGAAATGTGCTTGTCAGGAAACACTTAGCAGGCTGATGGGATGTCCCCAGCAGGCAGGCAGGCAAGCCAGCCTCTGGCTTTTTAATTGTGCATGATCTGAGTTCATAGGCACGACAGCAAATTGTGATTTCACTGAAGAATCTTCCAAAATGAGCCACGAGGAATCTCCAGAGAGCAGAAAAAGGCACGTAAAAGTAAACCGATCACTTTAGATAACATGCCACATTCTTGGTCAAGTAGACATGGTTTGATACATCTGGAACTCACAAGCATACAAACTCTGGGAATCCAGCAAAAAACTCTCATATACTTTCACAGGAACATTGCCGACCGGTGAAAAACATGCACAGGAAATCAAGTGAGGGTGGGGAGAGGGAGATCACGTAACAAGTCTTCTCTCCTGGGTTCCCCACATCGGCCACGCTGCCTAGTAGTGGTGCTGGTACACAGCTGCTGGGGTTGTGCCGTTCTCTATGTGTTTCAGGTGACAGGAGTGACAAAGCAAATGTTCATCAAGCGGGTAACAGCGATGCCCATCTTCGTCATTGAGTTCCATCCCACAGTCCTGCAAAGACAGGCCATGCCCATTATTAGAGCACGTGTTCATCTTCCAGTGCCAACCGGCATCTGGCTTCCAGGAGGGTGATTTTGTGACAAGGACAGAAGACAATCAGCCAACAGCTCCCTCCTAGTAAGTCCAACATTTACCATGAGAAAGAAAGCACCTGACATAGGCATTTTGAGGTTATGCAGCCTTGCAAAAGTTTGCCTTAAGCAGTTTTATTGAATAAGCTTTACCTTGTGGCGAGGTGTAACCCTATGTATTTTAAACATGCCCGTGTTTCCTTACACTCACAGGTAGGATTCATCTCTTCATGTTAAATTAATTGCAGTCGTACTTCGTAAAACCAGCCTGCTGAGTCAAGGCCTCTTTCTGCCACATTATGACCACAGTAAGAGAAGACATCTATTTATTTTAATTCACAGAGCAGAAGTATGAAGGCTCTCTGGGAAACCCTGCACGGAGAGCAAACAGTGTTTAAGAGCTGGCATCCCTTGGGATTTTTTATGCAGCCGTATCCTCTCCCCAGGCCTGACCACATATTTATTTCCCATGAGAGTGAAGGTAACTTACACCGGACAGGATCAGTCATCACCTTAGCATTTTTGAACAATCTGACTTGGAAATCAGATACACTAATGTGATCTGGAGATCAAGGCTCTGAAAGGCAGCAATAGAACCTTAGTGAGTCACCATGGCTCCTTCATTAACAAATAAACTGCCAAATTTAAAAGTGATAATTAACTCTTTGCCCATAACTTTATGGAAGCAAATGAAATCACAGCTGAGACACACTGGTGGAAAAACTTTCGCCCTTAAATGGGAAACTTCTCACCCACTGATAGAAAGGTTTGAATTGCTCATCTACAGCCACTGGAAGGGAGGAGATTTATTTCCACCTTAAAAATAATAGTAGTTATCATTATTAAGTGCCCTCTCCCCAAGAAAGCTGCTGACCTACCTCACAGTGGTAACATTCCACATGGTAATCCTTGTCCATGGACACAACCCGAATAGTCTCATCAGACCCCTGTAAGCATTCAAGCAAAAGAAAAATTACAAAGGATTACAGCAGGATCAGACACGTGCACTCTGTAGATTGCTTCCTGCAACAATGTGAATATTGAGGAAATGCATTTGAGCTGCTGGCTGGACACCACAAATAAATCCCGCCACCTGCAGCTATTTTTACAGTAAAGCTTCATCATTGACTGCAGGTATCCTCTAAAATGTAACATCAGAAATGTTAAATTCTCCCTGTTTAACAGTCACATCTATCCCAAATCATGCATTAACGATTTGGTAATTTCAATATATCACATCTCTCAGCATCTTAAATTGGTTTTGCCCAAGATGCATTTCCTCCAAGTATTAAAATTAGTTAGTCCCAGAGGGGTCACTCAGAGGTCATTCATGAGCACCACCAGCATTTATTGCCATGAAGGAAAGGTACCCTGAACATAAAGCTAACAGCAGTACAACCCTGCAGGAGGTGAAAAAAAGCAGCCTGGCTCAGCAGAAATAAGCTTCATTATTGAGCAAAAGAAGGGTCTCATCTCAAGGGCTTAGGTCAAAAGGTTGCAGGCTGGAGGAAGTGATCATGTCTCCCCATGCCCAAGGACATCCGACTTGACATAGGGTCAAGTGTGAAAGTCAGCAGGACCAGAGACACGATGCTCCCTCCCCAGAGGGGGTACGAAATAAAAGGCTCTCACCTCGGAGGGCAGAATGGGAAGTCCACACGCTGCACACTTTGGAGCTAAAACTCTGGAAGAGCAACGAGAAAGTGAAGGCAAGTTATAAATCAACATAAAAAGAGAGGTCCGTGTGTTCTTGGTGATAAGATGAAAAGATGCAGCTGTAAATAACTCACCCACAAGAAAGCTTTGCATCCCCAGATCATTAATTCATTTTAGCATTGACTGTAAGAATTGCTTGATACACATTGCTCAACCAGGAAAAAAGAGACCTTACATCTTACACTTTGTGCCAGAAAAAATCCAAAACCCACTGTAAAATTCTTGGCTGCTACCGAGAGATGTGGAAGAGAGAATGAGGAGAAACTGAGCAGGACCATCCCCAGAAAAACACATCAAAAGAAGAGGCAGCCTTGAGGCAGGAAACCTCAGAGAAAATACCGCATGACTGTACGGTTCCTTAAGGCCTTAAAACACAACATAACACGATAAATAAATACTTAAATTAAATTGCAAGGAAGCATGCATCATTTCAGAACAACAGTGGCACACTGAGGCAACTCTAATCTTGGCAGAACACGAAACAGTTCCAGGGGCTGCCGGAGCAACACTTCATACTCTGCCTGCTCAAAAAACTGAGCAAGGAGCAAATCAAGCCAGATGGACACTCAAAATATATGCAGCTCTAATATCACAACCACCAGCTAGGAGCACAGCCATTCTATTTTACTGTCTAAGTGACAAGTGATTTTTTAAGTGGATTTATTGCTTGTTTAATTTAGAGCTAGATAAAAGTTTCACTTCGCGGGTTCAGCAGGGATTTCCAAAAGCATTCTTGAAAAGTCGAACTCAGCCCCGCGACTACTCAAAAAGCAACTCGCATTCATTCCAACAGGCATTCACGGTCTTACTTTAGAGAGGACTAACTTCTTACATCACTGAACGCTTCATGAGCGCTATTTCTCACTATCTCTGCTCTGCAGAAGGGGCAGCTGAAGCCCAGGGATTAACTGACTTCCTCAAAGTTACACAGGAGTCTATGGCAGGGCAAAAGGAGAGACATCAAGAATTTCTAGGGCCTAGTCCCATCCTCAAATTTCTAGCTTCTAGCCCGGTCCCTATTTTACTAATCTGCACTTCCTAATTAGCCAAGAAGCTAAATTCCAGGCTGGTTGATAGGGACATCTCTGCTGTTTATTTTGTCCTTACTTGTGGTAATCTCTGACACAGTAGATTTTGTTTTCAGAGTCTACAGTGAATGGCACACCATCCAGACACTCATTGCAGACCACGCATCGGAAGCAGCCTGGATGATATGATTTCCCTAGAGCCTGCAGGATCTGCAACAAACCAAGAGACAGGAAAAATGCACGTGAACAGCCAATAAAGGTGAAAATAATAAACACACAGCTTTACATCAGACAATGCTGCATACTCATCAGCAGGGCTGTTTCTTTTTTTCAGGCACCTCATCTGAAAAATGAGTTAACAGGGATGGAAAGGGCAGCTGGAATCAATATATATCACCTGCTTCCAGCGAAATGTGTTATTAGCATGGCTAAAAAAACAATTTAGAGCCTCAGTCAAGGTATTTAGCATTACAAAGGATGGAAGTGACAGAATTTAAAGGAAAGAAAATAATTTCTGAAGCCAACAGGTGGAGAATACTTAGCAGGATCACAGAGCAAGACATAGCAAGCCAACAAAAGGAAATACATCTTTATATTCTCCATGAGAGGCTAAAACAAATACTATTGCTAGGTTTTCATAATGCCTTAGATATCTAAGAGCTCTGTACTCACTAGCCTGGCTTTCCAATTAACACAGACTATGGAAACTGTATCGAACTCCACAGCTGCAATTCACCTGCTGGCTTTGGGGCAGCTATTACTACCTGGAATATCACAGTCCATCAGCCAGGTGATCACACTTCTGAGTATAAAGTAGATTTTCCAACTTTAATACTTTCCATTGTAAGCAGGCAAGATAATTAATGATAAGGAAATCTTGGGAAGTATGCTCTGTGTGAACTGACCACCCAGAAATTCCTGATTTCTTTGCCCCAGCTGTATTTTCACACCACCAGCTACATGACCATGAATTTGTCTCCCTCTGAACCACCCACAACTGAATACTGCCAGGTACTGACCCCCTGAGCTGTGACCCACTCTGTGCCCCTCTTGAACGGATTGTACCTGTTGCAGAGGCTAATGAGAAACTGCCTGCTTCAGCAGGATGTCCACCCATCTACTGAAGAGCTTGCAAGGACGTGGGAGGATCTGAACTGAGGTCTGGATCACATACTCTGGGTAGAACCTGTTCCCCGGAGTACCAGCACCCACAAAAAGCAGCAGTGAGACAGTAGTTTTATCCTGAAGGTACGTGGGAAGCTACAGCTTGACTACAGGAAAGACAGGCTCAGCACAACCGCACTGATGCCCCACAGCACGGGAGCACTGCAGATCCACGGCACTTCTGAGCAGGAAGCATCGACAGGATTACAAATACACTGTCCAGGGGAGCCCAAAAGGAGATGAAAGAGCTGAAGGCTCTGATTTTCAATTTGCACTGAAAACAGGCAGAGCAAAGTCTCTGCATCGCATACAGCAGGGTGCCGGCTTCGTTTCCTCGCAAAAATCAACAAAAGGCTTAGTGGATTTTCTTTCTGCTACCAATCTCACACTAGGCAGACTACCAGATGATAACAGACAGTACTGGATATGAATATATTTTGCTTTTGATGTATTCTTCTGAAAAGCTGTGGGATATTTTCTCCTGAAGCAATTATCACTTACCATGTCCATTATCAAATGACCACAAATGAAACACCTGTCAGCTGACTGCTGGAAACCAGAATACTGCAAGGACAGAAAAAGAATTGGCTTAAAATTTCACAAGGCTAGTCGAGCATAAACAACAGCATATTATGGGTTGTTATTTGCTTGGCCATTTTCTGTACTCCTTTCACAAGCTAAACTTTCCAGTGCTTTTTCAGTATATGAAGCTGTGGATGGGTCTGCAGAGGATATTCTATAAAGACATCAGACTTCCAGTAAGGAGTACGAGTCCCTGTAACTTTCAGGTCCTAAATTTAAGTTTAATTAAGAATATAAGTAAATACCATAAATGCATATACAAATAAGGCACTTACTAATAAGACTTACATTCTTATTTGATCATGTGAATCTACGTGCCAGGAAGTTACCTGTGTTTATCACAAATTCACATCACAACATCTGAATATATAGGCTCAGAACGCCAAATTCTTCTTTTGGTTACACCATTACAGGTCTATTGGAGCTTCTCCAAGGCCAGTGGTATCATCCCAGCTCTCTCTCTCTGGTAGTCTAACATTCAAGTTTGGCCCAGAGCACCCTTCTTTCTGCTACTGCTAAGATCTAAAGGTAAGGAACTCATGGTGCCTGTCCTGTCCACGACAGGCACCTCAGGCACTACACATCATCTGTCTAAGGTTTCAGTCCTGTCTGAATGGTGGAAATGCAAACTGGAAAAATGAAATGTTTTAGATGCATTTAACCAATCTGTGTACTATATACTGATGGAAGCAGAGAAGATTAACTCACTTCTCTCTGAGAGAAATCACTAGACTTCCCCAATAAACAGGCAAATATGACTTTTTCAAGTGTCAATGAGGGCTTAATCTATGAGGGCCCAAGGGTAAGGGGGTATATGGCTTTTTACCTCCATGAGCGAAGGAGAGGACCATGGGGTTGCTTCATGCTCAGGTACGTTCACACAAAATCCATTGAGGGCAACCGGAAGATATCCATTAAGATGCCCAAGCAAAACCAGTTCATTGGAAAGGGAAATTCACTCATTGATTCTTCAGTAGCCATTCATCTCACTCCTGTCTCCACAGCGTGGCCACAGAGACATGCTTTGAAGGAGCCATCGCAAGAGGCTACGGCTTCAACTACAGGCTCTGCATTGCAAAACCATGGTCTTCCACTTGGTTACTTCCAGCACCACATGTGGGCAGCCACCACGGCTGGGGCTGGCCCTGGGTAAAGGGGGAGCAGAGGGGCCAGGCAGGACACTGGACTAGAGCCCTGTGAAACATGGGCAAAGCTGCCGGGCAGAGAGGCTGGGTGTCTGCTAGAGAGGCCGAGACACGCCACCAGAAGGGTCAGCTGTGTGCTTACCAGGAAATCTTCTTCACAGAACACCTTGCCATTGACGAAATAAAAGGCTTTTCCTCTCAGCTTTCGACCTGAGATAAAAAAACAGAGAGAAGAGAAAGGTCAGCAGAGAGTGGGGAGAAAATGTGAGCAAAAACTGGATGCTGAGAAGCGAACAACGAAGACATCTGAGCACGGCTGCCACACAGGTGGAGAAGAGCACCCAACTCCAGCAGGGTCTTCCCAGCCTCTAGCATGACTAACCCCATCTCCTCTTCCACTAGCGGTCGCTGATGAATGCCAAGTGCTGGATCCAGGCATCAATCCCACCTCTGGGCAGGAGGAGGTAGCTTTGCAAGGCTGGACCACCTCATGACAACATGAAATAACCTGGCAAGAGTGTGTGAGGGTACTCTGACTCACACTGGAAAAAAAAAAAAAACAGGAGGGGAGCGAGGAGAAGAACGGGCATGCAGAGGGTGATCCATACTTGACATCGTTCCTCAAAATGTCACCTCCCATGCTCTTCCACTAGAAGGTGCCTTCAACCTGATAAGCCACTACAATACCTGACCACCCGGTCTGCCTCCAGCAGACTGTAACACCGGAGCACTGAGCACGCTTTTCTCTGCTCCCTACCAGCACATTCATTACTGCAGCTGCCAACAAAAATTTGAAAGCATTTTAAAAAATATGTATTTTTTCCCAAACCAGAATGTCCTAACAGAGATAAGATGACAAAGTTTTTCCAAGAAAGGACTCTACGCATGGAGAAGATTTATATTTACTGTTGCTTTTGTGTTTATGCCTCATATTCGGCGCCGTCTGTTTTCAGTTCCAGATAACTATGGCAACACATGCTCACGCTGCCGCTGCTGCTTCTAAATGTCCTGCCTGCCCCCTGGAGAAAAGGACTATGTTTTGCTTGTTTATAAAAAGCTGCTCCTACCTTTTTGCAGCCTGGTTTTCCTATTCAGCCAGGTGTTTGGGACGCAGCCTAGCACTGGAGGGGCTCTGCTTGCTCTACTCGGTTGAGGAGCCCCAAGCGTGTGCCCGGAGCAGCGCCCGGGGCAGGGGGAGCAGCACTTGCCTGGGGCACAGATGGAGCAGGACCTGCCGCAGGCCAGTTTCGGGGACCTGCCAGGCCTTGCTGGAAGGAAATCAGAACTGAGACACCAGGGCCCAGAAGCCTCCTACTTGATATGCGTGTATCATTAAAAAATGATCATCAGCTGCTTGGTGGATAAACGCAGAAGACACATGGGCCTGGTCTGGAGCTCACCTCTAGGTGCTTTATGGCACGCACCCACCTGGCAGCTTTTGATGATTAACCACGCTGGCTGCAAAGTATTAAGACAAGAAGGAAGCCAAGTAAACCACTTCAATAAATTAAGAGTTTTACTGTCTCCTGCATACGCCAGAGGGCACTCTCAGTCTGGGAAACAACTCCCACCTCTCCTCGGGAAATGGAGATGCCCCAGTGAAGCTCTAAAGTTTTGCCAGTGAATTCAGCCAGACCAAGATTTCACCAGTAGCCCTTACTGCCCTGCCTGGGTTTCAGCCACCAAGGTGGGCAGAGGACGTGGCAGCCTGTTTCTCAAAGGAACAAGCCCCAGTTTGCACATGAACAGCTTTGTGGTTAAGCTGCAGGCGTTTCTCAGCCACATGTTTACGGGGCGGCGTAGGAGCCAGAAGCACGCTGCCCCGACATGCTCGTCATTCCTCCTTCTCCTCTAATCCCCCCTGGGGACAACCATGTTACCTGCTCATCCTTGCACCAACACGGACGTTGTATGGGACATGGAAGAAAACCTGACAAACCCGAAAGCATCCTGCTCCGATGTCTCTCACCCACCCTGACATTTTGCCAAAGTTGCCAACACCAAAGTAGGACCTCGAGCCCAAAATAAAAAGCATCTAATCTTAGAATCATAGAATTGTCTAGGTTGGAAGGGACCTTTAAGATCATCTAGTCCAACCATCAACCTAACTCTGATAAAAAAACCCCATCACTAAACCATATCTCAAAGCGCTATGTCAACCTGTCTTTTAAATACCTCCAGGGATGGTGCCTCAACCACTGCCCTGGGCAGCCCATTCCAATGCTTAACAGGGAAAACGATGCTTTCAGGGGAAACATTTTCCCTAATATCCAATCCGAACCTCCCCTGACACAACTTGAGGCCATTTCCCCTTGTCCTGTCGCCTGTGACTTGCGAGAAGAGACCGACCCCCGCCTCCCTGCACCCTCCTGTCAGGGAGTTGTAGAGAACGAGAAGGTCTCCCCTCAGCCTCCTTTTCTCCAGGCTGAACACCCCCAGCTCCCTCAGCCTCTCCTCAGAAGACTTGTTCTCCAGACCCCTCACCAGCTCCGTTGCCCTTCTCCGGACCCGCTCCAGCCCCTCAATGTCTTTTTTGTGGGAAGGGACCCAAAACTGGACACAGCCCTCAAGGTGGGGCCTCACCAGTGCCCAGGACAGGGGGACCATCACCTCCTGAGTCCTACCTTGGATGCGTCCTATAATGGATGCAAGTCCTATCTTAGATGCGACAGCTTTGTGGCCCATAACCCAGGGTGCCTATTTGTGTGATAACGCCTCCTGTGTGCCTGCAGGTCCACAGGTAAGCCCGGCATGCTCACGGACAGTCCCAGAGTCCCAATTTCAGAGGAGGGGAAGGAAAAGCATGGGGATACCTGGGATTTGCACTGACCCTTGTCAATGGTGGTCCTACGTGAGTAAACAACAAGCCTAATGCAGCAAGAAGTGCCCCTCAAAATCTCCCACTGATTTAAGTACAGCACTGGGATTTGGCACTCCTAAAAACAAAAAACAAACGAAAAACATTTGACTTTGATTTTAAATTACACAGTAGCACAGGCTCCAGTTTAGCGCAACAGGCAGGTGCCCAAGCAACTTTCCACCTGTATAAAATGTCTCTCCTTAAAGACAAGCTAGCGGCGGTCAGGAAAAACACATGCGTGGAGCCATACAATGTGGAGACACTTCTTTGGCGACAGCCGGTGCATGAGCAGCAGCCGTCACAGCAGAGGGGACGAGGTCTGGATCGCTGCCACCACGTCATTCTTCCATGGTGACAAAATCAGCATTTACCGGCCATTCTGCACCCAGTATATTTTTAAACCTGTGACATTAGCAGGTCAAGATTGATGGCAACAGACCTTCAGAGAAGGTGCCACAGCCAGTGCGCTGTGTCTGGGCTTCTGATGCAAGCTCATTCAGCAGAGGGATAAACCTCTTTACAAGGGATTTATAATTTGGCTGTTGGCGTAACATGTGCCCACGGAGAAGAGGTGCTGACACCAGGAGCACTTTGAGGGAAAGGGGGAGGATGATTTAATTAATTACTTTAGGGAAGAAGTGGTCATTTTGACTATTTTTAGCTCCTCTCCACAACTCTCTTTAAGACCCTGGCAGAAGTGTAAATGGAAATTTGCCAAAAAAAGCGAGTAACTAGGTACCCTTGCAGCCACTGTGGGAGCATGCAAATAGAGCCAATTTCTTCCTCTGCCGCTCTTCAGCCTCTCCCTGACCACATCAGGATGGACTTCTCCTCCCACTGCCCATCTGAGGTGAGGAAGCATCTCCTCATCATACACATGGGAAAGCAAGAAGCAGGAAAAGCTCACTTCCCCAGGCTGCGCTGAGGACCGTCCCGGCGGAGCTGGGAAATTGCACGTCCTGGCTGCAGCTGCACCAGTAAAACAAACCATGCTGGGACGGCCCCAGAGCACGGAGCAGGGCGGCAGCGGCTCCTGTCCCTGTGCTGAGCCCCCTGCCACGGGACAGCACCTTACCTTAAACAAGTCCCTCTCAAAAGGGGTACTTCTGACTGTACGCCTGGAGGGGCTGGCACGGGTTTCGCTTGAACACAGAGATGCTGCTGTAATTTCACCGAGAGGAAGAACTGAGGACTTAGATGGCATATAAGGAATCACGTATCGATCACTGCCTACTTTAAATATGCTTCAGGATGACTACAGAGATGACATCCTCTGACAAAACCAGGAATATTAATGTGTGGTTTGCCGCTTTCAGCATCAATTGCTCTAGTACACATCTTAAGGTGCTGGCTCCTGACCATATTTCACTTTCACTTCACCCTGAATTTAGCTAATCTCTCCCCTGAAAAATTCAGACAATTAAAATTCTTCAGCATTTCAACCCTACCATTTTCTTTCCGTGTTACAAGATTTCTTGTTCCTCTTCCTGACAGGAGGTTTGAGCCCCGTGCTTTTATGCTTGAACCTAACACACCTCTCTGATCTGTTTAGCTGTCTAATCTGTTTCAGGATGACCCCGAGGTCATTGAAGCACCAATTTCAGAATATTTCAAGCTTAGTCACTAGTGCCTTTGTGCTAAAATAAACACACTTTGCTTAGCAGCTGATAATGGGCATACCACCAGGCTGCACTCCCAGGATGCTGGTGCTTTTGTCCATCATATTCTCAAAGGACAGCTCTGTCCTTTTGAAGTTCATACAGGGAGGTCTCCACCAGGGACTTGCAACAGCCCAAAGAGGATGCCGGGAGGTGCACCATTTGCTTGCTGGGGAGCCGAACCCAACTTTCTGTTTTGAAGTCGTTTTTCCATTATTTATTAGAAGGACAATGGGGCCACCAACCCATGTTCAAAGACAAGAGATTGCTCTCGATACATGTAATGGTACGGGGCCACGTCCAGATCCCAGGGCTCTAAAGGACCCCGCATAAGTGAGGACCTCACTTATCACTTATCGGAGCACCACGGAGCTCCCTGCGGTATCTGCACAGCAGATGGGCAAGAATCACTGCAGACCGGCAGCTGCTCCTGGGTCCCTTTCACACTGACCACCCTGGGCCTCCATCACGACAAAAATCAGTCCTTCTTAGAGTGCCACAGCTGTAAGATAAATTTGGACACGTGGTTACTAATGGCAGGTTAAATACAACCGGATTTCAGTTTCCGGGTTCACTGGATGTAACCTCCTGACACGCCAGTGGGACAGCAGGCTGGAAACACTGCCCGTCTAGCTGCTAAGGATCAAAACAACCTCCTCCTCAGTCCTGGGTGGCTCTGGCCCAAGCTGCAGACCTTCCCCCAGTTTTCATTTCCCCCACATAGAAGAATGAGGGGGTCTGGACTGAAGAACCAACTCTGGTTCCACCGCACACCCTGCAGGCAGGGCAGCGGGTGCGGACAGAGCCCAGAGGCCTCGGCTCCCCCATACCTGTCCTGGTTTGAGTGACACAGGATTCATTTCTCATCTAATGCTTGGGAAAAATGCACTTTTAGAAGACTCTGGTGTCTCAACTGGTGAAAATATTTACTTTATAGCCAGCTTTGGTATGTGGGTTTCAAGGTCTCAGTGTTTTCAAGTTACCCAGGTGTGGGGACAAGGAGTGAGATCCGGGCACTCGACCCAGGCTGGCCAACAGGATTATTTCATACCATGAACATCACGTTCAATATAAATTAGAAGGTTTGCTGCATAGTGCTCTCTCTTCCTTGATGGCTGCGATCCTGAGAACTTCTTGCCCCAGTGCCAGACCCCTGAGCCCTTCCCCTCCTCCCGAAGCCACAGTGCTCAGTGTCCAACATTTGCTGTCCCCTGCTGGGAGTGCACAGCTTCCTCCTGACAGAATGGAATGAGTATAACCCTTGTATATTTTATATTGGTATCAGAATATTGGCTCAATATTGGCTCTTTACTGTTATTAATATGAATTATCTAGTCTTATTCTATTAAATCTGTTTATATTTCAACCCTGAGGTTTATTTTTTTTCTGATTCTCCTTCCTAGGTAGGGAGCAGTCATCAGGTGATCGAATAATCATCTAAACGACAATAAATTGTGGGTTTCTCAGACCTTAACAATACCATACAGAAGTCCCAGCTGCTCACAGCTCAGCAGCCCAGGAGACCCACTGGTACCTGGCCAGTAGATGCCTTTACGGAGCGCTCCGTGGATACCCACAGGCAGTACGGTGTACTACCCTGCCCAGCAGACCAGGCTGAGCATCAGAGAGCTCCACTTAATTTCTGCCACCCATGCTGTTTCTGTTGGCCACCATTACAGCTGGATGCAGCACTGAGCCTGACACACCAGCGTCAATATTTCCAACCCGCTCTTGAACGGGGGGGCTGCACAAAAAGGTCACTTCAATGCCTGCACATCCTCCAAATTAGGTAAAACTCAGACTGTGGTCAACCAGCAAATGCCCCAGATCAAAGCTTTGGTGAAATCATGGGCAGGAGGATAGGATGTCTCTTAGAAAAAACTGTGCTAAGACACAGTAGCTCCATTACTGATAAGATGTTCAGCCCCTCTCTCAACTATACCAGCTGTATTGTAAAATTGCAAAAAACGCCCTCTGTGGTCTCACCACACATATGAGGTGGTAAAAAAAAAAAAAAAAAAAAAAAAAATTCTGAGAAAATGATCTGATGCCTGAAAGCCAAAAGCACACTCTGGTACATGTAAGAAAAGGTCAGCGGCCTCCAACAGCAAAGCAACCGCGGGTGAAGGCAGAAATGGCTCTTCAGAGGGAAACGCTGCGAAGCCACAGTAAGCCACACAACTGAGCAACACCTCTCCCTTGCTGATGGCAAACACTTTCAAGAAGACACTCAAATATTTTTCTTTTTAGGGAAAACCCCTAGAAGCTTCAAAACTCAGAGGTAAGATAAAGTCACCCTGGTACAAAGCAGCACTTCGATCCGGGGAGTCCCTGCTGAAGTACCAGCTTTCAGCCCAGTGCCCAGCCACTCTCTGTGTCACTCTGGGGACGGCTGCCCTGTTCCCCAAAATGCACTAAAACCAGGCAGGTGTCAGAGCTGGCCTCCCACCCCCGGTCACCCACCAACTCTCATCGAAATGCACGGAGGCTCAGGCGAGGAAGGAGGGGGAGACGATCTCTGTGTCCTCAGTGAACGTAACTCTGCGTAGAAACCATATGAGAGAGCAATCTTTAAATTTCTTTAGGTGTGGAAGAGGCCTCAGTGCTTACTGAGCCATTACTCAGAAAATTATTCATAGGTACCATTAAAACATTATAAGAAACCCCCTAAAATCTCTATAGCACAATTAATCCTATCCCTGTTCTTAACAAAAACTACTACTTTGAAGATGACATTATAAAATAAAAAGACCAGAAAGGACTGGAAATACATTCCATTAAGCCTTCTTCCTCACGTTGTCCTAACGCTCTCAGGCTTTCAGCCAGCACCAAAACACACGCGATCGACTCAAACCACCAGCACTGATAAAACCCTGACTGCATCGCCTGCATGGGAGCTGAACCTTGCCAGCAGGGAGGGATATCTACTGAGGACACAGTACAAGGAGGACATATGAAAGCCTCTTCAGCCCAGACCCCAAAGCACTACACCCCGAAATCCGGCCAGGAGAGGAAGAAGTACTGTCATCCTACCGTGAAAGCTGCCCTGGCATTTCTCATCTATGGCAAGCACTTCTTGTGCCAAACAGCGGGGATTTCTCACCAGCCATCTGAGGGACTGAAGAAAGAAAGTCAGCAAGAACAAATTTGCAATTTAGAGTGGAGCGGAAACACGCACTGATGCCTTCCCTGTCTCCCAAACTGTCAGTGAAGCCAGGCACGGCTTAATCCTTTCTGCGATTACATTTGCTAAATAAATATATTGTTTACTACGTGGACTCTTGCGTGATAATTTTATTAAAGGGATGCTGAGGAAGGATTGCCTGCAGTACTTTGTACTCTCCGCTCTGAAGATCTGCAAATTTCTCACGCATTTTGATCAGTATATATAATTGGTTTTATACCCAATTACAAGCAGTAAATTCTGCCTCTACTAGAAGAGCTGATAGTTTCTTCATCTGAAGATAAATCATGCACATCCACACACTGTGGGAAAATTCACTTGGTGAGGCTGTCTGTCCTGCAATCTTATAAGGTCACACTTGCAGAAAAAGGTGACCTTACACTTCTAGAGTTATTTAGTGATACCAATAAAAAACACGGCCTTGTTTATCCAGAGGTGACATACCAGTATAGGGCATGCTTATTCAACGTAACTATCCCAAAGACACCAAGAGCTGCATCGCTCTATGTAGCCATGCTTTATCATCACTGCAGCAAGACTAATTAGCCCAAGCAGAGGGCTACGCTCACAGATATACTGCTTCAATACCCTAGCTATCTTGTTTAGTAAATGACCCTTGATACCTCTAAACACAACTACATTGTGAAATATTAAAAACACCATAAATATCCCCAGAGGGTGGCAAGAGACAGCCAGCTCGTGTTATTTCAAACTCTGCCACTGGAACAGCAGGCTGTTACCCTTACACAGACATCAACATTAATCTGAGCTTACAATAAAAAAAAAAGAAAGTAATGTAGTAATGTTGACATGTCAAAGGTCGAATTCTGTAATCTGGCAAATGTGCAAGGTTTCCACCTCTTTGTAACAAGCGGTCGGAATCTGGTCCTCCCTTTGGACCTTCGGCTTCAGTTCAAGATCAAACCCTCCTCACAACCACCTTGCAATCAGTTCTTTCTTTCCGACTTCCTTCCTCGCCTACTGATTTCCTTCACAGTCATCTCTGACACTTCCCTTGCACTTTTTTAGCTTTCAGATTTCCTCTGAGGACCCAGCGGCTCAAGTACAAGACCCTTATGCTCTAAATTACGCTGCCAGCAGAGCTAAAAAAGTCTGTTTTCCAGGCCAGCTGCAGCACTCGGATATCAGCCTGGCTGAATCCTGGAGAAAATACACTAAACCATCACAATAGGTTAGAGCGATACCGTCTAGTTAAATCTGTATCATTTATAAGGTCTCCTTACTACCTAAACAATAAATATCAACATCTGGAAACACCTGCATTTTTTTGTCTTCTGAGGAACTATAAACAGGTGATTTAACTTAAATGGTTAATGTGTAACAAACGATTTGATAGCTACAACTGTTTGCCCAACAAACTGAAAAAAAAAAAGAAAACCAAAACCCAAGATGGAAACAGACACCTTGAGCTTGCAGGAAATAGCCCTGTGAGCTTCGAGGACTTTTTTTTTTAACCTACTTTCGTGGCCCTCCTGTAAAGCAAATACAATTTATTACTAATCCTGCAAGAAAGAGCCCAAAGTTCTTTCCTCTCCCTCTCTGCAAAAAGCTGCCTTGTTTGTGTCTCTGCCCTATAACAAACAAGAAGATAAATGAGACATTTATGCCAAAGTAATCATTCTAAATCTGTTGTTTTGACCTCTAAGCCAAATTTTCTGCATTACATGCCACTGGCTCAGATAAAACAGTACATTTTTTTCCTGACAACTGAAGCCTGTAACGTAACGCGTAGCTCTGCTCAACAGATTGCTCTATCGTTTATCTCTGAACATACGTGTATCAGGAGACACAGAGCGTAGGAAATTTGGCACCATGAGATATCAGCCCCCCTCCCCTCCTCAGACCCTCTCGCTTTTCTGTATCTGGGAAACTAATGCACATTTGGACACAAATCCAACTACAAGCAAAATTAGAAATCCTCACTGAAATGAAAACAGCAGGACAGCAGATATAAATATCTGGAGGACAATATGCTTTACCTTAATAGGTAATTTTGTATATTTTATTTATTGGAGCGGAGATATTCAGCGTTCCACCAGAGCAGAAATCTTAGGACTGAAATGACGAGTAACCTTGACTTCTCAAAGACAAGATTGTACTGGATGGTGTCCAAGATGAACTCCACTTGACCTTAACAGCACTACTTACTTTTCAGCTGGAAAACCAGAGTTTCCACAGAGGCTGCTCAAGACGTGCTTTGCAGCTAGGCAGACAACACCGGCCGGACAAATATTTATTTTTCTGGCAGATAAAATGGTCTCCTCATATTTACCACAGCGACACAGAGGACAGCAAGCCTGCAGAGAGGCATGTGCTCTCTCGGGGTGAGGACAGGGCTGTGTGTGCCCTTTACTCGTCTTGCGGCCGATGGTCCGGGGGAACGGGAAATTACCGTGGGTCTGCGAAAAGGTACATTTCCTCCCCGAGCGCGGGGCAGGACGGCACGTACCGCCCTAGCCATCAGTTAAGCAGCCGCAATGCAAAGAGGCTTTGATGAATCAGAAATGTGTCAGCCCAGCTACGCCTTTACCAGCACAGCAAGCCGGGCGGCAAAGCACGCTGCTGGGAGGATGGGAAATACAAACGCCCTCCCCGAGCCTCCCAAGCCCCCTGGAGCAAACAACTCCTGCACAAAGGGTCCTGCAGACCGCAGTGACAGCACAGGAAACCACTCTCTGCACCAGAGGGTTTCTTGTGAGCCTTGCTACTTGTAGAAGTACGTGCACGTGAGGGAAAAACCGCTATTGCAGAGGCCTCCCTCGGGCACCGCTCTCCTCTGAGTACCAGAAGTCCCACGCCACCACACAGCCTCCTCTCCATCCCTCTGCGCCTCCCCTCCATCCCTCCACACCTCCTCTCCATCCCTCCACACCTCCTCTCCATCCCTCCGTGCCTCCCCTCCATCCCTCCACACCTCCTCTCCATCCCTCCGTGCCTCCTCTCCATCTCTCCACGCCTCCCCTCCATCCCTCCGTGCCTCCCCTCCATCCCTCCGTGCCTCCTCTCCATCCCTCCGTGCCTCCTCTCCATCCCTCCGTGCCTCCTCTCCATCTCTCCACGCCTCCTCTCCATCCCTCCATGCCTCCCATCCATTCCTCTGTGCCTCCTCTCCATCTCTCCACGTCTCCTCTCCATCCCTCCGTGCCTCCCCTCCATCCCTCCACACCTCTTCTCCATCTCTCCACGCCTCCTCTCCATCCCTCCGTGCCTCCTCTCCATCCCTCCACACCAGCCACCGCTGCATCCAGCTCCCATCTTAGTATGGCTGCTGCCCCAATGGGAGGGACTAGAGCTTTCATGAGTAATTAATTACTCTACTGCACATAACAATCCAAAACAGGCTCTCACTTCTATTCTTGTGGCTCCCCTTTTTTAATCTCATATGGAAATACAGCATTCCCTAGTCAGAGAAATATTATTATTACTTCCCTCCTTTCTCTTTCCTTTTTTTTTTTCTAGCTTTTCTCTAACTTTCCATTTGAAATGGTTCTCCCCAGCACATCTCCAAAGAGATTCCTCAGTTACAGCCCCAGTAAAAGAGAAAATGGGCTTCACTTTGCTAAACTTACGTATTTTTTTTTCCATCTCTCTAAGTCTCACCTGGCACCCAAACCTTTCCATCTTGCGTTGGAAACCTTTGGAAAGGTTTGCCTTTTAGAATGAGCAGCAAATAGCTATTCTTTCAGCGCTCACCAGCCCACTTCATTAGAAATGGGACTAAGCTAATTTTTAACCGAACACTAACAAACATAAATGTAAGTAACCACTGATACCACTGTAGCCACAAGTACCTCTCTAGCACAGGTCTTCAAATAAAGACGGTAAAATCTGTTCTAAAAGGAGGATCAAAAGTGTTTCTTTCTAAAGCACCAGTTGCACAGTAGTAATTTTAGAAATTTAAGACAGCTCGACCCTGCTGCTGGATTATTTTTAACAGGAACTTTGTGTGCAAGGGCAGTTTGGAGGCTGCCTGGCCACGAAGGGTGAGAGGTTCCTGAAGCAAAGCCCCGGCTGCAGCCAGGAATCCTCTCCACAGGAGAAGATTTTAAATTAATTTATAAGAGAGGACAAAAGAGTGAGCTGCTGACTTCTGAGCCTTTAGGAAACTACCACCATGTGCAAACACCACTTTTTGTTTCCAGTTTTCCTGCCTTCGGTCAGATGACAGTGAAGTGCTCTACTGAAAACATAGGTGAGGCAAGGCAGCTGGTGCTGGACAGCTGGGAAACGAGCAGAGTTCAAGGTTCAGCTATTATTAAAAAGCACACACATCTTTCTATATTTATTCCCACTTTACAGCTCCAAATAAAACACATGCGGTCCTGATGAGCTTACAACTCTAAATACAACACGGGAGAAAAACCCTAAGACTCATCTGGGAAAACCGAACTGATATATACAAAAGCACTAGAAGGATGATTATTATTATTTTTTCTGCCGCCACATATACAGCTACATTTCCAAAAATATCCTCCTACTAGCCCTAGGGTTAAACATAACAAAATAGAAAAAAAACCACAGTCTTACAAACACAGCCATGATTTGAAATGAAGCGGCGTGTTCCTTACCCCAGCTCCATCGCATACCTCCTCGAAAAGCTGCTTAGGAGCATCCATACATTGCAGCACGCCGTACGCTCCAGCAAGCTTCATATGTGGGTCCGACAAGCGGCGGGGGGCTCAGCGGGGCCAGCTGAACCATCTACCCTGCTTCCCAGGCGGATTCCACAGGGTTCGCCATTGCTGCTCCCAACCCAATACCTCTGGTGCAATAACCGGCTCCCTCCCTGCAGTCACCAGACAGCAAGCCGGCAGAGATGTGCCCCTCGTCTCCGGCACGTGCCCCTCCATTTCTCCAGAGGAAGAACAAGCCAGATGCGTAACCTGGGTCATTCACGCACTTAGATGCTTTGACTGGAGGTCCCTCAGAAGGGCAAAATGATTACAGCAAGTAAAGGTAATGCACGCAGTGAAAACACCATCACCAGAATGACCATGGAGCAGCTCCCTCCAAAAAGGTGTCCCCGGCGCTGGCAGAAATCACTGCCCGTACTCGCCTGCACCCTCGGCACGGCACCCACCAGCAGCTGTCCCCGGGGTCCACAGACTGAAAGGGCAGGATGGCTGTGAAGCCTGACGTCACAACTAAAAAAACCCTAAATGCCACGTAAGGCATATTCACTGCCACTTTGAATAAAAAATACTCTTGTAAGTGAAAAAAAAACCCCATGGCTGTAATGGAAAGGCAGAAGAATGAAAACAACCATCTCCCACACTAGAAGGTAGATGGCCGGCACAATCCAAAGTATCTTTTCTACATGCCTTGCAAGAATCTGTCCAAAAACAAACACCAACCACCACCACCAAGACATACAGCTGCAGCACACTCCAGCTGGCAGGTTAATTCAATAACCACCTCCATTTTTTCCCCTTTTAAACCAGAAAAAAAGATAAGCCCGAAGCGTTTGCCCCAGGGTCCTGCTCCAGCGGCAGAGCAGGCCGGGGGTACTCACTGCAGGCTCCGCAGGTGAAGCAGCCATCGTGGTAGAGGTTGCCCATAGCCTGGCAAGCCTGGTTTGCTCCATACACCCCCTTGCTGCACTTCACGCAGGTGCCTGGAAGAGAGAGGAGACAGAGGTCAGAAGTGGGACGTGGAAGGGTGGCTGGGGTCACTGGCTGGGTGACCACACCTGTAATTCAGCATGGTGGCTGGGCATCTTAGGACCTGGTGGTTCGTTCTAGCCCCAAGATATAGGTGACATCAGCGTCACCCACCCTGAGAGATGGTGTTAACAGTGGTGAGATGGTCATCAGACCTTCACGGCAAAAGCCTTCTGGCTCTAAACCGTCCCAAGTGCAAGCCCAACCTGCTCCCCACACACAGGCTTTGCTGCCACCATCATCACCTAAAGACCAGGGTCAGCTCTGGAGCTCCAGAGGAGCGAGAAGACGCTTGGGCTCAGCAGTTCAGCTCAGTCTCTTGTTGCTACAGTCAAGCACATTTCCACCATCACCCATCCCGGTGTGAGGCTCCAACCCAAAACCCAAGCGAGGCAGACAGCATAGGGTGAGGACTTGCACCTCACAAGGAAGCTGGTGGGACCCTCCAGGCATAGACCTGCCTGATCAGGGCTGGGAATAGCAGCAGTGGGGCAGACGCGTGGTGGTGGCAGTGGGGAGGGACCGCAGGGAGAAGACTTAAGCACTGCAGGTTCACAAAGGCTGTTGTGTGCTCACCTAGGGCCTCTCCAATCTCACATTTCCACCTAAAACTATTTTGATGACAGAGTAAGAGGCGACAAACGAGTTTCACGCCCTTGATGGCATTTGCTAGCAGGACCTGTTCCCTCCACCTTGCAGGGAGAAACGCAGTGAGGCTGCCCAAAACCACCATCAGTGGCTGGGGAGAGAAAGTCCTTGTCCAAGGAAAACGACACGTCAAGCCAGTTTACTTACTTCAGGCGTTACCCTGCGATTGCAACAGGCAGGGTTTTAAAGCAGCATCACCCTTCAACTACCTCTAAATGAGCAACTTCAATGCATGTTTAAATAAATAAACATGGATTTGTCTACCCAAAAAGGGCAGCGTGAAGGACAAACGCAAGATGGTCTCTGGTCCTGTGGATGCCACTTCACCTCCAGGACTCTCCTTCCACCGCTCCTCAGTCCCCGTTCACCCCGACTCTTAAACTCCCCGGGGGCCTTTGGTCACATCTCACTCCCGCTGGCCCAGGAAGATGGACGAATGTCCAACCTTGCTGGAGATCTTTCAGTCATGCCACGGCTAACAAAATTCCACTTCCTTCGGGGCCCCGCAAGCTCCGGAGTAATTGGAAAGGTCTGGGGAAAGTCAGGAAGAAACCCAACGTCCTTAGGACAGCGCTGAAAAGCACCTCCCCACCCCGGCCGCCCCAGGGGGGTTAACAGTTTCTTCCTGTGGCCATCAGTTTTTCTCCCAGTTTGAAGTAAAACTGAACAAATTTTCTGTTCTGTAACTTTACATCCTAGCTAGGCCTCCTCTAACTCTCTGAAATTAACAGCATATTGTGGAGAAAACTGCTCGTTCTCAGAATGATAAGACCAGTGTTTGTGCTCCATGCCAAGGAATGGTGTGCAGGGAGGCCCTTGCTTATACTTATTGCTGTAACAACCAAGGGCAGCCAATTTCGTTATTTGCCCCCTTAGGGGGTCGGAAACGGAAAAACGTAGAGGGGTCACATCGGTGGGGAGGAGTGGACAGGACAGGTGACCCAAACCTGACCAACTGGGGTATTCCATCCCATCTGCCCCACGCTCAGTATAAAAGCTGAGGGATCAAAGGGTCATCTCTCTTCGATGGCCGACATCCGAAGAGGACTCTCTCTGTTCATCTGCCTTTGATCCCGATCTGTGTGTTCCTGACTCCAGAGCTGGAATCCAGTTCCCATTCGTCGCTGAGTCCAGTCTGGGACTTCCCCAGTGCCTGCCGGTGACGTGACTGTCATCCTGGGAGCTTGACAGGGTTTTGTATATATTGTATCTATTTCATTATTTTCTTTTTTTTTTTAATTTTAATATTAATTCTTCATTAAAGTAGTTTAGTTCATTCTAAACTTCTAAATCTCCTTATCTCTTTCTCTCCTCTCTTTTCCGGGGGGGGGGAAGGGGGGAGGGAAGGGCCATCTGTCAGTCCGGTTTTGGTAAATTTGGCTGAAACCACGACAGTTTTACACACGACAGGGCTAAAAACGCTCCGGAGCCCTTTGCAATAGCGCACGCACCGCTGCTGAAAAGCAGGTAACTTCATTTTCTCAGAGCAGACCCCTCTCCCTGCGCCGCAGCCGCCTGCCTGCATTCAACCAGCCGGCCGAAAGCCCTCCCAGCGCTGCTCCGAGCCCCGCTGCGCTCAAGAGTCACAGCCCAAAGTGACACAAAGCTGGAGAGAAGGCTGCAGAGAGTAATTAGTTTTTCTCTTGTTTTGTCCAAATACGACCTGAAGCGCTAGCTTGGCTGTGGGCCCTCCCCCCGCAAGCATGCAGGCTGGCACCAAGTGAGCACAACTTGGTGGTTCTTTTCGAAGCGAGCAGATTTATCTCAGTTCACGGAATCACGGGATTGTTGGAGTTGGAAGGGACCTTCTAGAGATCATCTAGTCCAACTCCCCTGCTGAAGCAGTGTTGCCCAGAGCACATTACTCAGGACTGCATCCAGGCGGGTCTTGAGGGTCTCCAGAGAAGGGGACTCTACACCCTCCATGGGCAGCCTGTTCCAGGGCTCTGTCACCCTCACCCTAAAGAAGTTCTTCCTCATATTTGAGTGGAACTTCCTATGTTCCAGCTTGTGCCCGTTGCCCCTCGTCCCATCACTGGGAACCACTGAAAAGAGTCCGGCTCCATCCTCCCTCGAACCACCCTCAAACCAGGGAACTGATGGTGCCTCTGTACTGGGCCCTGGTGAGGCCTGACCTCGAGTGCTGTGTTCAGTTCTGGGCCCCTCACTACAGGGAGGACATTGAGCTGCTGGAGCGTGTCCAGAGGAGAGCCACCAAGCTGGTGAGGGGTCTGGAGAACAAGTCATACGAGGAGAGGCTGAGGGAACTGGGCATGTTGAGTTTGGAGAAGAGGAGGCTGAGGGGGGACCTCATTGCCCTCTACAACTCCCTGAAAGGAGGTTGTAGAGAGGTGGGTGTTGGCCTCTTCTCCCAAGGGAATAATGGCAGGAGCAGAGGAAATGGTCTAAAGTTGCGGCAGGGGAGGTTTAGATTAGATATTAGGAAGAATTACTTTACTGAGAGAGTGGTCAGGCACTGGAACAGCCTGCCCAGGGAGGTGGTGGAGTCGCCATCCCTGGAGGTATTTAAGAAACGTGTAGACATGGCAGTTCAGGGCATGCTCTAGTGCCCGAGATTGTTGGTTTGTGTCTGTTTGTGGGTGGGTGTGGTGTGTGGTGGGGTTTTTTGGGGGGTTTTGTTGTCTTTTTTTTTTTTTTTTTTTTTTGTGGTTGGACTCGATGATCTTAAAGGTCCCTTCCAACCATGAAGATTCCGTGATTTAGATACTTATAAGCACTAATAAGGTCTCCCCTCAGCCTTCTCTTCTCCAGGCTAACGAGTCCCAGCTCTCTCAGCCTTTCCTCATAAGGGAGATGCTCCAATCCCTCAATCATCTTAGTTGCCCTACGCCGGACCCTCTCCAGTAGTTCCCCATCTCTCTTGAACCGGGGAGCCCAGAACTGGACGCAGTATTCCAGTTGTGGCCTCACCAGTGCAGAGTAGAGGGGGAGAATGACCTCCCTCAACCTACTGGCCACGCTCTTCCCTACACAGCCCAGGATTCCATTGGCCCTCTTGGTGACAAGGTCAAGGTGAGTTATTCATTGAAAGAAACATTTTAAGAAAGGAAAAGATAAATCAAGCAGGCATTACCAAAAAAAAAAAAAAAAAAAGAGGGAAAAAAAAGAGACAAGACAAAGATAAGAAAATTCGTCTTTTCCAATGGAAGTGTTCTCCCAGGAACACGCACGCAGCCTGAGATACTGTGCGATCGTCTGACACAAGAGCTAACAGCTACCTCCCAAAATTCCCTCTCCACTACAGCGATGCCAAGCGGAAAGTTTTGAGAGCAGAAAACTTGCTGATTTTGCTTTTCAGAGCCTTCTTTCCACAACATTCACCAGGTTCTCCACAGAACTGATGTATTTATTGCACTGCAAGTGCTGCATTTTTCCCTTCTCTGTGCCAAGGAGCGGCTGCTCTAGAGAAAAAAAAAAAAATCACCAAGCGTGCTCCGATTTCCTCCTTTCCAGAAAGCAGCCAGGGGATGGTGAATGTGGATGAGCAGCAAGAAGAAGCAGGAGGCAGAAAGGGCAGAAGCTGCGTGCAGTCACAGTGCACCGTAAAGATGCTGGAAGGCATTAAAGATGATATAAAATGCTCCAATGCAAATTCCATGGAGGGCAGAAGTTGCCTCTGCTGTCTCCTCCCCATCCCATTTAAGCTTCGGAGGGTAAGCACTGCCTGTGTTTTCCCCAACGGGACAGAGAGTACGGCCAGATCCTGCAGGATCTGCCCAAGCTCCCGCATCCATACCCAAACCTTCCTCCACCTCCCGCCCCTCGACCGCCCCCACCATCCTTCCCCCTTTCTTTCACTACATGTTCCATTTCATCCCTTGCTTAACCTTTATCCACTTCTTTAAATATTTAGGCCCTAAAGATATGGAAAATAAAGTCATAGAATGAAAGGGCTTTTAAAATAAATTGACAATGTTATCCGTAAAAACTATAACGTGCTAAATTACCCAACTATGTGATAACCAGCCATGCTGTAAATATTTATAGATGTCCTGTGGCAAAGCTGACAACTGAAAAATGGCATTATGGCAAATCTGCGTAGAGTTTATGTTTTAACTTGTATCTGCCAAAACTTGCTCAAAAGCCCATTAAATCTCAGTAGCAATTGGAATTATTCTAGAACTCTTTGCTTCTTCCAAATATAATAGTCTGAAGTATCTTACACAACATACTTGAGCCTTCATCTCTGATTCTCAGCACACCTGGCCTGAAAGGGGAAAAAAAGGTGATTTTTATTGATTTTTCCTTTCCACTTTTTTTTTTTTTCTTCCGCTCACTCCCTGCTGCCACAACAATCCTGTTCTTTGGGCTTAGGCTCCCCAAGGGAAAAGCAAGACCTGCTGATGAGGGTGGCCAGTCACCGAGCTCGGCAGTGCCTGTGCGAAGCCAGCACCAACACAGCCCGCATCCGACCCCATCCCGCCCCCCCCAAAAAAACTGGCTCTGCGCCCTCCTCCACGCCAGCTCCGGTGACGATTTCCCGACAGAGTGCTGAGCCTGCTTTCTGCCAGCCAGGGCGTAGAGTTAAAATGTCAGCAGCATCAGTCCAGCCCCACGCGCTGCCGGTGCCAGTCAGCAGCTCAGGGTGATTTTCTTGGCATAACGTAGCATTTGGCAAAAAAAAAAATTCTGTCCTCAGTTCGAAGCAGAGGGATCCCCGAGTACCCACGGCTCAGCGAGATGCCCGATCCCTGCACTTGGTTACTTTGCTGCACGTAACGAGCGCTTAGGCAAGCGCCCATTTGAGCAGATATCCCCTCTGAAGTGATGGCTTTTAACCTCAGACAGCGTTATTAAGATGTTAGTAAGGAGAAATGAAAGGTTTCTCTTCTGCCACCAGGATGACAAGCCCAAAGCACCACACGTGCCGGTAAATTCACGCTGGAGCACACCGGCAGAACGGGAGCCAGATTTGGAAAGGGAAAGGGATGGAAATTGCTGATTTCGGCTCGATTTCTGCCGGTTAGGGCAGCCGGGCCCCGGACAACAAAGAAATCTCTGTTCCCTTTCGCATCATGCGGCAAGAGACCGCCTGCGCTGCAGCTGAGAGCCCGAACAAAGGGACCTTTGGGGCAGAGCTGGGACCAAAAACATGCCCTGTAAGCCACGTCCTGGTGCTCGCCGTACTCCCATCTCGGCACTGCAAACCAGAAGGAGGGCTGCCACCGGCAACAGCCTCGGCTCAGAAGATCAAACAGGTTCGATGCAGAGCTCAAAGGCTGTCAGAAATGAAGGCAAAGCCGGTGCCCAGTCTGAAATGCCAGTCCCACCATCGAAGTTCAACAAGTGAATTTCCATTTACTGTCAGACTCAAAGCCTTTAGAGATGTTTTTTCCTCTAAGCATTGCTATTTCACACTCACCAGAAGGAGCTCAGATACTTAGCATATCTCACTCGCTAAAAATTCAATGCAAACCATGCTGAACAACAGCATTTTCTGGGACTGGTCAGTGTGATTCATTTCCAGACATCATCTGTCTACAAACCAAGAACACAGTTGTGGGCTTTTCCAGCAGCATCCCCCTTCTCAGCAGCATCCAGGACAGCCAGGCTTTTCTGCACATGCTCCTGGTTGGGTTTGCTAAGACTATCTGTCGTGGTTTCGGCCAAATTTACTAAAACCAGACCGACAGATGGCCCTTCCCCCCCCTCCCCTCCCCCAAAAGAGAGAGAGAGGAGAGAAAGAGATAAGGAGATTTAGAAGTTTAGAATGAACTAAACTACTTTAATGAAGAATTAATATTAAAATTAAAATAAAGAAGAAAATAATGAAATAGATACAATATATACAAAACCGTGTCAAGCTCCCAGGATGACAGTCATGTCACCAGCAGGCACTGGGGAAGTCCCAGACTGGACTCAGCGACGAATGGGAACTGGATTCCAGCTCTGGAGTCAGGAACACACAGATCCGGATCAAAGGCAGATGAACAGAGAGAGTCCTCTCTGGACGTCGGCCATCGCAGGAAGGGGCTGACCCTTTGATCCCTCGGCTTTTATACTGAGCATGGGGCAGATGGGATGGAACACCCCAGTTGGTCAGGTTTGGGTCACCTCTCCTGTCCACTCCTCCCCACCGATGTGACCCCTCTACGTTTTTCCGTTTCCAACCCCCTAAGGGGGCAAATAACGAAATTGGCTGCCCTTGGTTGTTATAGCAATAAGTATAAGCAAGGGCCTCCCTGCACACCATTCCTTGGCATGGAGCACAAACACTGGTCTTATCATTCTGAGAACGAGCAGTTTTCTCCACAATATGCTGTTAATTTCAGAGAGTTAGAGGAGGCCTAGCTAGGATGTAAAGTTACAGAACAGAAAATTGGTTCGGTTTTACTTCAAACCGGGACACTGTCGCTGAATTTTAAAGGGCCAAATGTGCTGCTGTGCTGCTTCAGTGGTGAGATTTCCTTGCCGCGTCAACCCGGTCCTATATAAAAGGAATGCAGTGGCGGGATGAGGGGAGAGCCTGGTGGTGTGGGTCTGCATATATAGCTAATCCAAAACCAGCACTCGGAGAAGTAAATCTATCCTACCCCTTCCACTTACTCCATGCAAGCCGTATTTCCACCATCAGCTTGACTCTTCTCCACCACACATAACTGGTTTTTGCCCTCTCCTTACAGGAGGCTGGATATATGCCAAAGAACCCCCAGTTGCATTTGGAAGAAAACCCCAGAGCCTTTGCACTTAAACACCTCCCATGTCATCTTTCCCATCTGCCCAGACACACATGTGGCTAATCCAGAAGTAGATGCTGCTGCCCCTTGGCAGAAGCTGTGCCTTCAGGAGGGTCCTCCCCGTCACAGCGGGAAAGGGGAACAAGGCAAGAGCTTTCCTCACCTTGTTCCCTTTTCCCACTCTGATGTGGAGGACCCTCGTGAAGGTACAGCTTCTGTGTATCTGACCCCCCTACTTATTCTAGGAGAACCAAGTCCTCCACTTACACACACATTTTTCAAAGACCATCTGCTGATAAACCAGATTTCACCTTGTGAACGTGATGCTGAGTTCTTTGGGTTTTAGTTCAGAGCTTCTCCAGAACCTGATGCCACCTCCCTGTGGCTCACTTTAACCCAGCCACTCCTATATCAAACTCCAAATTAGCCATACCGTGTGCCACGCTACGCTGTTATCCACTACTGTGCAATCGCAATCGCCCGAGAGTTGATTTCAAGGAGATCTGGAGGCCCGTGTGAGATCGAGTGCCTGGAAAACCTGGCAGTCCGGTCCCACTCACCACGGGGTATCATCACTCCTATCAGCCCCACGCTGTCACTCAGCGGTAGCGAAGATGTGCAAGCCCTCCCTGCCCAAAGAACCGGAGTTGGCAAATGCAATTTTTCTGTACTGGTTTTGCATGCCATGTTCGTGACCCCTCGACTGTGCTCTAGACAGTTGTGTACACACTGCCAGCGAAGTGCAAAATGCCATCAAACCCACGTCAGTGACATTTTAAGTACCTTACAGCGATGTCAGAGATTATGTGAGTTTCCAGTGCCAAATGAATGAGGATCCTTATTCCTTTCACTCCCCACTGCCACAGTATCCTGGCTGAAAGACCTATTGATCCTCTGCCTCATCTGCTTCCTTCTTCTTTCCTTTTGGTACGGATTTTCCCTTAGCTTGCAAACCCAGCTGAGCTCCCAAGAGGAAGGGAGGAGAAGTGCATACTGCTGTAATCTTGAAGAGCCCTATCCCAGGCAAATACTTACTTGCTTGGTTCCTTGCAGTGAGATAAGCTTTGCAATCTGCACACACCCACTAGTCCTCTTGTCGTGATCCTTCCAGCTTTCCTTCTTCTACCAGGACCTGCTTTGCCCTGCCTCCCCCTCCTCTCCGCTGTAGGCAGGCATCTCCTGCCAGCCGTGGTGTTCTCCCAGGAGCGGGTAGCAAGGGATGCCTCCACTCATTCCCAGCAGAAACAACACCATTATCATCACCCACGTACAAAACAAACCTCGTAAGAACTTTAATTTTAACCAGAAATTCTCCACTCGGCAGCCCTGAAATGACCCTCGTTGCCACTAAGGCATCCTGGTGCACCAACATCAGCAGGTTTTGGTAAAGTCCGCAGGTGTGTACAGCCTTAAAGTTAAATGAATTGTGGTTTTTGGTAAAACACTAACTTCATTATGCACAAAACTCTGGAAGAGTGCTGCTGGCCTTCAAGCTGATCACACCCATTCAAAGGTGCTGGGGTTCCAGGTCTCCGCGGGGTTTCGGAGACTCAGCTACCACTCTGCTTCTGCCAAGGGGAAAAGAAACCTGCAGACTTCGCTAGGAGATCTCTGCCCGACTGCTGGTAAGCATCCCAGTATCTCACTGCAAAACAAGGTGCCTGGGGCCCTCCTAAAACACCTGCAGCTTATCAGCTCTGCTCTAAATAATAAGGAAGGCAGAACTCAATACCTAATAAATATTTATAAGAAGAAAACCACTTATAAAAATTGTTTTAAAATTAAAAGACTCTTGGTAAGGGTGTAGATTGTCTCCATCAGGTGGAGATTTCCATCTGCCTATATGAAATGCAGTGCTACACATTACACCTCTAAAAGCATCCCTCTGTGCCTGCAGACCAAGGAACTACACGGTGTCACAGGTTCTGCCAAAATGAAATGGCAAAACCTCCCTGGCAGACCCCAACGCCTCTCAGCCAGGCTTCTCCCCTACCAAGTCACCTCCAGGCAGTGCAGGCAGATGCTCAGTCTGGCTGTGCACCTGTCTGGCTAAAAACTTGTCCCGCGTGGTCCTCGGAATGGTGCCACCTCACGTAACCCAGAACATCTGCATTGTGCTGGGTGGTGCTGCCGGAGGAACTGCAGCCCCCTCCAGTCACTCCTATTTAATTAATCCTCCTGGTCACCAAGTGGAGATGAAGGCTGGTGCATCCGAAGGAACACCAGGGAAAGTGAGTGGGATTCAGGCACCTCACTCCTGGATGTTCCCTGGAAACAGCTCACCAAAAACCTGAATACAACCTCAGGTGGCTTCCAGCAGCACCTCCTGGGACCTGGGGCCCGTCTCTGCTCCATGGGAACTGGCATCTCTGGGGAGCAGTTTCAGAATTTCCCTCCCCAAACGTAAGACCTGAGTGATACCTGGGACTCCCTATGTCCTCCTTGAAACCCACATAAATCAAGTCAGCACTTCAAAAGCGCTCTTGGAGAACGCAAATTCCTCCAGAGACACGTGCAGCCCAGGCTGCTCACACACAGGCCACTGTTTAAAAAAAGGAAATTCTTGGCTTTGTTTGCTTCTTTCCTTTCACTTATTATACATACTCTGAGCAGACAAATGGATTTTGTACAGCAAGTTGGTGCTGACAGATAACCAGACTCTCTGTTACTCCTCAGCAGAGCATCCTACCTATGTTATGCCTGGTCCCCAGCTTATCCTCTCCTAGGCTGTCATTGACAAATGTTCATTTTCACATAGCAAAGGAAAAGGCAGCTCCTTTACTGTCATCAGAATTAGTTGTTCGTGATAAATATCTGGTCTAGACAGAGACAGACTGAAGGACTGTATGTCACCAAGACAGACGGACCCATCATAAAAATCTCCTCGTTACAAAAGCAGCACCCAAAATTAGGAGAGCTGAAAGCATTTTAGATAAAACACTTTGGTCATCTGCACTTCAGTCCTGGTTTCATTTCCTGGCTGCTGCATTAAACTTCCCTTCAGTGGAGGAAAGTCTGCAACACAACAAACTGTTGATCCTTTTTATCACTACTGCATAAAAGTACTTATTTTCCATCCTAAAGTTTGCTGGCTTGAGGGTAGGGAATAGCAAAGACAGATTCAGAATACCAGATGGGTCCTTTATTCCTCCAAAGGAAGTAAGGTAACTGTGGGAAAAAATCAAAATAAAAGTGAGAAAGAAAGGGGGAGGAGGCCCAGAATTAAAATACCTCAGTACTTGCCCCTTCTTGGTCCTCCACTGGACAGATTTGCCCTCCACAGAGGGAGGGCAATCTGCCTTCCTCCACAGAGCTGAGGCTCCACAAAACGTTACTTCTTCCTCTGCCATGGCTGCACCCTTTCGTTTTTCCCTCTCCTCCATCACTCCCCTCCTTCCCCAATTTCTCAGACACTACATCCTGGTGCAAAACCTCCCGCCAGACATCAGGACATCAGAAGACCTCGCCGGGGATCAGGCAGCCTCCATCTCTCCTCCCTCCCCGGGGCTCATGGAAACTCAGCCGCCTGTCCGGCTGGACTCTGCATGCAGCCGGAATCACTCCTGCTTCACTACCAATTTCCCACAGGACAAAAGCCTCCCCATGGCGCTACCCTCTATTTCGTGACAAAAATGTAAAAATAATCTAACCACCAACTAGGTCCCTCTGCCCGTTTCGGATGAGGTATGACCCAGCTGGTTTACTTGCACCGTGAGGAGAAGAACCATGCAGCGGGGTCTGCTCCAGAGACCCCCAACACCTCTCCAGTGGAGCTGAATGCCGCTTTCCAGCAAAATATTCCCGGTTTTGAGCACCGCCTCCCACGAGACTCTTGTCCCAACCTCATCTTCGTTATCAGCTCATTGTCACAGCGTTCAGTCCTCCCCCCGCCACAAGACGAGGCTCCCGGAGCTCATTCAAACCACACGCCGCCTGCACGGGACGGAACGCACCAAAACACGTTTCCAGGCCAAAACCACTCAAAGTACAGCAACTCCAGACATCGCTTTTCGGCAACGGAATAAAACCGCGTCCTGCCCTGCCATGAGGCTGAATCCAGGCTCAAGGTACTGAGATAAACAATCGCAGCACAGCCCTCTGCGGGCAAGTACCACCGCCTGATGCCAAGAAACACATTTCGTTATGCAATTGGCAGCTGAGCACTCGGTGGTCCCTCCAGCTACGTCCCCGAAACTTGGCGTGAAGCCCGTGGCTGCTCCTGTGTGCACAGACTACCGAGACACTCACCAACCCCACCAGGCAGGACCCCACGCAGCCCGAGACGCAAATCCTTCCTCTGCACCAGGCTGAAGAGTTTAATCTGTCCCTGCTTCTACTTTTGTGACCGTGGGTCTAAAACCGTGAGGAAGGTCCACACGCTAGACCTGTTCCCATCGTTTATCAAATTAACCATGGAGTTCTCAGCCTTCCCAGCAACTTCACCTTTCTTTCTCCCAAAAGCTGAACTATCTCATCTGCTATTAAATTGCGAAGTGGCACGGCAGGGGAAGGAAACGCTCCATTTGTCCCTGACCTTCTGCTGCCCGGGGGTGGTAAATTGGTTTAATCCTGCAGGACATTTAATATTCTCATTGGGAGATCCCTGCACGTAAGCGGTCCCTTTCCACTGCCAAGTGCCAGCGATAACCTCTGGTGGTGGTCTGGACCACTCACAGACCTGAGATTTAGGCAGGAATGTCCCTACCGCCTGTTTTTTTTGCCTCTTCAGGATGCACTGATCCTTTCAGAGCTGACGGGGACCAGCACCTGGGGGCAGGGGGAAATCCTGGCAAGTTTGGGAAACCACCACCCTTCCCATCTCCAAGCAACTCTTCTTCAAGCGATCCCACAAGCACGCCTGGCCACGTCCACCTCTCTGGGGGGTACCACCAAGGCTCCCCAAGCTCTGTGCCCTCCTCCGTGCCCGCAGAGCACGCAGGCGCAACCTCCTCCGCAGGCTGGAATGCTGCCTTCCCGCTCACACGTGGTCAAGCAGCGCACTTTTAAGACACAGAGAACCAGGAGCACTGTCAAGAAAAGGTAAGTGCCTCCCTGCTGGCAGCAAAGGACACTTCAGAAGATGCTGCTCCAGCTTCTTCTCAGTGTGGTCCTCCTCAAAGCTGCGACACTACTTTTGCCTTAAAATTGAAGAGGTGGGATGAAAGAAAAAAGCACTGCAGAAAAGCCTCCCGTCCCTGTGATAAATATAAGTTAAATAACAAACACACCCCCCCCCGCCCCGAGCAACTGAAAAAGCATAATGAAGCACATGGAGACATGCAACCCTGTGGGTGCGAACCCCACAGTGACACTTTGCAACGAGCCCTTTTCACGCTGACTGGCAGACTGCCTCCTTACCGAAGTAATCAGCCTTTGGCCGAGCATCCATCTCCTGCTCCAGGCGCTGGGTCAGGGCCTCCAGCTTCAGCTCGGCGGCCGATGGCCCTTGCTCCGGCTGCGGAAGGAGTGTCTGGCAGGGCAGCTTCACCTTCGCCGTGCTGGAGCCCTCTGGGTGCCCAGCGTCCGACCGCAGGCTGCTCCCGCCCTCCGGGAAAGGTGGCTGTGGAGCATCCGGAGCCATCGGCCCGCGCGAGGCCAGGCGTGAGGAGCCCGGCTCAGGGCTTGCGCTGCTGCCGTTGGGCTGGTGGTTTTGACCGTGGGCCACGAAGTGGCCGGCTGGGCCGGGGTAGGCGGTGGCGTGCTGGTAGTCCACAGTCGGAGCGGCTGGTGTGGAGCTGGGGGGGAAGGATAGCGGGACGCCCTGGTACCGCAGCTGGCTGCCGTCCCCTCTGGCCCTGGGACCGCAGACGTCAGCAGGGCCTGAAAACCCTCGGGCAGGCTGCACCGAGGGGGTCGAGAAGGAGGAGGACCTCTGCTGCGGCAGGGTCCCTGGAGCCCCCTCCTCCACCCCCACTGAGGGTGCTGGGGGGGTCCGGGTGTGCGAGAAGGAGGAGGACCTCTGGTCCCCACCACCCCGCCTGGCCTCACCGCCGTTCTCCTGCCTGCCATGGCAGGGCTGGGGTTCACTGGAGCTGCTGGCCGGCTGCTCCCCACGTCCCATGCCAGGCCGTGAACCCCCAGCTCTGGGGATCCTGTCGGGCTCCGATTCCCAGCTCCGGCGTCCGGCCTGGCTCCCTGAGGTCTCGGGATGTGCCCCGCTCTCACTGAAGCCACGCTCCCCTCCATCATACGGCCTCATGGTGGAGGCTGGGGGCGGCTTGGCACCCCGTGCCACCGGCGGGCTGGGCCGGGGGGCGTTGAAGGCAGCCCCTCCATTCAGGGTGGCCATCAGCATCTCCTCCTGCTGCTGCTGCTGCTGCTGCTGCTGGAGGTGGATCTTGGCCATTTTGGTGGCAAAGACCCGCCTGGTCTCCTCGAACTCGGGGTTGTTGCCGGCCGCTTTGTCCACCCGAAAGAGCCCGTCCTTGGAGGCCTCGTACATGTTGAGGTCTTCGATGAACTTGCTGGCCTCCAGACCCAGGTCGTCGTACTTATCCATCCCTTCCCGGGCTTAGCGGGCTGACCGCCCCCCCCACCCCCCGCGCCTTCCTCTTCCTCCTCCTCCTCCTCCTCCTCCTTTCCCGCCGGGATCAGGGAACTGCCGGCCGCCTCCGTCCCGCCGCGCCGTCTCACTCCCGCCGCGCCCGTCCCCGCCGGGGGCGTGGCCGGGGGCGTGGCCAGGAGGCGGTCGCGGGGGGTGTGTGTGCGCGTCCCCACCTCCCGCCTCCCCCGGCCACGCCCCCCGGCCACGCCCCCGCCCGGCGCGCGAGCGGCCGCTCGTCAGCAGTTAACGAGCAGACGTCACAGGTGACGGCGCCCGTCGTAAAAAAACAGCTTCCCCCTCTCTCCCCCCCCCAACGACAAACTGTTGGGAAAACCACATTCTGTTCCAATTAGTCTTTATGGTAGGAAATTGCGTGGATGTTCTTAGTATGGATACAGAATCACACAAGGGTTCTGTGTCCCTTGGAAGGGACCTTCAAGATGATGGAGTTCCAACCCCCCTGCCATGGGCAGGGACACCTTCCACCAGACCAGGTTGCTCAAAGCCCCATCCAGCCTGGCCTTGAACACTTCTAGGGATAGGGCATCCACAGCTTCTCTGGGCAACCTGTTCCGGTGTCTCACCACCCTCACAGGAAAGAATTTCTTCCTAATACCTAACCTAAATCTCCCCTCTTCCAGTTGAAGCCATTACCCCTCGTCCCATCACTTCATGCCCGTGTGAGAAGGCCCTCTCCACTTTTCCTGCAGGCCCCCTTTAAGTGCTGGAAGGCTGCTATAAGGTCTCTCTGACCTCTTCTCCAGGCTGAACAATCCCAACTCTCTCAGCCTGTCTCTGTAGGAGAGGTGCTATTTGACGTTGTGTGCCGCAGAGCCATAGAATCATAGGATGGTCCAGGTTGGAAGGGACCTTCAAGATCATGGAGTACTACCATTAATTTAACACTGCCAAGTCCACCATTAAACCACGTCCCTCAGCACCACATCTATCTGTCTTTGAAATACCCCCAGGGATGGTGACTCCACCACTTCCCTGGGCAGCCCATTCCAACGCTTAATAGCCCTTTCCATGGAAACATTTTTCCTAATATTCAATCTGAACCTCCCCTGGCACAACTTGAGGCCATTTCCTCTTGTCCCATCACCTGTGACTTGGGAGAAGAGACCAACCCCCACCTCTCTGCACCCTCCTTTCAGGGAGTTGTAGAGAGCGAGAAGGTCTCCCCTCAGCCTCTTTTTCTCCAGGCTGAACACCCCCAGCTCCCTCAGCTGCTCTTCGCAAGACTTGTGCTGTAGCCATGCTTGAGTGAGCGTGACTGAAGGACCCCAGCTCATTGCAAGGAGGAGAACCCCCCCACCCTGAAGAATAAAAGACACCCCTGGACGCCCAGGATACCACCAGCACCTCAGCCCCTCCGACACCTCTGTGATACCCTGCCCTGCTACCTGGCACCACGGACCAGCAACCGCAGCAAGAGCAGCTCCAGGGACATTTAGATCAAGAAAGCGGCAGGTGGGCGATGAGGCCGTGAAATTGTAGACGCTTTGCAAAAAGAGTGGCATCCATCTGTTGAGCAGCGATTGGTCAAACCACATCGTACCTGGACGCTGGAAAGGTATAAGAACCGCGTGTGAAACACCACGTTGGGGCCACCTCATGCACATGAATAAAGAATCACCCCGGGTAGTTCTATGCTCTGCCTCCCAGCCCCTCTCCTCGCCCCAAACGGCTCATGACAAAACCCAGCTGGGGGCGCTCGGAGGTTGGGGGGCTGCCATGGGACCTCTGTGCCGGGGCCGGGGGAGAGGCCAGTTTGCAAGGAGCCACGGTGCCTCTGAGTAAACAGACCGGTGCAGTTGATCCTACGAGCCCGGGCACATGTCCTGCATTCCCAGGATTTGTTCTTTTATTCTCCCCCAGGCTCCAGGAGATACGGCCAGATGTTAAGGAACGTGGAAATTCGCTGCCTTTTAAATAATCGCCAACTGGGCTGTGACCAAAACCTGTCAGAAAACAAACAAAAAAAAAATCCCCTCCCCTTTTTGACCAGTTCCTGTACAGAAGCACTGCTGAGCGTCTGCCCGGGTCTAAAACAGCCCAACCCTTCCAGCGAGTTTTGGCCTGATGCGCTTAAAAATCGTGGCACTGGGACCCCCTGGAGAAGAAAAGTGTGTGTCTTCTCTCCAAGCCAGCTGGCAGGCCACGAGCAGGATCGAGAGGCTCGTCCTGGCAGCCACAGCCTTGGGCTCAAGCTTGGGCTGATGCTGCTTGATAAACTTTGGACCTGCAGGAGTTATCCCGGCCATCACACAGGGTTAGTCAGAGAAGGGGTTTTATGGTTTCTGGGGAAGGCAGGCGGATGGGCATCACAGCGTGGTGGCTGAGCTGCTCCAGTCCCCGGGAGCCAGGGCAGGAGGACCCCAGCTGCCACTGACCGTGGCCTTATGAGCGTTAAAGGGGTCAATAGTGCCGGAGCTTTCACGCAAGTATTGGGAGAACAGCCCGATCTGTCAAGCGTTCCCGTCTGTCAAACCTTTCCAAGCCTTCCTCTGCTGTGGGGGTGAGGGGAGGAGGGGTGTCACAGCCTCCACAGGCTGAGCCCCACAAACCCCGTTTCACTTTGAGTGGTGCCTGGGGGCTAAACCCGGCTTTGCACGAGCCCCACCAGTTCAGGAGGGTTTAACTTGCGTCTGGACATCCCTTGTGCCAGGGCTCTTTTGGCCAGACTGGACCGAGCTTGCCTCCCATTTCGTGGCGAGAAGAGGACGCGATGGCCTCCAGCAGCTGCTTCATGCCGGGTGGGTGTAGGCTCAGGCCACCAGAGACCGAGAACAAAAATAACTGCCTCTTTTGAGGGTCTTGGCTGAAACTGTTGAGGCTGAGATTGAGCTCAGCCGGGGCGGCGAAAGCCAAAACTTGAGTTTCAACGTCTGAAGAGCATCCTCGGAAACAGCTAATACGAGGCTAGTTTTGACAACGTCCAGAGTGGATGAGCAACGGATTGCTTGAATCCATATTTGTACGGCTCGGGAGAAGGGCAGAAAGGAAACAGAGCAGCAGGTAGATAAGGGTGGGAGCGTGAGTCCCATCGCCGCTTCACTCGCGGGAGGAATCTGCCACGTTATGGGACAAAGAGCAATCAAAAAGGAAATTACACACTGCTCTCGCACCTTCTTCGCTCCTCCTCACCAAAGGATGTGAAGTTAATCCAGGGAAGGCACACTCCTATCCAGCGTATCGGAGACTCAGCCCAGTGTCTATTGGGGTTGGTTTATTTTCTGCAAACATATGGAGATGAGGCTCTTCAGACCTCTAGGAAACAAACCGTTTGGTGGAACAGAAGTATTTGGGAATAGACGTCTCTATTTTCAGCTTTCAACAAACAAGCCAAGGGAGAATCTGTAGCTTCCCTCATATCATAGGGGGTTTTTCTGACTTTTTTTTTTTTTGTAAGGGTCACGCATACATTTTCTGCCATGATTTTTTATCTGTAATTGAACATCTGTAACTCATTTTGCAGTAGCTCCCCACCTCAGGGCGGGGGGGGGCACAGGGAGGGAGAAGCAGCCTTCTTGCCGAATGGCGGCTGCGGGTGCCGCTGACCTTCACCAGCTACGTAAAGTACGTTTCCTTCCTATGCCAAAGGATCACATCAGCTGTCTGCAGAACAATGCTCACGCGGACAACGGGGAACAGGCTGCTGAAGCCCTTTCGGATGGGGAACCGTCGCCCTGGGCTTGGCCTCCTCCCAGGCTCCGCACGCATGAGCGGACACTTTGACGGCGAGCGCCGTCGGAGGGGGATGGCGGCCAAGCCGTTCCAAGGCATCACGGCGTTCCGTTCGCAGCCAACGTCGGGGCGGCGAAATACCTTTGAAGTTTCGTGCTGGGATTTATTCTTTCTGTGAGAGTTGGGCTGGGGGCGTTCCCGAGCGAGCAGATGATTAACTTGAACTTTCTACTGGACTGGGGATGTAACGCCGCGCTGACTTGCAGACCCTTCTGCCGCGATTAGATATGGTCCCGCAGCTTTATAGTTCCTGTGGGTTTTACAGCCCGTGCCTATTCAGGAGAGAAGGGGTCCGCGACTGCTGTCATAGCACAGGATCAAAATCTACGAGCTGATTTGAATTAACTTATTCTAAACCCTGTCCCTTGAAGAAAAAAAAAAAAAAAACCAAACACAAACAAACAAAAAAAAAACCCAAACCAAACCACCGTTGCTCATTTAATCTGTTTTTTTGCTCCTGTGGGCAAGGCTTACACGCTGCATTTACTCACGCAAAATAATGCTGACAGCTTCTGACCCAGCCCCGCTCCACGTGGCAATCGCCGCTGCCCCTGGGGCGGAGGGAGGCAGCGATCTGGGGAGAAGCAGCCCCGAGCGATGCTCCCCCCATTTCGGCCCCATCTCGGTGAGACCATCGCCGTGGCCTCGTGCCGGGCTGGCGCAGCCCTCCAGGGCCGATGGCAGGCTGGGGCAAAGCGCTGCCTGCCCGGGTAAACAGGGAAGTCGTGAACGTGAGAGCCGGGAGGGGATCGCCTGTCTTTATTTCTCGCTGCCACGTTTGGCTCTGGGCTCACGTTGCTGGAGAAAAATGCGGATAAAGCCCTCCCCCCACACCTCCCAGAGCATTTTTCTGTCTGGGAGAAAAACACCCTCAGATTTTGAGGCGTGACAACAGCGCCGGGCTGTATAGTTTATGGAAAAAGGTGATTCGGAAGTGTCTGGGTGACGATGTATAGCTAGATGTCTCCCCAAAAGCAATTATCATATACTTACTATTTGCACGCAAACCAGCATGAGGAACCAGCAGCTGGCAGCACACCAGTTTCTTTGCGGACATTTCCAGGTCTAATCCCTGGTGCCTGTGCCTCCCGGGGGGGGCTGTAGCTGTCCCAGGCAGGTCATTTCCCGCGGGAGCCTGGACTACGCGTGCCACCTTGAAATGCCTGAGATAAGTGCTCTGGTGTCTTTTAGCAGGAAAGCAATAAAAGCTTCAGTGCTAGAATATAAACAGAGAGAACAATTTATAAGGCAGAAGTCTTTCCAGGATGGAGCCAGGCTCGGAGCAAAAGCATCTCTCAGCCCTTGCAGGGCCGTGCCGCAGCATCCCCGAACTCTGCACCAACCGAATCGCCCTGAGAAATGATGAACGGCTCCCTCCGGCTTTCTAATAGAGGTTTTCAATAAACGTGCCATTTATCTGCACCAGCCGGGTGCTTTATACCCTACTGCACAGGGCTGTAGGGTAAATCAGAGGGTGGTGGACAGAAGGATGGAGGGAGCTGGCAGCGGGAGGTGGGTCTGGGGGTGGCTGCGGGCAGGAAAGCCGGGCTCAAGCAGGGGACCAGGCTGGTGAAAGGGACGCTGTGGAGGTAAGGAGGCAGAACCTCAGCCTCTGCCTTCCGAAAAGTTTGCAGGGAGGCGGCAGGACAGGGTTGGGAGATGTTGTTCTTCCCCACTGTGGCTGCCCCAGGCGCCTCTGCATTCCTCCGGGAGGCCTGCCCTGCCCTGCCTGTCCTGCCTGCTGCCTGTGCTGCCTCCTCCCGCCCTGCCTGCACATTTAACCCCCACCTTGCTGGCTGGGTCAGGGCAGAAGTGAGTCCCCACCTGGGTGTTTTGCTTCTGTTGCAGTACGAGTGCCTGCTATGGGGCATGCTTTCTGCTGTAAATTACACCCAGAGTCATTTAATTAACACTAACAGCACAGAAGGGTCAGGGCAGTGCTGGGACAGCTTTCCAAACTGCTTTTCTGGACTGGTAGGGACATTTCATGGCGAGGCTTTCAGGGGCATGTTCCTTAAATGACTACACCCTGCAGCAGCAGTTCAGTGGGGATGCTGCAGGCTCTGCTTGCAGGTGGGTAAACTGAGGCAGGGAAGGGTGACCTGGCAGGGCACACGGTGGGGAACTGGGAGAAGCCACAGGGAATCACCGAGATCCCAAACGGGAGCCTGGACAGCAGCAGCAGCAGGAGAAAAGGCTGAGAATCCCCCAGCTGCATCGGTTCAGTCTCCCCGAGGAAAGCCAGAGCCAGAGCCAGAGCCAGATGCCGAGTTCTCGGCTGTTGCACCAGGGCAGAGAGCGCCCTTCACCTTCCTCTCTTCAGTACCTCCAAGGTGCCATCAGCAGTGGTGGAGACCCTGGTCTCCCTTCACCACCAGCCCACCAGGCCAAACACTTGCTTTCGGTGGCGTCTGGGTTGCACCAAAATAACGCTGGTGGCTCTGGTGGTTTTCCTACCCCTGCTTGAAAGAATATGGAATAGTTTGTTTTCTGCATTCTGCTAAAAAGAGCCTTTTATGGGGACAAGAATTCACCTGGAGAATTTTCCAGCTCCGTTTCCCTGCCTCTTTATCAGCGCATTAACACAAAAGGCGCTGTGACCTGTGTAACCAACATATGTGGCCTTTAGTAATCCTCAGCTGGATGCACTCCGCAGGTCAGACGACATCCTGCCATCAATCACTGGCCTCACGTGGCTCGGTGGACTTGGAGTGGACTTGCCAGATGTGGTCAGTGCATCCACCCCGTTCTTCCGTGCATGTCCTAGGAGAAGCTCTCTAACAGATGTTTTGAAATGCTCTTTCACATGGGAAAATTGGGAAGTATATATTTTTATGGCACCCTTGCTATTTCATTCTGCCACGTGGATCTCCAGGGATGGACACGTACTTAAGAAAAATATTCATTTCTAAAAGCTTCTACAATTTTTTTTCCCCAAAACTTTCTTGGCTTAGCCAGCCCTGCAACACACGCTCGTCTTTCTATTTTGCAGCGATTAGTGAGATTTACTAATTACGCCGCTGTGTATTTAAAGACAATTGATTTCCCTTTGCAGCAGAAAACAATTTCCTGTTATGCCAATTCTCTTAATCTTCATCAGAAACAAAGCCAGCAATGCCAGCAATGCGTCATGCCCCTTTATTAAATCGCTGTCTTCTCTGCCCGGGTTCTGTGTCCCGTGTTTATTATTCCCGGTCGGCGCCCTGGATCACCTACAGCTGTTATGACTATATGCATTTCGCTCCGCATACTTGTTGGCACCGGGCAGAGTCCCTGGAGAGCAGCTCCCCACACGCGGAAGCTCGCGTGTCTCTTCTGGCAGCAGGAGGTGGGTGTACAGGGAGGACCTTGGACCTCTGACGCTCGGTTTTGGCACGTGTCAAAAACTACTGGTAGATAAGGAAGTTGAAAGCCTTAGATGTGAGTGTGGGCCTTCCCCTTGCAACCAGCCCGGAGAACGTGCTGTATCCAAGACAGCGAGCACAAAGGCAGGCATTTCTCCTCGTGTAAATGTATGTGTTCTGCTTAGAGCTACACTGAAGAAGATCAGGCTCTTCAAATGAAAGAACTTCTTATCACAGAATGATATGGGGTTGGAAGGGACCTCTGGAGACCATCTAGTCCAAGCCCCTGCCAAAGCAGGGTCACCCAGAGCAGGTCCCACAGGAACGTGTTCAGGTTGGTTTGAATGTCTCGAGACAGAGACTCCACCACCTCTCTGGGCAGCCTCTTCCGGGGCTCTGCCACCCTCACAGGAAAGAAGTTCCTCCTCATGTTTAGCTGGAACGTCGTCCCAGGCCGAGTGTCACAAGTAGAGGCTGAAAGGATAGGGATATTTAGCTCATTGTACTTAAGCCTTTTCCATTTACATAGGAATCATAGGATCATTTAGGTTGGAAAAGACCTTTAAGATCATCAAGTCCAACTGTTAACTGAGCACTGCCAAGTCCACCACTAAACCATGTCCCTCAGCACCACCTCTACACCTCTTTTAAATACCCCCAGGGATGGTGACTCCACCACTTCCCTGGGCAGCTGTTCCAATGTTTGACAACTCTTTACAAAGCGTGTTCCTTTGCTGAGCGAGCAATTTGGCAGCCTGAAGCAGAGAGCAAATTGGCGTGGCCCAGGCAGATGAGCATCCAAAGAAACATCCTGGATGGCCAATATCGCGGGGTACTTTTGATGAGATTCCTGTGATCAAAATCTCTCATGGGTTTGGGGCACGTTCACCTGTCAGTAAATACAAGCATCCACCTGACCTCAGCTGAGTTTCCAGTCTCTCACTGCTGACATAAAGGCTAGCAGATAGGACAAGAGCCATCACGGCTCCTCTCTGCCACCCTGCTACACCCAGGCAAAAATACTCCCACATTCAGAGACCCCAACAACTTCTAAACCCAGGAAAACCCGTTTGAACTTTCTGATTACACATAATACTAGAGCTAATTTTATATGCAAGATGCAACTCTCCAGGGGTAAAACCAGACCTGAACCCATCCAACCCAAGGCTGACTTGAGCGAGAGAAGTGCCGCAAGACACAAGGGTGGTGTGTGAGCCGGGGCCTCCTGGGACAGACGCCGTTGGGGAATTGCAGAATGCTCTGTGGTACCGGAAAAGTCAGTTTAATCAGGAAAGGGAAAAAAAATTCCCACCTTTCCTCCGCGTGTCAGGCAAGATCTCTTTTATCATCTGGGCTGCAGAGGAGAGCTCTGATCCTGTTCCATCCTGTGCAGAGATAAAGCTCCAGCTCAGCTCTTCTCTTGCTATGGCTGGGAAATGCTAAAAACTGCCTCTGATCTACTGTGATGAGCTCCACGCTGCTTCTTTGAGGCATCAACCCCGTTTCCGTAAAAAAAAAAATAACACGGCTGTAGTTCCAGCAACATTATTTAAAGTCAAAAGTGGACATTACCTGGACTGATGATAGAAATCAGTGGGCTAGTAAGTGTATTCACCACTTGGGCTCTGGTGACAGGCTTGGCTTCCCATGCAAGACTTCTCTTACAGCACACTCCTTTAATACAAAATTAGATCAGATCCTAGCAGGAGGGAACTGAAGAAATAAAGCAGCAGAAAAAGCATCCAGCAAAACCAGTGTACGTACTGTTCTAAGTCAGTAAATATACATAAATAAAACAAATCCCCTCTCTGTAAACCGCAGCAAGTATTGCAATACTAGGAAAAAAAAAAAAAAAAAGCCAGTGATTTCTCCCCGTCCTCATTTATAGCCAAGCTTTTAGAAAAATCTTACATACTGCAAACTTCCCTAGGAAGGAACAACCAGCAAAGGGCTAATTAACATTCTTTCTAGTTCATGCTGATTGTAAAAAGTTTAGAGAAGGGGAATAGCTTTCTGTGAGGTTTTACACTGAAGCAGGAGAGACAAAGAAGAGGGGCTGTACAACCTGCATTGTCTGTGGAATGTCTCCTTCCAGAAGACACAAGCAGGCTTTTACAAAGTCAGATCAGAAAAAGCCATCATTAACCCCATTACAGTTCTGAGGTACTATGGTAATTTGGTAAATCGCAGAGAGAGAGACAGTATAGATTTCATTTGCACCAAATCTCCATTTGGGATTCAGGTGAAGGGCGTGGAAAAATACATGCTTGTTTAGCAATGGCCTTGTATAGATTTTTGTTTGAAGTGTAGGTGGGACAACCTGGCCCGAGAACTTCCTTAGCTAGTGACCCAAGCTGCAACACTGTTCCTTAAACAGTGTGTGTTAAAAGCCCTATTGCCTTGCTGCAAAGCAGCATTGGTGTGTCCTTGTCATGTCACCTCAGTCACTGGAGACGGCTACGAAACACCCACGCCTAAAAACACATTTTTCTACACTGTGGTTTCCTCCATCACGTTACACTGTCCCCATCTCCCCAGCATCTGAGATCCTTCGCATGAAATCAACAGCATCAGAGAAGTACTCAGGCACCTCTCAGGACTTTGCTCATTTTTATTTTTCCAGGATCAGTGTCTGAGGGCTGGACACTGGAAATTCAGTTACGTGAATGATTTAGGGGTAGAAAGTGTACCAATAATTATTTTAAAAATTTTCTATTATTTAAAATAGAAACTTGATACAGACTGGATCGGTGACCAGCCTGCTATTATTATGAGTGACAGGATGCAAGGAATGCCCCTTCCGTGTCATGGATCCATTTCTTGGAGTAGTTCGTCCTGGGTCTATCCCACTGGATTTAGCAAATCTCCCACAACTTTGGCTCAACGCTTCATGCAATAAGGACAGTGGCACCGTATCCATTTTAATGTGGCACCAAGCACAGTGCGATTTGATTCACTGCCCATCAGCGCCTGTCCTTCTCGCTCCTCAAGTATCCCTGCCCAGATTTAAAACTCCCGTACTGTTTGGCCACTGAACTCTTCAAGGGCACACAACCTGTGACAACGCTTTATACCACCTTCAGCACAAAGATGCATCTGTACTGAGACACAACTAACAGCTGTTAAATAAATGTGATAATCATAGAATGGTTAGAGTTGGAAGGGACCTTAAAGATCATGGAGTTCCAACCCCCCTGCCCTGGGCAGGGACACCTCCCACTAGAGCAGGTTGCTCAAAGCCCCATCCAGATAAATTATTTTAAAAAGGCTTGGTAACAGGCTACAGCCTGTGTATCGGTATCCGTCCCATCCAGGCACAGGCCAACCCTGTGAGTCACAATTATCCTCAAGACAAACGGCAACCGTGCCCCAGAGCAGGTCGACCTGATGAGAAAAGTCAGCAGCTGTCAGGACAACCGCACAACTCCACAGCTGGCACCTCTGGCGTCTTTCAAACCTACGCTTACCAGGGGATTAGGCTCTGCCAGACTTTCTGCATCATCTCGCTCCCTCACTTTCTCGCCGCCTTTTTTGTACCCTCTAGACCACACCGAATTTCAACTTACTGTAAAACACGCCGGCGTGACTTCTGACCGTGCACTTTTTGTGCCGTTGCTATTCACTACTGTTCCTTTTTTAGCGTGTAGAAGTCCATTCCTTATTTTGATTTTTGCCTGAATCACCAAGTGACATCTACCATTCACTTCCTCTGGCCAGAGCAAATACCCGCCAGCGCTAACAGCAATAAACACTGTGGGCTGCTGCTGGGCCCTGCAGTGACTGCAGCTTTTGTTTAAAGGCACCGTAGGGCTGCTGGGCTTACAACATCTTTCTTCATCCTTGTAAATTTTAAAAGTTTTTATTTACACCAAACATGTCACCTTCCTCCCAAAGCAAAACTTCGGTTAAAACGCTTCCAACAGGGTGTGTTAAACTTTTGTACAGGAAAAAAAGCAGGACTGTGCTGTGCTAGAGACTTTACTTTAAAGGATCTCTTTCACGGTCCTTTTAGGGGCTTCTGAACAGGAGTTTTATGAATTTATAACAACATATATGTCAAGCAGACACTGGAATTCAAATTATTTTAACTCCAACTAAAGGCCTGTGTTTGAATGTCTGAATGCATTCCTTTGTGGCTGAGATTTTTGGAGTCTTAAAACTGCAAAGACCGTATCTTCATTATAAATACTCCGTTCCTTAGTCATTCTTGTGTCGAAGGACTGCTGAAGAGAAAACCTGCCTGCTTAAGTGTGCTCCAGGAGGAAGCAGAAATCAGAAGAGTTTTGTTGGAGAAGCAGGGATGTGTAGAGCCGAATCTGCTCGCTGAGCCTGGCATCTCTGCTACGCAGCCAGGTCTTCGGTACCAAAAAATGCATAAAACCAAAATGAATATCACTATTGCTTAGCTAGTACTCACACTGCAATGGGATCCATCTTGATCCTAGCTGCTTAGCATCTGTTGGACTTATTTACTGTTGAAAGGGAGATTTTTGTTGGTTTCCTTTTAATCCGATACAGAGTCTGGGTGACTGCTGGGCTGGAGGGTTAATAGTCCTCTCTATACGCCTGGTCCTTATTGCTGACTTCTTTACTGTCAGAATGGCTCATAAATGGCTGGCTTATTGGACTACTTAGTTTAATGGCTGTTAAAGAAAAGACATTCTTACACAATAAGCCCTGTAATTGTCTCTTTGGAAACCCTTTTTCAAGCATTTGCTAAATACAATAAACATTTCCATGTGGATATAACAGCAATGCAGCCTAGAAGTAAAATGGTTGAAATGAGGCGTGAGAATGGCTGTGTTTTATGAAAGTCTGATTGATTTTTAGAAACATGATGGCTATTTCCACTTAATGAACCCCTCAGGAAAAAAAAACAAAAGGAAGAATTTTGATTCAAGTTTTATGATCTAGGCACTACAAGAACTAGGAGTAGAGGCAAAAAGCATGCTGTCTGCCTCCCCCACAGCTGCACTCTGGCAGCCGACTCTTTCTTGAATCCCCCTGAAAGTCTCTGAGACGGCTCCTGTGTAGGAACTACCTTCCAGTCTCTTCTGTGCAGAAACAACTGCCAGCACTTTGCTGAAGTTGAACCTCTCATGTATGAGCCAACAGAAATATGCCAGCGAGGAAGGAGGATCCTGGCTAAGGCAGGGCTTGGATAATAATCTGACCTTTTTCTTGGCTTGGCTCTGAAACGTATGTGAAATCTATCAAACCACCCCATTCTGGCTACCTGCTGTGCCCAAGGCCAGTGCTAAACAAATCCTTTTTTGAATTAACACTCTGTAGTAACATTTTCTTACAACTTAAAATGTTAGTTAATGGTAGGGTACCCAAACATAAGCTCTAAAGGAGCAAAGACTGACTGCAGCACACCTAACATTTGGTGTAGCACGTACTCGGGGCAGTTGTTTAATCCTGGAATCATATTTATGCTTCTGCATTTAGTCAAGCCAACTTTCCAATAGGATATATTCCTGAGGCTGACACTAAAACCCCTGCACTTTATATCATTTACATTCTGTTACAAGCATTTAGTTCTTCTGTGCTTCCTTCTCATTCTCCTCCCAGAGAATACGGACAAACAGCACCTTGCTGCGACCCGATAAGAAACTTTAATTCCGTGCATTTCTCCACGCCGAAATGAAGATTTAGCAGCAGCCTGATTTTAATAATGTTTCTTCCCCACCGTTACATGAGATTTAAACAACCATAACTGGTATTTTTGAATTGGTTTCATCTCCAAAGATTCCAGTTCCCTTTTGCAGCCCAGCAGGGCCTTTGCTATTCTTGCACTAAGAAGTTGATAAGGGCAGTTCTGGGAGACAGAAAGGCCTTTTTAATGGTTCGTCCCTGGAGATGCTTGACTCCAAGTTCACTTTGAAGAACTAGCTCGTGGACTTCTTCAAAATTGCGGGCTGCTTGCTGAGGCACAAAAACTTTGCCACAAGCTTTGTTATTGATCTGAAAAAGAGACATGAAAACAAGAAAAAACAGAGGTTACTAGACTGATTTATACAATTTCCTTTCCTGAATCCAATCCATCTTGTTACATCAGAAAGGGGGGAAAGCGGATCAAACTCTCTTTTCTCCAAAACCAAACTTTCTAAATAGAGGATAAAATTCTCCATAATTCCTGTCCCTCTACCATAAAATAAGAGCATGAAACTCTCGAGTATCTGATGATACTCAAGGAAAACTGAAGAAGTGGCCATAGGAAGTCTTAGTTTTGAAGGTAGCGAGCAGCATGTGACTATGCAATGCGGCAATCTTTTAACTTTAAAAACATGATAGTTACACAAGCTGAATAATGAAAGTGAACATAATGGTTTGTCAGGTGGGAATCTTGGTTTGTACATGCTTCTAGGCTGCAATTTGGGTTCTCTACACTAGGTCATCCCTTACAGAGATTCAAATTTATTAAAATAAAAATATTTATAGCTGAAAAGATCCTGAAAGCTTCATGATCACTCATTTTCAGAAAAACAGGCTTTAACTCATTATATGTTGCATTCATACTTAAACAGATGACTCATTAAACCAACACCAACCACAAAGATGACAACCATTCATAAGGTAACGCTTTCCTGTGTGTGGCTGGTTTTCAGAGCAGCTCACACACTGGTTTTGCATCAGCAGGGTAGAATCATGGAAGTAAAACTGAGTAAGGCCTTCAGTGGGAATCATCTAAATTTATGAAATGATCTTTTAAGTCTTTTGTCATCCAGTGAGAGTAGGTAACAGACAGAGACTACAGAGCTTTACTGAGTACCTTCCTGGAATTAGCATAAAATTCATTATTACAAAAGCTTTCAGATTTATATAGAATACTTTCAGTGGATTAATGAAAATAACATCAATCCTACATTTAGCAAATTAAATAATTTGATTTTTTTAAATCCAGTTCTATCAAATTACTTGCATAAAAATTTGCTGCATGTAGTACAGATCTTTGACCTGTGGACATCATTGTAATGAGTTTTCAATCATCTAAAAGTAGCATATATTGCTTCATACAGCTTGGACGTAAAAATGCACACAGCTTGGTTTTCCCCTGGATTTTATCCAAGATACAGGTGTGCAACACACAGCGAATGAGAGAGACCTATTTCATGTACCTAGTTTGCATTTTATTAAAATAAAATAATCTGTGCAATTCTCTGAGACAGGAAGTTGGGACAGACTTTTAAGGAACAAGATGAAATCTCAAATGCAGCTGGGATGAGTCATTTCTGGGTTTTTACTAGACTTGACATTAATTTTCAGTGATAATGTAGGTAGGCTTTTAATTATTCCTACATGCATCCAAAATGTGGTATCATAACAGGCTGGCTGTGTTAAACTTTACTTATGGTACCTTGTGCATAGTAAATTCCTTGAAAAACACAGAAGAGTTAGTTACTGAAGCTTTTTGTGAAAAATAAATACAAGTAGTTCTTTTTGACAGAGCACTTCAGAGAAGAAATATATTGCACAAGAAAAAGAAAACGGTAAGATCCAAATGGAGAATATAAAGCGAGCCTGTGAGCTCGCTGCTAGGACACACAGCCTGCAGCTGAAAACTATGCCTGGTTAGGTAAAATGTCATTCACTGTCCTCCGTGATGCAATTTAATAAGTCCCAGTGGATGGATGTTGGCAAGGCGAAATGTGCTACAGCTAGCCTATTTGGTGCTGTGCTCAACACAAAAGCCAACCGGTCTAAATCAACATGGTAAATAAATGGTGGTGTTTTCCTAGAAAGGTCGAGGAGCCCAGGCAACCTGACACTGTGTACCTTCCCACAGCATCTCTCCTGAGCTTCCCACACCGCGCAGCGAGCCGAGTCCACAAATCTTATCAAACAGCATCCTATTCACCTATCCTTTTAGTCGAGGGGTCAGATTCTCGGCAGGACAAATGTCTTCTGCTATGCCTCCATCTCCTTCTCTGTATCTCACTAGACCAGCAAAACCCTCGGCAGCTCCAGGTAAAAGTGCCAGCACAAGAAACTCGGGTGTTGGCAGCCTTGTTTCTCTGAAAAACCTCCATGGCCAGCTGCAAGAGGAGAAACAAATAAGGCTTGGGTCCTTGAAGGAACCTGCTTCTTTTTAATTTCTTTCCTTTATTTATTTTTTTTTTTAAATTTGCCATTGTAGAGTGTTTTGGATCTAGAGGGAGCTAGAGGGAACTAAAGAAGTTATGAAGGACAAAATAAAATCACAAAAAACTGAAAAACAAACACCTGGAGGCTGTGGAGAAAAATTTTCAGTTCAACTCAAATGTTTTTTTACCATTGAGGCATAATTCTTCTGAGAAGTAAAAAGGAAAATAAACATCTGTGCACTTTTAGGTCTTCCTTATACTCCAAAGCAAGAAAAATGACACAAACTTAGCTTATTTTTTAAAAAAAAAAAACATCAGTTGTAAGACCACAGCTGCTAACAGTTCTGCACCACCTCGAAAATGTGACGAGTGCTAGTCAGAGGTGTGGTCGTAGGATGAAATGCACACTACATTCGGCTCAGATTTTTCACAGCATTAACAGTATGTGGTACAATTAAAAATACTCGACTTCACAGTAACCTTTAGAATAACAGGCACCGTGCACATCCAGTGAATTTAAATGTCTTTCTCGTAGGCAATCTGTATTGTGAGTTGGTTGCTTTTGCTGCTTTGGGTTAAATATGGCAAGACGTAACTCCAGCACAGACAGGAAATAATGAAGTATTTTGTGTCAAGGGAAATAAAACCATAATGTCTCAGCAGGCAAACCCCTGGCAGCCTGAGGCGGTTTGATGTCTTGAGAAGAATAGGGTTGTGGCCCAAAGACTCAAGTGTGACTGTGCAGCCTTGTGAAGAGACACTGCCTCTTTGCAACTAACCAATTCCTCCGTATGTCAAATGTTTCTTGGTTTAATGAGGGCAATTTATTTTTACAGCCAAACAAAAACCTACAGTGTCCACAAGATTTTAAAATATTCACATTTCTGATGATTTTTCCCTGCTTCTCCGTATTTCCCTTTTGCCTTACTGGTACAGTAGAAAGCCAGGCACCCCACACCCCCCGACACTATTTTTAAGAATTATTCCCGATTCCAAACTGGAACTCGTCTCTTTGGTCTTTAATTCACTTACTTTCTCACAACTAAGGAAGGTGTTTACATACATAATATTCTTCCATGAATATATGGCTGAGCACACAGGCGTTGCTCTTTGTCTTACTAGAGGGCTTCTACACAAGGCTATGGCTTTGACGAAATGAATCAGAAAAAGAAACAAAAATAATCTTCATAATGGTTGTTTAAAGCAAAATTAATGTTTATTTTTCTGTTTTCCTATTCAAGAAAAGTTTTAATGTCAGCAGAAAATTATCAATGAAATGTTTGTGCATTTTTATATTCAGTTGTACAATCTTAACAACATGGAGTTCAGAGTTTTCCTTGTACTGCTGAACTTTTTATTTTAAAGATATGTTTAATATAATGTTTGCTTTAACCACAATTGCAAAAAAGTTTCTATATTTACACAATTGCTCACTCATGACTTCCTTATAAACTGAACACTGGAATTTAAGATGTTTGCTAGCTGTGCTTGAAGGTAAAAGTTTATTTTAAGCTTGAGCAAAGCGATTATACCTCAATGAAGATTTTTGTGGATATATGACCTTTTCACTGGTATAAATAAATGCTTATCACTTAAAGAAAGAAGGAAAAAAAAAAAAAAGCAGTAAACCCACAGTGAATATGAGGCTAAGTCTGTTATTAACCCCAGCTGGCACTCGAGTCCTTCTCCTGGGTTTGAGAAAAGATGCCAGTTGAAAATTTCCTCGACAAAGACATACTCTGTGGCTTCTGCTAGGGATGTATGTTGAACATTAGGAAAATTAAGCAGCTTTTCACGTTCTGTTCAAGTGGACTGACTGAGAGATCTGGGAAGATACAAAATTATTTGCAAAGCTACTTTGATTAAGGAAATCTACAGCAGCATGACTTCCCCTAAATGCAGCCCAATCTCTTCCCTCCTCGTAAAAACCCAGCTGAACAAAAATAACCCAACTGCCTTACTCCTTCTACCCAAAGGAGAAAACAGAACAAAATACAGATAAAATGCATTGCTTCTGTTTCTCTTACGCACACATACAGAACACGAAGTTTTACATGACCAAATGACATTTCTTCCTAGAGGCTCCATCTCATTCAATGTCCAGAAATACAAAAAGTGTTTAAGTTGAAAGATTTAATTTAATTTAAAACATTGAAGTTGAGAATGTCTGCATGGCGTACTGAAGTTCGTTCTTTGGTGAACAGGTAAAAAGGCAGGACTCCTGCGGATGTAATAGCATGCAGCTATGTAATTGCAGACTATCATAATGCCTGAGCATGAAGAACCTGAATGCAAGTTGACCAGGAGTCAGTCCATGGAGGAGCTGAGATGCTACTACGGCCTGCAGTGGCTCCATCTAACAATAAAGCTTTATGATGCCCGAGAGCATGCTGAATACAGACTAGTTAATTAGAGATGTAGGAAAAAAGACTGTAAATCACACAATGCATATGCATTTGGAAAATTACAGGTTAACTAAATGTAGTTATATGTCCACTCTTCTACTGACCTGCCAGCTCCCTCCCTAGCCCATAAAGGTGTTAGAGATCAAAGAGAAACCGGAATGCACATATAACATCAGCAAAGAAACCTTTTTCCTCATCCTCATTCCAAATATGCTCTGCTGAAATGTGCCTCAAGTTCAGCTTGAGGCACTCGGGAAACACCATTTGGCAAAAATCACAGCAACTTAACCCAGCTTATGATAGGCTGTATTAGGCAGCCATAGCATTACAGGTACCACAAGAAATGTCACCTAATTATACATTTTTGTACAGGGCCGAGATCATAAATGCACTGTCAGGCAAAAAATCTGGAGAGACCTGTATTTTGATTGTAGTTTTGACTGTACCATCCTTATCCACGGCTGTTCATTGGTCAAATCTCCACAGGTACTAATACGCCATCACTCAAAAAGATTTATATCATCTCCCCTCAGACTTGCTACATTTTTTCATTTAGGAAACCATTTTAATTACTCAGCACAATGGTAATTGCAGCTTCTGTTCTTCCTCTCCTTTCACTGAGCCACCAAAGAAGGGAACTGACCTCCACGAGAGCAGAAATTTTGTCATCCTCGGAGCTCATAATGCATTAATTGACCACCACTGAAAAGAAACGAAAACGCTCTTACCAGAACAGACATCTCCACAACATCCGATGGCTGAAGGTACTCTGGGTCTACTTCGGGCCAGGACTGATGCAGCACATCAACATCCCAGTGATGATGAGTACAAAGTTTATTCTGCATATGTGCCAAACCTGGAAAGTGAAACCAATCCATCATTCAGCTGTACTGTAACCAGAACACTCGATTTTTGGAATTTGATTGATAAGTAAGATCAGAATAAAGCTGCCTTTAAAATCAAGTCCCTTAGGAGGAAATAACATTATTTAAATCAGCATACAGCATATTATAAACAGAAAGATATATATATATATGTCTTTGAAGTGCTCGTTTTATACCGTGTGTAGGGATGCTAACACGAACGTTGTGCACACATTTCAGATTTGGATTAGCATTCCAAAACTTTGCCAAAAGCACAGAAGACCACTGTTTATTATTTTAAATTGCAATACTGCAACACAAGCTGACTTCTTGAAGTCAATTATTATACTGTGGGGGTTTTTCAATAACACCAGCAGTTTGATTAAAATTTTACTAACAACCAAAATGATACACAAGTATGGCTTATTATTTTACCATCTGTAATATGCCAAGTAGTTTCTAAATTTGCAAGTGAAGCTACTTGCAAGGTTTTATCATATTTTGTGAAGTATCTGTTTTCCCAGAAATTAAAGGTGCTACATAAGAATACCTTGCACAGCCTGCTCTCCTTCTTATGATACGTACATTCTGAAACACTTTATCCTTTGATTTTATTTAAAAAACCTCCTAAAATGTCTATAAATGGTCTCCTTTTATGAAATAGGCTTTGCTCTCCCCAAGACAATTCATTCTTGATTTGTTTAAGTAATAGGAGAATAGGATGCAATTCATTCTGAAGCTGCATTCTCTAACTAAATAAAAGCTTCTGAGTGGGATTTATGTTGCTGTTTACTCCAGCTGTAGAACAAAATAAAAAGATCTCATTTAACAAGAGGCTGTCAAATATGATCGATATTAATGATAATTGCTCTTGTGATTCTCCTGAAGCCAGGGGATTTTAAAATTAAAAACATTCTCTGTGTATGAATAAGAACACAGACTAAATTTTTTTTATAAGCACATGCTTCACTCAGAACTGAAAAATATATTTGAAATCTCATCTGGTTTAGGGAAACCCCAGCAAGAGCATAAAGAAAACCCATGAAAACAAGATTCACTGTTGAAACTGAAGTACTTGAAGCTGTTCAAAAGACTGCACAATGGCAGACACAGGAGCAAAACCAACCCATGCATAATACATACATGAATTTAACTAGGTGGATTGTTTAGACTAATACAGTGAATAACAGCAAGCAGAGACACAAAGAGAATGCAACTTCCTCCAGAAAAATCCGCCTGATTTTTGTCAGCACTTTTTCAGACAAAGCACTTTGGCAAAAAGACACACAGACTTGCTATTTGCTGAATGGTTCAGAAAGGGGCAGTGAGGTGGGCCAGTGGGAGCTATTTCTAACACGTGCACATTTCCTAAGAATAACAACTAAGCCACAATCTCGTTAGCTAAATAACTGATTAAATCACTTCAATGGATCTGTTTTTGTGCATTTTGCATTTTTTTTTCTGTTGCAACTCAGATCAGAAACTGAAAGAGCAAAAGATAGGAACATGAGCAGAAAAAAAAAATCTTTGCATTGGTGATTCATTATCACGATGATTTTAAAGACAACAGCTGCTAGATTCTTCCCTTTTTGGCATTTGAACATCCAGATGAGCTCATTTCTTTCCAACTGATCACATGCCTTGTGGCAGAAGCATGCATACTGGCCACTCCTAATTTTCCTGTTGAAGTGGATTCTTCAAACTATTTAAAAAACACTTTCTGATAGAAGTCAAGAGCTTCTATCTACGAAATCAAAACCAGGGTAATTTTTAATCCCCATGGAGGCTGCCTGTCCTAAGAAAGCTACTACTAAAAAAAAATTAAAAAGTATTCTAAAGCAGAAGAACTATGACTAGCACAATGTCTATCTTTTGGTTCGTTTTCTTGCTATAAAATGAGCTATGAGCTCATCCGCATTAAAAAGAAAACTGCAAAAGTCAACAGAACTAGTTTCAGAAAGCAGAGTTTGTCAGGAAACCAAAATGAAGGTTTTAGTTATGTCGACTGTTTGGCTTCCTGCCTCAATTCACATTTTGTGAGCTGCAGAACACAGAAAACACAATAATTTGGTTTGCATTTTCAAAATGCAGCACAAACAAAACCAGAAACTTGATCGCTATGATACAGAATGGTGACGGTCACTTGTCAGGACCTGGGCAGAACCCTCCTGCAGCCTTCCCACTTGATTCTGAGCCTTTACACAAAAGCACTGTTTGACAAGTTACGAACCAACCACTTTGCAGGCTTTTATTGTGAAAACATTAAAAATCTCTTTTACTGTCTTATTGTACTGGAAAGCATACAGTGAAGTGCACATTATGAAGCACCATGCATTTTGCTTTACATTTTTTGACATATTGTGCTTTTATGGCTATAGATTCTCTTGCAGAAAGCCACATGACAATAATTTTACTTACTGTAAGCCATTTACTTATATGTACACATCTGTACAATCATACAGGACAGCTCAAGGACAACACTTGTGCTCAATCTGAAGCCCTGATCCTGCAATTGGATATCAAACTAATATTAAAACAAGGTTTCCCTAAAGAGTAACTCACGGCCTTGGAGCCCAAGTAAAACCCCAAGTTAAAATTGTGTTATATTACTGTAAATTGAGTGATTTGAGAGAAGGAAGGGAGAAGTCTAACAACGTTTCAGCTCATAGCAGTGTTTTATTAGCATGACATGAGTATTTCGTAAGCATAAAACTTCCCCATAGGTGCTATTCTGACGGGAAGAGCAGATTCTCATTTTAAAGAGATTTAAGAAGGAAGTTGCAGAAGCTGTCGTGTATCAGCAAGGTAATTCTTGTCTTACAGAAAAAAAGCACTGGAAAAAATTATCTGTAAAATTCCAGCAATAGTGCAACTAGTTGGACACAAAATTATGTAAGCAAGAGAAAAAGATGTCATCATGGAGTAAACTGAGTAAGAACTGGCGTGGGACAAGGGCTGGTACAGAGAGGTCAACAAGGAGGACGGAAGCCTTAATGGGCGATAAAAGGAAGTTAATGAAGGCATCTGAAGCAGCGCCAGTATCAGAGTTTAGGACCAGGCATTTTCTAACAGGAGATACAAGAAGATCAGAGGGGACAGTATGAAGGTACTATGGAGGTGTGTTACCCAAATGTTGGTAACTTTTGGATTTAGCAAGATCAAAACAATAGAAATCTGTCTCAAGTAAAAATCCACCACACTAGCAGACAAGCAGATAAAGTTTTTAAAGAGCTCGGAGCAGGAGTGTGTGAGGGTAAGTGGAGATGCATTTTGGGTCAGTATCTTACTCGCCTCTGCAGCCTCTTCCAAGGACGAGACTGTCACCATGTTACTTTGTTCTTGGTATGCTTTTTTACTATTTAATGAATCTTCCTACTTGACAGATTCAGGCAAGTTGCATATCCAAAATACCATTCTGCAGCCCAGGAGGAATGTGTCTGTCAGTTGTATCTGAAACGGTCTGCAATCTCAAAGAAATGACAGCGACACAATAACAGCTGTTTCCAGACAGCTCTAAGAAAAACTGTATCATACTACTGGTATAGTAATACAGAACTGCATAAAGTTAGGAAAATTTACAATTACTCAATACAGTACTAGGGGATTCATTTTATATGGGGCACCATATATTCATTTTATTCATTCATTTTATATGTGGGGCACCAAGGAGGGCTGTGAAAGTCCCGGGTTACTAAAAGCTAACTCTAGAATGTGTTTCCAATTCAGCAAACTCCATGTGAATCCTTTGAAGCTTCTGAAAACAATCTGCCTTCCTCAATTTGTAAGGACTCACTATCCTTCACTTTGGGTTATTACTCTTGGAGGAAAAAAATATTTTTTTTTTATTCCAAATCGTGTTTCTTCTTGGATTTGTGAAGGGGGATTTCTGCATTCATATTTTCAATTAAAATCTCCAACATCAAGTAGATTTTACTCCGCTCTGTTCTTTACAGAAGCCTTCTTGAGCAAGGACTGAATTCAGGAAAAGAAATTCTTGCAAGAGAGCCATTGCAGTGACAGTTAAAATGTCGCTAAGACAATTATACCATTACAAATTCCAGTAATTATGTTTCATTTCAATACATCTGAAGATGTGTTTATCATCAGTGTATATCTTTCATGTGCTAGCTCTAATAAAAATGTAACAACTCACAACAAGCAGTTTCATATCCTTGTCCTGACAGCAAAATACAGTACTACTACAAACAAACTAAAAAAAAAAAAAAAACAAACAAAAACCCCTGTCTCAAATGGTGTCTGTATATTCCTCAGATACAAGGTTTCAGGAAGGAAACAGATTTCCTCATGCTGTTAGTGTTCATAAACTGCCAAGATGTCAGCCGGATGAACTCTTCCCACACTGAGGGGCTACAGTCCCTTTTTATGTTATTAAGCGATAAACCAGTGTATTCACTGCACAATTGAGACCATTAGGTTGACATACCAAAATACTGAAAATTGCTCCTCCTCTCAGCAGGAGAAACAACTCCTTCACACACAAAATATCAAAGCACTGGGTTACTATTGTTCAGCTGCTGAAAGGTGAGGCACTTATCAAACAGCATTCAAGCAGCTCTTCCTTTCACTCCAACTGGAAATATTTACTGCCAACGCTGAACTACGCTCTTCATCCAGCTCACAAAGGGACCAAACTCTTCATTCCTACCTGATGCACGACAACAAGATGGTCACATATAAACTAAACCCCATGGGAGAATAATTCTTCAGCTGCAGAAGAAAAAAACTGCTGTACCTTGAATCTATCTAATTTTACTTTAATTATACTTAAAAGCTGCACGTTACACCAGAAGCATCCGTGGGATATCAAACTGCAGTTCAGAGTTGGCAATGTTTATCAACAAACTAAGAAAGAAAACAGTGGACTAAAAAGCTAAAATTTCAAACAAACTCTGATGCAGCTTGCAAAGCAGGATAGCATTATTATTACAATCTATTACAATCAGAATTACTTACACCACTGATGCTAGTCATTACTTAAAACGTCAGGCAAAGCACCTTTACTTAACACTCTATAATGAACTTTGTAATTTTCCTAATATATTAATTAGTTGGTAATCATAAAGACGGACTGATTTGCAGTTAAATCCAGCTGTAAAGAACTTTTGGTAACCAGATACCTACGCACACATTTATATATTTAGCCAGGTTTTAATTTTTACAACCTATTGTATTAGAAAACACCGATTTGCGCTTTTTTTTTTTCACATTTCATTGCAATCTGTGTCAAATAGCTTTTCAATTTAAATGGAAATAAATTAAAAAGCAAAAAAGCATTTTTTTACTATTTAAATACTCAGTATTTAAGTATTTAAGAAAATTTTTTAGATACTTAAAATTTATCATATGTTTTGCAAGTTAAACATTATTTTTTTGAGCCCAGGAGAAAATTTTATGTAATTACTAAACAAAACTAACAGTATCAGATATTTTTGGACATCAGAGACTTCAGGACTTTAATATTTATAGATGCTAGCCTCTTTTGCTTAGATTTTCATTCCAAAACTACAAAAGTAAAAAAGCTTAGTTGATTTTTTTCAATTTACAGCACACCTGCCATTTAAACTGAAAAAAAAAATACTACTATTTGCAGCTGCAGAAAAGATGCCAGTTGTCAAAAGTAATTTTATTACCTCCACAAAGCCTCATTCCAGGTGCTTAGCCAGAAAATTCTATAGTTCTGACGTTTAGTTGTCTTCAAATCTTTGGCAGAATTAATGTAATATAATACATTAAGTCAGGGTCTTATTGTAGGTTGTCGTTATTTCACGTTTATTGTAAATTCTATTTTAATTTCTTCTTAAATGTTTCTTGACCATAATCAGTGATCAGAAAAGCATAAAAGGAGAGATCACAATGCAACAGTAAGAGTATTGTTCATCCTGTGAAGCGCAATGCAAACAGTCAAAATTAATGAGAATGTTCTTTTCTTCTCTCTCTTTTATGGTTGTAGTAAAATTAATATTGGGCACATCTCATTATGTAGTAAACACTTTCTAATGAGAAACACTAATAAGAAGGCAAAATCCTTTTTCTTCAGAAAAAGCTTAAGTACACAAGGAAGCATAACGTGGTTCAGAGTTAACACAAGTCACTGTTCCTACCAGCGTTCCTACTCAGCTGCAAAATTATCTGTTTGGTATTAACTACATGGCTTCCAAATTCCCAGTTTCATTTTCCTCTGTGGAAAGAAAAATGCTCCTTGTTTTAATCACAAAAGGAAACAAAATGTAAAGTCTGTGTATAAGTTATTTTAGAATAAAATGTCAGTATTTAATTATAAATACGTTGCTTATGTGTTGTTTATTATTGGCATTACAATAGCAGGGAGTGGCTTACTTCAAAGTGTGGGGGTCCACTGTTATAGATGCTATTTATGGAGCTAATAATATACAAAGTCCTTTTCCTGACTAGTTTACGAGACAGGAAGCAGCACTATCCCTACATTTTGATGCAAAGCCAAGGTACAAAAAGAGGCTTAAAATTTGAGTGTGTTTGGAGAACTAATGCACAAAGAAAACTAAATATTTAGAAAGCTGAATTTTTATATTGAAATTATTTGAAATACAAAAGCATCATCACCTATACATAATGAAGTCTAAGAAACCAGTTACATCAGAAGAACAAGACTTGGTGGAACCAGAGTGCAATTCAGAACACGAACTCGGGGAATCTTTCGCTAGACTGTAGATGGACATTTTTCACCAGAAATCCCAATCCCAGGACAGAATCGCTAGATGTTGGCTGAATATAGTCTTCTTACCACGATGCAGTAGTTAAACGTACTTACATCCTCCTGGTAAAATTGTTTAATAACTTTGATGTAATGTAATGATGACCATGCTAAAAGAGATTATGATTTTCATGTTTAGTCATAAAATTCTTCAGGCATTAATCACCACACAATGTTTTTCTATGCTAGTTGCACTGAATGACAATGCACAGTCTTGGGATCACACAAGCAAAATTTTGTATTTAAATGCAGACAGAAGCTGAGGACAACACAGTCCCAACTTTTATAAGCTTCCTTTTCATTCTTAAATCAGAGAGAGATCCAGAAAATGTTTATCATTCTTATTCTCCAGTGACTTTAGTAGTAAGAGAAGACTTCCTTCTCTGACATTCAAAACATTACAGGATTAAGGTTTACATTTGAGAAGTTATGTTAACTAAGACATCCTAGTGTTCTCTGTCATTTTATCAAACATACTTGATAATTCTGTATTCCCTAACATGTAGATGAATTTCAGGTTCACAAGGCACTATGTGTGTAATTGGCTTCGACCCATTCTGCCTCCATCTCAACCAGTGCAGAAAACAAAGCCGTGGCAATCACTTCCATTTAAGTATAATTTTAATTGATGGTACTTCATATTGTAAGAGAATACTGACCAGAAGTAGCTTTCTCCAGATGGATCATGTCTGATGCCACTCTTTATTATAAACAACTAAGCTTTTATGAAGACATCTTAAGAACATTGGAAATGAAAACACAGAAAAACCCCGCTCTCCCTAATGGATCTTGCCGTTTCCAGAGTCACTGGCCCTATGTTATTGCTCCGAACAAGAGCAGCCTTTCTTTGGCAGTTACCATTATTACAGGGCCACGCACAGCTCCAAAATAGAAGCTATTAAGTAGCTCTGCTCTGTAAACACTTGAATGCAGAAAGTTTTAGGATAACTGTTGAAAATGAAATTGTTAAAACAGCATCCAAAAGCTAATACTAGGTCCCAAACCACATAGCAATTTGTGGCCAGTCTTAATGGAGAATATATTCCTATCTTCCCACATACATCTTGGGACTTCTCCCAATAAACCTTAAAAACAACTGGTGAACTCTGGCATGCACATCCCTTATTTCATGGACTCTAACTGTAGCTGTACCACACAACTCAGCCCACTCTGGATTCAGAGCTCAAGGTTTACAGCTGTGACAGATCTTAAAAAAGATTTCCTGTCTACCATTCCCATTCTCCACGCAAGGTTAATTTGCAGTGTAACGTTCCTCAGTCTCTGGAGAATTTTGTAAGAGTAGGGTTTTTATTGAACACTCCTTTAGTATTTCTAATATACAGCTTTCTGACATGGTCCTCTCTACCTGAATTCCTGAAGGAAAATATTTGTAGTCCATAGACTCTGTAACAGTTGTTTGAAAAAGGGCTGTTTCTAGTCTCGGTTTCAGCTTTTAATACTTTACATACAGGAGCAGCTAGCAGCTGACACATGAATTCCTCATGCAAGTTCTGTCTCGATTTTTTTTTTTACTTCTCCCTTTCTGTGCCTCATCTCAACAAACCCACCTTTGTATGCAAAGGGAAAGAAACTAAAAGCAGACAGCTCTGGGAACACCACAAGTTTCAAGTTTGTTTAGGAGCTATGACAGAAGGTGACAAGATGCAGAATTGAGTGATAAGTGACACATATTATGTTAAATTTTTGCCTTTTTTTCTGCAACATCAATAAAAAATGTCCTTCTAGAAATACCTTTCCACATCTCTGATGCAATGTGTGGAGCCATGGGTGCAACCATGATGCAGAGTGTAGCCAAAGCATCTTCAAATTCTGCGCTGTGGAGAATAAGAGGCCGAGAAGCTTGCTAAGCGTAAAGACAGAAGGAAAAGAAAAATCAGTTGTTAGTATAAATATTCTGGGGTGGCATGGTAGTTTAATTAAGAAAAAAAATGCAGTAATAAACCCTAAAATCAATGTCTATGCTCAGGACAGCATAATTTCAAAATAAGTTAGAAACTTGGGAACTAAGTTCTGGAGAACCAAATTTGCAACTGTTGGTCGGAGTGCTCTCTAACACTTGGAAGCTAATCCCAAAGAGGCTGATGCTGACCCTTGGGGATCTGCTCTGGTACGGGAGTCTGAACACAGACCATGCGGACAACTGTGGCCGTCAAAACCATTTCGTGTGCTGTCACTTCCAGAAGCGAAATCTTAGATAAAATTTAGAAGTGCAATCTTAAGTAAAATCAGTGCTATCTGAGAAGAGGTGAAGTACTTGTATAAAAGAGTCAAACTGTGCTGAATGCAGCATGGCTTTTGTCAGGACGAGGTTCAGTTGTGCGGGATCCTAGAGTGGCTTAAGTAAAGCTGAATTTAGTGACGAAGTGAGGTTTTAGAGCTGAAGGAAGGTTTGGGGATGAAAATGCAGCACAACCTTTTACAGATTGCTTTAGTAAAGTGTGCGGCTTCTCTCGTACAGAAAATTTTCAATTTCTTGCAAAAAGTGCTAGACTGACAAAATTTGAATGTTCATTCCTCTATTTATTGTATCTTAACAGAAAAGATAGAGCACTAAAAGTAGCTGGATAAACTTTTTCTTTCCTTGCCTGCTCTGACTCAGAGAGATTACATCCCATGGTAAATTTGATTCTGCATTCATTTTATAATTCGCCTCTCTAATGAAACAGCACAGAAAAATGTCAATACTTATGAGAATTTGGTGGGTGTGATGAACACCCGTTCCCATCCCAGCTGTCCAACCCCAGTGATTTGTTTCATACAGATCCCATATGTTGCCAGATGGCATCTTCTTATCACTGATGCTGATGACGTCAGTGCAAACTAGATTTGAGGAAGTTTTAGTGACTACTACCTGTTTTATATATTTAATCTTCACCCACCTCCCCACTTCCTCCTTTCGAATGGGACCGAAAGAGGAAGTGTCACCATGCGATATGGAAACTTGTTCTTGAAAGATACTGTACTGACTTCTTTGGTCACGAAATATGTCAGTGGTCAAATATTTGGCTGTCCATAGGTCACTGATTTTTATTTCTTTATTTACTTTTTAACATTCACTTATCACCACCCACCAGCCCAAAGTGCGTATGAATCACTGAGCTGGAGATAAAGAAACGTGTGTCACCTTCCCAGCACCACAGAGGGCCCCAGACATGTTATTTCAGTATAGCACTTGTGCATGCCCTACTTAACTTTTCATTACGTTCCTTGACTTTGCCAATAATCTCCCTGGATTCCATAAGGCATAAAATGGTATTTCAACAAAGAAGATAAAACCCCCACATTTTAATTTGATTTCTGGTCTAGATCACATTACCATTATATGTCTGAAAGAATGCTCAAGCAGATCTAAGAGTAGTAACAAAAAAGAACGTAAGAATTTATTATATTTGATCTATCACCAGTGGCTGATAGACAACAATCCAAATAAAAAATGCTAAAGACTGAAGTTATTTTTACGCTTATTTTAAAAAGGGGAATTTGCAAACTCCACTACTAGCAGACAGTTCAGTGATGAAAGCTGTCTCTGAGGAATGGAAGATTATGTGCCATTTTCTTTGTAAAGAGCAATCCTTTTCTTTAAATCAGAATGTTTGATAATTCTACAATGTACTGCTATACTTAGCTACCTATGCAACTTGTTTAAAAAAAAAAAGAGAAGAAAGAGTTAAACAAAATGTATTCTTTGAAATTACAGGCTGCAGGCATAAACATCAGAACATAGTGGCTCTAATATGATCATCAAGCTCATCCTGCAAAACAATATATTTCAGGGTTACAGTAAAACTAGAACATGCTGCTTTTGAACTAAATACATCCAACTCTCAAGTTAGTAGGAATGGAACACTGGACATATAATTTGGGCAGCTCCTGCTTTGTATAAAAACTTACAGGAACAGGGTATGACAGAAAAAATACCTTCATTCATATGACATACTTACAAGGAGTACGTTACTGAGGCTCATCAATCGAGAAATAGCCGCATTGAACAAATGATCCTTTGTGAAGTACTCTGTTACCTTGTATTAAAAGAAAAGGTTTGTCACTAATTACTTAAAATTCTCAAACATGGGAGTACCTTGGCATGCAAACACATCATATATGCAACCACATGTGTATGTGGGAAAATAATAATCACATAAAAATTCAGTTGACTTGCTCTCCCTCTGTTTCAGGATTTTAAAAGCTTCAAATCGTTCCAATTAGAACTGTGTATTAGTAATCACTATTTTCTTTCACAAAATATCTTCCTTTTGCCCCTACAAGAGGCCTTCATACTTGTAAATCCAGTTACGCTGTTGACAGCTTGTCCATCTATAGCAAAATTGTAATTCTAACGTCTGTTAAAACATTTGGAAGGTTCCTCACCACAGGATTTAAATCAGCAAAAGTTTTTATCAGTAGAAAAATATTTTAAGTTAATTTTGCAGGTATTTATGTCTCCCAATAATTGAATTCATGCTAATCACAGCAGGAGACATCATATAAGAGGAGATGAACGATCATTTCAATAACTTTTTTTTTTTAGGATACACTAATATATTTTCTCCAACAACTTTTTGTCATTTGATATGAAACAGTAGGCATGATAATAAGGTGTGAAGCAAACAGATGAAAAGCTCTTGTTAGGGATACCCGCATAACTCACCTACAGCTTTGCTACTGGAAATGGAGTTACTCCAAACCCAGACTGATAATTTTATAATGCCAAAACACTTCAACCTTTGAAGGAGGCACACAGCAGTGAAATTCTGCCAATCTTACTATTTTGCAAGAGTTGTGTCCCACAAGATTTTTAGGTAAACACAATTACTTATACAGAGAATAATTCACTTAAAAATTATTCTATGAGCCACTGATCTGGGGAAAAAATCCTTTTGGCTCTGTAAGTCAAGCATACAGTTTTAGCATAAGCAGCAACTTATTTAGTAATTTACAAACTATGTGTTTCTTTTAACCTCAGATATCACCAGATTCTTCTGCTCCCAGATCTTTCTGGCTTCAGCCTTCTCTTTCTTACTCAGAAGCTCAGGATTGGGCATGGTTCCTGAAGTCCTTGCTTCAATAAGTTTGGACACAAGTGTCCAGAGGCGCATCTGCCATCTCTGAACACCTGGCATAGCATCAGCTGAGATTAATCAAAGATTGAAGAAACAAATTCCAGTTACAATGAATGAATCCAAAACTTGAAAGAAAAGCAGACAGGAAACTGAACGCTACAGTACAACATTTAAAAAAACCCCCGCCTGTATTTTAAATACAGCGAAAAGACTGTGTATCACTGAATTAGCTGCTCCAGAGGGAATTATGTACCTGTGTACTGTTAGGGATGTGGGAATTACAGCTTGATTCTGAGTATCTGGTTTTTTTTAAGAGACATTACCTCTTCACGTGCCTAGCTCTGTACTGTTCTGATTAGATGATGACAGAAAGCCAACTGAGAAAAGTCATATAAGCACACTCCTCCAGTACATACATCAGTGCCATAATATGTAACTAAACACATATGAATTTAAAGGGTGACCGACACCAAATGCTTAGTGCAGGCTGAAATAAGAAGCAACAAGCTAACACGAGAAAGAATGAAGAAATACACGTTTTTAAATCAGACATGGAGAGTTTTATTAAAGCCTAATGCAACAAGAGGGCTAGATTTAAATGTATCCATAAGACTACATTAAAATGTATGAACCACAGTAGATAAAAGAAACCAGTATCTGTCAGTATGACAAATTGCATGATGGCAGTAAATAAGTGTGTAGGAGGGTAAATCTTATCTTATTCAAGAACTAAGCTCATAAAAATGTCATGAGAGTACAAAAACTAATTACTAGGAACTCTGATTATCTTCTTACGAGATTCTTCTGAGAAGTATTTCATGGTCCTGCTTACAAAAGCCACTGCATACATGTGTAAAAAAATGGAAATTAAAAAAAAATGCAAAGTTTTATCTGTAATCTGATATGATTTTTAAAAAATTATGATCAAGAAAATAAAATCATAATTTTCCATCAATCAATTGTATCTAATAAAAAATAAGAGAGCGAGGTCCAAGTTTGCGGAAGAAAACACCACTTAAGAAGTATTTTTCCCACATGCTTTTAGCTCATAAGACTTAAGCAGCTTGAAAGAATCTTGCAAGCCTGCCTCTCAGCGACAGCTTTGTGACCACCTCTCTTTTAAAAGAAACAAACAATAAAACCTGCTCATTATACTTTTTTGATTAAATTGTTTCAAAACTTTGGCATCAAGAACTGTATGAATTTTGTGTTTAAAATATAACACACTAGAAAAAAAACAAAATCACAAAGCAAACAACAGAAACAATTCCACTTACTTTTAGCATCCCATAAAATATCTTGTTCTGGAGGAGCAGCAAACAGGATGTAAAGACGTAGGGTGTCAATGCCATACTCTTTCACTAATTCTTCAGGGTCTATTCCATTGTGCTTAGATTTGCTCATTTTTTCCCAAGCAACTTGGAGCTTCTCACCAGTTTTTATGTGAACTGGTTCAGTTCCTAAATATTAAGACATACGCAAAACATTAAAATGAATTTTGCTCATTTGTAACAACAATTAGTTTTGTTCCCTAAGCATAAGAAGAATCAACTATTTCTAGTGGGCTATTTGGTTTCCAAACAGCTTGAAGAGAAAAAACTCCCATTGTAAAAACCCGCTTTCCTCCCAGGTTTTTCCTACTTCAATGTTTTAACACAACTAAAATTCAAAAGCTTCCATTACATCATGACAGAAACGCTCCTTCTACCATTTGGAAGCTGTATCTGGCACTCATAGTATGTGCTACTTTGATACCCACTGAGATTTAAGCATTCTTATAACCATGACATTTAAAACCTCCTAGATAGGTGTACTGATTTGGCACAATTCTGACCTGCACTTAGCTTTACTGATTTACAGGTTTCAATTGCAGGTAGTTATCCTGACAAGAACACGCCTTCTGTTGCATGAATTTAGAGATGGAAAGGGGCATTTACAGTGATAAAGATCGATACAAAACCACCTGCTACAGAAAAGCCCTAGTTTTTCTGGAAGAAAATAGGATAGCAGACAGTGGTAAACATGAGGTTTGCTTGCTTGTTTGTTTTTTAACAGACTTATGGATTTTTATGCAGGAGAACAGTGAAAATGAGGTTTTGTGAGAGGAGTGCTTAAGGGAGGCAAATATGGCCAAACCATTCTTGTTGCTACAGGTCCCCAAGCCAGGACTTGCTGCTCCAGCTTATGCAGTGAAGGCATTAGACAGAACTTGAGAAAAATCACTTTTTCCTATACACGTTTTACATTCCTAATATCTACTGAACACACCAACATCTGTGTTAGCTTTGCCACGATGTCCCAACAATCAGACAACCTACAAAAACTACTAGCTCCATTCAGCAAGCTGCTCGGCAGTGTCTTAACACAACTGACTTCTGATCTTTTGGACTGGAGCTAAAATAATACTATAGCACTGTTTTTGTTCTTGGATGCAATTAAAAGCTGCTGGATTAGTAGGGTCTCTGTGCCCTCAGCAGTGCATATGAATTCAAAACTCATAGAAATTGCTCTCCAGTTTAAATATTACAGGGATTCATTTTCTCTTCCAAATTTTCCCAGCACTGAGACTTGTACACCAAAGCAGTCCCTGACTTTCTGGATGCACCTATGCTGAATTTCCCACACAGTCTCTCTTACCAGTGAGATCAACCTCTTCTCTCTTCAGACACTGGCCTGTTGTTGTTAGTCTGAATGTCTGATTCTTGATAATACCTTGAACCAAAAGCTTATGGAAGGGCTCCCTAAGGATGGAAGGAGAAAGAAACTTGTCCGTTGAAAAGAGCTGTGAAAAGCATACTTTATGATAAGCCCCAGGTGTTGAGCCCATCAGGCACAATTATTTAATGAAACAGTAATTTCAAGTTGACTATGCATAAATGGTTGTCACCTTAGAAAGAGTACTTTGTGCATTTAGTCATAGTGGCTGGCTGGCAAGTGTATTTATTTGTATTCTGCACACATTCTTGCATCCTGATTTAGTACTGAGTTATTCTAATGTCACTTTTCAAATTAGCATATGGATAATGCACAAAATTTTCTTGGCCAACAGTGAAATTTCACTAACTTCAAGCTAAATCCCCATGCGTAAAAGCAGTCAAGTAGCTGGCCTCATTGTCTTACAAATATATAGTTCTAGGCTTCCACATTTTACTTCACACGTACAAAAAAGTCATAACCCAAAACACTACTCACTTTTATGAAGTCATTCAGTATTTTACATTATTAGGCAATATAAATTATATGACAATTTATCTCATGATTTAAACCACTGTAATTTATTTAATAAAGTATTATTAAATTATATAACAATTATGCATGTTTTAACTGCATTAAAGCAGCTATCTTCCAAGTACTACTCTTTAAACCCTTTTGATGACTCTGAAGTAAAGGGATATTTGAAAGAAAAGCTTTAAACCGTGAGAGAGAAAGTGACAGACTTTATCTTCAACATATTCATATTTGAACACGAGCATAATTTGTAGACTTCTAAATATTGTGCAAGTACTGCCACATAGCCTACCATTCAGTCACCAGGCAGCACTAGTTCCTACCATGTCACCTGGTTTTATCAATGATATTAAGTCAGAGTGGCAATTCAAGCATCTCTATAAATATTTTTCCAAACAATATTTCATAGATTGCCTGAAAAATCCTGTTGGTTAGAAATAAATTAAAAGAACTTATGGAGGAGATGACAACTGAAATCAAATTTAGACGGTAAAACCAAGAAAAAGTGTTCTAAAAATAGAAGGTAATAATTATCTAAAATCTCAAATAATTATCTCAAATTATCCCAGTGAATTAGAAGATGAAAATCTTGAACAAAACCCTTGTAATCCTATCATCAACTAATGGTGTATAAATGCTCCAGGAGATAACTGTTCAGGATAAGTTTCTTCTACAAAATAAAGACATTACACCAAAGAAAAATAAAAAGACTTTTTCCTCCTATCATTCAGAGTTCAGTCTGGTTAAGATCTCAAACAGTTATTAAAATAGCTACACTTGCTGCTATCTAAAATAAAGCTAATGAGGTAGCCAGAACATCAAAATCAGATAGGGCTCTCCACTGGAAGTGATTTTTCAAGGAACACTTTTTTTAATGACAAAGAGTTAGTTCAGATCATATGCCAAGTTATTAAAAGCTGAATCCAGGAATGAGCATTTCCTATTTTTGTTTATGCTGACAGAGGCTACAAAAATGCAATACAAAATACATTACCAAGTATGGGGAAAAAAAACCCCATGTCTTCCTAGTGGGAGACCGCAAGAGAATGGAAACATGCCCAAAATGAGAAAACCAGAGCCTGCCTAATAAACACAGGGCTCAGAAACAAATTGAGCCCTGTACTGAATTTCTCCTGATGTGCAGTGATTTTGCCAGCGTTGTGGTGGCTCCATCTCATGGTCACATGTAAAGTTACATTTTCATTTCCGTTAAAAGCACACAGCTAAACCCTTCTCCAAAGAAGGCGATGTGTCTCTTGGCTGCGGAAAGGGGCTACCGAGATGTCACAGCCCATCAGGTGTGATGCGATTCTGGTCTAAACACTGCAGCATCCACGTAAGGCCTGGAGCCATAAATACCTTCTGAGCCATCCCACTGAGAACAACCGAAACTCAGCTGTGTTCAGACAGACAGACACTTCTGGCACAGTAAGTGAAGAGGCAGCTTGAGTTTCTTTGAATGCTCGATCAACATGATACAACTTCACCTACCCAGAAGTCTGTTTCTGCTTATGCTGGAGTGTGGGCGCTGTGGCCTTAGCTGTGTGCAGCTTTTGATTGTGTTGTACATCAGATGGGACTCTACCTGTGAAGTCTGCCTGAAACCTCCAAGGAGAATCAGCTGTGCTAGCCATGACGTGTGTAATCCATCTTCTTCCTTTCAGTAACGTTCATATACAGGTTCATTTCTATGACAGACCAATCTGTCTATACAGGAGCATGTAACAGATGGAGAGGCAAGGAACTCCTGCTCAGTGCCATGTCCTCAGGCTCCTTGCTCTTCTCTCTGCAAGGTGACTAGCGAGACTTTCAATCCAATTACAAATGACCTGGCTGGAAGGACTCTGTGGAGCCTTCAACAAGTGACAACACTGGACTCAGAAGAAGGGATACCTCTAGCAATGCAGCTCACTGTATGTATTTGCCTCCCAAACTTCTAGAAAGGCTGAGAGAGCCCATCACTCTGCCCTAGAGTCCAGACAAGACCTTGGTCAGTCACTGTCAGATGAATTCTGGTGCTTGTGAAACCTGCTGTTAGACTCACCTGTAACAATCTGGCAATCCTGTAGAAGGCCAGAAGTGATTGAGGCATGTGGGAGCTGATCATTTTAGGCAGAAAAAAGATCAAACAATATTGAACGTTCAGATTTTACACAGTCAAAGGCTGAGTGTTTTTACTTAAAATCAAGACTAGTGATAAAGTCCCTAATGAATGTAGAGAAGTTCTAACATCCTTCCTTTACAGAATAAGCTATTTCTGTCACACACATAACTTCTTTTATTCTGTAATCCAGCTACGTATAAATAGTGCCTTCTTACTCAACAGATTTGCTCTCTATTACAGTCAAATCTGTGACTAAATGGCAACAATAAACTTTTTTATTGCTTTATAATCCTTCGGAGTGTGCTAGATTCCATTTACAATTATTCATCAGACAGAACTGATTACTGAAGTCAAGGGAAGAGCCAAATTCTGTGTAACTTGTAGAGTTAATGATAATACAGTTGAGCAGGTGTAACCGAGTGTGTCAGCACACACTCGCCACGGTGGATTAAGCTGGAATAGATGAGGAGGTTGCTGGTGCCAGCTGCCTACCTGGCCCCTCTCCCAACGGCTGGGAGGACTGACTGGCTTGTCAGTTAATTCCAGAACCAATGCGCTTTACCGACCAGATCGCTAGAACAAAATGAGCTTAATCTGTTGTCACATATACCAATACCCAGAGGGTGCTATTTATTCTGCCTTGTCATTACTGAGGAAACGAGCAGCACTTCCCACCATCTACAGTTGAAGGCATTAAAAAAAAATAAAATAAAAGATCATGCCCCATCTTCAGGGGATATTTAAACTATATTGACACCTTTACAATTTTAGATGCCTATAAACATTGCAACTTCTATGAAAGCATGTGTGACATCTGTAAATGAACGGCCTATAATATTTCTATTGTAGTAATGTACATCATATTTAAAAAGATTGCTTTGGAAATCTAAACCATGAAATTTTAAACTTTTGTTTTCAACCTCATTATTATATCCATAGCCATTAGTACAGAATTAAAGACTATTGGGAAATACTTCAATGGATTTGAAAGCGGATAGAAACAAAACAATGAAAATTTCCATGAAGAAAACCCATCAAAATGAAAAATTACAACAGATTAATAGGAGAATCATAAAAATTTGTCAGGATACTAGATAACACTTTAAATGGTGGCAGCTCTCATTAACTGAGATGTAGCAGAATTTTACTAATTTAATCAGCGAACAAGACCTGAGCTACTAGAGGAAGACTGAAAATGCACAAGAGGGTAGAGATTTTTAACATTATAATGTTTTCCCTTGGAGCTGTGGGCTTCGACACCGTGACTTCAAGCTTCCTAAAAATAAGCTTGTTCTTTCTAATCTCCCTTTTCAGATTTCTCAGACTAGCCCTTGAGCAGTCCTAACAGAAGACTGAGCAAAAGTGGCTTCTGACCAATACTAAAATGTATTTAAGATATATGGCAATATTTATAAAGGAGTTGAGATTTCCACATCAAAAAAAAGTCCTAATTTGACTTCATGCCTTAAAAGCACCTAATGCTGTAAGTGTGTAGAACTAAAGCAAGCAAGCAATTTTGTGCATGATGATGAATTTGTTACAGTCATCTTGCATTCTGAGCACAGGTATAAGCAGTACAAACAGCAGATCCAAGGGGCAATGCTGTAACGTGTCTTCACACGTGCAACAGTTCTTGAGATTGTATATAGTCTCCAAGGAATTCTTCACAGTCTCACAAACTACTTCTACAGAAAGCATTTTTTTGTTTTCTCTAGTATTGTCGCTAGAGGTTGTTAGTGCTTCTTGAACATTTTTTTTCAATTAAGAGGTTTTTTCTGCAATTTACTGTATTTAGACTACTCCAGGCACAGTACTTTGGTGCTAATGCTCTGTCACACCAGACTATGTATAAAACAAATTTCAAATTCATACAGCTTACAGAATATCTTAGAATAATGTAGGTTGGAAGGGACTTTTGGAGGTGATTTGGTCCAGCCCCTTTTTCACAGCAGACCTAACCAGGTTGCTCAGGGTCTCATCCAGCTGAGTTTTGAAAATACCCAGTGATGGAGGCCCCACAACCTCTCAGGTCAAACTGTTCCAGTCTGACCACCTTCACTATCAAAATTATTTTCCTTCTATCCAGTTTCACTTTGATGCAAACTGTGACTATTATTTTCTTCCTTTCTCTGTACATGTCTGAGAAGAGACTGGTTCCATCTTCTCTATAATCCTCCTGTGAGTAGACTGAGATTAGCCTTCTCTTCTCCAGGGTGAACACACTCAACTCTCTTCACCTCTCCTTGTATGACATAAGCTTCAGCCCCTGACCATCTTAGTGCCCCTCCACTGCACCCTCCCCAGTTTGATAAAGTCTCACACGCTGTGGGGGGCCCTCAAAACTGGACACAGTATTCCAGATATGACATCCTGAGTGATGAGCAGAGATAATCAAAGCTGGACATGGTTTTGCTAATGTAGCACAGTATACTCTCAGGCCTACTACTGACTCGCAGCTCACTTGGTGTTCACCAAGACCCCTGTAGCCCTTCTGTATTGTGCTGCTCCTCACGCAGTTAGCCCAGCCCTGTCTGTTTCCACGGGTAATCTGCTCCACGTACAGGACTCTGCATTTGCCTTTGTGAGATTCCTGTTGACACTTCAGACTTGCTCCTCCAACTTGTCCAAGTCCTTTGCACTGCAGCCATGCCATTGAGAATATCAATAGCTTCTCCCAGCACGTAATGAACCTGCGGAGGGTGCACTTTGTTGCACTGCCCCAGTTGCTGATAAAGATGTTAAATACAATTGGTCTCAGCAGTGACTCCTGAGAAATACCACTTGCAAACAGCTGCCAGTCAGACTTTGAACACTGACTCTTTGGGCCCGATGGTCCAGACAATTTTTCCATCCAGGCTGCAGTCCATCCAGTTAGCCCGCATCTCCATAGTCAGACTACAAGTATGCCATGGGAGAACTTGTTAAAAGCCTTGCTAAAGTCATGGTAAAAGATATGCACAGCTCTCTCCTTATCCACAGAGACATCATCTCACCATGAAAAGGCAGGTAAAGTTGGGCATAATTTCTCAGTAAATCCATAGTGGCTACTCCCAGTCACCTTGTCTTTCATTTGCCTGAAAATTACTACCAGGATGATTTGCTTTAAAATATTATTGGGGACCAATGTGAGGCTCACTGGCCTATAAGTACTTTGGATCACCTTTGCCTATTCTTGAAGATGAGTTTGGCTTCTCCCTTTCTGCAATTAACAGGGACATCCCCTGATCACCATGACCTTTAAAAAACTATTGACAGTAGCCTCACGATGGTAAAGGCTAGGTCCTTCAGCACCCTTGGATACATCCCTTTGGTCCCAGGAATTTGTACATGCCTGGTTTACTTAAGTGATCCCTAACTCAGTCCTGCTCTATAGTGGGTAGTACCTCTCTCCCTCAAATTCTCCTGCTAAGCACAAACCTTGACAGCAAAGGCCAAGGCAAAAATTGTCCTTTGCTACTAGGCTCTTTGTCTGATTTTGTATCAAGCAAACACTTCCCTTGATGTTCCTGTCAATATATCTGCAGAAGTCGTTCTTACTGCCTTCATATTCTTCACCAGCTTCAATTCTAGATGACCTGTGGCCTTTTTTAATTCTATGCTGCCTACCCAGTTAATGCTTCCACATTCTTTCAGGGGTAATCCATCCTTGCTTCCCCTTTCCCTGCACTTGTTTTAGTGCTTGAGCTCAATCAGGAGGTCCCTTTTCAGCCAGCTGGCCTCTTTCCACCCCTCCTCATTTTCTTGCACAACAGAGTGGATTGCTTACTTTGCAAGCAAACATCCCCTTCCTTGTGATCTCAGTTTACACTGATAATACTTCAGCCACCATAGTTAACATTTGGGAGGTGGAAGAATTTGACTAGCAAAAGAACATTTTGCTGCTATGCATTACAGCTCCACTAGATGGCTGACAGGATTGTAAAGTCTTTTGTAGAATTTATAAGCCTGAAATTGCTTGCAAGGAAAATCTCTGAAATCCTCTGCTTAAAGGAATCGTGCCTATGACAGTAAGGGTCTGCTTTGAGATGCCCACTCCCTCAGAGAAGGAACAGCCCTCCTGCTGCACCTGTGGAAGCTGGAGACAACAGGGTGAAACACAGGTACACAAATCACCCACATCCAAAATCTCAAATACAGCTTTCACTGCAAACCATTTTGCAGGCAAGAATGAGTGATGAAAACGCATTGCCTGTTTTCATCAAATGATTATGAAATAATAGGGAAATATTCTGCTGGCTCCACTAGCTATTCCATTTTTTCTGGCGCACAGCTACTTAAGTTATAGTTTTGGAGCAAAACTGCTCCATTCACGAGTTCAATGCCATGTGTATGTAGGTTACTCTTTTACATCAAGCTTTTAGAGTGGATACTAGTAAGGAATGAATGCATATGAGTTTCCAGATGAGAAATTACTGAGCAGCTGCTCTCATTTTGACTCAACCTATTCAAACGTCTTTGCTGATGAGAGAACTGGACAGAGCAAGAGGCAGTATTTCACTGTTCTGACACCAGTAATTCTTCCCTGTGATGGTATTTTAGGGTAAAAAAAATCCAGTGGGAATGGGGACATGAAGCTGGGAACCTGAGAGGACAAAGAATAGAACATCAGACGACTCACCTTCCTGCCTCAAACTTTACCTTTAACCAAAACAGAGGATAATGAATTAGGCTATAGCAGCATCAGCAACAAGAGTAGTTAAAACTAATTATATTAAAGTCATTAAATAAAAAATAAACTGACAGCAGACACATATACTGCTTTTGCTTATCAAGAACTGTTTTGAACTGTTCAGCTCCAATACTGCAGTGAATTATAGGGGTGCTTATTTTCTAAATATGCATGGTTCCACTGAAACTAGCAGTATTACTGTGCATGAAGTTACCTAATTTGAAATAATAGCACTACTCAGAATGCCTGAAGTTACCAGTTTATGCAAGCTTTTGCAGGCTGAAAATCTACAGCATCATTTTATCACTTGCTCTGAGCCAGTTAATACTCATGTAATAAAAATGCTATGTATGTATGCACACAGAAAATGCATCTGACTGTGAGAAACTAAGTAGTTAGCCAAGACTGACAAGCAGGAAAGTTCAGGCTTATTCAATGCAACGTTCTATTATTGTAGTAATGTCCACCAGCACTCTTGCTAGTCAAATGAAATATGAAAGATTTTTACAAAAATATATAAGGCTTACTTGTGTCTCGTCATCTTTAGGTCATGGCAAAAATGGCTGAAAAACCTTGCATAGAATAAGTGCATAACTGCATGCTCCTTTCCTCCGATGTACAAATCCACAGGCATCCAGTAGTCTGCTAAGTCATTATTAAAGGGCCTGAAAAAACACAATTATAGAAAAAATACAGCATGAAAAAGAAAGATTAGCTTTTCTAAAGTAACTCATCATACTTGACTAGACACCACTATTTACTGAGAGCTATACACGTGTACTAAAACTTTTGCTATCAGATCTCTTTAATTTTTAAGAAGTAATATGCTTATTAAATTACAAACAAAATTTTAATTGCCTCTGAAAAGCAGATCCACAGAAATATTATTTTCATATATTTTAGGGAAGCAACCAAGATTTCACATACGATACCTGAGAAAGTGATGAAAATATTTGCTTGATCTTTAAATTATTTTTTCATAAATACCCTGTGGCTAGCTTTTAAATTTTTTAGTATTTGTTAAGTTTTACATAGAAATATATTACAGTGAAAGACAAAAGACATGCCCACTCAAAAACAGTCGATTTTTTTTTTTTTAATCTGATGTTTGCATTGTTGCCATTGGGGGCAATGAAGCAGTTTACTGTAAGGTTGCAAAACATTTTGAAGAGTCAGATGGGTCGCCATACTCCAACTGAAGGATGCTCTATGAATTTACAGTAAATTTGTCATTTAGAGCATATTTACTATGTCGTTGGAGGCCACCTGCATGGTTTCCTAGCACTGCTTACTGCTTCATTAAATACTGTTACGTCTCTTGTAATAGGCTTCTGCCTTCAAAATACCATTTGTACGTATCTTCTTCTTTAATGTATGCTTTATGGACCCATTCTATCAAATTTACCTGTTTTTTCAGCTTGTTTGATTATTCCATCTGTATTTTCTGTAATAGTAACACTTTTTTCCTCACAGGTGAGCTCAAAAGCAAATCGTGTATCTGGGACTCAGGTCTTTAGTGGGACAAATCAAAACTAACTTGTTCACAGGGTTCCCAAATCAACAGAGTAATTCTCCCAAATTCTAGACCTGTGAAATATGACTTACAGAAATAAAGGGTTTACGTACACCCAGCTTAGCTAAAAAACCCCAAATAAATAAATCAAATGGAGGTAGCAATCTAGTGCAGAAGTCCATAAAAATGATATTTCAATATAAAACAGATTTAGCTACACTAAGCTGTTACTTCAACAGCTGGATGTTACATCTGCCTATTTCATCTTCAACTTCCAGAAAAGCACCTTTTTCTCCAAGCACAAAAAAAATTTTAAACTGTCACTGGAGAGGAAGCAGTCTGCATAACTTAGTAATATTAATAATAAATTCACAGTGTCACCAGAAAATAATTAAAATTACTGTGAAATAAAAGCGCCGACAGAAAAATATTTCTTTAGTTTAACTAAACTGGTGCTGCCAATATGAAAAAAACAAACAAACAACTGGTCCAGCTATACTAAATCACTTGCTATGTAGTATGTACCCAGACACTGCTCTGGACAACAAATAAATCCTCAAACAGCCCTGCATGTTATATCAATATCTAAAAAATGCTACTCTTTCTATCTTCCTCAGACTACACAGTAGAGCTGTTCCACTAAATGCTCTTTGGAAAAACCAGTGCTATCAGCAGCGCCACTACAGGCAGACTCTGAAGCAGAAAAACAGCTAAATAATTACATTTATCTTCCCACCCTCTCCATGCTGCAGTCACTAGTACACAGCACATGAAAAATCTCCTTTCATTAATTTTGCATATAGTCAAAGTGCCGACACAGCTGGAGCTTGCTGCGATGCCACTTCACTTTAGGTCTGTGCGTGAGGAGGTAGCAAGAGTTACCAGAATTCAAAAGGAGAGAAATGAGGTACTGTTCTTGGCAGCTGGATGTTACACAGACTATTCCTCTTCTTACCGTCAGAAAAGCACTGAAGTCCACACACTGAAATACGCAGTGCATGGCCAGGGAGGGTACACTCCATGCAACTTACCACAGTCTCTAAGAGAGTCATGGTAGTCTGTCATTCTTGATGGCATCCTCCACTATCTTCAGCTCCTCAACTGAACATTTCCTCTGTGCCTTGACCCATAATCCCCTTTCATGTAAAATTCTTGCCCCTTGCCTCGTAACTCCTGTGCTTACATAGCTATACCTACACATTCTGCTCTTGTAAATCTCCTGCCATGGGAGCAACCAAACACCACATTTTTAGAGCAATTCCTAGTCTACCCTGTGCTGTGCTCAGGCCAGAGGACAGGCATAAAATCAGGGCAGCCCAGGGGCTTATGCTTCTTTCTGCAAAGGCAGTTAGAAGCTAGAAACACCCGAGTGTCTGGCCTCTTTCTTCCTTCCCTTCTTCTGCTCCCTACAACTACCTGAAGAGAGGTTGTAAAGAGGTGGGGGGGTCGATCTCTTCTCCCAGGTAACTAGCAACAGGACAAGAGGAAATGGCCTCAAGTTGCGCCAGGGGAGGTTTAGGATGGACATTAGGAAAAATTTCTTCACAGAAAGGGTTATCAAACATTGGAACAGGCTGCCCAGGGAAGTGGTGGAATTGCCATCCCTGGAGGTATTTCAAAGACAGGTAGATGTGGTGCTGAGGAACATGGTTTAGAGGTGGCTCTGGCAGTGTTAGGTTGATGGTTGGACTTGATGGTCTTAAAGGTCCCTTCCAGCCTAGACAATTCCGTGATTCTGATTCTATCCTGTGCCGTGGCCACTCACCCCAGCCCTGTGCCTGCAGCCCTCACCTGTCCCTGTTGTGAGGGTCAGTGTACCTCAGGTAGTACCAAGAGGAATCAACAAATGTGTCCATGGTATCGATTTCCCGCCGTGCTGCTGCCTTACACCTGAGCAAGAGAGAAGGAGAAAAGCTATTTTTAGATAAGTGACAAGCTTGGGAAAAAAGCAACCGTGAACAGAGTGGCCACGAAGACATTTAGACTGAAAACCAAAGGGGTCTGAACAGTCAGAAGAGTGATACGTTCAGAAGGTGGCCAACACAGTAACAGGGGCCGCTCTCCTCCCCTCTCCTTCCCAAACCAAACAAAATGCAAACCAAAAAGAAGCCTGAACACCTATAACATCCAGCAATAGCGGAAGACAGGACTGCGCCAGATAGCCTCCTCCATCGTATGTTCCTGGCATTTTTTAGAATTGTCATTTTAAAAGAAACGAAGCAAGTCTTAAAGCGCAGACAAGCATACTTTGCCATAAAGTTAACGGGAACTCAATACTTCAATGTTCATTAGCTACCAGCAGACAAATCATTTTATAAACATTCAGCAGACGGAGCAGGTGGTTGGCTCTCTGACTGCCTGGACAAAAAGGTCTTTGCAGAATCCATTTATCATCTCTAGAAAAAATGAACTTAGTTTAATTTCAGTTTTCAATGAGATGTAGCAAATCTCTTCTAGACCTTGTAGCAAAATTTTAATTTGTGATTACTGCAAATCAATTTTTGCCTATATTGGCAGTCCTGAGAAAACAGTTTTTAAATACATTTTAGAAGCTCAGGTTACTTTCTGCTAGTTTCTCCCTGAATATAAATTGTTGTAAGAGCCAATAATCACTTTTAATAAACTGTCGTTTGTTGTAAATGATCCCGCTTTAAAACTCTTACTGTTAAATGAGATTATTGTAATATAAATAAAACTTTGCAACCTGTGACAAACTTGCACATAAATACCACCGGCTATACGTGACAAACGTATGCAATTTATAAATGTATGTAAATATGTAATAAATATCCATAATAAATGGGCACTGGCTATTTAATATTTTCCAATTGCATATTTAGTCTGTAATCAGGCTTGATAACTGAGCTGTAACATGTATCTGCCTGTCTGCCTGATAATTCAGCGTGGCCTGCTGAGGCAAGTTTAGAAAAGCATCACCAATTAACATTTCCTTCTCTCTGTCTCTGCCCCAGGTCCTTCTCTACCAGCAAGTTTTTCTTTCAATGCGAATAATGTAGCAAAGAAATTTTACTCTTAACTGCTTTTTAATATAGGATAACCATTTTATTACATTGTACATATAAGCAGACTTGACCAATGCAAAATAATACTGTATTATATTGAAACAGAATGGCTTTTCAGTCAAAAGCAATAATACTTTACAGGTATTAAACCATAATTATATCTGCCTCATGCCACTGATGTTGCCTGTACTCTAAATTGACATGGCTCACTAAGAGACAGCATCGGCATCTTTCAAAATTTATACAACAGGCACAATACTGTAATCTTGTTAGATGATCTTCAGACAACTAACACAATTACCTGGACTTGTATAACAACGAGTAACTTGGGCATCTCCTCCCATTTATGATTGTTTACATCAAATACTCGCAGACTTTTCTATCTTTCCATCTTGCTTTCCTTATTAATTCTAGATATTAAATGCAACTAAGGAAAAAAACCTGTTACTGGAGAGAAGGACTAAAGGAAGGGATGATATAATTTCTCAGAGCAAGGAAAAGCAAGGGAGAGGGCACACACAAAGGCAATAGCTCAAAGGATTTGAAACTGTAGCAGACATCTGGATGAGCAATGCTGAAGACAGCTGTCAAATAGGTGAGAATTATGAAGCCAAATAAAGGTGAAAATTAAAAAAAAAAAAAAAAAATTCAGCAAACTACCATATTTTAGGCTGAGAAACTAATCCTGTGCACCTTGATTCAGTTCTAAGTAGGGCAGCCACAATAACTATCCAGAAACCACGAGGATTTGCTATACATCAAAAGTACCTTGTTGCCTGGTAAACAATAAAATCATTTTGAATTAAGGTCAGGAGGAAGCCGGAAGTGCAGACAGTGACTTTTAGTAACATCAGGAAAATTCTTGAGTTGAAATTAGGAATTGCAGACCAAGGCATTTTTAGGGATTTTACTAAACCTGTGGATTTTCTTTAGTAACTGCTCCCCGCAAGAGTCACACTTTAAAATACACTAACTATATGTAATTTAAATAGGCATATCTGAGAAGAAATTTTCTATGCAGAAAAATGGAAGTAAATGTGTGTTTTACATAAAATCCATGTTATCAACAAAGGTCAAAATACAAGTTCCCAGAGAACCACGGAATTGCTGTGCATAAGCTATCTATCTAGAAACGAAGAACACGCTGATATTCTACCCTGAAAATGTTAAAATACAGTGAGATGTAATCAAACTGCTGCATTATCAATGAGAGCCCTAATGTCATTTATATGTCTGATTCCTCTGCCTGGCAGGCTCATAACATACCTCCCATTTGGTCAGTCTGCTGACAGAAGCGTTGCATTGCACTGCCGATGAAAAACTTCTCTGGGATAACTCAAGTTCTACCAGTTCTTCTGCAGAACTTGTATGCAAACTGCAGCGTACAGAGTATCTAAGTAGCCCTCAAGATCAGACAACTGATTTTCATGACGTACCTCTCACTACTTCATTTACACTGTTTTATTTCTTAAACAGCTGGGCTACAAACAATTAAGATTACAACACTGACAAGATGCATGGACTTACTATCTCCTTCAATCTGAATTACATGCTGTCATCTCTAATATTTAGTGAATGTGATTCTTCATGATAAAGAATTATATAGCTGCGGAAACACTTTATTGTTGGACTATTGCTAAGAAAATGAACATGATGTTTGTTTCCTTAACAAAAGGAAATAATTCAATAATCATTATAAGCTTTGAACTCTGCTGGTGAAAGATAATGAAAATTCTTGTAGTAAATGAAGTGAGAAATACTGTTAAGAAATGAAGGGCAGGGAGAAAATTGTTCTCTTTCCCCTTCTTTCTTTCCTCCAACTTAAAAAGTGAGCTTTTTTTCAGCTTGTCTATGAAAAAATAGTAGCGGGTGTCTGTGCTGTAAAAAAGGAGTTTTACAGAGTATATAAGAAAAAAAACCCCATATGCTGGGTGAGAATACACATCATTCTGGAGTAGTATCCTGGCTCAGAGTGGTCAGTTGTCAACACAAAGAGCATAAGGAACAGGCAGTTACAAAGCGATGTCTCCCGATCTGCAGTAAACGCAGGACTGGCTTACCTCGGGCAGGAACAGTTCACCCACTCTGGAGCAGTTGCTAAAGGTGAGGCTCCCTTTCCCGTGAAGGTGGTTACATGGGGCAACACCACGGGTAAGTCTTCATAGGGTACAGGGACAGCACCACAAGTCTGGCAGTGAATGATCGGAATAGGTGTTCCCCAGTACCGTTGTCGAGATATCAACCAGTCTCTTAATTTGTCACTCGTTAGGTCTCCACCTATTCCCTTATTTTTGGCCTGCTGGGTAACAGCTTTTAAAGCCTCCTGCCGAGTCATGCCTGTGATCTGATTCAAAAAAAAAAAAGAAAAGCAGACAGAAAAATGTATTTGCTGCCAGTGAAAATGCAAAAACAGACAAAAAACTCACAAATGCAATTTCTGAGAGTTAAAGTTTATGACCCTCATGTTAATTTTCACCTTCTCTCTGCTTAACACCCTTCTATCTAAGATGCACGTACCAGTTACTTGATTCATCTAAACCCTCTTAATCAAAGGATAATGTTCTTGATGGACTGAATAGAATAAGGCTGAGAAAGAGCCCTGTAGACCCCTTCAGCCTTTATTGGCAGCTATTTGCATTTACTGCTGATATTTCAATCAACTGCTGTATGCTGAAACGTCTAGAATATCTCCAACACAAGGCAGAGAGTGAGGAGAAGTGAATGGTGAAACAGCTTGCTTTCTCCTATGTTCATTTTGGGTTTTTCTATTTTTGCTTTCAGATACATCTTAACCACTTAGACCCTACCTGTCATGTAACAGAATATGAGCTTTGTATCTGCTATCAAACACATTTTTTCAAGACCTATAACACAACATATATTTTATATTTAAATATAACATTTCTATGTCACTTCAGGGAGATATGTTATCAGAAAGGCTTATGCCACATTTCATTGAATATGGGGAAAAAGGACTAATGTGTTAGCTTAAAAATGTACTGAGATCATGAAATAAGAATCAACTTTTAACATAGGATCAATTATTCAGTTTCCATTGTAAAACTCAGACCAATACTGTAGCTTCTTTTCCTGAACAAAAGAAAAAAAAAAAACTTCTGCTACAGAAGAGCCAGCATATTTTATCGTTAAATTATTCCTAGAAATTTGGTAGCATAAGCCTGGCTTGATTATTTTTTTTTTTAAAAAAAGAGAGCCTTTAAACATACAAATTATTTGGCACTGTTGAGAAAACAGATTTAGTTTGTATTGTTATTGTAAGTTGGAAAGAACTCCATACTTGTATACCCACCTCCCCAGAATTAATGACTTTCTCCAAACCATTTGGCAATGTCTCAATGACTTCAGTGAAAGGAATGCCCAGATTCTTAGCTACTGCGGCATCTTCTGCACTTGTACTAGGTATTCCTAGGAGGGAGGGAAAAGTGAAAAAATAAATTAGTTCTGGGATTGACGAACATGTATATCAATCATCAATTTCAGGATAAAACATTCTATTTCTGTGACACACTCTTTATAAAGACTTATGTTTGCCCAAAGGAGTTTAAAAATCTAAGAACAATAAAAATGCTTTAATGTTCTTTAAGCAGTAGAATTCAAGCAGCAATAATTACAAACACATTTTCTCAGTTTCTCTGTCATTCAAGTATTCATCAGTGTCCTGCCACAGAAAAGGATGGAAAGTAGATGATTCAGAAAAAGCCTAAATGTAAAGCCACAAAATTTGGATAAGTAATAAAATTTTCAATACAATTATATTATCTAAATATAATATATTTAAATAATACAAATGTAAATTCTATTTGCTAATATGAGAAACAAATACTAAACAAACAGCCTAAATAGTCCTCGTTTCAAAAGCAAATTTAACTTCTTTCTAATTTCATCGTTTATCAAAATGTACTGCAACAGTCTCTAACAATACTATCACTTCAACTTATTATGAAAGACATGATTTGTTTACAATCTTGAGAAAACAATTAAAATAACATCCATTTTCTATTTGGAATACAACTACCTAGAGCACTTCCTACTGCTGTTCCAAGTCGGTTTAGAACTCACATTATTTAAGGCCCTTGATGCTATCTTTCCCTTTGCATCTTATTATTTGATGTATTATTTCCGCACAGAGATACATATTTCTGCATCTTTTTTTTCCTTTCAGTGATAATTTATTTAATACTTGAACAATCTTGCACAACTGCTGTCATATTAAAAAGGCAAAGAAACTTATTTCAACAAGCCAATGCTAACATTAAGTTGGGGAAAACTACAGACAAAAACTCTCAAAATACTGCTGAGCACACTAGAATTATTAACATACAAACTACTTCATTCAAAACCCGTTTAACACTCATCTTTGTTCAGGCAATTAAATGCCTGTTGCACATTAACTCTGTCAATATATAAAATTTTGGAAGCAGATAACTAGAAAACCAAGCAAAACTGCCCTGTGACAAGTAACTCCCTAACTAGCAAAATAGGGAATTGTTATTTTATCTTTCCAGCAGATGTAGGCTCTTGCCATTTCAAGGCCCTATTATAGAATAATGTATGTATCATAATTTGCCAGTGAGCCCTGCAGCCTGCAACAGGTGGCTTCACAATATGCTCTACAAATGGAAAAAAAGCGGGCCCCACTTTTTCATCTTCAACAGCTGGTATCCAGAACTTCCTGGGAAGAGCTTGGCTATTTCCAACAGGCATAAGGCCAAGGTACGTGCCAGTGAGCATGCTGGGAGCTTTTAATGAAAAATATGATTAGGTATCTCAATTATTTGGCTTCTCTTATATAAGCAGAGGTTCCGGTTCTCAAAAAGAGATTAATTCCTGAAATGTAAGATGCGGGCATGGTGTAAGTAAGCTATAGAGCCCAAGCAAGTAATTTCTACCAGCCTTGTGACGGTCATCCAAGACATTTTTGCACTCTCAGCTGGTTTTATTCAGTCCAGTTGTGATGCAGGAACAGCCAACATTGGCAGTGGTGTAAAGAAAGGAGTAGCTCCAGGGCAGGAAAGAATTATGAACAACAGGGAGGCAATAAAAGGGACTTAAGGGATAAGGAAGTAGTGGAAAGAGGAAAGGAGATAAAGAAATATTTTCTATTAGGACTGGCACAGAACATTGCTTACTCATTGCAGCTGAGATGAGACCACAGCTAAATACAACAGTAAACAAAAAGCTTGGTGGGTGCTGTTAATGAAGATGCAGATTAAAATGGACACGATTTTTAAAAGTCAGTACAATTCCTAATTTTACTTAGAAGGACAGTCACATCATCCAACCATATGTACTTAACTGCCCAAGTTGAGGGTCTAGGCTCCCTATGCAAGAAAGGAGTAAGTAATCCTAAATTAGGTGCCTAAATTATGGTAACGCTTCTTCTAGAGATAAAGGGTCCAACGTAACTGTCCAAGACTACCCGAACAGAACTATTACCTATTCTGATTCATTTTACTGACCTCAAAATAAATATAACTAGATAAAAGTCCGACTCGGAAGTTTCGTACATTTACTGTCTGAAACATTTCTCTTTAAGGATGCACATAATTTATATAAAAATAAGACAAAAAAAACAAGCTAAAAGTTTTAGTTGTTTGCAAAATGTTTATGTGAAACAATGGTGCAGTTCTGTTTTGATTAAGGATGGTGAGAGACTGGCAAATACGCTCTAGGTAATCAATCCTCTTAAGATATGCAGATCCTCAAATTTAGCTCATTAAATGTACCAATTTTATAATATTTCCATTAAAATTTATCATCCTGTAGATCTTTCCCCTAGACAGATTCCACATAGCTACTTTTCCCATCCTTCATCACTAATGAAGAACAGGATTCCAAAGTCCAGAAGAGAGTCACCGTGTTTAAAGATTTGCAGCAACAATATCTGGTGCTCCAACACAGCAATTGAAAACTATACTATTTCACTTACAAACTAAATGTCACCTACCTATTTTAGTATCAAGAAAATTCTCAAAATTGGCTTTTGCTGAGATGACTACAGGAATCTCCTGATTGGTAAGCAAATTCACAGCTGTCACTGAAGTAAGCGAGTCTGAAAACAAATGTAATGATCACAGTAAGTAAAATATGACAGAAAATATGCTAAGAACATTACTTACTATTAAAACTCAGTTTATCTTAAATGTGCATGAAATTTAAATTAGAATTTTGTTTAAGAAAGAAAATGAAAAGTCTAATCACATTTCTAAAATGTTCAATCATATGAAATTCTTCAGTAAGTCTGACTGATAAATTCACGATTAGAAAACATACTTATAACAAACACCCGAATAAAAACGGAGTAAGATTGGGACTATAATTAAAAAAACAGTGAGTCCTTGACCACTACTTGTGTGCTGCAGAGTTGCATGAAGTGGCTCTAGTAAGCCCTGAATTATATACTAACAGACATTAAAAAATTAAGCAAAAAAAAATCCAGTTATTCAGATGAAACTGAAGGTGAGCATATGTACAATGCTTATGATTTGTTTACTTACAGAAGAACTACAAAGCCTGAGAAATATAGACAAGTGTGAAAAAAGAAACCTAAATAACCAACTGATTTCCAAACAGAATATTCATATTCACATTAGAGATGAGGAATCTAATATCCAGAGGGAAAGGGAGAAAGAGGAGAGAATCAAGGATGGTAAACTGAAATTGATTTACAATGTGTAGCTTTGGTGGCTCAGCAAGAAGAAAATCAAACCTGAATTGAGGATTCAAACCCCTTATCTCAGTTTGGACCTGTTTCTAACTTTTTAGTGCCTTTAAGTTGATGCTAATTAAAATAATTAAACAATTAAAGTAATAAAATAATTAAAATACTGCTAAGAGCTTCCTTTCACCTATCTTCATAGCTAAGCTGAGGAAAGTCTCAGTCTTGTACTATTATGCGTAAAAACTGCTTGAAATAAAATAACAGCATTTTAGAGAACAGGTCACTATACCTCATCAGTCTTGTTAACACAAACAATACAATTTCTGATTACCACTTTTTCAATTTCAGGTGTCTGAGATACCCATATTCTAGATAAGATTTCTCACGTTCAGACCACCACATACCTGCCCTCCGTTTAAATGATGTACAAAAGGAATAATTTCACTCTTTAAAAGCAACTAAGCAAGAAGCCTCCTGAACAGGATGTTGAGTGGGTAGGACAGTCTACTTTTAAAATTAACTTCTCTCTTCCACCCAGTAATAATTTTCATTTTATGCTGGAACCCAAAATAATAACTCCATTTTTTAATAACTCTTTATTTTGCTCCTTAGCTCACATCATTATTATAAAAGTGGTCAAGAGATGATATTACAGTTACAAATGTAAAAGAATTTATGCATAGTATTATAATGAAATAATGAACAATGTAAGGATCAAATCTTTATCTCAGATACCTCACACTGACAAAACTAGAAGACTTAACAGATCATAAATTAACATAATTTTTGCTAGGATAAAAAAAAAGAATGTTTGAAAATCAGTTGCTCGCTTTATTTAAATAATCATAGCCTAAAATACAGAGCTATACTCCAAGAGTAAAGGTATTAGAACTTTAAGTTACTTTGCCATACAACATCTTTTTTTTTTCCTCTCCTAGAAAGCATGAACACATAACCTCCTAATTATTTAAATGAGAACACGGTGAGGAAAGAAAGTTAACAGACACAAAAAAAGCCTTTCAAGTATTTTCACTTAAAAAAACCCCCACAATAAATATATTGTGGTCCTTATTAAAAACAAGTTTTGCACCTGTGTGGTTTAGCTTAAAGCATAAGATCCAACAAAGATACAGGCATGTACATGGATGTGCTTTTCTGCTGTTATTGCTTTGATTTGGCTGAACTGCAAGAACTACAGATTTCTTCCTTTGTTCCTTAATAAATATTCTCCAAGCTTTGCTCAGCTCTGAGACAAGTGCTCTACATACTCAACACATTCAGCTTCCTTTTTTTTCTGCCAGCAAGTGAACTTTATTAAGGTTACAGAAATGAAGCACTCAAAAATAAAGCAGGCTCAGTTCAACCATCACAATTTCCCACAAGATTCCTGCTTCACTGCTATTGACATCAGATGTTACACAGACAATGAAGCCACATGTTTACCAGTTAGGAAAAAGTAAATACTGAACACCAGCCTGAAGTGGAAACAAAAAATATTCAGTATACTTTGTATTTACTCTTATAATTTTCAGGTTTCCCAAAGATCAAAAAAATAGTTGGCCAGGCATGCCAAATAAAGGCAGAATTGGTGGTAGGAGCCTTCAGGAAAACAATCAACACCAATTAAAGAATTACCTGTTATTTATATCCTCTGTACAAGTCAGGACCTGCCATAGGGCTGCTCTGAATTTACTCCATTAGAATCTTTTATTAACTAAGGATCAGCACAGCAGAGTATTATTTTGCTATCTATCAATAATCCACTTTGCTATGTATTAATGATCTCTTGCCCTCTTTATGTTTCTTGTGACAGGAAGAGATCATCTTTGGTGTAAGGGTTGGTTCTGCTGTCTTTGTGCTAACGACAAATTACCATAGTCAGAGCTGGACTGTTCACTTCTGGTACATGAAGAAACAAGAATCTGTTTCATTGCTTTTATACACTATCAAGTTTTACAGCCATTATAAAAGGAAGAATTCTAACGCAGCTGCTGTTAGTGTAGCTGAAGCCAGGACAGACTGATGTGACACTGTTTGACATACACAAAGAATCAAAAGACCTGTTCCCTCTCAACAGGAACAGCTCATGCTCAGCTTGACACACATTCTATGAAGAACGTTCTCTAAAACTGTTACTCTTCTACAACAAAATGCAGTACGAGAAAAATATCACCTTTCCCTGGGATGAACTCCTTCTGAAAGACTTCCTTGAGATTGCTATTCCCATGCAGCAGTCTGTGAGTCGGTAAGATATATAAATGGGAAGCTCCATAAACGGCTTCAGGCGTATAGGTATAAGCTGCTACCTTCTCTTCTGTTGCTTTACCATTAACCTGGAAAAGAGCAGAAAATATGCCTGATGAATTTCTTTTTGAAATACAGTGGATTTAGATTCCCCTTCCTTTTTATGCAAATAAGAAATATACATCACCCTGTAGAAATACACAATTCTGAATATCAAAGCCAGGTGCATTCTCTCCACAGGGAGTTTCGTCAAGAATCAAATCTTGACAAAATGTACTTTTAAGACTTTGTGAAAGTTACTTTACAATCTTGCCTCAGTTTATCCAAATATATGTATAAACATTTATATTCCAAAATCATATATACTATTACATTGTGCTACTGAGCTAATCCAATCACCGGTTAAGTAACCTGGAATCCTTCTATTCCCTTTTAATACGTGCTCTGTTTCCAAGAAACAGAAATGAGATGTTACCTCTGAAATCTAAAGAGAATTTAAAATTTTCTCAGCTACCAGGCTTTCCACCACATTTCTCTGATGAAGTCAATGCCGCAACTTACGTAGAGGAATAAAATAATAAAAGGTTGCACAATGTTAAAATAACTGGACATAAAATGTGAGTAATAAACCCAGAAGACTGCTTAAGAATTATCACCCAGCACTATCAACAGGCTTTATATTTTAGGTCAATTAACTGTGGAGTGTATGGGGGTCACAGAAGGAGATTTTTCTACAACAGGCATTGATATACATTTTCAAAAACAACTTAAATACAACTTAAATTGCACCTTGACACAGTGTGCAATTCAGAGGTATTAAGAAAGTTTAAGCTCTCTCAATTTGAGGTTCCCAAAAATTCAGTATTTTAAAATAAGTCATTTTTAAAATGTTAGACCAGAGTAAATGAGCACAATAAAGCTCTGAAATCCAAGGGCTAAAATTCCATCAGGGTCTCTGAAAACCTCTTCTGTCACTATCATATTCCAAAAGCCTTTTGCATCTCTTCAGAAGGACTTCAGATTTTACCATTTTTCTCTAGATAATTATAATTCTCTTAAAGTTTCTCTTTCCTTCCTCTCCTTTCTTTCTATCCAGACTTCTCTGTAACTCTATCACAACCCAGTTGTCTGGTTCTCATTATTTTAATTACTGTATGTAATAAATGAAATAATGGACAAACGTCAATAAAGTGGCTTGCTTGAGGTCAGCTTGGGTCTGACAGAGAAGGCGCTGTGCAGAGAGGAGCTAAAGCCCAGCTAGATCCCAGCTGACTCGTGCAGTGCCACTTGATACTGCTCCCCTAAATATCCTGGCTTTTGGCACAAATACACACAGCCAATTTGCATCCGATGTTGCACCTGAACACACAAACCCTTTTCTAAGGAGGACAGCAGGGAGTATCTCTTCAACCCACAAGCGGTGTTCTTCAGGATCTGTGCTGGTCTGGGCATATAGTAATCTCTTTTAGTAGGTTTCAAGCTTTTTAGATCTGAAAATCTATTCCCATCACACATTCAGGGGTTGTGGTTAGCCCGACCAAGACATCAGCATTGAAATTTCTGACTTACCTTTAGCAAGAAGTCAAGAGAGCATCCAACACAGTCACCTATCCAATTTGCTTGCATTTCCTTTATACCATACCACTCAGGGAGATCAGACAAAGCATCAAACATAGCCTGATTCAATAAATGAAAGAATGAGAACATTCAGCTTTTGTCAGCATACCAATTAAGATGGTGCATTTAATTATAACTAACAGCAAAATTATATGGAAGGTGCTGGTAAAAACATAGGAAGAGGTGTTTTTATACTTCTGCTGCCACAAATTCTTCTCTTTGAGAACAGAATTAACACAGCACAAGCCAGAGGTATGACATCTCCAACAGAGATCCTACTGTTATTAAAAGACACCTTCCTTTTGAATGGACTAAACCTTAAAGACAGAACAAAACCCTTAGATGAAAACAAACACAGGAAATATTCCCAATTCCACAAGTAAATTGTGGGAAGTGACTCAACGAGCTGAACAAGACTACTGACACATAAGAGATGTGCTTGCAGGTAGGAAGCCTGCATTTGGATTAGTTGTTCTAGACAATAGCCTGGAGATGGCAGTCAGACAAAAGACATTTATGTGTCCTAATATTTTCAAGCTCTGATTTAAAATGGCAAAATAGAGTTTCCAGTTGCCTATCTATTTTTCAGGATGTAAAACTGAGTGTGATCTTTAGGTGGTATCATCCTGTAAAAAACCCCACCCAAGTCATAATAATAAGGGTTCATATTACATTCAATATATAATACTGTATTAATATAATAACAGTATAATACATTATGTAGCAGAGAAGAAATTAAGTGTTGGCTCCTTCGTTAGCCATAATATCCAACAGCCAACCTGTAACTTCTATGTATATTTATATTCAGCAAAAGATATATGCATGTATTTATGTGCTTTCTGACATGTGGCATGGAAGCATAACAGACTATTCCAAACCAACTAATATTTGCCCAAACCATTTGAACAGTATGTTTTTAATAAAGGAAATCTACAAAAAAGTAAAGGAGAAGACATGCAAAAGGATGGATAACTTAAATCTCATAAAATTTTTCACTTCATAACACTTCACATTTGTGTAATGAATACTCTATGACTGTCCAAAATCTTTCCTTTGGCAGAAGTACAGCCAGAGGCATGAGTCACTCAGACAGATGGTGTATATGCTGAACAATTACAGTTAAAATCTAAGAATAAGGCAACACGTTAAATGATTTTTCCTTCAGCTGTGACTCCCAACATCAAGTGTGCAAGCTCTTTATTACCTCATTAATTGCTAACAATCTGCAAGATGGACAGTAGCTATTACGTGCTCCTGAAATTAAATAGTGGGTAGTTAGATAAATAGTGAATATACAACTCATTCTTTTTCAACTGGTTTTTTAACTACATTTAACTGGTGTTTTAACTACATTCTTAAATATTTTCAGTGAGATGCATAAAAGACATTATAAGGATTACTTTCTAGTTACTGCTCTAGTAACTAGAAACAAAGGGCATGTCCTTCATAAATCATATTATACCACCACTTGGGATTATTATCACTTTCTACATCCTTAAGAATCAAATTCATTTTCTGATGATTTAGAAATAAAAGAATAATAAGGTTTTGCAAGGTTTTTAATCATACTGTAACTTTAATCAGTTGTAGCTCACAATTACAAGTATATTATATCGCAGAGAATTCCAAATTCTCATTGTTCTCATTAATTTTAGTGTTCCAGAGACTACTGAGCTTTATCTGCCATGAATAATCCATGTACATATATACCTACCAATGAATAACGAATAATTAGAGATATATATAGATATAGAGATATACACTGACAATACTTGGATACATTCTTTGTAAGAATTTTATGCATTTTAGAAAGAATGAAATTGTGCCAATACACACAGAACTGGCTGTACACATTAGAAAATTTTTTTAAATTCTCCTGCTTGAATATCCATCCTAATCTACATTACATTTTGCTGGCAGAAGCAGCTAAATGTACATGTGCTCTACTGAAACTGTACAGTCTGTAATTGCTTGCCAGCAAAACTTTCTAAATGTTTTTTTCACTGGAGGATTAATACATCAAGATCCTTCGTACCAGTGTGATAATGATTTTAGCTCTAGTTAGTTGGCCTTATTAGGAGCTATAGGCTACCATTTGACTTAGCCTAATTCTTCTCTCGGTAATACAATTGCTTCATGCAGCTCTATACAGTAAAAGCCAACTTAGCTTCACCTGAAGATAACAAACCTTATTCTGCATGACAACACAGCCCAGCAGTGTGCAAGCACAAGCCCTTCAACTCTTAATACGCACATCAACAGCAGTACCGAGCGATAAAAAAGAAAAAAGAACAAAAAAGAAACCAAAAAAACCTTTAAAATTTTTCAATATGGAATTATGATTCACTGTTCTTCATATTCAACACACTACTTTGGTTTCTTGTCAAGACTACGAACAGCAGGTGAAGTCAAAAATGAAGAACACATAAAACACAAACCCTTTATATACTGTTTCAGAGGCAAAAAAATATATAGTATGTATACTGTCAGCACATTAATAAGTGCTTCTGGACTAGGATGCTCACTAACAGGAAAGTACATTAAATCTTACACACATTAATACATTGTACATTGAAAATTCATCCATGCAAATTAGGATGAATTGGTTAAAACCGCCCTAGCATGAAGAAATTAAAGTAAAATAAGTTAAAACTTTTCATAAACTGGCTTGTAACTTTTTTTCTGTTAAACCCTCTTCAAAATAAGAGGAGGAAAAGTAGTAAAACTACAGTTCATTGGCACTAATATGGAAATTAAATGCAGGGATTATGTTTCTATGTAATACTGAGGCTAAAACTAAGGCTAACTTTTAAAAAAGTTGCTTAAGGGAAACTCTTCTAAAAAACTTTTCATTTTCAAATCCAATTGCACCACACCCTGCAAAAACATAAATCTGTAAATAAATGTTAAAACTATTATTAATTTTTAAAAGTTGTATGTAGCCTGTTAGGGTATATGATACTCTTGAATTGAAGTTGTCTAATGCTAGCATAAAAATTCCTGAATATTATAAGCTAGTGTTTGAAAAGTTAAATATTAACTCCATGAATTCTGCTTCCACCTTTCTTTTTAAAATCACTGCCATGTCTGGTAAAACATCTTGTGAATCATTAAAGTAATCCCATGAGTTCTGCTTCAATTATTATTTTGCAATTACTGTTATGATTCCTTAAACAAAAATTCTGACCCTTATGGGTATATACGTAACTCCTAGTCATTTGTGCCACAAGTTTGTTAACTAGGTAACACAGACAAAACAATCAACAAGAAGATTCCCAGCACTTAGGCAAAGAAATGAAAGTGAAACCATGTTGGACTCTGCAAGGGACAAAGAGCAACAGCAGCATCACAATCCAGTAAGCAGAGTGTGATAAACTTATCAAATAAATTCCATTTTCAAATTTCTGATGATGACTTAATAGTGAAAAACTTGGAAACATTATCTATTTTCATTTTTCATGACTCAGGAAGAGACGGTAAAATTTAAAATGCAAACATCTAATTACATGACAAATGACTCCCATCTTAATCAAACACAAGTCTAGGTAAAGCATAAATACATTTTGGCAGTCTTTCAGATCTAAAGATAATCAGACTCAAAAAAAGCTAAAGAAATCAAAGCTACATTCAGGGATGAGAATGACTTCAAGGCTCTTCCACCTTTAGGGAAGTTCGACTCAAGTGCTGGAAAAATGGAAGATCTGGGATAAACTAATGTTACATAGGACTGCTTTACTCTTTCAGAACACCTAGAAAATTCTGGCATAGCTAGAAGACAAAAGTCAACCAGTTCAGATGATCAGAGAGTCACAAAATCAAGATCTGCTGAAGGTTCATCACACGCAACAGTGACAAAGTCTGAAACTAGAAGTAAAGCGTCTGGAAGTGGAAAACTGATCCTACATATCCAGCTGTTTAGTTTGCTGAGGATTCATAGAGAAACAGAACTTCAGTTTAGTAAGCTTCAGACAGAAAAAAAGTACATAAAACCATAGAATAGAAATGCTTTATAATTTTCCAAGAGCATCTCAACTCCAAAAGTTGCCCTCCTGCTTGTAGTTTGAAGAGGGAGGATTCTGCTGGGCACCTAAAAATTCAGTCTCTGATTTTGGGAACTGAAATTCTTAGTATGATTAATGCCTGCCACTAATTCCTGCTTAGTGAGAGGATTTCAACTCCTCCATGACATTAAATGAAATAAAGTGAAAAAATCTAAATATAAGCTATATAAGCCAAATGTTTACTCTTTTTTCAATGAAGACACTGTAATGAAGTTTGGCAAATTTGCAACGTAACAAGACTGAAATAAAAAGGTCAGCAAAAGGTTTCATTTCAAAAGCATTCCATTCATTAGCAAAATAGAATTGTCTTCTACTAAGTTAAAATAAAATTAAAATAAAAAGCTTTGCTTCCGAGGAGAGTCAGAGAAATACTCAAGATCTGTTAGGACAAAAACTAAATTTTTCACTTTATTTGATCAAGCTCCTAAAAGACTAACCAAATATAAACTGAAGATTACACAAAATCATTTAATACAACTTAATATATTAACTAAAGTACAGGAAATTAAAGTTAGGGTGCCCACTCTTTTATTTCACACTATATTGCACAGTTCCAACTGCGATTATGCAGTACAGCTTCTGTTGGTATTTAATCTCTTCTTGGTTTGTTTTTACCTTCAGTAGTTTCTGCCTGTACTATCATAGGTCACTCTTGACTTATTTCCCATGTGTGCAGTATACTGAAAACATACATTACAAATGAGCAACAACAAAGATACTGTGTGTGCTTAAAATCCTTTCTTGTAAATGTCTGAACCATCAGAGTTTTCCTCTTTCTTTATCATATAATTCACCATCAACAAACACCTGTGGTTTGACTATGTACAACTGCGGCAAAGAAATGATTCCTCAAAAGCACAAAGTTAAGCCAGTGTTCTTCTCCAGATTTGCCCTCAGAGTTGTTCATATTGTAGCAATTACCAAAGAGAAGATATTCCCCTTTCCAATATAATGAAGCATATCTTTGGGATAAATGAATAATTGATTCTATAAATATAAAAGCTCTTTAAAACATTTTGTTATAATTTTTAGTAGTACTGAGCATTCACTGCTTTGATTAATCAAACAGGAACTTAAATTTATGTTGCTGTAGCATCAAGTGAGATGTTGCATTTAAACTAAGGTGAAAAGATCAGCCTGGTCTGGATATCCACAAACAATTTCCTGTCTTGCCAAGCTGACAAAACAGGTGTCATTTTTTTTCTTAATGAAGTGCTAAGCAAGCTGTGGAGACGATGCTCTTGGTCCCTGTCCAGGAGAGAGCTCTCAGCCTGACTCAAGAGGAAGAGTTTCAAAGAGAGGTTTATCAGCCCATTCTTTTGGAAGAAGACAACTATGAGCTAGACCCCAAGTGTGGGAAGTGAAAAAATCACACATAAAGCATGAAAAACTAAAGAGCCAGCATTTCTGTTCTCCTCAATGATGCGGCATTACCTCATGTTATGAAATCCAAAGTACTGTCAAGAACCTTAACATCCTAAAATGCAGTCCTTCAGTTTTGTTACATTTAATTTCATTACATTTCGTTATATTCTGCTTAGTATCTCAGAAATACAGAAAATAAAAAGCCAAGCAAAACACAATTACATAAAACAACTCCAATTCTATATGGACCAGACAAAGGGGCTGTCAGACGCAGCGTAAACCCAGCGAAAAGCTGGAGAAGAACTGGTAGATCTTTTGTCATTTTCCCTTCACAGAGTTAGCACCATTCTAAACATCTAAGTTTTGGCACTTCACAGAAGGGAAGAAGGATTTGTCTCTAAATGTCTGTTCAAAAAAACCCCACAAAAAACTATTGAAAAGAAGTAAAGAGTACTACTTATCTGTATGGCAACTGTAAATTAGAGTGGCAGAATTTTGAAGGCCCTGTCACTTTCCCCAGTATATAAATTAAACATACATATACTAACTTATTGCTGTGCAAAAAGGAGATGATTTAAGGCAAAACTTGAAGATTCAAAGTTGCTTCAATTTTATTTTATTCAAAAAAATATTATCTTCTGGTTATTTGGGTGATTTTTGAAAAGTAAAATATGAAAAAAATATTGTATAAAATTATTTAGGAAGAACAGGGACTACGTAAAGACTAACCTTACAGATTCATTTGAGGACTCAGTTGACTGTCCATTAAAAAAACCTTAATAGCATTTTACAGGTACACACAGGAAATAATAACATGTACAGATAGATTTTTCCAACGAATGTGCCTACAGATTCAGCTGGGTAACCATGGCAACTAAATGTTTTAGCTTAAACATCTTAAATGCACAGACAACAATTTGAATAATAATGCCATCAGTTAAGGCATTATACTTTTATCAAAGAAATCTGTCAAAAGAAAAATGACAATTAAAATGTTCTTTAAAAATCCATAAAAGCTGCTAGACCATTTCATATGTACTTCATAGTTTAAAAAATGGGTCATGATTACTTTATTACTTAACATAACTAAAATGCTTTCTGCTAAGCGTTTAAAGCACGGTCAATATTTTTGCCCTTTGAAAAAATTCATTGCCAATGGTAAATTGCCAAGTGAGCAAACACTGCTTTGTTTGTTTGCATTTTTTTCTTTCAAGACAATAAAGAAATCAAAGCAAATCCAAAGAAGATGATTCCTCTGGACACAACAGAAATCTAAAGAATAGCGTGTGTAGGAACGAAACACTGACTCCTGTAACACACGATGATTTCGCAGCCCATTACTGATTTCGTAACTCCTTGTTGCTATTTGACTAGGAATTTAATCATTGCAGATGAAGATTAGCCTTACTAGTATTTATTTTTATTAAGGTTGTGAGATGCAGGAGAAAACATATAATGATAAATGCGTGAAAGAGAGGAACACGTATGACTAGAAAGATCATCAATATACAGTATGAATAGGTTGAATAGTTACAAAAAAATAATTTGTGGATGCTCCAAGTAGAAAATAAGTTCTATGCATACATATTCAGCCTTTATTGCTAGCTGGTAATTTGCACAAATAATTAAGGGATAGCAGATTCACTAAATGTATTTTAAATGGAACCTTCTCTATGAAACATGGTTATGAAATAAAGACTTAGATTTTCCTCTAAGGAAAGGAAAACTCCTTTCCACATAGGAAAGGAGTTACTTACCGGAAATAAAGCTATTTTTCAACATGCTTTCTCACTATGTCAACTAAAAGAAAACTCAGGGATAACTTCTGGAAGGAACAGGGAAGAGATCTGCAGACAGCCTTGTTGCAGAAAAAGAGCAAGTAAGGTAGAGCTTTCTGACATTTGGTCCTGAATTTCTGTAAACTTTTCAGAAGAATTAATAGTCACCATGGAAGGTGCAAGCAAAAGGTAACCGGAATCAAATGGCTTTCCCCATGAGACACCAAAACCAGATTAAGGCCTCACTGGAGAAAGATGAGAGGGAGAAGTGAAACACACTTAAAGAATACTAAACCTCTACGTCTAGAAGTAGCCAAAGTGGGGAAAAACAAACCTTCCCTAAAAGGTACAAGGATTAAATTATTATCAGATAACCTCTTGGTGCCCCCCGCTTTTTAATTTCAAAATAAAAAGTAGTGAAACTTCAGTAGGTAACAGAAATCTAGCCATAAAACTCACTGAAAGCCTGATTGATTTAGCTCTCTACCTTTTCCCAAATGTAATAAGAACATCTCGCACAAAGAAGAAATAAATTTTTTCTGTGCCCATGAACTTGTCCAACCTGTGAGATACAGGAAATAGAGGGCCAGGTGAGTTCTGATACAAATTCTGTCAGTACGGCTCAAAGACATGAAAGTGACTCTACACTGACAGAAAACACAAGTCTTCAGATCAGAATGATTTTGACCACGCTCATCTGGCACCCTCTTGCCTTAACCTTCTGGACAACTTCAAAAGAAGCAGAACTGTACAAAAGATGTTCAACAGGCAATTGACTCAGAAGTGGGGAATAAAGACCTCAGGGCCAGACAAGTTCTGGAAGGGCGAACTTCTATTTCTATTGGGATTTTAATACAAAAAAACTTTGACCATGGATTTGAAATCCCCAGTCCCATTAATCTTTATAATGTCCTCTCAGATTTCCCATTTACAGGAATCTGGCATATGGAGTACCGTAAGTAACCTTCATCTAAGCCCAGCTTGAATAAAAATGCTGTCCACTACTGTAGCATTCAGGTGGCTGAAAACAGCTGCGGAGAAGGCACTATATACATATTCATGGTGAGCCCCAAACAACTGAAGAAAAAGGGAAGTAAGTTCCATAAAGAACTCGGTATTATTTTACAGAGGTATTTTCACTGGCAAACAGTCAGGTAAGGATAAAAAAACCTAATTGTTGTACTCATGTATCATTAGAAGCACGAATATCTGATGTCTCTGAACAGCAAAGACTTTCAAGAAAAGGAAGTTATACTGGTAGTGGTTCTGGTCCATGATGTAAGACAGGAAAACGTGGAAATGATTTTTTTCAAGATCAAGATACATGAAACAATCTCCCTGCTGAAGTGAAGAGTAGAGGGGGAGAATGAACTCCCTCGACCTACTGGCCACACTCTTCCCTATGCAGCCCAGGATTCCATTGGCCCTCTTAGTGACAAGGGCACATTGCTGGCTCATGGATAATTTACCATCTACCAGGACCCCAAGATCCTTCTCCTCAGAACTGCTTTCCAGCAGATCCACCCCTAACCTATATTGGTGCCTGGGGTTCTTCCTCCCCAGGTGCAGGACCCTACACTTGCCCTTGTTGAGCCTCATTAGGTTCTTCTCTGCCCAGCTTTCCAGCCTGTCCGGGTCATGCTGGATGGCAGCACAGCCCCCTGGAGTGTCAGCCAGCCCTCCCAGTTTGGTATCATCAGCGAACTTGCTAAGCATACACTTTGTCCCTCTCCGTTCAAAGATGAAATGCTCTGTAAATTAACATCTCTCAATAAAGCCCGCTCTCCTGGCAAGGGCTTTTGAAAAGAGGTGTGGAAGAAGGCTTGAGGAATAGGCTAGGAAGAGGGATTGCTGTAACCATGGTGTTCAACACTATGCTATTTAGAATGATATGGATTCAGATCAACTGTCAACAGCTTGAATCCAAAGAAAAAGTATACAAAAGAAACAGATTTAGAAGGAAGCACCCATGTCTCTTACCAGTCCTTGAAAAGTACTGGTATGACTACTGTAAGGAATGAAGAAATGAGTGTGAATTCGAGTTTTGAGGATAATTAGTCAAGATATTCAGAAAGAGGAGCCAAAGTTGTAGCATTTAAGATCTGCAACTCGACTTCTGTCAAAATGCTCTTGTGAAGCTTCCTGGTTATGTCAGTGTGGGCAGAGGGTCTCTAAAAGACTGAAGTACCTGTCCAGTGTTAGCTCAGGACAGCCTCCCTCCAATGGAGAATCTTCAATCGCAGCTTGCAGTTCATGGGCCATTCGGAGCTCTATGCCCAAAACAGTCATCTTCAGAAAGTAAGACAAGACGTTATCTAGCTTCTTGCAACTTGAAAGAAAAGGGAATTTATTTATCTTAATCTTCCAAAGCATGAAATCCATTTGTATCAGATATTGGACTTAGAATGGCAGAACCTGGTAATCTGCTATTCTTATTTGAAGGTCTGGAAAAAAAAAAAAGCAATTTTTTCCCCATCTACAACCAAACGTTTAAAGCCCTTGCCAAAAGAAGTACAGTGAGACTGTTCAAAATGTGCCAGAACCACAGCAACAAAAATGGGAGTCAGTGGGGGATGAGTGAAAAGGAAAATCCAAACCACCTGCTGATACTTGGTAGCATCTGTCACTGTACAAGAAGTGGGAGCACAAGAAGGCAATGCTTGCCAAAGCACTTGAGCTGGGAGCAATATGGCATCATTCATCGACCTGGTTGTGTCAGCTAGCATAGACCATACAGAATATCAATCATGCGTGGAATAAAATTTTGGGAAACCTTTACAGAGATCTGTAGAATACTCAGAAGTCCTCTTTAGTAACGCTTAAAGGTTTTGTAGAGGTTGATATAAACGTTCACCCCCAAATGAAAAGTAGAAGCAGCTCTCATTTATGATGCCACTAAGATGTTCAGGAACAAGGGGTTGTTTGCATTTTTGCTGTTCGTGTAGGTAGGGGATATGGCAGTCTCCTGAGGCATCTTTGGGGGAAACATGAGGGGGTACCACGGAGGCACAAGTTCCTCCTTGTCATCAGCTGAGCCTGCTTCCTGGAGAATGATACGTGGGAGATGTGATCATCCCAAGAGGAGATGCATTTCCTGTAATGACATTTCTTAGGTCAGAGACTAAAGACAAAAGATAAATCCTCCTCCCTAGAGGAGGGTGAATATCGAGCAAGAGGTAATAATCCTGTAAGCAAAGGGTGTTTTCAAGGTTACTGAAAAGCTTCTCAGTCTTGTCCTTTAGTCTTTATGAGTAAAAATTTAAGGCTGATTCACCCCTCTTAAGAGGGAGATAAGTAAATAGTGATTTGGTGCAAGCACGGATACAGCCCAGAAATAACATTGATTACTTCCTACAACCTCTCTAAAGACAATAGACAAAAGATGTATCAGTAAAGGCAGAAACTCCAGTGAAGCTCCGGCCTCAGACTGAGGGGAAAAGTGAGTCAGGGCAGACCCTGAAATATCACAAAGGTCATCATGAAATCTGATGACAACAGCACCAAGAAAAAGCTCAGAATGTTGTGATCATTTAGTGATTGTGCAGACATGCCCCATTTTTCCTTCACTCTCCTTACTGCCAGAACAGGCAGCACAATCAGAAAACATGCAACTGAAGCACCCTCTCCGTGTATGCGGAATCAAAGCATCAGGCAGCACATCTAAGGCTTTTCTCTTGATTATGAATGGACCTAGAGCAAGACCTGGATTTCTTCTCCCTGGATGATGGTGGAAATTTTGTCTCTTGAGCCTGAGGCTCAGGAGAAGAGTAAAAAATTAATTTTTAATATTTTCTTGGGAATAACTTCCTCAATCTGTACTTGAAGTCTCAAGAATGGAATAAATACTTCACCCAGACAAAACAGGAAGTCGACACTTTCATCTCAGAGAGCATAAAGCCAAAACTTTTGTTGAAGAATTCCTAGGTGTGGAAGCAACGCTGTCCCATCACAATCAAAATTTAAGCTCCTAACAGAAAAGGATGTTTAAATATTTGAAAATATTTTTTAAATTACAGATAATCAAACGGAGTAGAGTAGGAAGTATAACAAAGTCCAGATGATCTTCAATAAAGAGCAGTTAATCATAAAGAACTGTGGTTCAGACACACGTGGAAGTGAACACTAGGTGACAGGCTGTACTCCACTGCTTGTAAGTACTTCATGCCCATAAGTCCAACAGGTTGACTACGTGAACAAGTTTCTAGTTCAAAAGCCCGCACAGCTGTACATTCAAAATATGCAGAAAAGCACTTGATGGTAAATATGGGATGACAATGCGTGAATGCAGAATTCATTCATTCACCTCTAATTTCTGCTTTTTGATTTCTTCAAAGCTTAATCTCACACGACTTCGAATTCTTAAAGATGTGAACAGAAAGACTTCAGGGATAATAATTTTTATATACACACATGCACAGGGATAGATCACATATATTATTATATAATTATATATTACACAAACATACATATATAGAAGACTACATTCAGCTTGGTGAGTATTTCTGGTTGAAAAGTCACTTCTTTTAAGTGCTACCATAATTTCCAAAAACTGTATTCTCATACCTTCGCATAAGCAGTAGTTTTGATAAACCACTGTTTGAGGTATTTCTGTTCCACTTTTGCTCCTGAACGCCATGAGCAACCATTGTCATCCACCTGTTCATTAGCTAGAACAGTCTGATCCACTGGATCCCAGTTAACCAAGGCCTAAAAAAAAGATGCAAGAAGAAAAAAGTATTTCTAGCAGCTATTTCAAAACCAGAATCTTACTTTTCAGATACCAAGAGAATTATCTACAAACATTTCTTAGGCCTCTTAGTTTCTTACATTTTTAGAACATTCATTTGAATCAGTGACATGGACCCAACTGAAGATATTTTGAATACTCATCTTCTCAGAACTCAAAACCCCCAAGAATGCAGTTGGCAGCATTTGCCTTGATTGATCAAGGTAGCTGGACAGGCTGACACTTGAATATTAAATAGCTAAGTTCCAATTCACTATACTGCAAATTACGTAGTCTGATGCTTAAAAGCTGTACACCACTAATCCAAAAGCGCTGAGGGAGACTGAAAGGGGTGAATAACCAAGGATCTCCAACCTGAGAGGACAGAATCCCAAAGAAGTATTATAGCGGTCAACTATATTTCAAGTGAAAGAGTTGATATTTTCTGCATATAACTTCTGTCAACTGTGTGAATTATTTTTGGAATCATCTTTCCTTATCAATACAAATACATTAAAGCAAATTTAAAGCAAAATAAATGTTGGTGTTCAACTTAACAAACCTTGTTTCGTGAGGGCTAACTGACATACCAGACATATCATACTGGGGAGGAAGGGAAAATCCAACTCGCCCCCCACAGTCACTTTACATTTTATCTATCACTGATCACCTTCTGAAATGCCCCAGTTTCCAAACAACTGATACTGCTTCCTTTTAAATACGCTACATATTCTTAGAAATAGTAAATATCACAACCATTTTACACATCTTATAGTGAGGACAGCAGAAAGACAGATGCATGGATCCTCTCCCTTAGGATGGAAGGAACCTTGCTGGTTTTGTTATCTATGTGTGGTATATGTGTGTGTCCGCGTGCGTGTGCACGCAAAGCCTGGTTACCTACATCGATTTATACAAAGTTTATTATAATTAAATGAATGAAAGCCATTCTTTGATAAAAACAAACTCACTTTCAAATGAAGCTTGTGTGAATTCAGTATGTCACTGGCATTTAAACATTTTACAGTTTGCCTACCTTTTATCTGTTACCTACCAATAACAACGCACTGTTTTTTATAAAAGGCTTCTGAATATTCATTGGGAAATTAAAAGCAATCATTATATTCCACTATTACAGATCTATTTTTCTAGACTTTCAGAACATACAAATTCTTCAGTAATGACACAAAACATTATGAAGTTGGCTCTAAAGTAATGGTCTTTTAATTTGTAAGTTCTGAAGAAAATCCCGCACTACTACAAAGTTAAAATAACAGCTAAAGAGAGATAAATCAGGTAACATTAACAAGTAATAAAATGCCAGTTGCATAAAGCAGTATCAACATATGCTTGTCTTAAATTGGCTATAACTCAAAGTTGAGAAAAAATACTGTTTCTGTTTTGATGATATTGGATTGAATTTAGGATTAAAATTTTAGAAGGTAGCTGTTCTATATGAGTATAATTATTTAGTATAACATTCTTGTGATTTATAACCAGAAGATTTGTCTAAACAAATCATGCAAAACAAAGCAAATACACATTTGAGAAATCCATTACTAAACGGTCTTGTCTGTGAATTTTTAGAGTTGCATTTTGTTCCTTCTCATAGCCTTCTGACTAATACCCAGAACCTGGATATTAAATTAAATCCTTAGTTCCTACTTGTACCTCACACAGGCAACTTCTTGACACTGACAGCCTCTGAAAATAGGGCCCCAGGAAGCCACTAAATGTCATCTCCACAAAACGGGAACAGTGCAAAAGTGTATAGAAACCACAAATTATGTAGAATTCCTCACTACACCAAAGTAGACCGTATGCTTTCAAGATAGGATTCATCTCATCTAACTTCAGGTATCGGTAGCATAAGTCTTTATCTCCAGGTTTGGTGCCTATGGTTCCACTACAGTCTACAGATACCTAATCAAAATAATCAACAGAGTCTAGGTAGAAATTAACCTCAACCTAAATAAGACAGCCACATCTGGCCAGGTCAATAACCTCTACAGTACATGGACTAGATCAGTACTGCAGGAAGGAGAGAGAGGATTTTGCTTCGCTGACTAAGGATGCCCTCTATGGATACTGCATCACCCAGACAGACATTGTTAATTCTCATTAAATCCAGCTCCTGGACATACCGAGTCTGTGTCTCCCTGCCAGTGTAATTTCTGGCCAGGCACACATAGCCCTGGAACAGAACGTTAACTAGACTAACACTTCATATATTATTTTTATCACCACAGTAAAGCTATGAATTATGTCCTTCTACGCAAAATGAGATTGTAAGACAGGAGACACGAAACTGTGCAAAAGTACTGCCTAACATATATTGCAGGTAGGCTGAAAACAAGGGATAAATATATGCTTTAAGTATATGTTACTGCTTGAACGGACCCAGGGTAATGGGCTATCTCTGCCATCTGTTTCCTGCCAAAAAGCAACTGGTTTATATCCACCAGAGATTACATCCCCTGCAGGTTGACAGATGCTGATTTAAGTCCTCAAACTGATCCTTGACTCTTAAGAGGGAAGCAGATCCAATCACTGGTACCCAAACACCTCCAGGATCCCGCAGTACTGGGAGCCTGCATGCAAAATTTGCTTTGTATATCATCGCTGCTTCTAACAAAGCAGCAAGCCTTGTGCTTTTCAGATTCACCTGGGATCACTTGCCAAGCAAACAAATCTACAGATAAAAATAGCTTTGTTACGGTGAAGCTAGGGATTTTTTTTTTTATTACAAACACAGAAAATAATTACAGAAAAAAAAAAAGGAAGAAACACCTCCTCCCACCCAGCATGTTAGGACATATCAAATATTGAATCTTTTTGCTGTTTGTCATTTAAAAACTCTGAGTACATCTTGCCAATGGAAATAGAAGTAGCTCAGCAACACCCTGCCAATCGAAACGCTACCTTTCACCATCAACCTCTTACTCTGGGTTCAGAGAATAGTGAGTACATCACTAATGATATTCTATGGGGTTTCCTGGTTTCTATAGAATACAAATGAAACGTCAAAGCATATTTAAGAAATCTTAGTTTCTATTTTAAGTTAGAAACATTCACTAAATTGCAGCTTTATTTAGGTGTAGCTCTTCAGGTACTGTGGAACTGCTTTGCCTTGGCTATACAGAGAGTTCTTTGGAAGGCTCTTTTAACATCTTTGTTTCACCTCTTGCTTAAGATGTTAACTGAACTCTTTCCTTTTCACATAGCCCAATTTAAAAAATATTATAAGGTCATATTTTCCTAATTTACTCTAACAGAAAAACAGCTGTGATAGTCTTATAGCATCTCATATTTCTGTAATATTTTAGAGATCACAAATAGGGTCCAGGAATTGGGACGTTTAGGCACATAATCTCCAACTATCCAATCCAATCCTATCAGTTCTGAGACAGCATCACAGTAATGTTATACAGTTAAATAATCTTGCTGCTGAAGAGACTCCTCATGATCACCTTATCTTACATGAGAGGGAAGTTAAGACCTAGAAAATTCTATATTAAAGCCATGAAAATAAACTAATAGTAGCTATATTCTGATCCTGCACTTCAATGTAAATCACTGACAATACACATTTCTGATTTGACTTGCTACAACACCCACTCCTGTAAGTTACATATGAAATTTACCTATGTAAAACATTCAGTTATATATAAAATACATTATATTTTGCATTGATTTAAAATCAACAGAGCACAATAAATAGTTAAACACTTAATGAATGCGAACGGATGATCCAGAAATGTGCCACTGATGTAATGAGTGACTTGAGTTAGCACACTTGCAAATTATTAAAGGTGAAAGGGTGTACCTACCTCTTTTTGATACACTATCCCAGCTTCAAAAAGTTTAAGAAAGAGATATTGTGTCCACTTGTAATACTCTGGTAAGCAAGTAGTTACCTCCTGCAGAAATGAAATAAAATAAAAATTCCTGAAGCTATACTTAGCATTTTCTAACGGTGTTTTAATTTAAACAATTAACTCCGGAATGTATAATATATGCCACAGAGAAAACATAAATGCAGTTTCGGGTAATGTTTATAATGAATGATATTCACCTGTACACAAAACCCTTTGTGTGGGTTTGATGTGCAAAGACAAGTTTCCCTGTTACCATGGATTCCAAGAACTCTGTAAAATCAATGCTGATAGATACAAGAACAGAAGATGAATGGAAATGACCACAGCTCCCTAAATAGGAAAAAGGCAAAACTAGAAGAAAGTAGAACTCTATCGGAGAAGTCATCTTTGCCACATTGTCTTTTCCTCTGTTGCTCAGCAATGAAAAGCTGGAACAGAGAGTGTCGGCTGTTGGGAGGCAGCTGGGAGCTGGCTGCAGGGAAGCGAGCAGGCTGATGGAGCCTACAGCCGCAGCAGTCGGCACAGGAGGAGAACAGCAGCACAGCACTGAGGAACCCAGGCCGTTGACAGATAGAGCGTGCGGGGCAGCCAGGAAGGAGTATGGGGTAAGACTCTAAACTTCAAGATGAAAGACTTGCAATGGTTATCGCGCAATCAAAGGTCAAATAAGAAACCATTTTAAAAGGCGAGCCAGCTCAAGGTAGGGGAATGCTCTGGGTTAACGTTTGGAGAAAAAGCTAAGAGTCACGAAAGATGTCACAAACGAGGGGGATTGCTAAGAGGGAAATAAAGAGATAAAAATAAAAGACAACATAAGAAGAAGGAATGGGAGTTAAGAGAACAGCAGGTAACAACACAATGGATAGCTTTTTTAAACTTGCAAACATTTTATAAGTTTTTTGTGAACTCTAATAATTAAAAACCAACTTACCACCTGCTTACAAAGATCTGTATTTTAAATGTTTGTTCTTAAAAAAACAAACTGCATTTCAAATAAACATCTCAATATGTAAAAATGACTACAGGATTACATGGTTATAGACTCCCAATTTTCTCTACACAAACACAGTGTTTTACAGGCACAATGGATACACATACACTTTCACCCACATAAAGTTTGGCCAAAGTGAAAACAACTGTGTAACTCAGTATTTAAGCTCTAATTATATCATAAATATGTAACAATAAACCAATCACATTTCCCTCCTCAACAGCTTTCCTGTTTAACTTGTACTTGTTTAAAGAAGAAACGTTTCTGCAAACTTTCTGTTTGACCGCATTTGTACTTACTGAAGGGGAAGATGACTCCTAAGCTGAACTTCAAATCAACAAGAACGTCTCTTGATTTTAGGGTTCCAGGGCTGACAGCAAGCCACTGATAAAATTTATTCCATTTGCAAATAGTTATCAACTACCTGAAATAGCTCCAAATGTGAAATGTCTTTCACCCAGGCTTTCCTATCATCTAAGCTTCCCACTACACACAGCATCAGCAATATCATCTGCTACTCGAATGACATCTGAAACACTTTAGCATAAAAATTTTATTCTTTTTCTACAACTTTATATTCCAGTGCTAAAATGTTGCTTTGAACAAGTAAAATGACCTTTGAATAGATATGTCTCAAAAGTACGTGTAAGAGGCTTTCAAGACCAGAAAGAGACATTTAATGGCAAGTTTTCAGCACAGCATGCAAAGACTTAGTCATGAAAAACAGTTGCTTGATTAAATCCCTATGCTCTGCACTGAAAAAAAACACTTGATAGAAGTCTGATTTCCATCTCTCCAACTAAACACTATTCGTTTAATAATTTCTATTTTTTTTCCCTGCTTCTCCACACAGTGGAATTCTTCTGCCAGTGTGATGCCACCACAGGCATCAAAGCTTAATCACTGTAGCATCAGAGACACAAACGAAGAGACACAATCCCTTTTGGTACAATATAAAATTATCCGAGTAACAGGCAAACAGGTAAGAAAACTGAAGTGAGTTCTCAAATAAAAATAGTAAAATGGACTGAGGTTTGTCCTTTTGGTCCTGAATGGCAGGACCGAAACAAAAAGAGATGACGTTTCTCAGTCTGAACGGGCACATTTAGGACCCGGTACAAGCTAACTCCTGGGAACAGATTCTCATGTCCATGCTCTCTCACAAGTTGTAAGGTGACATTTTTCAGAAAGAAATGCAGCAGACTGTTATCACTGAGGAAATCTGTTGTGTGGTCACTGGGCTGCAAAAAGATGACTCAAGCTCCTCATTTAACTTTATAACCATGAAAGTTTGAAACCACATTGGAAGTTAACAAAGAAAGAAAAATTACATCACTATCAAGTGAAATGAGCTGCTGATGACAAGCCAGCAACCTCTTGTCAATCTCAAAATGTTTTGGTTTTTTTCCTACCATTTAGCACATTAAGATTTACAGTGAAAAATAATTTTCCATGTACACCAGTTAACTGTTCTTGATTAAATAATGTCTGGTAAAAAGTTTCCATTAGGCTGCTATCATGCTTAAATTAAGGTGAATGTTAACATTCCTATTTATACTTTATGAGCATGGCAAAGATTTGCAGTGCATTAACAGAACTGACTTAACTCAGAAACACAGAAAAGGGTTGATAAAAGGGTTTGCAAAATAGCACGATGGGGCCCTTCCACCCTGCCAAAAAAATGTAACTTGCTGCTTCTCATTTGTGAGCTGAGCACTAGCATAACAGCATACATACAGAACCCCATATCATAAAGCAGTTCAGAGAATACATATATGTAAACAGGATATTAGCATATCTTCTCCAAAGTTAAAATAAACACAAAAATCAGAACCCCCTTTTTACAAAGGTGAAATATATATACAAGAAAAACTAATTTTCAAATGTCTTGTTTTGTAATTCATCAGTTGTTCTAAATCTGTTCCATTCTTACAACTTTGTAATATGTAGCTCTGAACCTAAAACTGGTTTGGTCTGTCTGTTTTTTTTTAAGAAGGCTACATCTTCAAGCTACTTTCATGGCTTTTTTTTAAGTAACATTTGCAGGCTGCATAGAAGTGTTTATTTGTTGTAAGATCCACCAAATTTTAAGAATAACATATAACTAGACTGGAGAGAAGTAATTTCCTAGTTTATTACTAATTTTATTTCTAGCACAGTCTTACGCTATCCTGAAGACACCCATGTTGTATGTGGTACTTATTAAAAAGGTGATAAGGAGAAAAAGTCTGAACAGATTTTTTTTAATATCTATTTGGGAAGATTAAACAGTCTTTAATCTATTATTTGCCTATTTTGATATTAAAGGGCATGTACCACCTCATCTGGAAGTACAATTATTTGACTTTCAGGTGTTTAGAGCTAAACCAAACTACATTTCTAAATTCATTTCAATATTTGTATTTCAAAGTCCCTTAAGTTTCATGCTTTCTAAGCTACAAATACAAACGTCACGCAGTGCCTACATTTTAGAGCATGAATATCTTTCCTGCAAAAACGTAGCCTTGTATCAATGGTTTCCTTTTTTATTTCATTACAAGTAGGGTGACTGATTATCACTGGTATGTGGGTAAAAAGAAAATTTAATAGGTAATCCTTTAGCTACTGCTACAGTCTTAGGCATGCTCAGGCAGTGCACGAGAACGACAACTTCAAAACTAAACAGAAAAAACCCCACACAAAGAAAATCTACCAAAGGTTTCATCTTTTTTAACGTAGAAAGCAGAAGGGGAACATTACTCTTATGCAAAAAATTATGTCACTTGGCATACAGGAATTGTTTAGACTAAAAAATACTGGCAGTAGGAGCTACCTTCTAGAAGAAAGTTACAGCTTGATAATACAGTGGTGAACTGATGGCTTACTGGGAACGTGCATTCAGCCTGACAGCACTCCTCAGCAGAAAGAAAAAATGTTACACACTCTCCATTTCTTGTGGCTGATTATATGAATCTTTGAAAATGATACTGCCTAATTCCCCTGAAAATCGTGTTTAAAAGAAGTGGCAGGCAGTTTGCTATGCCATCTGGGACAATATTTTGGAGAAATCTGATCACCAGGAATGCCCAAATTACTGTTATCTTAAAAACAAAACATAACCACAATGTTTTTTATTTTCCAGGTGTTTTTAATGTCTTTCAGAGACATTTCTTTCATTCTCAAACTGCAGCTTTTAACCTTGGCTCTGACAAACATAAATGTTCAGAATAGAAATGTTCTCTCTCTTCTTTATTATTTTAAAAAAATCTCTCCCCAGAATCACACCATTTTCAAAGTGATTTAAAAATATTACCTCTTTCACTTGAGGCACTTAAAATATATACATATTTCGAGGAAAACATAACAGATCACTCAGTATTCAAAACTATGCTAAAGCAAAGTAATAAAGATCTATTTTATGCATTTAATTACATTTTTAGTTTGCTTAACTTTTCTGTTTAGGAGAGTAATTTTCAAGTGTCTTTGTAATCTAGCTTTCTGAAGTAATCTAATTAGCCTTCAATAATGCCTTATTTGTGGCGCCTTAGTGGTTAAGTAATTTCATTGACTGCTACAACATAAAAATACTTTTGCGTTTTGATTTGTAAGACAGACAGAGCAATGAAAAAAACACAGATAAATAAAAGGAAACTTCTAGCATCCCAGGTGCACTGGGATTTGTTCATCATAATTTTACCAAGCAATAAAACTACAATTAGCCTTCATATTCCCGGACAGGACTTTCTTGAACACCAGACATGACTTTATAAGTAGTCAGCTCCTTCAGCACAGCTACATGCACTAGGTATTCAAAATGTATTTTTTATTATTTTCCCACTTTTCTTTTCCCTTAACATTTGTAAAATGGTAAAATTTACTGAAGTTTTCTTCACATCATCTAGGCATATACTCTAAGCTGGCCACAGAGGACAGTTAACATAAAAGGTTTGCACTTTAAAAAGGCAATTCACTGCACAGTAAAACGGGGGTCTAAGGTAAGGGAATGGGTTCTCTCTAGCATGTATTTCCTACGTACTATGCTCTAGCACAATGAAGGAGCATAGTTAAGCAACACCAATGCAACTAAATGAAAAAGAATCTCTTGTTTTGTACAGTAGTCTTGGTTAATTAAACTAACCCATACAAAAAGCGTTTTTCTTGTATTTTTCATAGGAGTCACTAATGCTAGTAGGTTTGTTTGCATTGTTACAGTATTTTGTAAGCTACTGATTTAGTGCCATTCAAGTACAGAATAATAAGAAAAAAAACCCTTACCTCACTTTTAAGATAAGTACCTGTGCAGCGAAGTGCACTACTGGGCCAAGATGCTTGAGTTAGCCCAGAAGCAGGGCAGACAAGGCAGTAAGATGCTCTGCCCAGGCTAATTAGCCTTGCAGAGAAGCACGCTTTATCAGCCTGGAAAATACACTCTGCCACAGCTTAGCTGTTCCGCTTCCAAAGGTAGTTCCTTCACGGCTAGCTCAAATAGCCATGCATTTGGAGATCATGTAATACAGATATATTTCAGGCATCATACATTTTTTGCAATGAATAAACATCTATTTCTAATGGTTACCACTCAGGTCACTCTTACTCCAGTTAATAAGGCAGGCTTTCTAGGTACAAGAAAACTTAACTAATAAGCTAAGGAGTGAAAACTTTAAAGTTCATTGTGTTTCAAGGAATACTTTTTAGCTGTTTTAAAAAAATCTTACCTTTCAAAACCACAAACTACATGCCCTTAGAGCATTCTAAATTATTTTAATTACACAACTGTTCAAATTAACTTAGTAGAGCACCACAGCCCTTTCCACAAGAATTCACAGACTTCTGAAAGTTCATTAACCAAAACATGGTTTACTAGAAAAGTGAAGGTAAGCCTCAAAGAACAGGCACAGAGATCAGAAATTGCTTTCCCCTGTATACTTATACTTCCTGCCATGGTTTTCAGTACTGCCAGTTCTCCATCTCTTCTTCAGAATGGAAGGGTTAAACAAAAGTCCATATACAGAAGTGAATTTTCTCAATTTTCTTGAAAGTTACTCTGCAACATTCAACTCTGGTGTGTTCCATAATACAGCCTACACATACGACTTCACTCTTCTGAAGTATTGCTGTATTACACATACAGAAAATCTCAGAGATACTAACAATCTTAAATATAAGAAAATAATTGTCAAGAATGTGTGCAGTAAACCTTCCACAACAAACCTTTTCTTTTCAGAGCAACCTTTTCACTATCAGGAAAATGAAAATCTTACTAAAAAGGCTTATACTGAAAATCTTGCCATATATATATGACACGATGAAATATGGTTTTTAGATGTACGACATACAAATAAACAACTTCACCTTCATGATCAAAGAAAAGAGATGGCAGATCTCAGACTGCCAGAAAACTAATCTTTTTCCTTTTCAGATCTACAATGCTGCTATAAAAATCCAAGATTAGCATCTCCATCACTCTATTCAGAATCATATTAAGGTGATAAGCAATGGTTATTGCTGAGAATATAAAGGTAGTGACTGACATCGATTCACTGGTAAATGCAATAACCTTACAATTGCTTCAAAAATTATTTTTTTTTTATCTTGAAAATGACATTAGCTTATGTCTGATCATGTTGGTAAAGTTTTTAAGGTGAACATTTGATTCTCAAGCATTAGCGTTTTAAATACAATTTCTATTTTCCAAAACTGTCATGATATGAACACCTACGAAAATGCAGACTTACTCAGATTTAGAATAACATAACTAAAGCATCATTTCAAGTTACTAGCTCTAAACCCTTAAGCATATTATAAAAACATACACATTGAAAAAATTCATTCCTTAGAACATACATACTTTAACGCAAAGGCATGATACTTCAAAAATATCTATTTAGACTACTGCCTAACTTCTAACACAGAAAATTCCTACTTTTAAAGAGATGAAAAAGCAGAGAGAAAAATCAAAATGCAAAACTGAAATTACTTTAAAGAAAAGATTCTCCTAAACCTTGAGATTAGCAGGTGATATCAGTATGTCAAAAGTAAGAGAAGTTTGATAAGAAGCCTGAAAGAACCTCCATTTCCCACTTTTTTCAAGTGTAATTTTACAGTCTAACAACTTAAACTGGTTGCTTTCAAAGACTTCTATATTGCCATAAAAAAAATAGTGAAATCCCATGTTCTTCAATGTTCCATCATACAATAAAGTAGCATTGCTTAAAAAAGAAAATCTTACCCTTTCCCATGTAAAAGACAGACCTAGTGCATCAAACTGTTCCCTCATGTGTTGAATATTACTGCAAAATAAAAAATGAAAAAATTTATTAACTTAAAAATACTTCTATCATGAGATCGTATGTAAAATCAGGTGCTTATAAAGTTCTGAGAAATCAAAAGCACTAGTTAACCTCTAAACACTAGTATCTCATGAACAGTGAAACTCGTGGAACTATCAGAATACTCATCTTAAGTAATAATTTTAAAAGTCCCTAGTGTATTCTGGTTCAATTTCAATGGCTGTGTGCACAAGACAATGATTTTTCTTCTCTTGATTTGAGCATAACTGGAAAGCAAATATGGTGCTGCAGTTTGATGGAAACGTTCCTGAAGCATCACTTTGTGTTATTTTTAATCATCCTTACTGCAGTTGAGCCAAAGAACTCTCTGAAATCTTCATGATGCTGTACAACATGTTTTTGCAAACAGCTTAATTCTGCTTTACTTTGGCAATGCCATCCTGGATGTATTGTGCTTTGGCTCTGGTGATTGTGTGCTATAAGATGAGTTGAATCAGCTTACCCATTCAACCGTAGACATGTCCTACAAAAAGTTTTCAGAAAAACCCCACCAGTTTTCTTGCTTCCCTCTGATCAACAGGCTGAACAAACCAATACTGTGGTTGCAAAAACATCTGAGCCAGCTCAGAAGAGGTGGTGGGAACATATATCCAGGGAGCTGACAAGGAACCCCTAAACTTCTGGTGGCAGCACAGTCATAGATAAGTTTATCAGTTTTAAGTTAAGTCAACAGTGAAATGGCAGGGCTAGACCTTGGATGGATTATTTTAAAACTGTAAAACAAGATACATCAGAATATACAGTGAAGTTTTAGATTGAAAATGCACTAAATACAGTCTACCAAAATACCTACAATTATACTATATTAACTAGTGACCTGGTACGAATTCATTCACATACTTTAAAATTGCTTAGAATTTCTTACAGACTTTTAACTTTCTGCTAAAATGCATTATGTCAGATAAAGTATCATCTATCCTCCCACAGTGACTAATTTGACAGTCATGAAACCAAGCGTTTAACTCTGATCCAGAACAAACTTGCCCTGCTGAACAACTGAGTGATGCAAGTATCCAGCACTAACAGTTGCAGAGCCCCAGTGACACCAGAAAAGGTCTGCCAATAAGGTCCTATCAGTACGGGTATACCAGCAAATCCTCTTATGGACTCACAGCTTCCACTGGGACAAACTATACTTTTAGCAGTACTGCTTATAGTAAAGTCCCACTCAAAATGAGCTGCACCAATAAAAAAAAAAATCAAATTTGAGTGTATTTTCGCAAAGTTTCTGCCACTAACTAACATTTACTAACAAACATTTCCGTGTGTTTTGTATAAGTAACTCTATCTTCAATTTGTTTTACAGTTTTTTTCCTGACTTTGAGAATATAAGAAGTACTAGCCAATTGGAGCTCACTTTAAATCACCTTTTCAGAAAATTATGATGCTCTGAAACATGGTTGTTCACTCCTGAATGAAGCCCACTGAAATGCTTACAGTGCGCTCCTTTTTTACATGGGTGACTGGCTCTGCTCCAGGGATGACTAAAACACATCAGGTTGCTATCACACCATCACAGCTTCACATGCAGTTCAGTCATCCCTGCTGCAGGCGTGAGAAACACTCAGGACAGGGACAGTGGAGAAAACAGAGGACAGAAATGACTTCAGTGGACAGAATTTAAAGTCTCCCTTTGATGAACTAACTCCGTTCCTTAGCATAATAAAAAAAAATAGTATGCAATTAATTTTCCTATTTGGATGTTATTATAATCAGTCCCAATAATGATGGGCTAACTTGTCTTAGTTTGTTGTTATAATATTGTTATCTAACTCTAAAAACTAGACAATCACTCTTTCCAGTTCTAAGGAAATTTTCAAAGAAAAATTTTCAAAGCAAATTTTTCTTCCAGTATAAAACATCTTGCACTTGTAACTACCAGCTGAACTGCTTCAAGTGTATGGAACAGTATGTACCTATTAACAAGAGAAAAAAACCCAACAGAATAGCACAGAAAGTAGCAGAAGAGATTCAGCTCAGGCTGTGCCACACTTTTTGGTACGACCCTGACAAACTGCTTAGAGGAGACAGGCCAAGCTGAAACGGCACTTTGCTATTGCAGTCTCTCTGCCCCACATGCTCACTGCTTTTCTGTTGAGCCAGTTCAACTCAGTCAGCTGGCAGAATGGCTTTCTGCTGAGTTAGCAAGCTGAGTCAGTTCAACAAGGTGTCCTACGAGTGCCAAAGCCAGTACAATTGGTGAGGATGGACCACGTAGTAGAGAGAAGGGGAAAACACTAACCCTTCTAAGTCAGTAAGTACTTAATGTCAGCCTTGTTGTCTCAAAACGACAACCTTCACTTTGTGCCTCAGTTGTCATGTAGGTAAGGATCACAGTAACGCCCTATGTGGTGAAAGTCCCATCAACATAATCGAGTTAAAAACGAGGCACTCAGATGTAACAGGTACGTAGATTTGTTTTACAGCTGAGTTTCAGTAGGCTTATTGAAGGAAGACAGAAATCATCCATTTACTGACCATACTACAATATAACTGATATCCCGCAACACACTGCACAGTGATGTTTCAGACTCTCAGAAGAACAAAACCAGGTTTTTGTGTCTGGATGGCAACCGGTTTTCACAAATATTCTCATCTAAACCATACATGAAGGAAATTTTAAAAAATGAGCATAAATAACTCATAATTTGTGTGTAGTGAACTCATGCATTATTCTTAAGTGAAATCAGTTGCCATCATATTAATCTGGAAAAGTATCAAGTATTGTAACATGGGACCAGAAACATGAAAAAAACTTAAAAGAAACAGCATTATCAAAGGAGGAAATGGATCAAGGTCCAAAAAGATACTACAGCTAGATTACTGCACCCAGAGCACAACAAACAGCTTCACTTAAGAAGAGTGGTTTCCGAGTAATTTATAGAAATCAATGTTTACTTATATAATTTTCTACTAATTTTAAAGAATATTTGGGGAACATAACATCCAATTCTGTGGTCTAAAGCCCAAAATTTTCACAGAAATCAGAAGCAATAATGACTGCTTATCATTATTTCCAAGACCCAGTCTCAAATGAAAAAACTATCTTCTTCCTCTTTTGCATGGTACTGAACACCGCTATTAAATTAAACCACGTAGCTCATAATTTTCAACTGTGTATTCTGTACTAAGATTTAACTCACCATAATGAAATTCTGATTTATTTCTTACTCACTGATTTGGGTGTTTGGGAAATGTCACTCTTTCAATATTCTACCTTTTTACAAGTTAAAAGTAATTGAGATGAAAACCGTGAAAATCATCCTGATACATTTGTCTTTCGAAACTGAATCATCTGCACAGTCCCATAAAACACTGGCAAATAACCCTGGTTCTTTTCTGTACTGTCTTTCTTCTATTTCTACACTCATTTTGCTCTGTGTTATTGGTTTATGGAGGCCACAGTACAGGTATTCACAGTGGAAATGTCATATTACTTAAATTCATTAAAAACTACCTTTGTGTCCAGCTTGCAGGGTGAAGCCCATGTTCAACTGCAGCGTTTTCTGCTGGTAAACCAAATGCATCCCATCCCATTGGATTTATCACCTGTCAGCAAAAAGGAAAAACAGAGTCTTAAATAACTGGCTGGAATGGCATCAACAACACACACAGGCCTCTAAATAATAATTGGTGCTTTGATCCAAATAATGAATGGTGTTTTGCATTTCAGCATTTGCTTTGTCTGAAGTGAACCTCTTCAAAACACGCCCACTATGGCTAGGTCTGTTTTAAAAGATGAATATTGTATATTTGCTCTCTACAATGCAACGTTAGAGGGAGCTTAAAGTATTATGCAATAAATCTTCATGACTATTTCAATACCAGGTTAGCAATGACAAAAATCAATCCTTTGTAGATTTGTGTGGTAGCCAAAGTTAGCGGTTGATGCTACTGCTAAACAGAATCAAATACTCATCCTAAAGAAGGAGAATAAGCAAGAAAGCAAAACTAATTCAACCAACAATTTTAGAACTGTAGCTGATGTGTAGCCTACTATTTTTTTTTCCTTTTGTTGAAGAAAAGAAGAAAAATACCCTATGATAACCTTAAATCCAACAGATAAAATTAAGAGGATGGGGGAGGAAAGTTTTAGTCAAATTTTACTAAAAAGTCTGCAGAGTGAAAAATTGTATTTCAAGACTTCAAATAAAGGTGGAAAAAAATGTCTACTACAAAAAATGATAGACAATTTTTGAAGTATATATATACCTTTCCTTTAAACATGCGAATTATTTAGAAAAATAATCTAGCAACACAGTAAGTATCCAAAAACTTGTTTAATAACTACGGAAAGAACAACCACTACTTAAGAAGCTGTCATTAAACACAATTACAGATTGGGTACCTGATAAACCAATCCTATTTCTTACAAATATGCTATAAATTCAATAATTATGATTAAAGTTACACAAGTTTAACAACAGCAAAACATGACTGAGTAACATTTTAAAGGTTGTAAGAATGAAAAGAATAAATATTTTTACCCCTTGAAACATGTACTTATATAAAGAATTTGTTCTTCAGTGGCATGTAAGCAAACAAGCAGTAAGAAAGCAAGCCCAGCAACACTAATCTCATAAGCTACCTCCGTGTGAAAAAGCTGTTTGTTTCCAAAGCTTAAGAGCTACTTTTGTCACTGGTTTAAATTATTTTTATTCTTCTTTGCCACAATCTTTCAATGCTCTGACTTCATTCTGGATTCTTTCATAAAAAATTTTATGGAACTGTTTATAAAGGTGCCTTAGGCACCATCTCAGTGTAAAAGCAACAGAATTTCACAGATGTGATTCCTCAGTGCTCTCGATTTCAATATTGAGCTAAAACTAAACCTGCTGTATATCATTACTCTGCTGGTGCAGCAACAGAACCAAAGGTAATAAACTGTGATCAACTCTGATTCAAGCCAGTACAGTAAGGGTCCATGCACAGCACATCTTTGATGTATAAATCTAACAGAAACAGGAATGCTATTCTGTGTTACAGATTTCCCCCATTATCAAACAGATTATTATTCCACCTATCACAGCGTCAGAAAATATAGAATTCCGACTTCCTAACTCCCCACTTCCACACACTATAAGCGTAACATAGAAAATCTTGTTTGGAGCCCAAACCACTTGCCAACACCCCATTGAAGCCCAGCTCTCCCAACCCTTCTCCTCTCCCTCCCCCTGCCAGAAATCAAAAACATTGGTATAAAAGAGAAAAAAAAAAAGGGGGGGGGGGGGGGTGTGTAAAAAAAAAGGTAAACTTTACAAAAACTCCAAATCTCAACAGATTTTTTTTTAAGGACACAATAAATATTAGTTTCTGCAGCTGAGCTCTTTTTGACCGTTACTGCCGATCACCTGGCTCTGGACAGAAATCATCACATGAACCTTTTTTTTTTGTCCATGTAGAATACGTATTTTCTCTCACTTAAACACTGTTTCTTTAGACAAATGCCCTACATTTGCATCCCTACAAACACCTTCTTTTACTATAAACTGATGCACATAAAGTGAGATTAAAAAAACTACTCCTGATTAATTTTTGTAAAATTTGGCTTCTGAAGATATCTTGGCTATATAGATAAGCAGCCAAAAGCAAGGCACAATCTCATTTCTCATGCTCAAGAGCAAAAGTATGTGGGAAGAACAGCTTCACTACTGGCTACAAGCTCCCCAAAAGGGCTGACTGATGCTCCCAGACAGCTAATGTGCAGACATTTTATCACTGTACCATCAGCGCTAGCAGGAGTTATCTGCTCACGCAGATCTTCCCAATTCTAGCATGTATATTAAAAATATCATACAGTGTATTCACTTATCACATTCAAAAGACAGTTCAATTTAACAACCAATAGCATTCCTCCAGTTAAAGGGCTGAAGAAATAAGCTAATTCAAGTTTCAATCAGAAACCTGAATTTAAAGAGACATTAAAAATATCCTCAAATTAATCTCCAGGATAGATCTATTTATGTAGTTGCTATAGAGATGAATGTAACACGCACAGTGGTTTAGAAAATGATTTCAAGTTTATTGTCTCTTTTACTTCTCTACCGTGAATGGATTTGAAAGGTTTGTGAAATGCATTTGTCTAAACAATAGGTCAGCTTCTTCTGGCTGGAATGTATGTTACGTACCTACAGTTAAAATGCCACAGTCTCCAGGCAGCTCTTGGCGTTACACCTTAACTCTGCTTAGCCAACATAAAACACAAGGCTGAGATTAACTATCTAGTTCTGAAAAACATCAAAAATCTCAACAGACATGGAAGGGGAGAAGAAAACATATTACTAACATGTCAGAAGCTGGCATGAAGGCTAAAGGAACAGTTTGACTGTTCAAAACAAAGAAAAAATAGGAAGAAAGCAATTTTGAAGAGCAAAGGGTATTCCTTGCAGCTCCTTGATGGATTCGTCATAGGCCCTAGCTGGTAGAAAACATGGCTGCTCCCTCCAGCATTACAGACGAGCAGAAGAAAAGAAGTCATCCACTTTCTTGAATGCTGACTTGATTGCTTCCGACAGCAGCCTCTAAACCTTATGCAACCGAGGGATCAACTCTGCTCACTTAGAGTGACCGTTCCTCCAAGCATCGCTTCTCAGTACAGACAGTATTTTCTCTAAGCCGCAGGGACAAAGAAAACCAAATAATGAACATATCTTGCAAGAGAGGAGGCCTGCGTAAGTCTGAGGATGCCTACACCTGGTAAAAGAAAGCAGGCTATAGTTTCACAGTCATTTTATGACAGCAGAAGCCAGTACTATCTCCAAAGGCAGCTTCTGGTCTTCATGGTGAAGTAGACAGGTAAAATCTCCCTGGTTAAAACTACTTGGTTGGTCTTGAACACAGAGGGGTTAAGACCCTCAGAAGTTCACATGATCTGGTAAGGTCAGCTATGGAAGACTGGCATTTTCAACAACTCAACATACTATGTTTTGCACAAGACCATGAAGTTGCAAGGAAGTGATTTATTAGTGTGTGAGGAACAAAGTGTTTGGTAACTACCGCACTAAGCGTTCTTTTCAGGAGAAGATTATTAAAAAGGAAAACAATTGCATCTTGAAACATTTTAGATCCCAAAGACTCCGACTTCATATTAGTTCGCAGCATCGCTGTAAGAATCATTTCACAGCATGGTCAAAAATCTGTTGTTAACGATAGCTAGAGCTCTTAATGAGACTGTGGGACGAGGCAGAGGAAGACACAGTAAGTCCATTAATTCATTTCTGAGATCTCAGCTCTTCCTCTCAGAGGATTTTCATCTATTCACTGCCGTAACAATCAGCGCATCACACTGACATTAGTAGGCGAGATCAGTAAGTACTATATAACACAAAGCTGACAATGATCTCATAACACTCAGTTCTCTGCCTCCACCAACATAACTAGGACAGACGACTCAGTGAAGCTTCCTTAATGTTTGTAGGAAAACAAAGAATTTGTTTGCTCTCCTGATGGGCTCGATATGTCTCAAGACTATGACCAGGAAGTTGATGTATCTTTCTTACATCTGGACCGATGCATTCTAAATTTTAAGAAAGACAGCAGAATCGGTGTCAAAAATGCCTGTAAATAAACATTATTTAGTTCAGAGAATGTGCGGTAAGAGAGCCAAAAATGAAAACGAAGAGGTTTGCTGACAGATTTAGTGATCTGAATCAATACAGCAAAGTCTACATTCCTGTCTCTAGTTATAGCCCCATGACACATGCAGCATGAACTAACCAAAAAAGGCTAACAAAATAGGTGATTTGTGGTCACGAGTTCCAGCTGCCAGAAAACACCCCTCGCTCCAGCAGCAACTTTCTGTCATCCTCCTTGCACTTAGTCTCACCAATGTGCAACCACACACAAGTGAGACAGTAAGGACACGCAGTTGGAGAGGGCTCCTTCCACTGGCTGCCTACAATTAGGCTGAACGTGTCGGAAACCTGATTTGTACTTTGACAGATTACAGATACAACACCTTTTAAATATAAGATCTCCACCTGAATGCAGCCTAGATTGTCTTTTAAGTGTACAAGGTAATAAACACCATTACGCAACAGCTAAAAATTACCACCACCAAACAAAAAAAACCCAAAGCAGACAAGGCACACCTGGAAATAGATTAAAATAATGAATTTTTGACTAGCAGGTACATTCCAGCAAGGACTATTTCAATGATTCTCTGCAACAGAATGCTGCATACTTGCATTCTGATAAGGCACTTTCAAATTAAAAAATAATCAACCCACACAGATTTCTATCAAAACATAACTCTGCTTTAAAATCCTCTCATTTATTTCTTGTTCTCACAAGATATAAAATACAAAAAATTATTCTACATCCACACACTACTACAAACATTTAGAAAACAAAGGTGTCACACCTCCTTCATCTCACACATTCTTGTATAACATAATTGAATTTAAAATAATATCTCGTTTTCTCTCTCTTTAAAATGAAACAGACTGAGCTAATTAACACTTAGCTCACTGCTACTGGAAAAGTAGATTTTTATAAGATTCAATTCACGTAGGGGATACTTGTAATACTTTCCACTTGGTTTATACCACAGAAAATAACCTGGCAGAAGGACACAACAGGCTCACACACACAAAAAAAGGTGGAGAATAGCAGCTAATGATGGTCAGAAAATGGAACTGCATTGAAATAATTCAACCTACTGATAACTTCATTACAAAGTTTTAATTAAAACTTGCCTGCCTTTCTTAATACCATCCACTTCCGCAATTTCAAGAGTATTAAGATTCACTGATGAAAGGAAAAACAATTAATGAAAATACATCCAATTTAAAAAAAGATGTTCTGGATAAAATGAAAGTGTTCTTTAAGTCATTTTGCGATATTGTGGAAATACCACTGACAATATTCCTATCCCACCTATCAGGAGCAGTTTAAGAAACCTGATTCTAGCATAGAGGGATTTCATCCTGAATTGTCCAATGATCATTCTCATTTCTGCACAACTTGCATAGGACAGCCTCGCTGTCCTGAAGTATCAATTACAATTCAAAATTTTATTAAAAAGATAGCACAGGAACCATTGAACTGAATCACTCTCTATTTACTGATTGCTAAGGGAATTATTCTCAGTCCTCTGAGAGGCACATATTATCCACCTTGGAATTCATCAAAGACATGATAATGATAGCATGATAAAGCAACGGTAAATACTTTTTCCCCAAGCAGCAGCAGACTGGAAATCTGCCATGGTGAAAATCACCGTGAATATCTCTATAATTTGTACACAGCACTCTCAAATAATGAATAGAAAATCTCTTAACTTCTTACAAAACTCATACATTTGAATTCGCAACATGCATGTAAATTTACAGAGAAAACACAACCAGAAACTTCACAGTTTAGTTCTGAAGTGGTTTACTAATACATACAAAATTGTAATTTAAAATATAAAAATTACTTTCTCATAGCATTTTTAAAGAAATACATTTGTAATAAGATCTGTGACTAGAACTCTCCATACACAAACATTGTTTTAATTGCATTTCAAGAAAAATGTTATCCTTAACACATTTTCAAAAGAGACTAGCTTACTGCATTCATGCTAAGTAATCTATATGGGTTACAGCTCCCACGGAAAGACTTCAAACTTCATCTTCAGTAATTAGAATGTAAACAACTTATCTTACAACAGATGTACTCTATAAATCATTTACCCAGCAACCTAATCCAAGTGCATGACAGAGTTTGTTTCTCATGCACTGCCTACAGGTACTCGAGGAGTGTTGGAACAAGACAACGCTTCACTGGTCAGATCTTCAGGTAAAACAAACAGGACTTCATCACCCATTGGCACAATCAACGTGCTGGTCCTGTATCGATACAAACTCTGTACTGCAATACACACATTCACGCACCTCCTCCCGAAAACTCTGAAGCTTATCACCCATCAGTACATCTAAAAAAGTGACTGCCTATTGCAATGTTACTCTTGCATTAAATCCCACCCCTTCACACCGTTTAATAAATGACCAGCCAGTCATGTACTGAAGAAAAGGCTGCTGCTCATTAGGTAATCTATTTGATTGCCCATTTTCACTGTCAGTAGTCACCAATATTATCTACAGCTTTATGTTAAGCAGTATTTCTTCCAAAAACAAGGGGGGGAAAATGAGCAGCAAATATTTATTTTCCCACTTAAAATGCTGGCGAAGTACAGGTTTCTGGCAAATGCCTGTAGATTTCAGTGTGTATTATATCTCTAGAATATTTTAATTGAAATAAAATCAGATCCTATCCAGCTAGAAAAAATGAAACATTAATGTTCCATTTTATAAAAAACAAAAAAAAAACAGCATCCAAATGATTTAACACTTTTCCAGTTAAGATTTCAAACTACCCCCAGTAGTTTGAAATTACACAAATGCATTCCAAAGAATGGTTCCAATTTGCTACAGGAGTTCTAATCCCATAAGCATTCAAGCTTACCTTTTCTCAACTATTATAATAAATAACACAATTCTTGCCTGTTCAGATTAAAGCAATATAGAACTGATTTACTATTTTCTCATGAAGGCAATCCCTAAGAAAAATATCTCCAACTTACTCAATATATTTTACTCTCTAACTCAACCATACATACTAGTCATCTATGTACACACCATATACATTTTCCCTTACTGTTTATTAGACAACAAATATACATTGTAGTCTGAAGTTTTTCCTGGGAACTCTAAGTCTCAATGGTTTTGCCTCTATTTTTCATGGTAACAGCCCATCATTCCTCGCCTTACAAACACTTTCAACCTACCTGTATTGCTTCTAGCACAGTTTTATGACTTGCTAACCAAGGTCAGGTCTGTATCTATACGTAGAGATATAGTTCCTAAGATTTTTTTCAATGATTCTTCCTTTTTGTTGGTTTGGAAATGATGGAAGCAATTACTACTCAAAAATCTTATCCTACACTTGCCTTGAATACCTGAAATGCTTTCAATTCTACTTAGAATTTTAACTTGGGAAAAAATAGCAGTCCCTGAGCTTTCAAACATGCTGAATTTTCAGAAAAAAAATATTTAAAAAATCAATAACTTCTAAATTATTCAACTAATTTTTTTTCATTTCTAAAGCATTCTTTCATGTACTGAAGAATTCCAGTAACTCCCTGAATACAGGGAAAAACATTTTTCTTGGGTATATCAAATTTTATGTATGATAAGACATAACCAGGTCATAGCCTACAGCCATCACAATGAAAAAATCTTTTAACAGATTGGACAACTGTGACAATGGCCAGATAAAACATCTAGATGCTGATAAATTAATTGCGAGGAAAAAATCAATTATAAAGACTTTAATTCTAAGCGATGGAGAAATTAGCATGGCTAAAAAAGGAAAGGTTTTTTAAGGTAAATCTAAGTTTCAGCGAGTTAATGTACATCACTAACACAATAGCTCTTAGTCTGACATACTCAGAAAATCATTTGAGAGATCTTAAAGTCTCTTAATCATACATGAAGGTTAAATTCTTCGGCTGCCCACCTTTAGTCATAAATAGATGTTCGAAGTGGTTAATACAACAGAAGATACATGTATTTATAGAATACAGGCACTCACCCTTCAAATAAACTGAAATGCAAGTTTTAAAAACTTTAAAAGACTTTCAGAACTTTTCTGGAAAAAACAGGCAATCGTGGAAATGAAAACTTGCTTTCACAATAGCTTTTGTATTTCATTGCAATTCTATTATCTTTTCATTTTCTCCAAAAGTTTCTACTAAAAGTGCTTACTCCCCTTGTATTCAAAAGCTAACACCTACAGCATCCTACTAGATGTAGACAATTATTTTCCCTTTATTTTACCTGGCAGAAGTTTTCATCTCTCTGAACAGAAATTCAGTGGTTACCTCCACTGTTATTGATGAGAGACAAGCTAGGTCCTGAAATAACATCTCCAGTGGTCTTAACATCAAGCAAGAATCAAAAGTCCCTAGAAGAGCCCAGTTGGCTCAAGTCTTTTAATGAGATCTAAGTTCTGGTCATTCAAAGGAGTTAGGAAAGATTAGTATTACAACAGATACTGTTTTTTTTTTTTTCTCGTTTAATGTCTAAGTTAGTTATTTCTTTTTCCTGTAATTTTAAAAACATAAGAATGCCTTTCTGTAAAGCAATAGCACAGTATGTTCATCATTGGCATAAAATACATAGTATTTGGAAATGCAGCACACTGAATAATTCAGTGACAATACCTTTAAGAGTCCCATGGATGGTGATAAATCCAGGAAACACTACACTTCTGCAGCACTTAGCAAGGAAAGTAGCAAGGAAATTGCACTTAGTACCACAACCAGCAACTAACATTTATTTCTCCATTTCATCTTCTTTGTATTCTTCTTTTGAGGGTCTAATTCCTATATTCTTGAACTGCTCCTTCTCTTTTGTACGTTAGAGAATTCTTTTCCAAGTCTTATCCTAGATTATTGCCTATGTCTACTTCTTTTCTTTTGTTCCTTACCCTAAAATTGGGTATTCTCTTTCCATATTCCTCCTTCCCAACTTTTCCTAGGTTCTTAACATGTTGCCCCTACCAAATGACTTCTTCCCCCTTGATATAGCTGTCACTCAGACCACAATTCCCCCACAACTTCCTCACATCCTTCAAATTTTATCCACCAGTCTTTACTGCAGAACACCAACTAGGATCCCACCTGCAGACAGCAGGGACTAGGCCCTCAGCTACACCTACCTACCGCAGAGAGAGAAGGGAGCGAGGGAGAAATGATGGCAGGCATAGGGTGGCCCGGAAAACAAAGGAACGCAGAACGGAAGTATGATTTCTCCTTGCAGATGTGGCCAGTAGTTGTCTTAGCCTACCTCGTAGACCAAAACCCTCAGAAGACAGTGTTTTGTATGTATGAGCAAGGCTAAAGTAGGCAAGCCAAGGGCTTCTGCATAACAGAAACTCCTACAGTTACAGCCAGGTGATGTGATGTGTGACGACACCCCGTTCATACAGTAGTCACGAGAACAAGTTTCTCTCCAAGCTGGCACAGAGGAACAGGATGTCCCTCCAAGACAGAAAAAGGACATCAACTTTTTGTCAGGAGCAGAAGAGGTGCATTGATTTTTGGCGTGTGTTTTCTCGTGCCAGCTACACTTTTCTTGCCCCCATGGTCCCACCTAGATGGCAGTAGGGTCTTCAGTTTCCTCTCATAGAAATGCTGTGGCCCACAGGTCTCATTGACACTATGCCATAGATTCAGGCAGCTGGTACAGCATCAGCTGGATCATTTGAGACAGCTTCTAAAGATTTGTTATCAACTGTAAGTTCTGAATACCCCTTGTTTTTAAAAAGTCTCAAATGTCAATATTCAAAGCTCCACAGGTGATTATCTATGCATTTGTAGCATATATTCTGACTAAGCTTTCACCTTCATGAATTTTGGAAAACACTAATTTCCTGACCACCTGTGATATTAAAACATCAAAAAAACACCCAGTCCTACTGCCCATCTTTTCTTACCTGCATCCCCCTCATTTTCTGGAACCGAGCTACTGCATCACTGATGGTGTAGACACGAACATGGCCCATGTGAAGCTTTCCAGAAGGATATGGGAACATAGAAAGCACATAAAATTTTGGTCTTGATCTCTAGAAAGAAATTTTTAGAAAGTTATAACTACATGAGTTAGCATTTAACTTAAATAAATACATGCACACATTACAAACTACACAGTGCCACGAAAAAACACAAAGTTCTGCTGAATTGATCCACGTGAGTACTGAAAAAGTTCCTAGGATCAAATTTTTTGGGGCTGTAAATGGAGATGTTTCACCAGACTCTGCTGCCATCTCATAAATTTATATTGGTATTTATATAACACCTGAAAATTGCTTTTAACCAATTTTTACTCAACAAAAGATACATTAACATAACTGCATCTTAACAAATCGCCATTCCCTACCACAGTATCTGTCACTGATTATCTATGTGCTCCTAATCTGTCCCACCAAAAAATGAAATCATGACAGATTTAATTATCCTCTTAACAGTTAAATAGATGTTTTACTTTGTGTTTACAACAAACACGGAGCTCACTCAGGGCCAGGTGTTTTTTGTCAGCTGAACTGCAGTAACTCCCTGAGTGACTAACTCAATCATTTGCAATTGCATGAACATCCACTGAAAGAAAACTCTTCAGTTCCACCACGTATGCTCAGATCCAAAGACATCTTACAAGCAGTTTCTTGCGTAGTGAAAAGAAAGTAAAAATTTCATTTAGTTAGGTTTGAGTAAGTTAACAAAAGTTACAAAGAAATCAAACATCTCTCTCATAAATTATTCCAAATACATCCGGTTTACCACTGAATTTATCATTGCTATATGCTTGATAAGTTCCTACATTATTTTTCTTATGTTAATAAGGAAAAAAAAATAATCACGGGCAGCTATTACTATTCTGGACCAAACTCTATTCTTATTTATCAAATACTACTTTGTTATCACTTCTCTCCAATAATAGCAAAATTAGAAATAAACTGAACACTTCACTGCAGCACTATACATTATTTGCCTCTTAATGTGAGATGTTATTAAATTTGCTTCAATTGTAAGGATAAAATGAAAATATCATTAAAAATACTATTTAGAACTTAGCATATGTATGTTATATATATGAGATACACATGTATACATGTATTGTCAGATACGAATGACACAAGCCTAAATTAATGCTTGCCCTGCTATATGTATGCATACACATCATTTTCATCTCAGTTTTCTTCCTCAGAAAAAGCAAGCCCCTTTTCTCTCTTCAACACTTTGATAGAATAAATTTTTATTGGAGATGCGGCAAATTTTAGGAAAGAAGAACAAACAAACATGAAGGGGCACAAAAATGTCTTTATACCTATGTGACTGAGCATAATTGTGAAGGCAAAAAGAGTCAGAGACTGAGACTGCAATTGTTTTCAAGATGTTTTATTGCATGGAAAACAACTTTTTTTTTGCAAGTCACTCATTATTCCTAGGTCACTGAAAACCAGGAGATACTCTTAAAAAAATCACATTCCCTTAACACAGATTGTAATGAGTCACAGCGTGTCTTGTCATAATCACTGGGAACAAGATCTTTAGAAAATTAATTGTTTACAAAAGTTATGAATGTAGAAAATGTTTCTTTTAACACCTTAAATAACTAATTCCTAAGTGTGGTATAATATACAAAGAAAGAAGTGATTACTTAAACACTTCCTAAATTTACAAGCTCATACTTTGCTGATTGTATTTTTTGAGATTTTTTTATTATTTTTCTGCCTATTTCATAAAATGTTTTTAGTAATCTACTATCACATAAAGGTATTTTCCCCTGAAATGTAATATACATCTCATCATTATAAACCAATTGTAATAAGTAATTTTCAATTAATTTCATTCTGAGAAAACAAAAATATCAAACGTAATTTCAAAATTTCTCACAATGCTTACATCAGTGTCTGAAATTTTGCAGAACTGATCCTTTATTCTTGGGAGCCACCATTTTTCAACTCTTTTTCTTGTCTCCAACCCATAGCTTTTTTCCCATTTCCCCGTCTCACTGTAAATAGTTCTGACACAAGCAGGAACTAGTCTTCTCTGCCATTTAATTAGTCCCAGGAAGCCATTTAGTTGTCTCTCCAAACATGAGGAACAAGCGCCAATTCTCTGACAAACTGACTGCATTCTTACAGTTATGGTATCTGAAAAAGACAAAAATATGTATTTCAGTCTACAATATGTAACAGGAATTCAGAAGTTGTAATTACTATTACAGAGAAATTTGGTAGCTATGAAACATATTTTAACTTGATTTAGACTACTTGTCCATTTTCCATGGTACTTGCATTTTATTCCCATGTATTTGAATTACAAAAGCTTTTTTTTTTTTAGCCAAGAGAACTGTGGCCCTTGCACAGAACAAAACTGTTGTTAGATTTCTTCCCTAATAAAGATGCGACTCTTGCATTCAATCTCCCATTGAAACAGGATCAGTCAACTGAAGGTTCAAGAAACTCAGCTGACTGAACAGAAGATGGCTAACAGTGCGTTAGTAAAAATTTAGAATGAAAGAAGGAGAAGAGGAAGTTGGATGAAATTATCCTGTAAAACTACAGAATTTGTCATCACTGAAAAGAGATGGGGGAGGATGACTATAATTAGTAGATTTCAACTAGATGTTCTAAACTGACTATTTTGCTAAGGGCTTCCTCCTCAGTATGGTTTCCTGCAAGAACTACATGAGAAATTTACTGTTCAGACAAGATACAATTTAACAAGATGATGAGAGGAGCGGAGCACCTCTCCTATGGAGACAGGCTGAGAGAGTTGGGATTGTTCAGCCTGGAGAAGAGAAGGCTCCAGAGACACCTTATAGCCCCTTACAGTACCTGGAGGGGGCCTACAAGAGAGATGGGGAGACTCGTTTATCAGGGAATGTAGCGATAGGACAAAGGGTAACAGTTTTAAACTGAAAGAGGGGAGATTTAGGTTAGATATTAGGAAGAATATCTTCACTATGAGGGTGGTGAGACCCTGGAACAGGCTGCCCAGAGAAGCTGTGGATGCCCCATCCCTAGAGGGGTTCAAGTCCAGGCTGGATGGGGCTTTGAGCAACCTGCTCTAGTGGAGGTGTCCCTGCCCATGGCAGGGTGGTTGGAACTGGGTGATCTTTAAGGTCCTTTCCAACCCAAACCATTCTATGATTCTCAGTCAAGCAATGATACCAATTCTCTTTCAACTAAAAATCCAGTTAAAAGACTCCTCATAGGCTTTAGAGTGAGGCTTCTAAAATAAAGCTACTCATATGTGACAAAGGTCAAATAGTCCGCAAGTTCAGGATCAGTCTCAGTAAGATATTTACTGATTTTACATCCTACAGTAGGAAATATGGCATTTAAAAAAAACCTGGGCTGAGAAGATACCTTCCCCACCTTCACTCCCAATTCCTTTATTTAAAAATCTTGTTTGTGTATTTATCTCTGTTACTTCCTATCCTCTGAGGTTGGTGTTTTTTTTTTTTTCCAAATTCTGGCCTATACACTTGTACCAAGCGAGCTATTTCAGTCAGTTCATAATTTTTCTTACAGAGTTACATCAGTAAAATCTCAGTTCAGAAACATTTTATTTCTTTCTTTCCCATACTATAGCAACATTATCAATAGAAATAATTGCTACAGCACCTAAATTAGGTCCCCGGTATAGCTAGCGGGAGTTACGCTTCCTTAACGCTCACCACGTGTGCACACACGAGCCCCCATTGCCTGTATCATTACCTATCTAAAGAACTGCATCTTTTCTCTGTTACTTATCAAACAGCCTCTTTCAAGCATTTTCCATTTGAAATTTTTTGTGTTGCTAATCTCCCGTATTTGTAATAATAACAAACCCAGGGCTGAACCCAGGATCCCCAATGCACACCAGTTATTCGGGAGACACCCCATTTCTCCCCCTCCATAACCTTACGCTTCCTCACTCAGCTCCAAATTAGCAAGAACATTTCAGTAGTTCACAGTTTTCCTCATTTTTATGAATTATTTCCTTCTTACTTATTTCTGTTACCTCGTTTTATTTCACCACAGAAAGGAGCTCTTCCCTTTTCTTACGGTAGACGAGTTTCAGCATATACATATATATATATATATATGTATCTTTTTTAAAACACGGCTGTTACATACATGTGAATCCTTTGTTGAAGACAGAACGGGAAGTGCGCTGCTGGAGAAGCGGGCACGGGGGCAGGCAGCTCCCTGGGCGGGAAGGAGCGAGCGGGAGAGAGGTCACGGCGCGACGAGCGACTCGGGGAGGGACCGCGGGCCACAGGGTCCCCGGCTGCGAGGGGCTGCCCCGGGTCAGCGGCGCAGCAAGGCTAACCGAGAGGGTGAGGGGGAAGCGCGGAGGGCGCCCGGTTGCCGCCACCGGAGGCAAAGGGCCGGCCGGGGGGCGAGCGTGAGGAAGGAGCAGGAGGCGAGGCGGCGGTTAGAGCCGTTGAGGCTGACAGGAGGCGAGCCCCGGCGGCCGGGGAGACGGTTACCTGCGCGCGGGAGCCACGCGCCCTCAGCTTCCCGTCTTCATCCTGGGCGCCGCCATCTTGGTCTAGGGGGTGGGGTTTTCCGCGCATGCGCCGTCAGGGCGCCATCACCGGCTTGGGGTCGGCCAGGCCAGGCCAGGCCAGGCCTGGCCCCGTCCGTCAGCCCTGACAGAAAAAACTTCCAGAAAATCTGCTGTTTTTCTGAGCCGTGGGCCTCACGGCAGGCGGAATAGGAGGGAAGCGTGGTGCGCCTCCGAAACGGCGGCCTTCAGGAAGGCCGCCCGATGACAAAGCTCTGAGTGGGCGTTCGGTGAGGAAGACGGGGGCAGAAGCAGGCTGGTCACCTCAGTGACACATAAGAGCGCTCCGAAGGGTCTTGTGCGGAGCAATGTGAGGCAAAATTTGTCACCTGTACCTTTGTCTTTCAGGTATTTAACATGTAAACCTAGGAGATGAACAATAAATAAAAAGATCAAATGAACTGGGGTTGAATCTCTGTGTAAGTCGCACAGTGATTAATTTTGCTCGCCTCCACAGCACATACAGTTCTTCTGTAAGGTGACCATATAGTTTAGGGCTAGGTTTCAGCAGCATTTAGTCTTCGGTAGTTTTATTTCCCTTTTGTATTTTTATTTTCCAAGGCAGATTCTGAAATAAAGCCAATAGTTGTTTTTTTGATGTCATTTTGACTAATGAGAAAAAAAAGCAGCAGTCAAAAAAGACAATTTAGAGCAGCGTAATTAATTCTACCTCTGGCTGGAAAACAACATCTTGCCCAGTTGTCAACACTGTACAGTTCAGACTTGTTTTTAATTAACTGCAAGTAGTTTGTGGCAGCCTCCAAGGAACAAGAAATACTTTTTTTTTTTTTTCCTGAGGATTGTGCCCTTTTGCTGCTAGCAACTGTGGATTCATTTTTAAATCTTTTTCTTTGCTGTTGTGTTTCCAGTGGAGTTTAAACCAACACATTCTGTTTATGCAAAGCAATGTCTACAGTAAGGTGAACCTTTTTGTACTCTAGAGATAGGGGCTTCTTAAATTACTAAAAATAAGTATTTACAGAGTATAAGTTTTCTGATTGGTTGTCTGTAACTGTCAAGTATGCTTAAATTATAACCTTTTCACTCCAAAAACTAATGGAGAGCAGCTCTGACGCTTACCCTGCTTATAAACTAGCGTGGTTTCACCAGGACTGTGCGTGGTTTTGCTTTGCTTTTCTGTTGATCTCCCTTTCAGCAAGTGATGGTGACTTTGGTTTAACAGGCCTTCCCATCCTAAATCTCCTTCCAAATTTGCAGCTGTGTGAGTTCCTGGGCTGGAGGAGGATGGGGCGTTTTGCAGTGTGGGAGAATCGGCAGCGTGGTCCTCGAATGAGACCCTCCCCCAGGATAAATGAGAGCTTGTGACAAACTGGGATGTGTTTTCACCGTCGAAGGATGATTTTCTTTACACCAGCCCTGACCCCTGAGCTCTCCTGATCCATGTGGGGCCGTTTGAGGACTTGTCCCCTGCTCATTCGCTGCTCTCCACAGGGGTTACTGCCTGGTAAAGAGAGGCAGATGAGCGAGCAGTGTGTCCAGCCCCTGCCTGGCCTATTAAGATGAACCCTTGTTGAATTTAATCTTCATTCATAAGGTGGGCAGTGAGCTCACAGCTCTGGTTCATGATCCCTGTTGGGATTCAGCTCAGGCACCTGAGAGGTTCCTACTTCCACAGAGAAGGGACTTCCCATGGAAAACCTCTTTACGTTGTGCGTGAAGCACCTTTCACCTTGACTGGGGACAACCCGGTAGAGCTCAGTGTAAGTGGAGGTAGCAAAATAATGAGAGAATTATTTTACATTGGCTGGAAAACATTTTGAAAGCCCAATCACTGTCTCAAATTTAGAATTATGATTTTTTAAAATACATTTAAATCTGTTGAAGTGTCTAACGATAAACATATTGACCTATATTTCTCAAGGCCGGCCATCAAGATTATAGCTGATCGAGTAGTCAGACCTTTGTCTTATCTTTATAATCCCTTCATTTCACTAAAATACTGCTTTCTCATCCTGACAATCTACTTATGTATTTCATTTGCTTGAAGCTGAGGATAAGCTGTTTAGATTAATACTAAATTAATCACAATCTTAAATGCCTCCAAAGAAGTCAGATGGTTGCTATACACAAACGCACACCTGCCATATCTTGGGAACACTTAGGTTTGGCCTGTGTGGACCCTCCAGCACTTCTCTGCTCACCAAAGTGTGCAACGACTCAAACTGGGCTTGGGTCAAAGTCAGACGTAGCTTTTAATACTGCTAAAACAGGTGCTGCCAGAGAGGTTTATAAATGGGTGAAAGTTTTCCTAGAACCATAGTATTGTGCTGAGTCTTGGCTATAGGTGCCACTTGGCACCCACTACTTCAAAAAAAAAACAAACTGGAGAAAAATAAAAAATGAAGAGTATAATTTTCTATTATTTGTTATTTTCTTCTGGGAGGACTTGCTGCTATGATTCTGATTAGCTGCTAATAAAAACAAGCCAAGCACATTCAACACAGTTTTGAATTGTGTGTTACTTCAGGACAGGTAGAAGGGGACTTCTTTCAAGGATACTACTGGGAACTTATTTCAGAAATATATCGAATCTTCATTTGTGTCACTTTCCCATTTTCCTGAAGCTCATTCCGCTGACTGGATTCTGATAGCCACGAAGGCAGGCAAGAAAAGGTGAAGCTAAACAAGGTGCAAGATTATCTGTAAACAGAAATTAAAACTAGGTGAGAAATACTGAGACCAACTAGAAGTATACAAAGAAAGAAAGAAAAAGAAAGAAGAGCAAAGGTATTTTGAGTAGTGTGATAATCTATGAAGATCAAAAAACATGCAGATACAGAGTGTGGCATTTGGGCTTGTTCACTGGCGTATTCATGGTAAGAATAGTAGCAAGTTCTCTACCTATTAAGCACTAATTGTTTGGTATCACCATTTTTAAAATACCAAGATCCAGTGTCAGCAGTAAGTCCAAGAAACAGCAATGGATGGTCGTCCCGTGGTCAGAGAAGTACAACGAAAAGCACACCAAAGCTTTCCTCCAACATCTGCTACTGGCTTTTCCTGTGGTTTCATCCAAGTCTGCTAACCTCTCTCAGACACTTTCCTCATTCAGCAACAGGAGGTGAGGTTTTCCGGTCTGCTGTGCCCCGTCTGCATGTTCGGATGGGTGGAAGGTTGGCCAAGTTGTGAAAGGAAGGTAATTCACCTGCTATATGTATGGCGAACAGAAAAAGAGTGGGAGAAAATGACCAGCAGGATTTTTAAATGAGAGGCAGCTTGGGATAGTGCTGAAAAACACAGGGAGCTTACAGGGAACAGCCTTGTTTAATTTCTGTGTAAGTCAGTTGAATAAATCATAGAATCATAGAATCATGGAATGGTTTGGGTTGGAAGGGACCTTAAAGATCATGCAGTTCCAACCCCCCTGCCATGGGCAGGGACACCTCCACTAGAGCAGGTTGCTCAAAGCCCCATCCAGCCTGGCCTTGAACACTTCCAGAGATGGGGCAGCCACAACTTCCCTGGGCAACCTGTTCCAGTGCTTCACTACCCTCACAGTAAAGAATTTCCTCCTAATATCTAATCTAAATGTCCCCTCTTCCCATTTAAAACCATTACCCCATCTCCTGACAAAGAGTCCCTCTCCGGCTCTCCTGTAGGCTCCCTTCAGATATTGGAAGGCTGCTGTGAGGTCTCCCCGGAGCCTTCTCTTCTCCAGGCTGAACAACCCCAGCTCTCTCAGCATGTCTTCATAGCAGCAGAGTTCATACCAAGTTCCTTGCTACATTCAAGAGTGTCCAGATGTGCCGGAGGCTCAAGATAAGATAGCAAACGATGAACCCCACAAATGATGGGGCATATTCTAGCGGTACACATGCAAGAGATCCTTAGACTTTTCCAGAGGACCTACCCCAGACTCCTGTGATCCCCACCCTCCCCACGTGGTTATTGCTTGTTAACCTGGGCTATTTGCTCAGTCAAGTTTCATTATGGGAAATTAATGATATTATTACATTTGTATTTGCCTTAATAGTAACCTTGGTACTAAACTATTTTCCGTAAGGCTGATATTCCCCTGTTTTCTTTTTTAGACTCTGCACTAACTTGTTTTGTTTGCATTTTTGTTACTCAACACAAGACCTGGAGATGATTAAGTAGTTAGATAATTCATTAGGAAGAATTACTTTACTGCGAGAGTGGTCAGGCACTGGAACAGCCTGCCCAAGGAGGTGGTGGAGTCGCCATCCCTGGAGGTATTTAAGAAGCGTGTAGACATGGCATTTCAGGGCATGCTCTAGTGCCCGAGATTGTTGGGTTGTGTCTCTTTGTGGGTGGGGTGGGGTGTGGTGGTTGTGGAGGTTTGGTTTGGTTTTGGTGTTCTGGGATTTTGGGTTGGTTTTTTTTTGTTGTTGTTTTTGGTGGTTGTGGGGTTTTTTTTGTTGTTGGTTGGTTGGACTCGATGATCTCAAAGGTCCCATCCAACCAAAAATATTCTGTGATTCTGTGATTAGTTCCTGTATGGGAAATGTGCAGAAGTGCCCTAGTTCTCTGTCACTTAAATAGACGTGCTTCCCAGATTTCCGTACAAGTATAATTTTGCCTTTGCTGATAGTTACCAGAATTGATGCTCGTGTTTCCTGGCATTGCTCTTTTGCTAATACATCAACAACATAACTAGTATTTTTCCAGTCTCCTACAAAAAGAGGATTAAAAAACAGAATTTGGAATACAAAATAAATTTTATGGTCTGCGTACTTCAAATCCCAGCCCCATTTCATGTAATTAAAGACTTTGCTTTGGGATTTTTTTCCCCATTAAACTCCTTGAGAGTGGCTTTTGCTTCTGTTTAATTTTGCCCTTGTTTACATATACACATATTTAGTGTTTTTGCTTTTAAAACACAAGGTCAGATAAAAAATGCAGGTGATTGGATTGCAGGGATGTGAAGAATTGCACTTGAGAATATAAAAAAGCAAGAAATTAATAGACTAGATTTTTTAAAAAACCAAACCTCTCAAAGCCATGTCCAACACCTGAGCCTAGATCTCAAAGGGAAGAATTCCGAGTGACCCCACGAAGATCAACATAAGCTTCATTTTTGCAATACATTTTATTTTAAAAGCTCTCAAATATTGAGTGGCAATGGAAAAATAAACTCTTGAAACAGATAGAAGAAGTAGAGTTATACTTTTGGGATAGAAGGGAATGGATTTGGGCAAGACTGGTCACATTACTAGGGGTGGAGCTTAACCTGCTTAAAACAGGTATTACATGATACCATTGATGCCCGCTCCAGGCGAGGACTGGTCTTGATGACAGAGGAGGTTCTTGTCATCCAAACCAACACCAGTCATTATTTGGTTTTGCAACGTGAAGAACTTAACGTAATGCCTCAATGGAAGAAGAGCTCAACTAAACAAGAAGTCAGCAACTCCGCCCCTCTACACCCCATCCAGGCGTCTCTGCTCGGTGACTGGGATGGCCCCATCTGGTTGGAAAATCAACGAGCCTGTGCCTGTCCCTGTGCCACTCATTAAAGCACTAGAATCATAGAATCATGGAATGGTTTGGGTTGGAAGGGACCTTAAAGATCACCTAGTTCTACCCCCTGCCACAGGCAGGGACACCTCCCACCAGACCAGGTTGCTCAAAGCTCCATCCAGCCTGGTCTTGAACACTTCCAGGGATGAGGCATCCACAGCTTCTCTGGGCAACCTGTTCCAGTGTCTCACCACCCTCACAGTAAAGAATTTCTTCCTGAGATCTAATCTAAATCTACTCTCTTCCAGTTTGGAGCCATTACCCCTTGTCCCATTACTAAATGCCCTTGTAAAAAGTCCCTCTCCAGCTTAATGGTACGGAAGGGTTTTGAAAATATGCAAGAGCCAGACTTAGTGGAATTGTATTTACCAGCGTTGTTTTAGCAGGCAGATGTTGGTCCCTAAGCCTGGAGCTGAGACCTGGAGCTGAGTCCGTTTGAGTTCTAGGTGAGCCTTATTCTGAGGGGGTTTTGTGCAGCGCCTGTATCATGTTGGGTGTTTGCAGAGGGATGCATTTAACCCAAAATGCACACCCTCGATGTTCCATGCATCAGGGCAGTGTCTGTGACAGTTAGCAGCTTCTTACTGATTCAGACTAAAATTTGTGAGTGGGTAGGGAGAAGTGCTCAAAATCGATGCACTTTTGCTTTTTTGCCTTTCATCAACATTCCAGTTTTCAAGCAAATCAATCTGTGTTGTGTTTTCATCTTTGCCATCTTCTTCTAATTCACTGGCACAATTTTGCTGTTGTTTGGAGCTAGTTATACACAGTGGTGAGCAAAATCACCCCTTTGCAGCATTCAAAGCTTTACGTTACTTGCTTTTAATCTGGAAAAAAGCTGTTTGTAAGAGTGTTTAAAGTTACGAATTTACAGCTATGGGGCTAAGAGCCCAATCCTCAAGAGCTGGCGGATTCTGGTTGTGGTAATACCATATTGTCATTAAGTCCTCCACAGCTCAGATGAATCTGAAAACATGATGTCTCCTTATTATAGATAGGAATGCAAATTTCGGAAACCTGGGGTTTCATTCTCTCTTTTTCTGAAGCTGGTCATTTGAGATGGCAAGTCAGTTGTGCCCCAAGAGGGAGGCGATTCCAGCTGCTTGAAGCCACTAGCGAAGGCTGTCACGCTGGTACGGTCCATACCCTCTGTATATACGTGGGGGAGAAGACAGCCACCTTATAGCGAGGCACTGTGCCCCTCTTCCCAACCTTCTTTCACAGCAAATTTGTGTTTTATGAAAGCATGTGCTGCCATGTCAGGCAAGAAAGAATAACAAGACAGACGCCCGATGATTAAACCCTTGTTCTGTGATGATGTTTCTTTCATTAAGAGCCAGGCCCTCATATTTAAAACAGGTGGTGAATGGACATTTCTGTTCACTGTAACTATTAAAACAGCTTTTTACATTGACGGCCAAACTTCATCATTGCAATTATCCAACAGCTGGATTGCACTTAAACTTTGTAATGATATCGGACAGCAGGAAACAGCCTGAGTGCTGGGTAAAATCACTCTGTGCACTGGATTTGTCTTGCTGGCTGTCGGCTGTGTCCAGAACTGGAGCGGAATAGGAGGAAAACATCTGCAAGTCTTAAAATTAATGAACGGTAATTGATCTTTATTGTATGGAAAAGTTAAAATGCTAATACTTACTAAAAAGCTCAGCGCAGCTTGGAGGCCGTTGTGTACACATATTTACATGTAGGTATATGTGTTGTCTGTGTATATATATAAACATACAACATGCATATGCACATACACATACATATATGCATGTTTTATATGTATATACATATAAATACGCCCCAGATGGAAGTAAATGTGATTTACCTCTTTCTTTTTTTTCTGTATTTCTACACATAATATAATTACCAAAGGAGAAAGAATGATTAAATTATTCTTTCTAGTTAAACAGAAAACAAGATGAAAGGAGTCTGGGTTTACCAAGGGAACATGGTGCCAGAATGATCTGATAGCTTTCCTTAAATGAGATAATGGATTTTCCAAAATAGAAAATGTGGTAAATCTCATTTGGACCTTAGCAAAGCACTTGATACGCTCCTAAATGGAAAAATATTAATGAAGCAAAAGAAGATGGAGATTAATAGAGGACACGAAAGCTGGGGAAGAACTGACTGACAGAAAAGGGCAGAGGAAAAGGAGGAAAAGGAAGAAAAGAGTCAAGGAGCAAGTTAAGCAAAAGTTCCTCAGGGGTCAGTTTTAGGACCAGTGTGGGTAATATTTTCATTAACTACATTAACATGTGAAGTTGGTGTGCTCTTGAAATCTGAAGATGAAGAGGCATTCCTAACATGGAAGGAGACTACCATATATTAAAACCTTTTTGACTCTGACAGGCAGATAAATGGGATGAAATGTTTGATTAGAACAGAATGTGAAGGTGTGGCGCTTCAGGATTAACGAGGAATTTCTCCTCTAAGGGAGATGAGAGATAGCTCAGGCAGAGAGAACTCTGGGTGTCATAGATGATCACAGGGTGACTAGGAATCGACCATGGGACGAAGCCATGAAGAAGGTGTACATACTCACGGCATACATCAGACAAGGTATTTCCAACATAAAGAGAAAGTTTGACTGTATAAGGCACGGATGAATGCCTGTCAGCAACACAACTGCTGTCACATTTCTCTAAGAAAGATGAATTCATCTGCAACAAGTGCAGAGAAGGTATCACAAAGCATGTCAGATGAGACATGACATAAAGTGCTGCTTTGTCTGAAAAACAAAGGCTATGGAAGGGTACTGATTTCTTTCTAAGAATATATTGTTTGGCCTAGTACCAGGAACAGAGAAGAGCTATTTAAGGAAAAGTATTAACCCCACGTAACCATATTACATTTGCACTGGAAAGCAAGAGCAGGTTTTCACTATTGCATCAGAGAGGTCCTCTAACAACCTTCTGAAGGACTGGAAACACTCTCCCCCCCCCAATACCTCTAGCAACTTTTAAGACAAAATTCAACCCATCAACAGAAAATCTGGCGTGATCTCTGTGGAGAGCCCAGGGTCTGGTCTAGGTTTGGTAATGCAGGTGGCCTCTTCAAACACTGTAACTAGTCACTCAAGTCTGTATTTCCCTGGAAAAAAATCAAAATTACCTTGTGAAGTAACATTTAAAATGGGAGCCTTGCTCGCTAGCAATTAGCTTGGAATCACGAAGTAAGGCAGATACAGGCGTGCTATACGTCCTACCGTACAGCGGGAAACCTGAAGGTCTCAGATTTCACGCAAAGTTAGCATTTTTATAAACCACTTTCTGCTCCCCCTTCAAAGCTCATTATGCTTTAATAAAAACAAAAATCTGAGTTATGACAGAGGGAAGGTTCTTTTGCAGACTTTTTCAGCAAAACTGTCTGCATGGCTTGCAGTCGTACCAGATGTACCGGATAAACTCATTCAGCATTCCTTACTCGCATTGAAATGGCTTGCTAAAGACAGGCAGGAAAGGATGTTCCACGCCTTCCTGGTCCAAAAAGCAGATTCAAGCAAAGGACATGCAATTTCAGCACAGGATATACCTCGATTCATATTTCGTTGATGAAAGAAAATCAACTTGTTCACTCAAGAATGACCTAAGCCCAGAAGAATGGTCAGGGACGGTGACTCAATGCTTGTTCCCTATCAGCTTTTCTTTACAATTGAGCCGTGGCAGTTCCTTGCTGTTGGGGTGATAAAGCAAGTAGTGCAGCAAAGGACAGACAGACAGTTTCCGTCTGCCAGGATATTGTGCCCATTTTATACCTGAGGTAGCCAGATAGTGGGGATCAGTTTGTCCCCGGGCCAGTGAGGAACCGCATATAGGAACCCCACCTAGGGACCCTGTGGAGGCCACCCTGGGCATGGTGCTGGGGACAGTGGTCACCAGGGCCTTTTTTAGCTGAGGAAGGCTTGGCACTAAGGGAGAACGTTCATCCAGTGGCAACGCGGGGCACCTAAGTCAGACCCCTGCTCTCTCCCTTGACTACAGAAGCAGCTGAAGAAGGGAGCTGGCCTCCCTTGGGACAGCTTTTGTCAACACCTGGCTCAGCTGCACCCTCTGGGCATGGTGGACCATTTGTAAAGACGTGAAGGCTGCAGGACATCTCAGCATTTTACAATTAATATTTTATGTTGCTTTACCAATCTGCTGCTTCTTGTGATGCCAGGATGGGGAGGGAGATCTGCAGAAAAGCCAACAGTGCATAAGAACAGCATGATAAATTGGCCATGAGAAATTTTAGGAAAAATAGAGTGTGATGTTTGGTCCAAATCTGTGTGCTGCACACTACTGATACAGTAAAGACTCCATCATCAACAAACACCAGAAATTGATAAACGGGGAAGTCCTGGGAGGAGTGAAGTTGCTGTCAGAAGTCAGTCTCCCAGCCCAGTAGCGAAGCAGAGGCGGGCGAGAAGTTGTGCTGGGAGCCCCAAGCCCCAGAACTGGTTTGGCCCAGCAGTGGGGTCTGTGCAGCGGGGGGCAGCTGCACAGCCGGCTCGAAAAGCTTGAAAGCCTCGGGGATCCCAGATCTGGGAAGAACAGTGAAGGCAGTTTAGCTGGGGGAGCCCAAGCAGGACCAGCACCAGGGCAATCAGATACTGGACCCAGCAAGCCATTCTGTCAGGGAGGGTGTGCGTGGGGCAGAGAGGATGCTTGCTCACGGCCCCGCGGAGAGGCCGGTACAGCTGGGAAAGTTATGATGCTATTACGACCCCCTGCGGTCTCATGCAGTTGCAGTTACTTTATAGTCTTCACTAGCACTATTTGCAGCTCTGAGTCTGTTAAAGGAATTTTTAATTTAATTTTCTTTGGAAAGGAACTAAAACAGGATTGGTAAAACATTGTGGATGCTGTTTGAAGTCTGGTGGTCTTTCCTAATGATCATCTACTATGATTTAACTTTCATCCTTATTTTTTTTTTTTTTTTTGCTATTTTAATTCATTTATTAATGTGACTATCAAACAGATACATTTAATGCCACATAGACTACGAAGACATTGAGTCCATTACATAGCCTTGGTTGTTAGCTATAATGTATATGCTATTCAAATCCATTGGTACTGGATAGAAATCCTCTTGCTTCCCGATGATTAGATGACTAATAGGAGGATTGAATGCTCTGGACTGCAATTCCTAAATACCAATTAAAACCTCGTTTTCGGGATTTGATGTTATAAAACCTGCCACCCATTTTTTCTTTGTAGCTGAAATGATAGGAAAAGATGTCACAAAAACTGTATAAGAAAGCGGAACATATTGCTTGTTAATAAAAGTTTGAGATTTATATGATATAGCTAAAAAAAGAAAATACATTTTAAACATTAAGTAGTTATATCTCAGCCATGTAAGACTTTTTACGAGTGCAACTTTTCTTTTAAGAATTGAGATTGTCTCTTTAGAGAGTGTGGCTCATTGTAGATTCTGTTGCCGTAAATAAACTCAACAATGCCAAGTTGTATTCTGGAATTCAAGGCAGGTTTTGCTTCTAGCTATGCAGACCCACGAGGATGCTGAGGTGACCTGTCTCTGTGTCCTGTCATTGTGTTCTACGTGAGAGGTACAGGGTTGCTTCAGTAGCCAAATTCCACTTTTTTTTTAGTTAAGCTTGAGCTTGCGAAAAAGAATTTGGATGAAGTGAACGAAATACCAAAACACCGTTCAGGTCCTCTGTGTACACAGCCCATACAGTCAGATTCCTACTTTTGATTCTTACTTCCAAAGGTTTTTTTGGGTGTATTTTTTCCTGTTAACATTCCCAAATCTAAGTAGAGCATGAAATGTTTCAATTCTTACGTACGTTTTGCAAGCCCAATACTTACATGGTTAACCTTATGCTAACTTAAATATTGTTTTCTACTCTTTGACATTCAAAAGCTCACTAGAGGAGTTAAGATTAGAAGACAGCTTGACACCTAGAACCCCCAGCCCACATTAGCACTGCTCTTACCAGAATGCAAAGCTAAGATTTCTTAAGGCCTGTCCAGGATTTTTAGTGCCAATTCTGTATTAAGTGCTTTGGTGCATGTGGAGAAAAAATGGCCCATCATTTGTATAAAGAAGGACAGAAAAATTGAGGAGTACCTCTCACTTGGTTTCAGGCTTCCATTGAAGCACTCCTCGCTTCTCATCCTAAACCAAAGACTTCTCCCACGCTTGCCTACTTGCAGCTGAGGTGCTAATCCAACACAGGACGCTTCCCGCAGGACACTGTGGACAATTATCCAGCAGCAGTTTCTGGACTGCAGGACACGCTGGGGCCCACAGCATGCTGGGGAACAGTGACACTGCCTGCCCAAGTGGTGGGACCCCCATACATCCAGTGTCACAAACATACGTTAGCATACTGAGAGCGTTCCGTGACCTGGAGGGATGCTGATGAAGGGTGTTGAGCGATGTCTCCGAAACATCTTCCTAATGCAGTGGAGTTTCAGGGAGCTTCTCTGTGTGCTGAAAGAGCCAGGAGCTAGGAGCCAGCATAGACGCTGACTGCACAGATGTGTTGGGAGATGGTTACCACAGGCTGTTGTAAGTCTATGACTTACCAAATTGCTGGTGGGAAATCAAATGTCAGTGCTTTCCTGATAGAAATCTACCAAGTGACTGTACTACAGCTTACTCACAGGTTGAAAGCTGGTTAATGGCTGCCTCTCTGTCCATCTGAGCTTCGACGAAACTGGGGAAGAACAACTAGAAAGAAAAATGTACATACCAAAAACTTTCCAAAAATCTGGAAGGCGTGACGGAGAATTGGGTGGGTAAAAAGGTGTATAAGAAATCTGCATCGTGCCTTTAGACATGCCATCAGGGAGAAAAAAAGTAATTCAATTTTTGATAAAAATTTAGACAATCTAAAATGGTCTGCAATGCATATGCAAAAGCTAATTTGGGGGCGGTGCTATGGCTCAGTGTCTTGTGGTACATCGGCTGAAAACGGAATGCTTTATATCCCCTAGGAAAGTAATGATATTCTAATGATATAAAGCAATCCATTCCTGCCTTAATGCCTCCAAGGGTTCCTATCTCGAGCCAAACGCCGTTTCAGTGCTGTAGACTTGTTTGGGGGCTCCAGCAAGTGTAGTTTTTTGAGATTAAATTCACATTTTAGGAAAGAAAGAGAAACCTTTCTGTGTCTCGCATGTTGTTTTGTGCTTTAAAACAGTAGCTACGCTTTGTGTTGGTGTGAGAAGCCACCATGTGGTGTGCACTTGTTGGTGCTCGTTGTTTTCCCAGGAGAAGTCAGGAGGCCAAAGGTCCATGATGAACAGAGCTTACTAGACATTTAGCTGGTTGGCTAATGACCTCCTTTCTGAACTGACTGTAATCGAGACTGCTTTTTGTTCCGGTCTCCTGGATATCACATGGTTAAAACTGACCACCAGGCTTTGTGGCTTTGTGAAACATTAATCATCAAATTTCTGTTGCGAAGAATGTTGGCTTCTTCATCACTGCAGATTCCTTCTCTATTTCCCTTCTTTTCCCCTAAAATCTGGGAGCAGCAGCAGATTTTCCTGATCTGGAATTGAGCAATTAAGGAATATTCCAGGATTTTCTTGATCGGAAAGATCAAGAGATAGAGAAAGAAGTAAAGGGTTTTTCTTACATAAAACCTTTTATTTAGATGTTGAGAAGGGGTAGCACAGTACACCATGCCTCAATAACATGGATGCTTTCCCCAACCCTGGCAGTAGTCTACGGGGTGATCTCATATTAGTTATTTCACTTTTGGGTTTCAAATACTTGCTTCTCTCTTATCTCCTTTTTAAGAAGCTCCCCGTATCCAGTGACTTACAGCTGAAGAGTTGAGACTCTGTATAACTTAACAAAAAGAGAGTGAACTAAATTTCAAAGCTTTCGTTGAGTCCGCAGGAGCACACGAATGCCTTCACCAGCCAGGGGTTTGCAAAAGCAGTCTAGACTTTGTAAAAGCAGTTATTATTAGTATTAGGTCTCATCTGAAGTAATGTATTGGAAAACACTGTATACACAGGAAGGGGAAAAGATTCTCAGACATGAGAGGATTTCCTTTATGCTTTGATCTTTGGTTTTATAATCTTTAGGAACTAGCGTACAAATCAAAATGCCAGCCAGTCTCTTCTGGAAATCTGGGCGCTCACAGAGATTAGCGTGTAATGATAGTTTTGCTTTTGCCCAAATTGGCAGCTTTTCTGTCCCATTGTTTCCTACAGTCCCTCACCTCCTCATTGAGCTGCTGCAGCTAAAACCTTTCTCCTCTTAAACCATTTTGACAACTTTCTCCTGCTGATGTTTGTGATTAAAAAATACGATAGGAAGATGCCGCCTCACAGCAGAAGAGGCTCCCTGTGAGTTATCCTCGATAGCTACAAACAAGTAGCAATGGTTTCTTCCCCGGAGATTATAACTAAGTGAAGCGGACCAAAGGAAGCAGTGGTAATGTTTTTCCTACTAACGAATCTGGAATTACAAGAGAGAGGATTTAGAAGGTTTGCACAGAGTTTGCACAGAGGAGATGAGTAGCAGGCCTCAAAACTGAACCCGGATCCCCTGGCACCCAGCCCCGGCTGTAACCACACAGGCACCTCCGCTGTTCCTCTGTGATTGCCAGCACAGGGATGTGAATCCAGGCAAGCGGTGCTGAGTATTTTTGGCTCCCACCGAAGCAAGTAGGACCCAAGAGGTGCTCAGCCCCAGGCTGCCCTCAGCGGGAAGGCGGCACTGGTCCTTCTCAGGGCCAGCACTGGTTCAACCTCCACCCCCTTCCAGGCTTCTCCTACCTGCCTGCGTCAGCCGCCTTCTATTTCTCATATGTCTCTAATCCACCAAACACACATGTGGGAGTATCTAAATTAAAAATAGCAACCTAGAAAAAAAATGCTGTGCAGTCGGAGAGCTGATTTGCAGCTGAATTATTCATCCCCACGTATTCCTCTCATCCCAGGATGATAGTACCGAGCCTGCGCAGGTGCAGCCGGGCTCAGGGACTGGTGGTGCCAAGGAGAGACAACAACCTTGCAGGCGTCTGTCCCCTTGGTCCCTTGTCAGAAAGCTGAATTCCCTGCCAGTCAGCTCATCTGTCTTTTTATACCAACTGCCACATGAAAACACCTTAAAACACTGCCCCGCTCCCCTCTATGCAGCCTCCCTTCGTGTATCACCCAATAGCCAGACTAACGCAGCTCGGCTCTCACAAACCCAAACAACTGAATTAGTCTAACCTTTTAAAAGGTTATTGGAACATCCTGTTCCATTAACACCAAACCTTAGTGCAGAAACACATGAAAAAAAACCCCGTTCCCGTGCTTTTATTGGCCAGGAGTGAGCCAGGGCGCTTTGGTGGGTTGCCAGCATGAGAAATTGCAATTTGCAAGAGACCATGAGTGATTTTCCCCATGTATCCGCAGGAGTGGCCCTTGGTTTTAATCAGCGCTCTGGTATCTGTGATTGCAGTGCGCATTACAAAAATTGCTGGCAGTTAATTGTCACTTTTTCACAAGGAATTTTTGTAAATAACATTTTCATTCCCGCAGAGAATCATTCCATTACCAGAACAACCATAAAAACCTCAGAAGTCAGAACATCCTGAGACATGAAAGAAGGACCCAAAAACACCCAGGTCTTAACTTCAAAGCAGTCTTCACACACAGTTCTTGGCTGGCGTCCTGCTTCCCCTGCCTGCTGCGAGGTATTTGGCATGGCCTCCCTCACCGCTGTGGTCCCGAGGTGGACCCTTGCGGGACCCTGCCCATGCATCCTCCCCGAGGATTGGGCTCTGCTGTGAAACTCACGGGTACATGAAATCTGAATGATATAATAATAAGAAAAAACTAGGCATTTGGTAGCGCTGCTTTGCTTCTGGCAGACAAAACCTCCCAGCTTAACCAGCAATATAAGTGAGATGTTAAAAGCTCGTCTTGCACAAAACACAGCTCAGCCCCAGACTCCCCTGGGCAACCAGGGATGGTTTCCACATCTGTGTGCTTCTCTCCATCGGCTCTCCCGTCTGTGGGGTCCCAGCCCCACATTTTTTTCTTCCACGGTTTCTGTAGGATACATACATGGGTGTCACGTTCCCCGTCTCATTCCTGCAACCTGGTTTCACGTGCCACCAACTCATTGACAGTCCAGCTGTGGCTGCCTTGGAGGTGTGCCGGCATCTTAGCAAGCTGATCTTTCCCCACAAAACTGCAGTAACTTAATTCTGAATCACAGCAAATTGTAGCCTTCAGAAACACAAAATGGAGATGCAAGTCCGTGGAAGGATGGTCCCACCTCACTTTGCCACTGCAGGCATTCAAAAAGGCAGGTAGCAATGGCCGCAGCAGCACCCCTCCCTCCTCCTGTGGTCCAACACATCTTTCCAGCTTCCAGCTCAGCCTAAGTCATTGCACAGCTGGAGCAGGAGACCCAGTTTGGCTTTGAATGTTGGCCAAAATGATCACGAGACTGAAGTGACCATGAGAAATGGGAAGACACTGAGCAGCTGTAAAACGGGGATCATCCAAGGAAGCACTTGCTACTCGGGTAGAAACACTTCAATCTCTCTCTTAAGTTTCTGACCTACTTCTGCAGCTCTGAGATACAGGAGATTGTGCCAGACATCAATCTGGGCGCTTGTCTCAGGGCTTCAGCTTTGCTTTCTTCTACTAGTTGGCACTCAGCAGCATCATCCCTTCACTGCAGGGGCCCGTTTCTTCCCGGTGGGAGCTGTTGGGAGCGGGTCTGCTTCTCATACACACCCTGGCATCCTTCACTGGGATGTAAATGCCCAGGCTCGGGCACTTCCAGAGTACAGCCAGAAAGAAGCCCTCCTCCCAGCTCTCTGTCACTTTTGCTAGATTTTGTATCACCTTGTCTTTAGCTGATAAATGTCAGCTGGGATGCATCTGCTCACTAACCACTGAAATGGGGCCAATTTCTCCAAAAAGGGCCACTCAGTGACAGTCCTGCTACTTTCTGTATTCATGCATCTCCTCCATACGCTTCATTTTTGCAGCTAAACATTAGCTTCATGTGAAGATTTGCTGAGCAGTGAAAGCTAAAGCAGGCTGGAGAGAGAAGAGTGCCACGGAATGCTATTTGCCTGAGATCAAAAGAGCACCAGATTTTACTGTTATCTCCGATGAAATGTTGAAGAGCAAGGTGAGAGAACGGAGATTTGTTAGCACTGATCATATTTCCTCCCTGGGTGGACTCACAAAACAGCAAGGACTAGGGAAAAGAGAGAATTTTGAGTGGCATTCAGCTGTATATTTAAGCATGAATCATCCTCCGTCTATTGCAAAGCCTCTTTTTTTTTTTTTTTTTTTAAATGTAGCTGAATTTTCATGAAGGAATATATGAACTTTGGCTACAACAGATGTCATCCTGGAGGTTTTGGGGCTCTGTTAATATCTGAATGTAGCCTTAGTATAATAGGCAATATTAGGCTTTCATCTTTCACCACTACTAGCTGTAAAATCCAGAGCAGATGATCATTAGCATGCATTACTTCAGAGAGGTACAGCACTCAGTGAGTCAGGGTACAGACCAAGAATTAATTGTTGAAGGAATTCAAAAATAATCCATTGAAGAACAGGCGCATTCGAGAGTATTGCAGTCTGTCCAGACTCCAAAGAGCCAGCGCACAGTGAAGACAGCCGCGGTAGTGTGTTCCCCTAAGGCTTCCCTGAAGGGATGCAGGGAGAATCTCCTGGGAATGCAGTGGCCAGTGGGAACATGGCTGGGGTCTGCAAGGGAAGGTGTGGAACTTTGGAAGTTCTGGCAATGTGCTGCAATGGGAGCATGGAGGGTGAGGTGGGACTGTGGCAGCTTCCAGCTCCGGGCTTGAATTTCCATAAGAAAAGGAGCCCCTCACTGGGCTGAAAATGGCCGAGGTGGCTGCCGGAGATGGGAGCAAGAGCTGGGCAGAGCGCAGGTTGCTGGAAGCACTTTTTAACAGGCTGCTGAGGAGCAGGCTTCAGTCTTCACAACCTGCCAGTCTGGACTGAACCCCCCACAGCAGGGCGGTGGACCGTGGGACGTGCGTTGCTGGAAACACATGGAGAGATGCTGAAGAGGCCGTCCGTGCTCTGTGGCAGCATCCTCAGCCAGCACCCAGCTCCCTGGGGGCTACGGCTGAAATGGAACCTTTTGGTAGCTCCCTGCGCAACTGCCCTGCTGAGCTTGCCTTCAAAACATTTAAATCTCTCCCGAACAACTGTCTTGGTGGCAGAGCCCTAGCCTCTGCCGCGCTTTCTGGATGCTGGGAGTTCTTTGTTGCTATTATTATTCACCCTGCCCTTTACACAATGCCAACACTGCTGCTGATCTATCTGCTATATTTCAGGGCTTTTTTCAAGACCTCAGTTTCCTGTGAGAATATTTCTCACTGATTTACGTGGGCTGTAGTGGAGCAGGCCATCAGGGACAGAAATGGCCACACAACTGGCCTCAGCCTGCAGGCTGCCGAGCGAGCTGTGCTGTAAAAATATTTATTAAAGAGCTCCCCCAGAGCTCTGGGGTTTGGAGGGAGGAAGGACAGACTGTTTCTCTCTTCACCCAGAGTAACTGTAGTTGTCCAAGCAGCCAGGATTTCTTACCGCTTTCTTTGATTACATCATCACTCTGTAAAGAAGTTCTTTTTGACAACTGATTGTAATTTTCTTCTGCTAAATTTCCACAAGTTCCTCCTAACTCTCTCCCATATTGCAGCATGTGTGTGCTCTCCAGACTATGCCAGGAGTAAGTTTCTGTTGCTTTCACACCTTTTGTAGCTTGGGGAAGTCACAAAAAACAACCCAGACCAAAACTATCTGAAACTAGACTAATTTAAAAGCTCAGATTCTGCCATCATGCTCGTACCCAAACAAAAAGTGCGCCTGAAGCCCATGCATCAGCGGAATTGATGGACAGAAGATGCTGTGCCCAGAACAGATCACAAGTAGTGCCCCTCAGCTGGCTCCACGGTTGCCTCCACTCAGCAGACTCCCCTCTGCTTTGCTCAGAGTCCTGGTGCGAAAACTTCTCACTTTTTGTTTACTAGCTTGGCTCTAGGAGATGCCTACGGGTAAGAATGACAATTTGGAAGATGGAAATTGATTTGGTCGCTGTATCCTGCTCTCAGAAAGCAGAGGAGTGCTTCACATTGTGTTCACCCCATTAGCTAAGAATACAAGATTATTTTTTTTTCCATGGATTTTGTGACATGCAAGACCACAGAAATGCCCTGCTGACTCCTAAACAAGGGTGAGGAATGGGCTGTCCTTGAGCTCTTGCCAATGGGACAGGGAGACCTAGGGCAGGGGAAGATGTTTTCTCTGTTTTCTGTGTCGCTAATGATTATTTCTCTGATCTGGAAGTCCAGGTTGCCAGATGTTTCTGGTTCCCCTGTTAGCAAAACATAAACTTTAGAGACAAGTTTGGCCCTGCCTTAAAACCAAACAGGAGCTTTAAAAAGAACCTCTCAGGTTCTTTCCCTGTCTAGTTGGAGAAACTAGGCACTTCTGGAAAGGAAGGTTTTCATTTGTCACACAGACTTAATGACTAAGTACAACAGTAGAAGCAGGGGGTTAAATGATAGACTATTTACTGGTTATCATTTTCACAAACTATAACTAGTTGACCTTTTTATTGCCTTTCTAAGAGGTTCCTGCCCCATTTCTGCCCCCTGCCTCCTGGCCACAGGTCTCTGTCCTCTCAGTCGTGTCAGAGACTGAATCGATGATCTTTTTGTGGCCTGTCTCTAACAGAGGGGACAAAAATCTCCTCCCCTTGTGGGAAAGGATAATAACTGGCAGTTACTGTTTGTGCCTAATGCATTACTGCCCGAGCAGTATTTACAAAGGTAACAGCCCTGTCTGAAGCTAAAGCAGGGGTACAGCTAGAAGTAACAAAAGTCCTGTCGTTAGAGTAAGTATATTAAGAAGTTGGTGTCCATTCAGTTGTCTCTTTGTGGCACAAAAGACCAAGTGCTAAGAGAGAGAGAAGAGCTGTTGTATGTTATTTACCGATGATAAACTCTGATTGACTCCCTTGGTCAGCAGTTTGCAAAAGAAGGTCTGTTGTGCCATTCAGAGGACCTATGGAGGCTTTGGTACCTGCCCAGGCTACAGGACAAGGAGAAGTCTGATCCTGCCCCTTAATCTGACCCATACTAGCTTTCCCTTTCCATCTCAGTAGCTGGGGTATCTGTGCCATTCCCCTGCCCCTTGCTATTGCAGCTTCTCTCCACCGTGTGAACAAAAGGGAGGTTCACACACCCCCAGAGGTGAATGGAGGTGGGACCACCATCTGGAGACCCTCAAATCCTTCCAAAGGGTTTGAAGGTCTCCAGACGATGGTCCTAGCTGATGGTCCCAGCACTGTTGTGGGACAGAAGTTCAAAAGTTGCATTTGGGCTGGGAGGGGATCAGCAGCCTGCTCCAGGGCCATGGTATTTGCCTTACAAAATAGTCACAGATGTGGGTTATTTTCTGCTACTAACTAGAAGAATAGTTTTAAATCTACGTGTCACTCTCCCGTTTCTCTTTTAAGAGACAGTGCTTATTTTTAGAAGAAATTACTCACAAACAGTAGGTTTTCCTGGTCATATCCGCTGATAGAAATGTCTGTATTGCAGATGGCAGCATGTCTAATTCTCGTGAGACAAATTTCCTGGAACTGAACAGAAGACAAAGTGTGAATATCACAGCATCATTTAAGTAACCATGCCTGTTTAGCAGAAAATCAGTCAGCAATACAAAACAATTTTTTAAAAAAGCAGTGTCTCGGACATCCATTTCAAGTTGCATGTAAACAGCTCAATCTTTCTCAAGCTAGTTGTGGCTGCAGAAGCAAAATCGGGTAATGAAAACATGGTTTTGAACCGGGAATTAATGAACAAGTTGCCCAGTAATCACAGAGATGTTTTTTCACTGGCACAGCTAGACACCCTCCGGGTTTTTTTCCTTCTTGAGCCACTATAGTAATGAGACAAAATAAAAGCTATATACTTTTGGGGGGAATTACTAGCGCAGAAGTAGCTTGCAAGCCAGTGAACAGAAGAACAGGGTCTTAAAGGCCTCCTGTCAACTTTCTTCTTGTTCAAGCTGAGTGCACCAGGTACGAACTGTCATAGATGGGCAATCAACCAGAGAGAAACACTACAGCTCTAATAAGACACGATTATTAGTGAAAGGCAATGCCTGATGAACAAAAGTCTTTCAGATTAGCCTTTGCTACGTAAGGATATTGTTGGAAAAAAAATAAATTGTACAAACAAGTTGAGAAAAAAAAGTAGCAGAGAAATAGAACTGAGGGTTCGGCTATCCTGAGAGATCAGGAATATAACGCTGGCGTAAAACGTTTTTATATTTACCTTTAACATTGCTTGCTAACTACAAACTCGTGAAGAGTAGGAACTAAGAGTGCCCAAGCATGACCCATGCAGTTGAAAACAAAGTATTAGCCCAGGAGATGTATTTCAAAGTGATCTGCTTTTCAGTGGAAGGTATGTAGGGGGATTTATTAACATAAGAAAAAGGGAAAAAAGATAAAATTATGTCTGAGGTAGATATTCTTCATATCTTTAATCCTAAGGTGATTCTAGAATCTAGACAAAGCCCATGAGCAAAGAATAAAAAAAACTCATTAATTTTTTTTCCTCTCTTCATTTTTTCCTCTCCATCTGCCCTTCCCACCCTCCCTCACTGTTTAAGTCAAAAGAAAAATAATCTGCATAGACTGATAAAAAGACGGTAAAGACAGAAGCCCCAAAACTCAGCCAGGAGACACCGAGACCTTCTCCCTTACAGAACTCAACACAGGATGATGGAGGGAAAGCTTCACTTCTTTTCCCGTCTCCATTTCAGCAGATTGGGCATCTGCCCTTTTAATCCAGCTTTCATTTAGTGGAAGGGGCCTGAAACATTTCTTCTTTAGTTGCTCTGCGCTGTATCCTTTTCCCATCCTGGAAAGCAAGAGGCATTTGGGATACCACAGGGGAGCAGGAGCACTCCCAGTACATGCATGATAAATAGTAAAAGCTTTTGGCAGTGCAATCTGCCAGTAGAGGAAATAAAACTTACGTATATTTATGCAAATCAGTATATTCAGCACAGATAATACATGAACCAAAGACTCTGTTGGCTTTGTGAGGTTTAGTGTAGGTGGGTGGAAGGTTCCGCTGTGCCTGCCATAGAGCAGAAAGGCTAGTGACTCTGGGAGAGAAGGGAGGTTGGATGGACTGAACAGGGTGGATGAATCACTGGGGCATGGCCCTAGGGAAAGCCAGGCATCTCAGGGCTACACTACCAGGAATGCAGTGCTGCCTGGTTAGGCATGGGATAGACGCTGCTATCATTTCTGTTACCTAGTCCAATAAAGGAGATGATAAACAGCTTTTTTAAAATTTTTAGAATTATTCATATTGCAAGTTACTAAACAACAACTGAGACCGCGTGGAATACATAGGAATTGTATGAGGCTGAAGTTATTGCACCTTTCTCTGCAAAATGATTTCAACATCCCTCATACCGTTTGAGTTATGTCCTCTGTCGCTACAGTGAATTGCAAACGTTTGTAGATGTCTCCCTCCATACATCTGTGCATATATTTGTTTATATAAAAGAACCATCTTCAAATGAATTGCTGGCGTTCAGCAGTTTTGGCTATGGGCTCAGACTAGAAGGCTGGTGAATCTAAGACAGGAGAAGAATTCATGTTTTTAAGCATGAATCTCTCTTCTGTGTGTTTTCTATGACTGGGATATCTCACAATTTAACACACTGTATTCTCTGTGGGGTGAAGGCTGGACAAGAGAATACATGAGGGTTGTTCAGCCTGGAGAAAAGGAGGCTGAGGGGAGACCTTATTACTCTCTACAGCTCCCTGAAAGGAGGGTGCAGAGAGGCGGGGGTCAGTCTCTTCTCCCAAGTCACAGGCGACAGGACAAGAGGAAATGGCCTCAAGTTGCGCCAGGGGAGGTTCAGATTGGATATTAGGAAAAATTTTGACACCGAAAGGGTTACTAAGCATTGGAATGGGCTGCCCAGGGAAGTGGTTGAGGCACCATCCTCGGAGGTATTCAAAAGACGGGTTGACATAGTGCTTAGAGACACGGTTTAGTGATGGTTTTTGTCAGAGTTAGGTTGATGGTTGGACTAGATGATCTTAAAGGTCCCTTCCAACCTGGACAATTCCATGATTCTATGAGAATAATCCCTCAGTGCCTGAGCAAACCACAGCCCGCAGCCAGGAACACGAAGGATGCCTGGTCTTCGTTCGGCCCGCCGGCTCTCCTGGAAGAAGAATATTAAGTCAACAAACCACCAGCTCTGAGGGCACACTGTCAGCTTGCACCTTTAGCACTACTCCAGTCACTTTAACAGAAAATATCCTATCCAAGCCTTCTGGATTGCATATAAGGAGAAGGATCTCTTCTGACCAATGCAATTCATCACCATCAGAAAGAATATATATTAAATCTTATCTGGACAGAAGCACCAACTGCAAAAACCTTTATAAAATTCCTCTTTGTGACAAAAAGAGCACATTACCTCTTTCCAGTCTCTCGTATTTCTGTACTTTCCCCCTGCCTCTTTCCCAGGCATTAATTCATCCTCCAAAGGAGTTGGCTTTACTCAGCGTTGCCTCCACTGACCCACACAGAACTATGTGGCGGGCAAGTTTCAGGAAGGAATTCCTAACTTTTGATAAAAGTTTGCAAAAAGAAGAGGGAATGCCTTTTCATACTTAAAATGTGAGATGTCCCGGTCATAGAAAACATCAAGAAGAGAGATCTATGCTTAAAAATATTAATTCCTACCAGTCTCAGGGAAGACAGAAATCATTTTCTTTGACTTGCACTGACCTCTTCCCCTCTCCACACGTGATAGATCCATTTCCACGTTCTTGCAGTCATTTGAAATAAAGGTCCCCTCTTTACTTTCCAAAAGGCAGAAAAACAGCAACCGGCTGATGCGTACGCAGCCTATTTTCTTTGCTGGACCAGGTCTATGTACAGGCAGAGCAGAGCCCCTTCCCACAGCCTCCCCTCCGCCGCCTCTGCCGAGTCTCATCCATGGCAGGAAGGGCTGCATTTTGCCTCCCTGCCGAAAAGCCTCATGTTTTTTATGGAAATGGCAAACCCAACCCGTGGCACTTCCAAGGTCAGTGTGTCTCACTGCTCTTATATAAATAAGATATTACAAGGCACCCTTTCTGCAGCAGTAGCACCTCAGCTAGTCCACAGGTTACCTTACTGTGCATTAATCATCCGTGCTTAAATTCCCCTGGCAGTTTGCATCATTGTGTGACAGTCTCTGGAAATGAAACCTTTAGTGTCAAAGCGGCCCCGAACAACCCTCCGCACACCTCCGGTGAGCGAATCTGAATGTTTAGCAAGAGGAGTGACTGCAGAGTTTCTCTCTGACTCCCCAGCCCCAACAGCTACTGTGAAAATTAAACAGGCAGCACAAAAGACCCATGAGTAATGCTGCACATAGTTGCCATAAGGATAATAGCTGGCATTTGAGTCTCATTGGCCAGTTCAGGATAGCATCCGCGAGGCCAGAGAGGTCGCCATACCGATCCCAGGATTTAGAAGTGAGATTAGAGGCAGCTGTTCTTTTATCAGTGTAAAGATGAAAGCTCAGGGTATAAAAATAAAACACAACTGATCATCCCTCTCCTTGGAGGCCGTAACCAACTTCAGCAGCAGCTCTTGCCTCAAGCAGCAGTGGTGGCATCATGGTGTGCCCACGCTGCCTTTGTGGGGGGACATCCCTCCGCCCTGTGTGGTGGCTGCTGATGTCTTCAGGGGGACCTTCCGGCTGCCACTGTTTTGCAGCTCCCTGGAAGAATGTGTGCTGTGGGGAGGGGACAGCTGCCCCTACAGAAAGCCTTTGTTTGGAAGAGCTCTGCTATTGAATAAACAGCCACGAACACTGTTTGGAGCTGAGATGAAGGGCACTTGCTTTTGTTTTAATTTCACGGCGTCACTTCTCTGTAGTAAAAAGCATCCATGTAACTAGCAAGCTGGGGAGAAGCATCTTTCATCTTGCTTCCAGCCTCCTCATCAGAGATGAACAGAGTGGGGGCAAACCGTCCCCCACCCGAGGTGATTTTGCCTGAGTCCTCAACACCAGTGGACAGCCACTAGACCACGGAAATGCTGAAAATTGGGCCGTATGGGCCAGAGCAGACATGGCTTTCCCTACAAAAACCAAACAGAAATTGAACTATTAAAAACCTAAGTTGCCTTCATGCGGGCGAGCTGTTTTCTTTAGAGCATAATAAATCAAAACTGTCTCTACAAGCCATCTCTGTATGAGGAGATGAGAACAGAATACAAAATTTGGGAGAAAAATTTCAAAACCTTAATCCCAAGAAAGAGTACTCTTAACCACTGCTTATAATTTCTGCAGTATTTCATTAAACGTTTATTAACATGGCACTTGTTTAGAAAGATCAGATTATTCAAACCAACATAGCATGAAAATTTGTCTTCTCTGAAAAATGTTTTCCCTCTCTGAATATATTAGATCGCCATCATCAAGTTGCACATTGAAGCATTTATTGTTGGCCCTTAATGTCTGAAATGTTGGGTTACATGTACCCTCCTAAGGCCACCCCTTGTCCTGTATCACCATACTTTTTCGTCAGCAGATCCCCCTGTTAATCATATGAACCAGTATGCTGATATAAGGCATTCTGCAAACATAGATACGAAGCTAGAAAGATTATGAATATCTAAAAGGAATCATCTTTGGGAAGGGACCAAGCAATGAAAAATTTCATTCCCCAAAGCGATTCCATCAGAAAGTTAAGAGCCCCTCGAAACCGTGGACTTTAATGACACCTTCCCAAACTACTGATTTGTTTTATGTACAGTCTGATCACCTGCCTTGAGAATGCATCAGCACTAGTCACAAGTCATAAATATTTTACTGTGTAACTGGGAAGTGCTGGTTTTTAGACAACTCAGTTTTAGACAACTCAAGATTACCAGATTTCTAGGTAATTGACTTTCTTTTGGTTGGCGCTTAAGTAATTTATTAAAACAAAGATGGCAGGAGTGTGTCAGGTAATTAAGAGAATAATACCTAAATCCTCCTTTTGGTTCAGCTCTTACTCTGGTCTTCATTTACTTCACTTCTTCTGAAAAATCATCAAATCTTTAGTTCACAGGTTTAATGGTATGCACACTGACATGGCTGAAGTTATATATTTGATCATTTTGTAACGCTCTGGAGCCCTCTGCCCTGCCGTTGTTGGACACCCCCCCAAAAAAAAAACTCCAGTACTTTCTATAAAATACTGGGAAGGTTTGTGGAGTGTGTGTTAATCTCTGGTCTGAACATCAGGACAAGCAGAAAACAAAATGAAAACGTCAGGAGTGAGGAATCTCAGTCCCTTAATTCTTCATAGTCTCTTTCTTGCTCGTAAATTAGATTTATCAGAGTGCCTGGGTATGTAAAATATACATGAAAGGAAAGTCTCCTAATGGGATCAGCAATTGTAATCATCCTCTTTTACTTATTGCTTTCAACTAGTTAGAAAATTGCAGGCAGAAGAACAGGACCATTACTAGAGGACCAGCAGATCTGCTGCACTTTTTGGCCATGGCGGTAGCTGTATTACAGCCAGGGAGAGGTACCGTCACGAGAAGCAGGGGATCAAAATGTGCTTTCCATTACTTTGGTCCCTGCTCAATTCAGTGACCTTGTGCGGTTTAAACAGAGTGAAAATCTCAGCGCTTTGTATGCACAGCAGGTACCAAAAAATGTACCATAAACCAGCTGAACTCGCCGGGTTTGATTACCACTTGCATATTTATGCAAATCGTCCCCATGACTTCTGGGGAAGCGACACAAAGCAGAAAGGTTTCCTACAGTTCGTCTTGGAGGGAGGGGGGTTCTTGCCTAATCACCCAGGATAGGTGAAGATACCAAAGCGCTTGCTGACAGTGGGACACATCCTCTTTCCCCCTGGACTCTGCCTGCCCTAATGAGTGCCTGCCCTAATGAGTGCCTGCTTGCTCTCTCTCTGCAGAAGATGCTCTTCCCCGTGCTAAACAGCACATTTAACACCGGCACTCACCCGGAGCCTAGGGAACATCAGCTGTATGCTCTACCTCAGTTCCTTTCCTGCCAGGTAGAGCGGTATATGTGATCGAGACTGTGCATCTTAAAATAGCACGGTGGAGACGGTGCTGCTCAGCACCCTCCAAAGGGTAGCTAATTGCCACGGCAGCCCAGCACGGCGGCACACGCCAGGGACCTGCACTCTGCAGATTAGGAATTCGCACACGTGGGGAAGAACATGGGGGAGAAGGACAGCAAGAGGCAGCGATAAAGAAAAAGAAGATCAAATCAGACAGGCAAACAGGGAGAGAACAACCAGTAGATAGAGTTAGGAGTGTCAGGGATGAAGGCAGCAGCTCCCAGAGGATGCGCAAGCGTTACAAGCTGGGGGACAAAGAGTTTGATTTCTCCTTGCTTGTACCAGCTACTGCTGCAGGCTGATGATCCTGCTGGTGGCAATGCACACAGTGGGCACTGAAGAAAAAGACCAGAAGACCAGCCTGTTCAGAGATGACAGCACACCCTCCAATCCAAGAGAGGACCTCCAAGCAAAATGATGGCTTTCAGTGAGAAACAGATAGGCCAGGCTGCAGGAAGAAACTAGGAAAAATGACAAGTACATCTTCAGAGCCTCAGTAGGAGTCACACAGACCCACCTATGGCCAATCACCAACCTTCATGCCCTGAATGAAGGCAGATGAGCCACCCAGAAAGCCTTCAGACACACCATGCTTTGAGTGTGCATCCCCTCTGGGCTCAGGAATGAGGGCGCACACCCCTTGCAGGCTTTGTTCAGCCCAGTTATTGGGTTGAAGTCTCTCGAGACCAGGATTGATCTCCCAGAACTCTGTGATTTCCTGCTCATCCGTCCCATACCCACCACAGCATGTTCAAAGCATCTTGTTTGAGAATCTTTTCTCACCTGCCTTGTCAAAGATGTGCTGAACACACTCATGATGTTACACAATGGCATAACTAGACCCTCACTAATAAATAATAGTTTGGCACATAGTTAGTATTAAAAAGGGCATAACTTCCAGCTTCAGTCCATTTCTGACACGTAGTATTTGTATTCTTGTGTTCTTGAAAAGCACAATCACAAAACTTCCATTATCTTTCTACTGAGTAAGCCATCATTTTGTTCAGATACAGGCAGTGGAGTAGGCGATGAAGATGTCTGGGTTTCCAAGGAGTTAGCCCTTGAATCAGTGTCTCGAAGAAACAAGAGGCCTGAACAGCTAAAAGTTCTCCCCTAAAATCACACTTTGAGAAGCCCTGACCGATTTTGCTTTATTACAGTGCTTTGCAAGGGTGAAATTAAGCTGCATAAGCACGATGGAGCAGGGAAGTTCAGCCTCACTGAAGAACTCCCCCACGCACCTGTTCTTGTAGAAACGGAGAGAAAGCTCTTTTAAGAGATGAAATACAAATCTGAACATGACATCATCAGAAGCACGGGCTGTGAGCAGGTTACGGTTTCCTAGCAACTCCTGCAAGCAGCTCGCTTCAGCGGCAAAGCATTAGGGTTTAAGTGGCAGCCGGGCACCTGGCTGCAAAGCCCTGCTCTATTCATCAGCAGAACCCGGTGTTCAGTGGCAGAAATAGAAAAAACAAACACAAAAACCAACCAAACAAAAAAAAAACCAAAATAAAAAGAAAAAAATCTGGGAACATTATATTAAAGACCTCCGTTGCAGCCTGCAAAGCGAACCTCTTTGGGGGCCCACCCTGTTGTGGTACTGCATGGTAGATGACAGGCTTTTCCTCCAACAGAGTCCACTCTGAAAGGCAAGCTAGGACATGGTGGCAAGACAACCCGGTAAGAGAGTACAAGAGTGTACAGTGTCTGACGGATCTGCAAGGGTTGCTTTCAGATGACACTGGATGCCGATATCCATAAATTCCCCTCTGCAGCTCTGTATTGATCCTAATCGCGTGTGCCCAGCTAATGCACATGTTCTAGGAAGGCAGCTGGTTTTAATTGGGAGACTCCAATCATGGAGGAATCGAGCATCTCCTGCATTCTGCGGCAGGGCATCTGCAGGCTTCCCTGGCAGTGGCTGCAGAGTCTCCAGGAAAAACCAGTGCAAAAAAGGCCTGAACAAACCCACTACCAGCACAACCGCTCCACAGACTTCAAAGCCATCACCACTGACTTGGTCATGTGAATTATATATTTATTTGTCTTCACATTTGCAAGGAAGAACCGCATCTCTACTTGCCTTTCCCAACCCACGTTGGCGTACCCCGAACCATTCGCGTGGTCAGGATTTCACCCAGGTTTGCCACATACCTTGGCGTCTGCAGAGAAATGAGACACCTCCCGTTTCTACGTGTCAGTGTCCAAACTGTCTCATTTGTGGGAGAGCTAAGAGACAGGGAAAGTCTGCAGCAGATAAGCGGTGAATTGACAGCAGTCTATACTCAGTAGCTGAGGAAACACAAATTGTGTGAGCATGGTGTAATGCAATATATGATATTATTTATAATCTCATCAGGCTTTTCAAGTCTTCAACTGCTTCCTCTTTAGATTGTCATAGATTTATTTCTAGATGAGAGTCACAGCTTCTATTTGATGTTAAGATGCTTTTTGTTTTTCCTGTTAAAACACTGCAATTCTAGGAAATGCACCTATCACTTAGGTGTCTAGCCCTTTTGATGGACTGTTCTCAGTCAATCCTTTCATTAAGAGAGGTGAGCCGTGATGTTCCTTCTGGCAATATTTTCATCACACTCTCCTCTCCTGCAAGCCTGTCCTCTGTTGCAGGATATTGCAGTCTTGATTAAGATAGGGCCCGTGATGGGGTGATAAACACGGGTGTAGATAAACCCCCCAGAGCAGGGCAGAGCAGCAGGGAAGAGCAACCCTGGGGAAAGGGGTCCAGGCCCACTGGGGGACCTGCTGACACTGCTCCTGCTTGCTCACAGGTCTTTGGAGACCACTCGTGGCTGGCATACATGGGTGTACCTCCCTGTAAGAGGACAGCTTTTTAACTTTGCAGCAGTACCTGTATTTCTAAGCTGCATCATTACAGGGCTCTGGTCGGCTTTCTTTGGGAAAAAAAAAAAAAAAGAAAAAAAAAAAGAAAAAAAAAGAGGGATTTGCTCTACATCTACAGATGTTACTCTGTCTACTGCTTTGGCATTAGAGTATCTGAAAAAGCTTAGTCCCCCCAAAAAATGTTACAGAGGTTTATACGAACAGTCTGAGGCCCAGGAGCGAGGCGAGTTATTCATGAACACACTGGCTAACCTTTACCAGTTTTCTTCTTGTTAGTAGCTTCGTAGATGAAAATACAGGAGCTGATGTCAAGGAGCAGGTGAATGGTCCATCCATTACCATCTCACTGGTTCTTCCATTCCCCAAGACTGTAGAGGAAGATGATGAAAAAACAAATAGTAAACAAATAGGAGATTTGCCTGTTGGCAGGGAAGGGAGACTACTTCTTATCTTTATGCTAGTAACTTGATTTCTCCAGAGACACAGAAGCTTATAACCTTACATTAGATGGGATAGAGAAAATATTAAACGAATACTTTAATAATTTATACAAACATCTAATCCTTTTTATAGCTTTGCTAAGTTTTTGGCCTCAATGGTTATTGTAGGAGGTTAACTGTAGTCTCTATAAAATTACTTCCTTTTATCAGATTTCAATTTGTTGCCCTTCTGTTAACATCTTGTTCTTGTGTTATATGAAAGACTAGAGAGCAGCACCCATTTAACCTTCTCCACGATGTGCATGGGGAGGGGGGGGATACGACTCTTGTCACGTCCTTCTAATCCATGCCCTCTCCAGGATCAGCGTTGCCAATTTTCTGGCAAATGCTGTTCCTGTGCGCCAAGGAAGCCTTTCAAGGTACCAGCTTCTCTTTTATCTGTCATGGTTCTTCCAGTGTGGTGGTCAGAGCTGCAGGGCACTTAGGGAGGATGTGCCATTCCAGTCTCACAGTTTAATGCTGTTGGGGCATCTAGTTCTGCTCAGCTGTTTCGGGGAGAACTGGCTTCACCTGGTGAGGCTGGCAGAAATCTTGCTTCACTGAGGAGCCCATGCAAAGAAAAAAGCTACAACACAACCTTCAGCAATCCCAGAGAGGAAAGGGACTGATTGTTCTTCAGCCTTCCCCTTTTCTTTTCAACAAACTCTTAGGAAGGAGTAGGAGCTGCTAGAGAGATAACAAGAATAACAAAAATCCCTGCAGTGCAAGATGTGTGGAGGCTCGGAGAGTCGTGGTACCATCTGTGCCTGTCTATTTACAGCCAGAACAACTAACGCCCAACTAATGGTGAAGAGAAGCAGAGCATCATGTCATGGAGACAGCTCTCTAATCTTACATAAAAGCAGCTTTCTGAAAAGCCTGAAGTGTTCAGATGGAGAGAGGAATGATCACAATTTACACTTAGGAGTGCTTATTTATGGAATGGTGGAAACACCTCTGTTTCAGCCACATCCTTTGAACGATCTTCAGCCGAGACTCCCAGACAAGCTTGGCCAGAGCTTTTTCAGCAACACAAAGTTTACTACACACAAAACATGGCGTTACAGATAGAGCCGTAGTTACAGAAAAAGATCAGTAATGAGGGGAAAAGCAAGTACGCTGTGGAAGCAGCCTGCTTGTTTTGATTTAAAAAAAAAGATTTTTGTGTTTGGTACAGCTTCTGTGTGAAAAGAATCGGTATTAGTTGAAGGGAATAAATGAGCTCTTCCCTTCATACTTTTCAATGAAAATATGTTTTGAAAACATATATGTTTAGGCTGCAATTTTAAAACATAATTTTTGAAATAAAAGGAAAACGCAGAGTTAAATCCACTGTGTTTACCTCCATGGTGTTGTCCTCAGGGATAATTCTAGACCCTGTGACTCAATTTGACTCCAGCAGGGAAAAGAGATTGGACTGGAAGAAAGTACTGTTTTCAGGTGAAACAGTTGCAGGCAATTATCCACCTAATGAATGGAGCTGGGTGCACAGGGAAGGGGCAGGGACACACTATGTTCTGAAGCAGGAGACACACCTGGGGAAAGGAGAACTTGGGGACCAGAGAAAGTCCCAGATGAAAGAAATAAAAGGTAGAAAGGAAGGAAAAAGCATTTGGACTGGGGAAGTCTCTGTACAAGGGAAGACAAGTTCTATGTCTATGGTTTAAAAAAAAGTATATAGAAAAGAAAATTAGGTTTCACTTAAACCGCAGCTTCCAAGGAACTGATAATATGTAAAGAAGTCTCTAAAAATCAAAGACTTTTTTGGATTCATAAAATGTATGAGTTCAAGTGCTCAGCTTTTGCCATTGGAAATTTTAGATGCTAAATAAACATCCAGCTAAGTAATATCTAAAGTTATAAACACTACCAGAAAGGGTGCTAAATTTGCTCGCTGTTCTGTCTCCATTGACTTCAGCGGAGCAGGTAATTACTCTCTCTGTCCCTTTATGGTTTTTTTATTCATTTACTTATTTCAGAACAGATACCTAGACCTCTGAACACTCACAAAAGTATAATAAAAAAGGAATAAAACCCACAATACAAGAGAAGAACAAATGGTCACCACAAAGACGGGGTACACTTAAATATAATAACAGCCCAGTGGAGAGAGGGAGTGAGCCATTACCATCATCCTATCAAAAGTCCTGGAAGAAAAGATGAGTATTCAGTGTTATGTTTGCTCACAGAAACAGACTCCTGCAAGAGGTTGGTCTTTTTCCCTTCTGATTGTCAAGTTCCAAGGGATGAAGGAAAAGTATCTCATTTTTCTGATAAATTGTGAGGCTACAGAACTGTTCTGTGACCATCCAAACCACTGCCTCGAAACATCTCTGGAGAACTTCCACCAGCCTCTCAGAACTCTAATACGTACAGCCCAAACCTGCTAATTAACAAAAGTGCCTCTGAAGATTGTACCACCAAATAGATGCAAATTATGCCTCTAATTTCTTTCTTCATTACATTCCTTGTTTTCCTTTGATGCTGTAATGCCTTTTTCTCCCCATGACAACACACTAGCAATGACTGATAACATCTTGAAAGTAATTGCTAACATTTGAAATTTTATTTTTCAGCTTTAGTTTTGTAGGGACTTTTCTTTGACCATGTCTGGGGTTTCCTCCTAATCCTGCTTCAGCTTTCTCCAATCCTCCAGGAATTGATTCCCCTTTTCGCTGGAATTCTAGCACTCTTTGCTCGTTCTCTGCGCTTTTTTGGCCAACTATGGCAAATAGTTATCAGACCAACTTATGATATTTGTAAAAGCAGAAATGACAGCAAATCTAGTGGAATGGAAGCACGGCTACATGGCCTCATCCTGTATAGTTTGTGAGGCATTTATGCCCAGCTACTCTATGATATTTTAGGTAAGAAATTCCCTTTGACATCAGGGTTGCCTAAATAACTTTGAGGAAGTGGACCTCTGACAAGGATGCCAATGCAACTTGCCTGTACTAAAAAGAAATGTATGTTTGTTAGAAAAGGAATGGAAATAGAATTAAACGCCCCAGCAGCTAGTCAAAAATAAGTTTCTTTCTACAGATAATAAGGACATATATATATCAGTATATAGATATGAATATTACACATTCTTACAAAAACAATACGATTTTTTTATCTTTATATATGTCCTATAGTTGTTGGGTAGCAACAACATTTTCAAAACTTACACAACTTCACACAAACCAAACTCCTAATAATAGGAAAATTAAGATATTTGGAATAATTTGATGTTATGTGAGCTATGAAAAGATGTCCTTGACTATTCAATTGTCTGCTTTTTACATATTTGCATCCTTGGCAGCCATACATTTGGCATCCAGCAAATTTCCCTACCTTTGGCACTTCTTGGTTGTTTCTCCTTTTGCAAGCGTAAGATAACGATAGTAAGCACCGGAAAAGTGCAGATTTGCACCTTTCATTTGTTAAAGTTCAAAATCAAGCTTGTTCCATAAAGGAAGCACAGGATGAACTGCTGTGGTGTAACTACCCAGATCCCACACGGGAATGTGATCAGAGGAACTGAATGTCCTACGTGGGCTAGAGCTAAAGAATGTTTCAAATGCAGACACTCAAATAGTGCTATAATTTGTCTACGGAAGAGGTTGTGAAGACATTCCTTTGTTTAATGGACCAGAATATACCAAGGATATGTTATAAATTTAGTAACACTGATTTAGGTTTCAGTGTACTGCCAAAAATAAGTATACCAAGTACTCTTAGAATGGAGAATGAAAATAAAGGCAGGACTTAATCTGATGGTAAAATGAGGTATTACTGAATCCATCCAACTTAACGATTTAATTGTTGAGTAAAAATGAAGTAATTGGTAAAATGTACACTAAATAAGTGTTTATGCATACCACAGAAGAGGTGAAGGCAAAAAGAGATGTCTTATTACACGAATCAGCATAAAAAGCAGCATCCGGACTGCAGAAAATCATCACAAAATTGTAGTAGAGATCCATTCAATGTTCAGCAAATCCCCTTAAATATTGGCAAACATTTCTGGGTCGTGCAAGTTTTCCTGAGTATAGTCATAAACACGTAATATGGTATGACCGCAAATCTCTCTCTTTTGGAGAATTATAGGAAACTAGTTACCCTACAGCACTGAGACCACAAAGGAAGGTTTTCAATTCATAGCACAACCAGAGGAAATGGGTAGGCTAAAAATAATAACTCAATCCTCCTTTCATTCTTCAGGCATCCCTTAAGAATGACATTTTGGGGAGGGGGTGTCATTCATACAGGGAAGTATTTGTCTTGTGTTAGAAAAACAGAATAAGCTCCTTAACTCTTCTGCATAGTCATGGAGGACTGACTTCAAAGAGGTTTTCTTTAGAAAAAGGGCCATTGTTTTTCTTCAGCTGTGTCAGAAACAGCCATTTTACCAGGTAATGGAGGCAATTCTGCTCATTGTAGACTGCAAGTCATTTATCTTCTAAAGGAGAAATGCCAAGGCCATAAAATATACATGTATATCTACACATACATATATATGCACACAGACATTCACCTGACAAACAGCTACCGTTCCTAGCTGCCCGTCACCACATCTGTGTTGGAGGTTGCCAACTGCCCCAGCTCTGCCAGTGGAAGGGACTTTGTGAATGCTCCCTCACCTGAAAAAAAAATGTTGGTGGGATGATCTTGCTTTTAAGGATGAATATAAGCCAATAGTCACAGCGCAGACCAAACAGAGCGGTGGGCAGAGAAACAGATGCCTCCAGGTGGTGGGCGGCTGCAAGCCCCAGGAGAGCCATGAGCATAATCAATGTTATCCTCGGGTGGCAACACCGGAGTCAGGAGCTGTGGGCAGATACTGGTCTCCTTGACACAGAAGATGATTGTGAGCTCCCTGTACAGTTGGCAACATCTTGACCACCCGACAGTAATGACTCTGTTTGGAAAACTTCTCCAAGTGAAAGCTGCAGCATTTGTACTTATCTATTAAATCAAGCTGCTGATCTCTCTATTAACAGAGATGGAGAACTTGCGTTCACATCACCACTGGTTCTGAATAAAAAGGGGCAATATCTAGTATGATATTCCACTCAGAAAAAGCATGTCATAAAATTATTGACATGTTTTTTTTCAAAACTAAGGTCTACCTACAGTGAACAGACAGGCTTTCATTGATTACCCTATCCTTTCATATTTTCCCTTCAACCAAAATCAATGTAATTTTAGATTTGATTCCTCTGGTTTGCTGTTTCCATTTTTTAAAATCCACTTTTATTACAACATGTGTTACCATGTAGGTTTCTGATTTACTAAACTATAAATAGAGAGATTTCCTTGCTGTGTCCTGTGCAGTTACGGTAATTGCTCAAGGTTGAATGTTTGGTGGTGTTAATGGGAACTCTGCAAGGTGATATAAATATACAACAGGAGAATCACAATGTAGGAAAATGTAGATGAGCCCATCAAGAAATGCATAAATGTAGGCATTAGGTTAGATAAAACTAAATATAGAATTAGATTATTTCTTCGTATCTGGTTCTGATGTGATACAAACAAGTGTATCCAATGGCAAATGCAAATTTGTGCTTAGCATTCATACTGTTTCCTCCTGTGAAGAAAGGGATTAAAGTTTAGGCGTGGGTCTAAAGAAAAAGATCAATGTATGGAAAGAACAGCCTGAATTCATTAGGAGGTTTGACATCAATGTTAGAGCATTAGTGAAGATGTCTTAGGTTTCACAAACTCTCCCCACATTCCAAGACCAAAAGCAGAGACTTCATAAAGCCATTTTGTTCATGAGATTCCTGTAAGCATTTGTATGTCTTTGATTGCATCCCATTGTGAGCCTTCCTTGAAGTTTCAGCTCCAGAAGTGCCCAAGTCTAAAAAATAGAAGTGAATTGATTACAGATGACACCTGCTGTTTACTCTCACCCTCCGAGTTTCACATACTCTCAAATAACACAAAAAAATATTAGCCAGTAAAAATGGCACAAAAATAGTACAGTTTTCCTTAAGAGATCTGCTTTACTTAAAAGACCCTGCATAGAAATTCTGCTACTCACAGCCGGTGCTAGACTCCGATTAGCAGAGAAGGTCTGTAAATCTGAAGCTAAACTTGAGATGAGTTTCTGAGGAAAACAGATTTCTGTTTACCTCATCTATAATAATAATAATTTCAAGCAAAACAGATCTGGGATGAGGTCACAGTCTTCACCCTACCAGAGTATAAATACCGTAAGTATTTAAAAAGCCCTTGGAAATCAGCTACCAGGTCTTTTATTTTCAGCAGGGAGAGAATTATATGCTGTTATTTTCTTCCTCCTCTCATGCCAACAGTGTGACACAAGGATGCCTACTGGTGCCACACCTGACTCAGAAGTGGAGAAGATCTGGTCCAAGCACATATAGTAACTGGCAACAGTGTGAGCTGGTTTACTTCTTACCTCCTCAGCCCCTTCAGTTTTCCCCTTCCTTTTATGATTTCCTAGAAAAGGGAAGCAGCTTCAGCTACAGCTTCATGCCCACTGAAAGTCTGCAAGTCTCTGGCCCTGAATAACTTTCTTGATGGGCAAAGATACAGGAGGGTCTTTGGCTCCCCCACCCTTTCCCCAGATTTTTTCATCTGACCCCTCTGCACCAGCAAAGCCATCAAAGAAAATGAAGCAACAGGAACTAATTAAGATCATGAGAGTTTAGGAAGTTTAGGAGTGAAAAATAATTTGATGGGGGAACAATTTGATTGGATTTAAAATTCTGCACCATAATGGGCTGTGTGGGGGTGAAAATTGCTACTGAATAGTGGGGAAGTAGCCAAGCAAGGAGAGAAGGTCCAGCACAGCCACAGGTATTTCTGCTTCCCACGTCTCCTGTGAGGTGCTTGCAAGGGAAGCCTTTTCTGCTGCTCCTGCAGAGCACATACATGCTGCAACTCATTGTTATTTTGACAAGGAGGTCCTCTTGCTGAAATCTTGCACACATCACGTTGACTCTGCACACAACTGCACCTCTGCATTTTCCATCCGTAAATTTACTAAATGCTACAGTGCTCCTGATGCCTTTCCTTCTGCTTAAGAATGAAATAGTTGGAGAAAAAAAGCTTGCCTTTCCAGTCAGCTCAAAATATTCTGTCATTTCTGGGAGAAATCCCCAGTCTGTACTAACCCCCAAGCTTCAAAATATAACAAAATAAATTAGCTCACGGTGAGCACTGTTTTGAAGTGAGTAGTTCATTATCTCCTTGCCTAGGGCAGAGGATTGACAAAAGGAAGAAAAGATCCAGATATTTTCTGGATTCTTCCTTGGGATAAGTTACAGCTTTAATTAAAAATGCTGCCTGGCAAAATGGCTGATGTGCACAGGCTCTGTTGATGCCCAGAATGGAAAAGTCTCCTTGAAGGAGAGCTATGCACATGTAGTCTATGTATTGCTTTCACTGTCTTGATTTGGAACAGTAAATTGGAAATATATATTTATTTCTTAACTTTTAAGGATAAATTCAGGATTGTGCCTCCCATTCAGAGAAAAAAAAAAACAAAAAACACTGCTAAAAAACCAACGAGCTCACTCCCTGTTCTGTTGGCCATGGTGGGCATTTCAGGTGCTGGTCCACCAGCAGCCCCTACATCACCAAGCGGCTCTTGGCAAGGCCACAGGATGAGACTCTGCCCTTCTCCCCCTTCCCCATGTGTACATCCAGCTCCACCTACGAGTCCCTCTTCTGCTCTGCAGCGTCGTTTGCAGCTGGGGTGAAAAACTTGTCTTCCCGTGCAGCCTAAACGTGTCCTCCTTTCAAGAGAGATTGGCTTCTGCAAAGAAACCAAACACCGGGCTCTGGGATAAACAAACCATTTGTCATGTGCAATATATGTATTGTGTTGATTTGTGTTGATTTGGGGATCATTTTCTGGGTAGTACAAGCACCCAGCTGGGAATGGAGAATGGGCAGCACAGTCCTGCTCACCTCGAGTGCTGTTTTAATAGAACCAACAGTGCTGTCGCCCAAAAGACCCCTGAAGAAATTAAATAACATATATGAGGCAACGATTGCTGTTTTTTTTCTTTCAAGAATGCCAAATGCATGTCTGATTTCTTAGTCCCTTGAAGTGTTTCAGTGATTTCTGTTCTAAATCTGCTTTGCTGCTATCACCTGTTTCTCCATAGATAATGCAAATAGGCACAACTCCTCTCTACTGGGGCAGGATTGCTGGTAACTTTCCAGGGCATTCAGGATGTAACGCTGATTCCTAGATTGATTCCCTCTGCTTATATACTTTAAAGTTTGCTCCCTGCAGGCAGTAGTGATTATGTTGGTGATAAGAATGCTTATTGCATTGGTTCTTCCTTTGCCTAGGAATGTATGTGTTAGTGGCCATAGACGCACAATGCATACTGGCAAATCCCTTCTAGTCACCAGCCCTCCCATCCCTTGAGCCTTACTGGTTCCACCTCCAGCAGGACATTGCTATCACAGAAGGTCCCAAGGTTGTTTCCAAAGCAAGACTAGTCCAATGGAGGTTTAAAACAATAGAAACTAAAATCTTAAGCTCACTTCTCATGAGATATCAAAAGTGAGTGTGGTATTGGATTGTATTCGCTTGCTTGGTCTGACAAGTAAGCTATAGGTATTTAATCTGCTGGATCTTCACAAGCTCAGGAGTTCCAGTCACACTCAACTCACTGTACTAAACATGCTAGGTGGACACAAACTATGTGGCCTAAGGCCAAATCCAGGAGACATGGGTACTGCAGACTGTTCCCCACTGTCACGGATATGTACTGATGAGGGCTCCAGAAAGGGCTGTCTTTCTGAAGGCCATGTCAGCAAATGAATGACAAGTGGATGACAGATACCTCTAGAGAAGCAATGGTGATATTAGGACCGGTAAATTCCTAACACAAGCATTAATGTTATACACTATACCCAAATTATCAACAGATCTGCTATACTGAGATGTCTTGCAAAAACTGATTCGGCCTTCTTACAGATACTGGCACAGGCTACTGCTTAATTGAGTCATTATTAGCAGTTCAGTGAGGGTGCGTTTAGTCACTCAGGTAGCAGCATTTTATCTAGCATTTAGTGCTTAACTAGAAAATCACAAATTCTTGACTGTAAACCCTGAAGGTGCCACAGATTATAAAATGGAAAAAATACAAATGGGAGGAAATATCAATTCAGTAAAATATGGCCTTCCAGGAACAGAATTTGTCTTGCATCTTAGTACAGTATTTCCACTTCATTTTTTGGCTTTTTACACTATTTAAGATAAAGAAATAGCATGTACTCATCTTTGAGGTATCAGATTATCCACAAGAAGATTTAACCTAACAGAGTTTTTTATACTCCATCAGGCACAGCTATTGCAGTGAAATATTGTTCCTTTCCATTCCCTAAGTCAATAGAAACGAAATACAACATATTCTCTACCTTCTTTTCAAAGGACAGACATAATTGATGCTATTTCCTTGAGAAAACAAAAAGTGAAAAGCAAAAAAGCTTGGCTTCAGATTCTCAGAGACACTTCACTCAGCCTCCAGAGTTCAATTCCGATAAGCTCAGCCAGGAAAGGGCTAACTGGCTGAAGCGTTATGGAGCAACATAAAAAACTCCGTTCATAACAAGCTCTTTGTATGATACAGACAGCTTTCATTTGGTGTGGGGCACAGATGACGCTGCAAAATGGTGAGAATAAAGTTCAGAAAAGTGCAAGACTGAAGGGTCAAATTCTTTGCTTGGGATACGACTCCAATTTATGCCAAAACCCCTTTAAAGTGGTAGAGCTACAGGATATCAGCAATAGCGCACGTAGCTTAAATTGTAATTTGAATTGAATCTTGGGGAAGAAAGTCAAGGAGCAGAGAGAAAAAAGTTCTTATTTCATGGGAGCATATTCCTCCATTTCCCCATAATTGCTGCCTATAAAGAGGCTCTTCCCATTTTTGGTCAGACAACTGCTACTTTGCTGAGCAATGCAGGTATTAAAGGCCCCTCCACACCTTCCCATTCGGCCCCGACAAAGCTTCATGTCACAACACACATTAAAAGTGGAATAAATACCACATGATAAAGTGTTCCAATGATACATCTGAGTGACTGTAAAAGCAGCGTCATCATCTTTAACCTATTAAACCCAGGAGGCTTCAAAAGGTACACTGAAGAAGGCTACTCCTGGCTCTGCCCCACTGCACCAGTTCTTGCCCTTCATCCTCTGCACTGGTGACGTAAGAGCAAGAAAGAGAAATCTCTTGTGGTTTGTCCATAGGATAATTACCTGAGCCTTAGGTGAAGCATGCAGAAAATATCCGTTTTCTTTATCGATTTGTGAAGTGGTTAGCTCCAGAAGGAATGGGACGGCTTAGATGATGTTTCTGGATAACCCAGGCACCGTTTTGCTGACTCCACTGGGTAACAGCTCAGTTGCTGGTTGTGTAACTCATTTTTATCCTGCCCAGCTGCATGCAAAGGTTAAAAAAGATATAATTAGTCCCCTTCTCTGTTCCCACCTCTGGCCCACACAAACCCTGTCTCTTATTCAACCTGTCACTGTTAGCAGTATTATCCAGGTCTCCTGAAAAGAGACAGCAATGAGAAAAATTATGGTAATTTAATTCAGAATGATCTTTCCTTTGTAGTTTGCACATTACTTTTGCAGATACATCTATTAATAACCTGTAGGAATCAGCTTCTATTTACGTAGCACTTCTCTTCCCAAAGGGTCTCTGAGTGCTTTGCTAACCTCAGGGATCATTTCATTCTTTCCTGACAAGCAAGGCTCAGTTGCACCTTTACGGCAAACTTCAGGCAAAGGATGGGGAGAGGGGAATGCTGAGCCAACCCACTCCTGCAGAGCTCTGCTAGAGTCCAGCAGAAGGTCTCCTGTCCCACGCAGGTATTGTTACTCCAGTGCCTGAGGCTCACTTTGTCCTTCTCTCCCTGCCTTCCCTCTGGCTGCACAGAAGGAGCTCCAGCAACCAAGGAGGTTCGCACTGACACTGTGTGGTGACACTCCCGGTTCCCGCTCCATCAGCACGGAGCTCATCTTGAGCAATATCTATGGTGTTAAATTAATTATTCATGCAATTTAATTAAGAAGTACTGGAAGTCTCTGGGAATGCTGGGGAGAGAAATCCTGCCTGCCTGTTACTGTTATTTCTCTGCAGGGTTTTGTTTTTTTTTTGGACTACAGGTGCACCTACAGGCACCACCAAGACTAGTTCTCACTGCGCTACGTGCTGTAGTGGTATCCACTCAGTTGTAGCTCAGTGTTGTCCGGTTAAAGGACAAAGAGGCAATAGGCACACATTGAAATACAACAGTAAATTCCATTTAAATATGGGTTTTCAAAGGCTGGCACACGTTGCCCAGAAAGGTTGTGGAGTCACCGGCCTTGAAGATACTCAAAACCTGACCAGACATGATCCTGAACAACCTGCTGTAGTTGACCCAGATTAGAGCAGGGGGGTCGGACAGTCCCTTCTAGCTCAAGCTATTCTGTACTTCTGTACACTTACAGGTAAAAGTTGGAAGGAGCAGTGGCAGAGCGAAGCACCTTGTTCTGTCCATGTTACCAGACAGGTTAACCAAAGAATTAGGATTCACTCCAGGGCTTATTCTGATGGCCCCTCCATCAGACCATGCTGGGGACAGAGTATGGAGGCCAAGGAACTGCCTCCCATTCAGAGCTCAGTTGTTACAATGGGCTTCAACATTGCTCAGTGGACATCTAAAGAGAAGTCTTCATGTGAACATAGTATTATCTATATATAATATGTAGATAGATGTGTGTATATGTATACATGGGGTCATCCTCAAGTATAGGCCTTCAACTCTTGGAAAAGTTTTTGTGGACTATCTATATATAAGAGCACTGCCAGAGTTATCATCCATAAGTTTTTCTAGTGCCTTTTGTAACTTCTTTGCAGCGAGCTGAATGGATCCAGGTGCAGTAATACTACAGGTATAGACAGCATTTATACAAACAATGATCATCTTCAGTGCGGAGCTCCTGGAGCTGTTCACTCAACGCTGACAGTCCCTGGGGGACTCCGGAGCAAATAACTTCCGTGAAGCAAATACTTTTTCAATGGATTTGACTTCAAAAGCAGTTTCTAGTAGCTGAAAAACCTGACCCAAAAAATTACTACTGAAATCACAGAGAACAGCATTATTTCAGCAGATGCCTGGCCATATTGCAATCAAATTTATGGCCTCAAACCTCTCCACTCTTATGTGTCTTAACCAGAAATAACTCTGTCAAAATCAACAGGAAGATGTTGATGTAAACCCTGTGTTCAGAGGAAAACCTGGCCTTTTGAATGAATTGTTTAGTATTCATATCCATACCTCTTTGTAGCCCTGGCACATTGGAAACAGTATATTAGGAGAGACAGAAGAATCTCGCCATCTGTGAGTGACCAAGAGTAAAATCTCTACAAAAGATCTCTCTAACAATGCTAACAATCAGGGAAGTGTTAGGTGTGTAAATGAGCCAAGGGCTGGTCTGCAAAGTTGGCACAAAATGTAGCTTTGTCCAGAACAAACCATTCTGTGACAATCTGCCACCTTCCAGTTCAGTTTTCAATGACGTAACCCTCTCAAGCTTTTACTTTTGTTCTGGTCTTGTGGAAACGCTTAGTTTAATAAAATACCACCACTTTTGATGTTATTGCTTGATACTGACTCCCGTATGTATTGTCTTCTGTATTTTGTATTAAGTAATATTAGATAATGTATAAACATAATATTGCAGATATGTGACATTTGAGACATTAATTCGATGCAAAGTCTAAGCAAAATTAATCAAGATAGTATGGTTGGCACAAACCATATTTTGTTATTGACATGATACTAGTAAGCCAACTCTTTTAAATCCATACAATAATAGCTTAGAAACAAATTTCTTTAGAATTTTGATTTCCTGAGGAATTTCACTTTTCAGTTCTACTTCAGAATGTTTTTATATTAGTGTTAGAATTGCCTGTGGAAGAGGCCTTAGTCCAAACCAGTTCTCATGATAATAAACAAGAATTTTCACAAGAGCAGCTCCACTGCCTTGAAACAGTTTTTGGACTTTGCCTTTGAAGGTGCCATTTTCAACCATACCTCAAACTCCTCTTTTCAGTAGTGACACAAGAAATCACAGTTCTGCTCCTGTGTCAAATCTCCTTCCAGTACAAAGGACTGTCAGAAGGCCTTCTGTGTCAGTTAAGCCTCAGGTTCAAGTTGTGTGGACAATTCTGCTTAAAAGATGTAATTTGCTTTTACCACTGAGGAAATCTTTATAACGCATCACATCAATGTTTGATGCTAAAGACTATTTTGAATAAGAAAATAATGCTAAATAATTAACCATATTCATCTTCACTAATCAGCAGAGCCTCAGCGAGTCCCGTTTATTGAACTCATTTTTGTTCCTTATGTGTGTGCTCAAGAGTATAAATTACAGAACAAAAATAGCATCAGCATTTGTAAAATCTCTAGAGAAAACCAGCTACTGGTGTACTTGACAACAGGGAGAACAGCTGGAAAGTCTAATACCCACCTCTTCCAACCACATAAAAAACAAAGATTCTGGCAGACTGACCAAGGCTTACGCTCCACACTTCTTCCTAATTCTGTCCCTATAACATGATTTTCTCTGTAAAATACAAATATCTTGATTTTTTTTAGGTTTTTTTTTTTTAATTAACACGTGACACTAAGCTCTGCCTTTCTTCTTATGCAATTACCAGTTTAACAAGCAGCTACCTTCACTCAACCTTTCTGTGGCTTCCTTCTTATCACTGCCAACATGCCAAATCTGTCTTCCTACTTGTAGGCTAGAAGCAGGGAGAATAGAAGTGAGATAAATACATCCCTAAGCTGAAACTGCGCTCCTTGTCTTCCGAGACCAGCCATCCAGTATGTCCACTTAAGCAGAATTGCTGGCAGAAAGTGAAAATTAGCTATACTGGTTATTTTATGTAGTAAAATGTCCAATTTTACTGGGACTCCATCTAACTTGGAGTCCCAGTTACACCATTTCAGAACCGGTGGGCGCAAATCATTGAATAGGAGGACTAGGAGAACCAGCTCAGATACTGCAGGCAGAAAACCCATGCTGGTTTGTTTTGGTTTTGTTGCTGTTTTTTTTTTCCCTGGGGAAAGTTCTGTAACCTCTAAGCATATGAATAAAGGTCCAGCCTTCTGAGCAAGGACTTGACATCAGCATAGCAGAAAACAAAAGCTGTAGAGAGATGATAACAGTCTGAAGTAGAAAACAGAGATGAAAGTCCAAGATTAATGATGTTTTTAAAAAAAGTTATATTGTTATATTGTGTGTATTACATGGCACTGTACATAAAACTTAAGGCTCAGATACCCATTCAAAGATACCACACAAGAAGCCACGATCAGTGGATTAGCAGCTCTCACTTGGTAGCACAGAGAAGCCATCTGTTTGATTAACGGCAGGCAAGAATACGCATATCGGCAGACATCAGTGAGGAGAGATACAAACCAAAATCAAACTGCAAAGGCATGAACAAAAGTTAAAGGAAAGGAAATGTAGGAACTTCTAAAACAAGATATTCAGGTAATCCTACAGATTTCTGAGCAAACTGCTTCCCTGTGCTGAGAGAGGAAGATGCTCCTTTCTCTTCTAGCATTGTACTTCTACATATTCAGCAAAGCTGGGAAAACGGATTTTGATCTAATCTGCTGCTTGCACACACTATTGATCTGGCATGAGGAAGAAAATGTAGCCAGCGCGTATTTTATGGCAGGGATGAAAGCTAATTCAATATTCAGATACGCAGACAATACAACAGAAATAATATTCTCGTAAGGCATTAAGCTAATTAAAGTGTTATAAACTCTCTATCAGATTATCCTCTTTATTCTAGTGGTCCACTGGTGTCAGCATCCCTCACTGTCATTGCACATGGCAATCCCATAGAGACTAATTAAATTTTCCTGGCTTGCAATAAGAATACATGGGGGTTATTTTTAAATCCAATTTTTACCTGTATGAATAAGATGTGACCAAAAGCACAAACATGCCTATGTCATCTTCTCATAACTCTGTCTTCCTCCAGGGCTTGGGAAGTGTATACCAGAGCCTGGAAACCAGGGAACCATGGCATTTCTACCAGCAGTTTGTCAACTGCAGCAGGATTAGTCTGGATAAACCATAGCATGTGGGTATAGGTGAGAAAAGAGACAATGGCTTCATTCATAGCTAGAACTCAAGAAGAGAAGCCTGAATATGGTTATGACAGATTACCACCTACCAGTCTTTCTGAGAATATAAAAAGGCAATTGTCAGCTCTGGGAGCTCTACGGTGACAGAGTAAAAAGGGCAAATGCAATGATGTGGGTGATGGATTCACATATAATATTAGAAAGTGTAGCATTTGATGTGATGGCTTGAGCAAGAGATCCCCCAGACTAATTTAAGTTACACATCTTACACATCTAAGTTACTAACTTAGTTACACAACATAAATTGATACGTGTCCCTCTTTAATTTGCAGAATCAAGCCCAGGCACACCTTTTAAATCTGGTCAGATCAGTGAAGAAACAGGCACGTAACATCAGAGGCTATATTCCCTACTTGTTTTGCGATTATTAGTTCATGAAAGAGTAGGTAAAGCTGAGCGAATATTGATCTTTCAGAGAGCAAGCTGTTTGTACTGCACGTATTTTCTAAGCATCTCCCTCTGATTCAGAACATTGAGAGTATTTGCATGAAAAGAAAAAAAAATCTTTGTTTTTGAAGGGCCTGTATTCCTCTGCTGCTTGTTCAACGCATCAGGTTTAAAGGCTGAAACCTGCATTTGCTCTTACTTGTGTACCCCTGCATTAAGGGCTCAGTCTTTTGTATCATACAGAATAGCATTTGTAAGTGCCATGGTCCTGCTGAAAGCAATCAGTTGCTTTGTTCATGTACTGACTTTGCTGGATTAGGACAAGAGTGCTTTGGAAATTAGGAATTGAAGCTCTGACTCCTTTTGACTTCCATGAAGCTATTCCAGCTCAGCAAAGGTATAACAGACATGTCTTGGGTTTTGAGTGCCTAATTACAGCTCAGACAATTGTTGAACTGTCATACTGATTGTGGCCATTGCTGGGAAAATAAGTAGTGTGAACTAGCAAGTTCCCTAGAAATGAAGAACATTTCGTTTTCTTTTAAATCTCGTTCCTATCTAACCCAGAAACAGCTGACAGTTTTTTTGAATCTGCTAGTTGAAGCCCAGGCTGTCTGTTGTTCTGCAAATAATTATGATGCTGGACCAATGAGCGGAACGGGAAATGTAACCACCTTCTCTTTGACACCTTAGGACTGCTTCCCAGCTGGAGGAATGGGTGGGCACCAGGCTCGTTGTGTCTGCTTGGATGACTCAGCCCCACTCACTGGCACTGACACTTCTGAAAAGAGTTAATGCGGTTCTGCTGACTCACAGAGGCAGATGAATCTCTTTTCCCGTTTTGATAGACAGCAAGTGTGTCTCACCAGAGAAGGGACAGCAGGCAAGGGTTCCCAAACAGGGGCATGCATGTCTAGTATGCAGACCACCGCAAGTGGTACCCAAGTGCTGCTTGAGAACTCAAGGGTCACCGCTTCTGCATACCAACAGCTACAGCAGCTCCAGGAGCCCCAACTGAAAGTGTTGATGCACAGTCTGGAGGCAGGGAGGAGTTTATTTTTTACTGCTAATTTTACTGATGATGTTGATACTGCTGTACGCTTTAAATGTCAATGATTTGTCTCATGCAGCATCTCCAAAGTATCACAATTCGTTTCAGTTTGCTCTGCCAAAAGCCCTAGCCAAGGCCTGTGCATCTTCCCTATTGTAATCTCCTCTCTGGCTAGAGCACCTGGAACTGTCTCAAGTTTACTCATTTGGGCACATCACAGAGTTTTCCACAGTTCTCTGTCATTTCTCTTCTTCCACTGCTCCAAATACAAACTCCTTGTTCTCACTTTCAAAGCCCTTCACAATTCAATCCTGCCTCATACCAATCCTGGCATTTGTTATTCTTCCACCAACCCTCGCTTTGTCGATTGCCGGCTCCATTCCTGCTTCTCGATTGTACACTTCCCTTTATGACTGGGGACAAAAACCTGCAGTGAAACCAGTAAAGTCCCTGCTGCAGACAACGTTTCTGTCATGTATTACACAGCACTGAAGCACCAGCTAATAACAGCAAGGCAGAGGATGATCAGGGCTGTAGGTTGGCTAAGGAGCCGCACACAGAAGTTGTATCATACCCTCTCCTTTGAACTCCGATTCTCATCCACTTGTTTTCTGGAGACGTTCTTTAGGATACGGACTGTCATCGACAACGTCTTGTGTTTGTGCGTCTTCTGTGCAGCACGGCAAAACAACTCTGTGACACAAAACCTGCGAACTAGCTTGTCTTCCTCTCCTGTGGAACAGGATTGTTTCACAGACCAAGTCTCTTGCAGCTTCTCGGGGAAGCTTCTTGGGATTTTGTATTTTATAGCTGGATTTCAAAGCCACAGAGAGACTGAGGCCACACGGTAAGCTCACAGGAGTGCCAAACCCACGTCTCCTTACTGCAGACTAATACCAGACTTCAGCACCTGTCTCCCTTTTCTATACAGAGATAAATAACAGTAAAGGCAAGCCCTAGGGCCATGTTCAGAACAGGCTGGGAAACACTCTAAGTATTTGCAGAACTAAATGCTTTCCAGGGAGCTATTTTTCAATGTATTGTTGTAGTAAATGTTTAGATTTTCCAAAGACAAACTCATAAAACAGTCATTAAGGAATGCTATTTTATGTACAAATATTTTGCAGAACAATTTAATATGTAATCACACAAAATGTTTTTGCATTCCTAGCACCTCCACAGCATCAGCATTAAACTACTGCTTTACCTGACATCTTTTTTCCTTCAAGAACGGCTGTGACATGTCAGGTTTTGCCCAGAACCCCGGGGGATCATTCAGATGTTGAGAACAGCTGTGCTTCATGAACACACAAAGCCTGACATCTGGACAAACCCACCCTACAACGGCCTTTAGCAACCTGGCAGAAAGCGGTCCCGAGCATACTCCGTTGGGAACAAAGGTGTTACCACTGCCCTTTCACCCTACCCGAGGTTTCTTAAAAATTACTCAGACTGCCAGTCCCTCAATTCTGCCTGCACAGACCATGTAATTTGGATTCATTACCTTTATCGACATATCAGATCTGAAAATTGCCAGTTTCAGCCAAGCTCCAGCACTGGATAGGTTTACCGGTGAAATAAATATGAGGTAAAATAGCTTATAGTTATAGTCAGCATCCTGGCCCATAAAATTTAAAATAAGCAAGTGTGGTAGTTAAAAGACAAAATAAATATTGTCCAGGGCTGAATCTTGCCTAAGCTTCAGAAGTTCACCTGTGAGGAAGTCTCACATGAGTGAGGATCTTTTCCAACCTGCAAGTGGGAAACTAGTCAAGAATGTGAACCCAGTCTTCCTAGAACACTGCTTCAGGTCAAAACACGTCTTAAAAACTTCACTGTATAAATGGAATACCTGAAAGTACTGCATTTATCACTCTTTGTGGGGCAACTAGATCTAACCAACCTATGCCATAGGTTTTTGGGTTTTTTGGTTTTTTTTTTTTTTTTCCTCTATTTTTCGATTACCTCAAGTCAGTCTGATCTTGTTTTAAGATCACCTTCAGCTGTGGAGGTGCAAAGTTTGTTCTTTGGACCATTTCTCTCTTACATCCATTTTCACTAAGTTTTCTTTTTCTGTCATTTCTTTTTGATGTTTGTCTAAAAGCCTCAACCTATATAAAGTATGCTACAAAAAAAAAGCTCTGAAAGTCTATTAATACTTTCCCTTTAGGATTCTCTGCATATATTTCACACTTATCTTTAGGTTTGAAGCAGTCTTTTTAGTCTGTGCTAGTACAGCACAGAGCCTAACAGAGTGCTGGACATGAGGTCCTAAGTACTCCTCAAAGCTCACGGAGCCCTCAATCTTACTGATACCACCTGAGGCTTTGAACAATGTTTTCCCAATATCTAGCAATCGAGAGCTCATCTTGACATGCAGTGGTTAGTAGCCCTTTCTGCTGCTGATAGAAATGCATGTCAAACGATGTCTTTGCTGAGATAGGTGTGTTGACTTCTCCAGAGAGATTATGCCCTTGTTCTCAGGCTGTTTGCCAACTGGCTGTTCCCTTCGTCTGGGCTCCTGATATTCATACAAAGAGTGCCACAAAACCCTGGCTTGTTCTGTGCAGCGCATGATCTCTGTTTTCTGCAGATAAATCTTTCTGACATGATGTAGCAGCAGCAAGCCACTTAGTCCAACCACCTCTTACTATCTATTTCAGAAGCTTCAGTGGCCTTTAACTGTTTCATCACAAACATTTTCCAACAAATCCACAAGAATAGCAGGCAAGCAGGAGGAGAATGAAGGTTCTGATCACTGTGCTCACAATCAAAGCAACATGTTGGTGGGCAGTATGAAACATCCCTTAGCTCCTTCCTCAACCAGCAAACCACTGATTATCAATGACTCTTCAAAGAGCACATTCCACAGCCACCATAAGATCAGCTCACATCCTTACATTAGTCTGAGATTCTCCCCCCACATCAGCTGTGAAACCATGAGGCAACCAAGCCTTCTAAGTTATAGCACAGAAACATTTTTCCTCAGCTGGGAATAAGCACCTCTCTCAGAACAATCCCCAGGATGACTGGATCCTACTCCTTTCACAGAACTGAAACTGCTCTTTTCTGAAAGGAGTCAAGTACCAACTTCTTTCTCCTGACCTCACCTCCCTCTTCAGCTGTTGACTGTGAAATTCTCCTTATTTACCTTGCACTTTTACAGAGATCAGTAACACACCACTCTACTTACTTGCTCTTAGCATCTTTTTTCCTGTAATTGACAGCAGGTGTCTTTCCACAGAAAAATACCTCTGTGATGTTACACAGCTGAGTATCCAGCCCTTTGCTCTGCTACTTTCCTATCTTCTCTCCCACATGCAACGCCTTTCAGAAATGACAACCTCAAAAGCGCCTCATCTGTCAAGGAAAGTTCCACAGTTATTCCCTTTCCTCAGTGCAGATCAGCATAAGTTTGCTGAATTGAGGAATGCTGCCCGAGGGTCACAAGATTTGACTTGAATCTAATTATGGATTTCCTTCTGGAATCTGTACCTGCTTAGGGTCAGTTTCCACTAGCTGCAATGAGACTTCAGGCTCTAAACCAGCATCCTCATGAGATGCACCTTTAATGGCACTTGGGCAGAAATACTTATTCTTGATTTCATCATCTAGAAGTATTTCACAAGCGATACTTTAAAAACAATGTTTAGTTAAAACATCATTAGAACAACTCTCAAAGATTCTGATTGTCCTTTACCAAAGATTCTGATTGTCCTTTACCGTTAGTTTTCATCCTCCCAACAGCTCTGCAGTCTGTCTCATGAAACTCCTACTGTCTTGTTACCTCATTATTCCCTTCTAAAATTTTATCATTATAGCCCACTTCACACCTCCTCTACCACACTGACAAATGCTACTGTGACCTATGGTGCATATTATAGTTCTAGTTATATCTATAGAAGCAAACCTGCAAAATCTCCATCCTGATCTGCCTGTGACTTGTGGGTCATCTCTGGCTGGCCCCTAATTTCTTTATGCTTCAGCCTCCCCAGCCATAAAACTGCCTTGCTCTTTGAGATTTATGGCTGAAAAACGCAGAACAGAGCTAAATATTAATATTACTTCTAGAGAGTTTTCAAGTGTACTGCAACCTCTTTTGAATGACTGAATCCATGCCGAGATTAATTATATCTGATAGACCTATAAATTAAATATCTGTAAAGGGCCCTGTTGCATAGTGGCTATCACCCAATGATCTAACATACTTTCTGCTTCTTCTGCCCACTTGCTCAATTATTCCTTGATGAAGAGGAATAGATATGAGGCACCCATGCATCTCCAACCTGAAATGAGTTGCTCTCTTTTAGTTCTTTGCTACGGCAGTCTAAATGATGCTAAATGCATTTAACCATCCTGTGGCAAGTTATCTTTTCTTGCAGGAAAAGAAAATTAGCTCAACTCTCCCTCATCAAACTTCTTCGCAAATACCCTTGACTGCATTCAGCTGGGCGCTGGGAGCTGAGACCAAGAGAACTGAAGCTCTGCCTGAGAACATTTGCCACCCACATACTGCAACAGTGTTCAGGAGCTAAATCTTATTTATGAGGCTTAGTTTCATTTCCAGTCCTTTGTGCCAAAATCCCAATGCAATGTAATTTGTGCACATGAGTGGTCGCAGTTTTGTCATTATTTGCAGCACACTAGCCCTCTCTTAATCTGGTTTTGGGTCTGCAGACATACTACAACAGAAACACAGCCACACAAATGTGTAGGACTGTAGCTATGACAAAGGACATCAGGAGATGCACACAGAGACACATGTAGGGACAACAAAAAGTATCAGAGAAGTCTTAAATAAGAGACATTGAAAATTGTGCTGAAAATTGTATTAGCTGTATTGTAACATCTGAGCAAAAACCCAGAACTGGAACCACACAGCTTGCTTTGAATGCTTCATCAGGCATGTTTCTCTGTAATAAGCCAAACTAAAAACCTAGCCAAACCACAGACATCTGGTAGACAATACCCGTTGGGCTAACGTGGGACTGAACACAAGTCCATTTTGGTGTTCAGGTCTCTTCTGAATTGAATAGAAGGCAAGCAACTCTGGGTTTTGTAATCATACATTTAGACAGGGGTTTTGAAAGAAAACCGATTCACTACCTTCATTCATGGTGAATTACAGCAAATCCAAAATTTACTCTCTACCCTCTCGCACTACTGTCATCTGTCTGAATGACTTCACAGGGGTATTACAGGAACTCATTCTCCAAGTGAGAACGTGTCCGTGTGTCGCTTTGACGTGGGACCATGTTTCACACAGGACCGATGCCAACCTCAGAGGAGCGCCTTACTGAGTTCAGTTCTATCGTTTACACAAATTGTCCTATATATTCTTGGGAAAGACTAGGGGTTTTTTGTATTTGTGTCTCCCTTTTGCATCTGCATTTGTCAAAAAAAGGGATGCAAAGTCAAAGAAGAGAGTCTCAGTTCTGGACACCTGCCAGGAAAGATGTTAACTCTGTCCAGCTATCTGCCCAAGGTAAAGGCTAAGAAACGTTCATCATTTGTGTCATCCAGTTCTGTCCCTCCCCGAGGCTCCAAAGTGCCAAACTGCAACACAGCAAGCCTCAGCTTGCATGGCGAGTGATACCGCGGCCACCACAAGGTCGTGAGACAAGCTGAAGTACCTCGCTCGACTATAGAAACTATCACGCTTACAAAGCAGCCTTCGGACAAAACGCAAGCCAAGTCTCACAGTTACCACACTCGGGGGCTTTGTGCTCCTTCTACCACAAGCTCCCGCGTTTAAATCTTTGCGACGGGGACCGACCGCGCCCGTCGGCGGGCTGCCCTGCGCCTCAAGCCCAGCCCAGGCTGCGGACGCCCGGCTGCCGGAGCAGCTCCCGGGGCTCAGCCCGGGCTGGCGGAGCATCGCTGGCAGAGCCCAGCCACTGCACCCTACCTGACAGCCCGCCATCCCTTCCTCCGCCGCTACCTTCCTATAAAGTCGAAATAAAAGTGTGTGCGCTCGGTTCCGGGATGCTCTTCCTCCACCTCAGCCCGGGGCGGCGGCCCCAGCCCCTTTCTCTACCCCCCGAGGAGGGGGAAAGGCGACTGCCATCGTCGCCCCCGCCCCACAGGTCGGCAGGGAGAGGGGGGACGGGGGAGGGGGGGACGGGGGAGGGGGGGGACCCGGCGGGCTCGAGGATCTCAGCTCTCCCCCCTGCGGAGGAGGTGGCGGCGGCGGGCGGCACGGGAGAGCGGTCCCCGCCCGAGGGGGAGAGCGGTCCCCGCCCGAGGGGGAGAGCGGTCCCCGCCCGAGGGGGAGAGCGGTCCCCGCCCGAGGGGGAGAGCGGTCCCCGCCCGAGGGGGAGAGCGGTCCCCGCCCGAGGGGGAGAGCGGTCCCCGCCCGAGGGGGAGAGCGGCCGCCTCTGCCGTGCGGGGGTCCCGGGAAGCGCTGCCTGCCCCGGGGAGAGCAGCTGCGGGGGTGCCCGGCCGGCACCTCGGGGCGCGGCGGCGGGGCCGGGCCGGGCTCACGGCTCCTCCCGCTGGGGCGCTGCCGGGCCGGGCCGGGGGCGGAGGAGGCGGGGAAGGGGGGAGCCGCTGCCGTCACCGAGGCTCCCGGCTCGCCTCGCCTCGCCGCCGCGGCAGCCCCAGCCCCGCGCCCACCCCCTCGCCTGCCCCCACCCTCCTTCCCTTTCTCTGGGCGAGAGCAGAGTGCCTTCCCCTTCCCAGATGGCAGCCGGCAGCGCCATGCAGCCTCCCGTTCCTCCTCCTCCGCTGCCTCCTCTCCGGCTCTAAGTCAATGCCATGCTGCCGCTGCTCCTCCCGGCACTGCTGGCCGCCTGCCTGCCCGCCGGCCAGGGCTGGAGCCCCTCGGCGGCCGCCAGCGGGCAGGAGGAGCCGGAGCAAGAGCTCTTCTTGCCCGCTGCCAACTCCTCCTCCCGCTCCTTGCCTAGCCTCGAGATGGACTTCGACGGGGCAGCAAGCAAGGAGGAAGGCGGCAGCACCACCGCCGCCACCACCAGCCCGGGCACGTCGGCTGCCCCTAGCCGAGAGCCTTTCCCTTCCGCTCCCACCTCCTCCGGGCAGCAGCAGCAGCAGCAGCCGCGTCCCCAGCCGCATCCCGCCGAGGACCCGCACTGCAATATCAGCGTGCAGCGGCAGATGCTGAGCTCGCTGCTGGTGCGCTGGAGCCGCCCGCTGGGCATCCAGTGCGACCTCCTGCTCTTCTCCACCAACAGCCACGGGCGGGCCTTCTTCTCCGCCGCCTTCCACCGCGTGGGGCCGCCGCTGCTCATCGAGCACCTGGGGCTGGCGGCCGGCGGCGCCCAGCAGGACTTGCGCCTCTGCGTGGGCTGCAGCTGGGTGCGGGGCCGGCGGGTCGGGCGCCTGCGGGGCACCGCGCCTCAGGCCGCCGCCGCCGCCTCTGCTGCTTCCTCCTCCTCCTCTTCCTCCTCCTCCTCGCTCTCTTACCCGCCGGCGGCGGAGCCCGGCCAGTACTGGCTGCAAGGGGAGCCGCTGAATTTCTGCTGCCTGGATTTCAGCCTGGAGGAGCTGAAGGGGGAGCCGGGTTGGCGGCTGAACCGCAAGCCCATCGAGTCCACCTTGGTGGCGTGTTTCATGACTCTGGTCATCATCGTGTGGAGCGTGGCCGCCCTCATCTGGCCGGTGCCCATCATCGCCGGCTTCCTGCCCAACGGCATGGAGCAGCGCCGCAGCACCACCGCCACCACCACTGCCGCCGCCAAGTAGCCTCTCTCCCGGTGACTGACCCCCTTGTTCCTCTTCGTCGTGTGGTGTGGCGGGACGAACCCTGCCGCCATTTTCTCCTTTCAAGCGCGTCAGGCGCGGCGCGAGCGGCCGCGGGGTCGCCTCAGCGCCCGACCCGTCCTGTCCCTGAGGGGAGCGGCCCGGCCCTGAGGGGCGCATCCCCGCCGCCGCCGGGGACGACAAGATCCTCGTTTTATATCTTTAATATCCGTTTTAAACGAACCTTTTACTAAAAAAGAAGAAAAAGGAAGAAAAAAAAAAAAAGACAGCCCCCAAATCAGCGCAAGAAATAAAAGACCCTCCCATTCAACCGCGTTTGTTGTAGTTGGAGTAGCTTTTTTTGTAATGAATACCGTTTTCTTTTTCTTTATTTACAGAAAGGGAAGACTTTTTGGCAGGATGAAGAACTGAAGCGGTATATATATATATATATAGTTATTGCTGAAGCTGAACTTTAACGAACCTTTTACACTGTATTTCCCAGTTGAGATAGTGTGTATTTAATATTGTAGCTCCGCGTTATTTGGCTTTTAATACAGAGGTTTTCTTTCTGGAGCCACTGTAGCCTTTTGTCAGTCTGTTTTTGCCAGGGTGGAATGGAGGGGTTGCCCGATTTCCCCATCTGCAAACGGGCTGCCAAGCTCCTTTCCCCATGGGATGATATTACTGGGGTTGTTGGTGGAAAAAGGGGAATTCCAAACCCTTTCTGAATGGTGGTTTGTCCTATCCTTACAGTAGATTTAGGTCTATTTGCCTACATCAGGGTGGGATGGGGAACATGGCTGTGCCAGAGATCCTCCAAGGCGGTTTACTTAGCACTGCTCCACAGGCGACGGCTTTCTCCATGGTGTTGGGTTGGGTGGTTTCGGTCCTGGGAAGAGAAGGCACCCTCTTTGGGACGTATTAAAAGCAGCTCGGAGGCAAGTCTCTGACTTCCCCAAAGCGCATTCCTCAAAAACAACTCAGGCACAGCGTATTTGTTGAAAGCATGGTAATATCAGACCTCTTCTTCATCTACCAGGGTTGCTCACAGAAAGCCTGTGGGGTCGAGAGAAGGTCCACCCCAGATGGCAGCTGCCACTGTGCACGCATGCGAGGAAGAAAGATTTGCAAGATTTTCTTGTCAAAGCAGACAGTTGCGTAGCCCAAAATATTGTTTGTTGTATACTTCCAACTGTTTAGCCTTATAAGAAGTTGTTTTCCTTTGCCTTAGATGTGAATAGTCCAGCTGAAGTATCTAAAACCAAAATGCGAACTGCGTGAGAAAGATTTGCAATAGGAATTCTCATTCCTTTGTCAACATTAATGTATTTAATTTGTTAGTGACCCATGAACTCACTTGGGGGTAATTTGCTGTATTTGTAATATTTTTTCTTCCCTATGTTTGGTGGAAATGACTGGATGAAAAGTCTGAGAGGGTTAAATTCTTAGGATTCCTATTTTTTTAATTGAGAACAAAATAAATGCATGCTTTATGTGTATGCTATCTGGAAAAAAAAAGATGCAGAGAGAAAAAGATTGACAAACAGCAGAAATAAATGAAGATTTTAAAATGTTCCATGCTACTGGGCTACCTCTACCCTCTCTGTTTCTCCTATTGATCTTAACGGGCACGTCACTCGAGTAAACAATCGCAGTGGTGGTGTTTTCAGAAAGCAGGGAGTCCAGTCGCTGTGAGAAATGTTCGTTTGACCTGTTGATCTGAAGGGCACCTTCCCCTGGATGCATGGTTTACAAAGCCCCACTTTTCTTTCCTTGGTGTGAAAAACACAGTGTCATTTCCACCTTGTGCAAATTCTTTCGCACAGAAACGCCACGTGCTGGGGAGCGCATATTTGCCTGTAATGTCCCGTGTGAGAGAGGAGCATCTGTCCTGAAAGGCAAGGCTAGCGAGAGAACACGAAGCTAATCTTAACACCCTCCCGAAAAAGAAAAGCTCTACGTATGGAATAAACCTCAGAAAAGTTGCTGTGCCAAAAAAGAATTTCTTCTTTTAAATGAAGATGCATTTAGTCGGAGCTTTAAGAACTCCTGTTGGAAGTTGTGCTGGCTTTGTAGCGTACAGTGCGTGGTACTCACTGTGATCCAGGGAGCCCGTGCTTTAAGTCAAGGTTGGAATCTTTTTTTTTTTTTGCTTATCCTGGTTTCACCAGTGAAATGCCATTGTTTTTTTTTTCTTGAATTGCATCAACATAAGCAAGATAATGGCGTTACTGTCTGAAACAGGCAGCTTCAGTTATTCAGGGTTTTTTATTTGTGGTTCTTACAGACAACTACCAAGAACAGTAAATCTGGTCTGGAATGGTTTTGGGGTTTCTCTTTTAACTTCTGCCAGTATCAGCTTGAATACAAACCTTGCGAGCAGGCAATGCCACGCTCAGAATATTTTGCTGCTTCACTTTAACAGTGTGATAGAAGATGAAGGATTTGCTTCTATAAATATGCTTGTAAGTGGAGCTGCTATTAAAAATCTGCTAAAATGTGAAATGTTTAAAACACAGGGATGGCATTAAAAAAAAACCCGAAACAAACCCCCAAAAGGCAAATCTTGTCCAGAATACGAAAAAACCGCAACATTTTAAGGGGGTGCTGATCTCAGCTACAAAGTGCAAAGAGCACTTTGGAGTCAGGGAGGATGTTTCCTGAGATCGCAGTGACCCTTGGGGCAAGCACGTTTCTCTTTGGTAGAGAGAGTCTGCCTTTCTGTGCCTGAAGGAGTAATTTCGGCACAGTGGAGGGCACAGAGATTACCTGATGCACCGGGTTTAGCCTGGACCTAACTCCTGGAACCCTCGGGTGAGGTGGCAGCAGGGTTTCTCCTGTAAGGGACAGAGAATGGAAGTGCATTATGCAGACCGTGAGCTTTCTGCAGTCGCTAATACATCTAACACCAATAACCCTGCTCCCATAGCTGTGGCTGCTAATATGACTCTTAAGTAGCCGGTAATTTTGAGTAACAAAAGGCGCACACAGCTTTCCCCCACGTCCATGGGAAGTTCATGGGAATTAAACGCAGAAGATTCAAGCCCAGAGTAATGGGAAATGATACATCTCCACACCAGCTAGTTTTAGATTTTGACTTGAGACACCAAAGTGTCTATTTATTTTATTTTCGCTGGCAGCGGAGATTTATGGTCTCTTTACTAGGGATGGTTCTAGGCCATTTTTATTCATTTGGATTTATTTTTAAGACCAGTTGGTAGAAGGGTCAGTGCAAGAGTGGGATTAGTCACCATATATAATCCTTCATATACTCAGGGCGGGCATATATATGCATATATATACATACATCTATACATAAGGACTTCCTGTGTACAACAGAAAGTCAAAAGGGAGAAAAAGGATGGTGAGAAGCAAATAGTACAGAACAAGTAATACTGTTTTTCCTTCACTAACTATTTGTTAGATCTTGTTTCCTGGTAAATTATCCTGACTTTTTTTATGTACGTGTGTTTGTTGGAAAGCAAGGGGTAGCAAGCGACAGAGGTAATTTCTCAATTTCCTTTTTTATGTAATTCAAGTGTATTGAAGATTTTTTTCCCAAGAACCAGGAACTCTCTCTAGAGAGATATTCAACGTTAGAAGGTACTAGGCTTGTGTGCTAGCGTGAGACTGGTGCATTTTTTGCTGTATATCCAGACCTCAGAAGTGGATGTGTCTCCCTCACCTACTTGTTTAGTTATGTTTTGTAGATATATTAGAAGCAGAAGTATACAGATCAATACATAGTTTTAGCATGGACGCAGTCTTGCTGTTATTTGGTGCCATATTGATTGCCATCATGAGAATATAAAAATGTAGTACAGTATAATAATTATATATTGTGTAAGCATACTGTTGTTCAATAGGTTATCAGTAATCAAGGGCAGTTTTGTATGTCAGGAGGTACGTGGGTATTTGGGGCAAAATTGCCGTACTTGGATAAATGTGAGAGTTGTTACTGATTCAGGGCTTAGTTCACCCGTGCTTTTGATGATTAATATGACTGCAACAGCAGTACTATTTGTGCGGTGAATATTACTCAATATGAGTAAGGGCTACTGAACCAGGCCCTAAAAATACTAATTAAAAGCCTCACTTGTCTGAGTAAGTATTATTCATCATGACCTCCGCTTACTGAATAAAAGTATCTCCAGGGCTGACATTACATGATTCCAGGGGCTGAACAAAAGCCCAATGAAATCAAATAGTTAATTGAAGTTTTGTATGACTAAAGATTGAAGAATCTATTTTAAAGATACATATCTAGATATAAGAGTAGGTATTGCATTCTTGATCCTCTCTGGTTTTTATACACAGAGTTTATAAATCCAAAGCCAGGATTTCTCAGGCCAATGTAGGGCCTTGCTAGTTTGGAAATAAACTTCTTTCTGAAGCTAGTGTGAAAATGTCGGTTATTTTTCAAGGAATTGTACTGAATAAATGTCATTTTTTTCCAATATATTTCAGGAAATGGCCTTGTTTTTTCAAAAAAACATTTTTAATGATTCTGGGAAAATGTTTAAATATAAAATCCCAAGTGCATTCAGATTTCAAAACATAAAACATCTTTTTAACCGGTAACTGATTTTTAAAAGCAAATTTTAAACAAAAACATCAGTTTCCACTTTTTCCCTCAGAAGCAGAACATTTCAATGAAGATCAGAAGTGCAGATGAGTGTCCCACATTGCAAAAGTGCTTTTGTGGAAAAAATTTTTTCTTTTTACTCCTATTTTTTGTGTGATACATAGCCATGGTCTAATCATAGTGTTCTCATCCGTGATTTGGAATTGATGGCAGCTTGTGACAGATAAGGAGCTACATTTCCCGTCCCTCCTTCATAATAGTTCTGCTTAAATAAGTAGTTCAAAATAATTGGGGAAAAAATAGCTTAGCCTGTTGGTTTTGTTTCTATTCTATTATGCCAAGGGAGAAAGTAGCCTGGTATAAAAATTGGGATATTAAAGATGTTTACTGGAAATGTCTGGATGGTGTTTGATTACATTTGTGGCCAGACTAAGTCTCCCAATCCAAACATCTTCCAACATTTGTAAAGTTTGGATTCATAACTGAGTGTAGCAGTTCAGTCATCGATGTGACAGAGGAGTCTCTGGCTGTGTGTGTTGGGAAAGCCAGGGTCTAAAACCTTATTTTAGCTGTTGTGTTTTCTCAACAGGTTACCGAAATCAGAGTAAAACCAGAAGATCCAAATATTCTGTGAAATGCTGTGCGTTTCTTTGTGCTTGACTTGTTCTTTGCTTTCGTAGAAAAACATGGTATTAATGAGGCATGAATTCGAGATCAATGCTGTTCTGAGGAAGTGAATTCACCGGGAGTGTGAAGTTAAATTATATTTTTGTTCCTTGTAAGGTGAGACTTGCTAGAAGCAGTGAGACCTTACCTTGTTGGTGTGATTCTGGGCGTTGCTAAGCAACATGAAGTGGTTAGAATGGAGATACAGAAGAAGAGCACGGAAGAATAAAGGAAACAAAAGACATCGAAAAAGCATAAAAGAGAATAAGTGTGCCAGCACATTCTGCAAAGAAGTTGCAAGGTACCAACTGGGAAAAAGCGATTAAGATCATAGAGAAAAAAAGAAAGCTGACATAAGATGGATTAGGAACTTGACTCCGTACTTCATATTCAATCACATTTTCCAGTGCTTTGCTTAAATAATTGATTGCAGGTTTGGCCCCAAATGGTGAAAGTAGTGGCAAAAGAGAATAAAAGCCTGGGAAGAAATGGGAGGGTCAAGAAAGATTAGGAGTGGAACCACCATACCATAAATAAAAAGAGAAAATAAATCACTCTCCATATTGCTAGAAATCAAGCAACAAGATGGCAAGGCACTCTGTTGCATATACTATCTACTCTAATTTTGTTCAGATGTTCTCCGAGGCTGAAAGGAAAACATACTAGAAGTTTTATTTATGGAATGGATATGGTTCTTCCATCATATCTTTTTTTTGATCCATGTAAAATAGACGTTTCTCATTGTCCAGCACAAGAATGTTAATCAGAACGGTATTAAAGCTTTTCACCTGAATTGAAGTAGTGCTGGTGTGACTGTATTTCCCAGGCTGGACCACTGCTGTGGACAAGACTACATGCTGGTATGCTGTTTACAGCATTCTGATCTATATTGCCAACAATTTCTCACTCATATGTTTTGAAGACTACCTACTTAATCATCCTGTCCTGTCCCTATCTCCGTTGTCTCCCAGACTTCACTCCATTTTTTCTTGTCATTGAAAATTAATCATTCTTAAGATTTGCTCCTTCTTACTTACTATGTCCCTTTTTCCTTCCCTCTTTCCCTAGCACGTTTTTATCTTGACATTTTTTGTCATCAGATTTCTCACCTGTCTTTCCCACAAGCACGTCTGGTATTATCAAGCTATAAGAAGTACCCCAGGAAACTCTGCTATCAGTTTCTTTTGCTTTTCCACTCTGCTTCTCACCCCTTCAGACCGTACCTCTCACGCCTTTGGTCTGTGACACCTACAAGCCAAAGATGAACAGGAAACCTTGTGTTGAGGGCAAAAACCCAAGGGCAAAGTTGTCTCTCCCACCAGTCCTGTGGTCACAGGACTTTGTCCACACTTCTGCCCCAGACAGTGAGCAGGGGCCCTAAGTTACTGTGTCCTCCTGTAGTAAATGAGAAGTGGACCCATTTGAAGAGTTTCCTTTCACCTTAATTCCTCAAAGTCCTTTCTCTGAATAAGCCTGTACTCATGCACCTCCCCAAAACCGTATCTCATGAATCATGGGAGCTCTTGCATGCCACCCTTCCCAAATATCCTCCACTGTGATGTCAGGACGCGCCTCACCCTGCCTTCTGCTCTAACCAAAGGTAGGTGTCTCACGTCTTGGCAAAGCTCTGCACAGCTGGAGAAGCAGTGATCTCACTTAGGAACGGATCAGTGTTTAAAGTTACGCTCAGCTCAGCTATGCAACTACAGGGTCGAAACCATTACTTTTTAATTAAAACCTTGGATTGTGCAGAAATTGTAAGTCCCTCGCCTGGATAGAGAAGTGGTACAGGCAGAGGGTCCTGGCAGATTTTTCAAGTGCTGATCTAGTAGCATTCTGGCGTCACTAGTCACTGACTGACTGGCCAGGACAACTGGCTGCAGCCCTGCTTCTGGAGGATGATCGATACGTACAGCTCACGCTGGAGTCTGTGAGTGCTCAAGCCTTCTGAGAAACCACATGTCTGTCCGTGTCTCTCTCTAGCTGTGGAGGAAATAATACTTACGCTTCTCTCACTGGTAGTGAAAGGATTAATGAGCTAAATCCGTATGGTGTTTTCAGCATGTGAAGCACAATAGAAATGCAAAACATTAACATGATTTTATTCCTTCTCTGTTCTTTCTTTTTGCACTTAAGGACATGGTTTAAGCCTTACGTTGTTAAATTAAGGTATTCTGCACAATTTTGTCCACAATTTAGCCAGGCAATGGCTGTACTCTAGAAATGCTTTTCCCATTGAAAGGTGCTGCTGTGAGCTGATATATTAAAAACAAATCATTACTAAGTGACGAATGTTACTGGAAGAGATTCTCATTAATCCAAAAGTATATGAAAGAATCCCCCAAGGTGTAAGAAATACTTTCTAGGAGGTGAATATATGAAAAAAATTGGTGTGGAGGTAGCTGGTGGAGATTTAATCATGGGGCTGTTTCATTTCTTTTCTTGCACTGTTTCATCACATTTTCTCTGGGGAATGTGAGCTGTGCCTAATTATGCCGGCAATGTAGTTGCTCCTAAATGGAAACTGGAAACTACTTTCTTCAGGCAATACTTACTATGAATTCTTGAGATGTTTTCATTTCCTCCAGGACATGTAAAGCACTTAACAATGCAGGGTCACATCATTTTCTTAACCCAGAGAAATCCACTTCTGAGGCATGGTGTTTACCTCACAGTGTGTCCAGTGCAGCCCTGCAATGCCCTATCCCTTCCCCGAGATGGGGTTTTGCCATGGTGCCCCAACACCCACTGTGTAGTTGTAGGATCATTTCAGGGCTAGGACCATGAAGACAGAGGCCTTATGCCTGTGTCCTCCACCCCAGCCATATATCACCTTTCCCTCTGTCCTGGAAGCACAATTATGGTGGGAATAAATTTACAGCAAGCCCACGCAAGTGGCAGTTTCTCACTAAAAATTAATATAGCTGTACTGGTTTCTGGAGATGACCACTGCCAGCAGACCTCTTGTTCCCCTTGCCCTCAGCTGATGGCAGTCCGTGCCAGTGGAGCACTCCGCAGCTATCGCTTCTCCATCGGTCCTTGTGGGGCAGCTAAGGGAAACTGTATTCACAATTTAGCAAGTGAATGAGGTTTTAGCCTGAAAGCCATTCTGAGCAGAAGAGATCTTTCTCTGAGCTGTCTGGGAGTGTCCGTGCACTATATGAGCTGTGTACTGATGCCTTTAATGCGTATTGAGAGTTTTGCAGGCCTTTTTCGTTTGCTTTGTTGTTTGGGTTTGGGTTTTTTTCAGAGTTTGACTAGGAATTGCTGTAGGTATTGCCTTGGGAACCTTTCCTATGCATACAAAATGTAATTCCATAGGCTTTGCTCTAACTACCCTGATGTGAGAGTGGATTGCCCGTGACAAAACTCATCCTCCAAAATGTACTTACTTACCTTCAATTCTGAAACAGAGACTCCTATTCTCTCCCCATGAGATTGCCATCATAACACTTACCGGCACCAGCCCATGCTGCGTTAAGACAGAAGAAGACAGTTCTTATTTTCCTCCTACATCTGGAATCTTTCATGCCTGTGACAATTTTGAGTTCCCTGAATTCAGCCGGCGAGATTGATAATGGTGCTGCCCAATGCTAACTGAAGTGTCGTGGGTGGAATGGGTCAGAGAGATTTACTCTCCTCCCACACACAAAGTACAGAAAGAAAACAACATTGGCTAATCTGTTTTCCTCCATGCGCAGGGCACAGCGAAATCAGTGGTTTTACCCGTGTAAGAAAAACAGCCTCTCCTGAAGCAGGCTCTGAATGAAGCAGTTCTTCAAAAAACAAAACCAAGAACTGTATTTTGTGCGTGTAACGCCTGCTGATCACCGCGAGAACAGCCCTGGCGAGGCTGTGTGATTGGAAGGTCTTTTACCATAGTGCCAGGAATAGGATCACTTTTTGAAAATTTCCCAATTAGTTTCATCAAATTACGTGTGATTCAGCGGATACCTGCACTATCTTCAGTATCTTCATGGCGATCAAGTAGCTATCTTTCTTCTGCTACATATAAAAAGATAATGAGAAACCTATAATGATGAATAACGTTAATGACATTTCTGACCAAATAACTTCTTTAAATGCCAGTTAAATCCTTCCAACACTGATATTCAGAGAGCTTGTAAGCTGGGAAACATCAAAGAGTTAATACATTTCTGTAATGTATTTAAAATATCAAAATCCGCAGTGTGAGGACTACAGGTCGACTGTAGCAACAGAAAGCATTCACAGCAAGTTCCCAAGCATGTGTTGTCTGCTATTACTTGGCAAATAATAGTTATGCTTAGCTACTTCCTAGTATCTTCCAATCCCACATTCATGGTAAAACCAATTACTCGTGACAATGCGCATAAAATATTTTCAAACTACTGCTCTGAGCTCCTCAATGATACCAGCATACTTCATCTGCCAATAAGCCTGTCTTGAATATAAGGGTTTAAGAGGTCCAAAATGTTCTTTCCCACTGACCATCTTCATTTTCTTGCCTTTATTTCCTCGAGCTGCTGTACTGCCTGTCATTGCTCAGCATGCTTAGAGTTGTGGTTGTTTAGGAAGCGATGTAATATGTGAGCAATTCAGCAAAAAGCTTGCTACAGGCAACGCTAATCCTTCGAGGCTTGTAGTTAGCAGAGGAAGGGAGGGTGCTGGAGGGTCCGTGCACTGCTGGCTGTAAAGCGCCGAGCATGACTTCGGGAAAGAGCGAAATCAATGTTCACGGCAGTGATTTTGAGAAATTGATCGTTATTCATCAGTTCAAAGCACTGAGCAGTTAGTCTGGATAAAGCATAAGGAAAGGAGGATGTATCAGCTCCTCTGTTTTTAATTTAAGCTTTGGCGGTTGTTAGAATTTGATGAATTTAGTAAATAAATGTATTGCAGGGTATAAGTTTCTATATTACTGTAGGATTTTGAGTTAGTTCAGAGAACTGGAATTTGGGGGTTTGATCAATTCAGAGAACACACAGAAAATATATGCTGAAAGAACAGGTCATGTGAAGAGCCCTTCTGATGCACAGTAGAGGACATCAGCACAGCTTGGCATAAGTACCACATCTCAGCTCACCCCACAGCACTGCAATACTTACCAGTTAACCCCACTGTGCTGGAACAACTGAGCCTTCTCCTTGGTGGGCAGGAGGGTGAAACCCCTGAGAGATGGCAGGCCCAAGGGCTGAGGGCAGCAGTCACTAACCTCTGCGCCAGTCACGGAGGCCCACTGACGTGGACACATGTCCATGGAGCAGATAGCTGGAGCAAATCTGAGAAGCTGCTTTCCTCTTGGTGGCTGCTTGGTGAGACTTACCACGTTGTGCTAGCATGGAGCTAGCTTCAGAAAAAGCAAAATCACCACGTATATGAGCTGGTCTAAAGAGTCACTTGGAGCCGCTCTGACTGACTCCAGTTTCAGTGTGCTCAGTCACGCTTTCTTGACTTTTGCCCTTCTCCACTGTTGAAGGTAGCTGCCCAGGGAGTACCTCAGGTGTTTAACAAATACCAGTTACTCAAACAAAGTCTTCATTTTGTTAGTTACCAGTGGCAGACAGAATTTTTGAAAAACATTTCAATCCAGTAAGGTTTTCTGCAGTTGTTTGCACCTCAAGGTGCTGTGCAAATGGAATCCACGGAAGATGTCACGGCTGAAGGGTATTTGTGCGGACATTGCCTGCTCCAGTACTCTAGGCTTCTTGCATTTTCAAGACTTCACACTTCCTCCCCTAAGTTATTTTTCTCCATTGGCGCTTTGGCTTCTAGACCCCGCCTCAACTTTGGTGCTTTCCTCTTTCCACTGACCAACATATCAGAATACTCCATGCGCAATGGTTTTGAATAAGAGTATATTGCCCTTGTGTGTTTCATTGCGTATCCTGAATTTTCTTTTCTCCGAGCTCCTGTTGGAAGATGAAGGCAAGATAAAACAATTAGCACTGTTGTTCTCACGGAAGAACCCATTCCTGGCCAGTACTGCAAGTTGGTTGTGGCAGTAGCGCTGTTATGTGAGCTTTGCTTTTGCCCAAAGGTCCAAGTGATTAGCTACATGACTGGTAGTTGAATTCAGCAGGGTATTTGCTAATAGTCTCGGATATTTATTCTTGGAGAGCGTGCTAAGAGTATGGATATTTATGCTTCATGTCATTAATAACCAGAAATTGTATCTAATAAGGTTACAGTCCTGTGTACATTATACAGAAAATGGCATTTAAAAAACAAGCTATGCCTTGTCTTAAAGGTCAAAGTTGTTTCCAGATTACCTTCTGCATATTAAGGAAAGCGAAATATTAGTGCAAAAATGTATGAGATGGTTAGTAAAAGCATGTGTTTGAATAGTAATTGGAGGCAGTATTAATGAAAGCCAGGCCTCTGTGATGAACCCCATGGTATCTGAACGGTAACACGATTCACACAGAATTGGTCGTGACCATGAGAGGGTGTAGGCAGTGCACAGCTTTATCCCAGGCTTTGTGAATGCTCGCATGAGTGCTTCTTTGTAGAAACTTCAGCAAGCCCACTCTGATGTGCTGCGGGCACAAGTCGACACCTGAGGCAGAATCTCCGGCACGTGGCATCACCGTGCTTGCTCGCATGAGTTGCTCGCATGCTCGCTTGCCCCACAGAGTTTCCAGCTCTCCCGCACCCTTCCAGCTGACCACAGTGCAGCAGAAGAGGCACAGTGCCATTACTGCGTGCTGTGCTAGAGGTCTCTGGCTGGCTCACCACTCCTCTTGCCCCAAAGACTTTTGGCCAGCCAAAATGTCAGAGGCTTTCTGAGCCTGACCTGTGGGTCCCAGGCAGTCGAGCTACAGGCTGTCCTTTGGGGGATGCTGGGATGCCCTGACTTTGCTTGGCCTGACTCTGGGCTGCCATTATGCTCCAGATTTGTGCTCCTGGTCATTGGTTCAGTCTCCCGCTCTGCACGCCGCTCCTGCCTCTGAACTCCTTAGCTTTGACCTGCTACAGGTTGGATCAATGGGCCGAGGCCAATGGGATGAGGTTTAATAAGGCCAAGAGCCGGGTCCTGCATTTTGGTCACAGCAACCCCAGGCAACGTTACAGGCTTGGGGCAGAGTGGCTGGAAAGCTGCCCAGCAGAAAAGGACCTGGGGGTGTTGGTGGACAGCCAGCTTAACGTGAGCCAGCAGTGTGCCCAGGTGGCCAAGAAGGCCAATGGCATCCTGGCCTGTGTGAGGAACAGCGTGGCCAGCAGGAGTAGGGAAGTGATGGTGCCTCTGTACTGAGCACTGGTGAGGCCTCACCTCGAGTGCTGTGTTCAGTTCTGGGCCCCTCACTACAGGAAGGACATGGAGCGGCTGGAGCGTGTCCAGAGGAGAGCCACCAAGCTGGTGAGGGGTCTAGAGAACAAGTCATACGAGGAGAGGCTGAGGGAACTGGGCATGTTGAGTTTGGAGAAGAGGAGGCTGAGGGGGGACCTCATTGCCCTCTACAACTCCCTGAAAGGAGGGTGTAGAGAGGTGGGTGTTGGACTGTTCTCCCAAGGGAATAATGGCAGGACCAGAGGAAATGGTCTGAAGTTGCAGCAGGGGAGGATTAGATTAGATATTAGGAAGAATTACTTTACTGAGAGGATGGTCAGGCAGTGGAACAGCCTGCCCAGGGAGGTGGTGGAGTCGCCATCCCTGGAGGTATTTAAGAAACGTGTAGACATGGCACTTCAGGGCATGCTCTAGTGCCCGAGATTGTTGGTTTGTGTCTGTTTGTGGGTGGGTGTGGTGTGTGGTGTTTTGTGTGGGTTTTTTGTGGTTGGACTCGATGATCTCAAAGGTCCCTTCCAACCATGAAGATTCTGTGATTCTGTGATTCTCTGTCCCTGACCACTTCACCTGATCTTGCTCAATCTCTGACTACATCCTTCACCACTGGCTTCCCGGCCATACCATGCCCTGGACCTAACTCTTGGGACTGGAGTAAGTTTTTTGGATGAGAAACTTGGAAGATGGGAGGGCTTGCTCCTTTAGTGCAGAGAGCTATTCTCCACCTCATCATGACTCGTCATAGTGATTCATTTTGCATGTAAGTAATTCACGAAGTTAAAAGGAACAAACAAAAAGTTTAGGTAGCCACTGCAACTAAAATGAGGGATTTCTCTTGGGGTAAAGTATATTGGAGAAGAATGGGACCGAATATAACCCGTGCTTGCAGGGAAGACAGAGACTCACAGACATACAGGTATTCACAATGCGCATCTATGTCTGTTCTATGGAGTTGGGGATTTGCTTTAACAGCAGTGTGATTTATGAGGTAATCACACTGTCTAATGATGCTATCAGATACTGGCCTGTGCGATGAGCAGAAGTGACTCACTGGCAAGTTAAATAGCAGAAGGGGAATGAAAATGTGCATTCACCAGCCATCCCATTAGTGCAGAGTGCCGTAAAGTGCCATTAACATCTCAGTACATACAGGCTAAATAGACTTACCCAAATCAGTTTTATTACCTCAGTGTGTGCATGCTTTAGCCTGCAAACCACAGCACGGTGCTGGCTCTTTCCCCACAGGGAGCAGAGCTGTGCCCTGCTGTGCTCTTCTGACTGCTTCCTGCTCCACAGCTCCGGCTGTGCTGTGTGCCATCCACCCCACAGACCCTGCACACCTATCCCTGATCACCAGCGGCATCCCGTTTCCAAGGCAGCAGGAACACCTATGCCAAGAAGCCAGTGTCCAGAAAGTATCACCTACTTGTCTTTAAAGACCTGCTTTTTAACTGGTTATGGTGAGTTCGGAAATGATAGATGTAAGTGTGTTACATTGCTATTAGGCTACCAGGGAAGATATTAAAAGTGGCCATAAATCATTTGTTATGCAGTCTCCTCGCCTCTAGAACGATCCACGCCAAACATTTATTTCCTTAATGAAATGTCCTTTCTTCTCTGGTTGACTCTTTGCAAGACAGCAAGAATCAAATCCTCTGCGTGATCAATAAATAGCAAGGAATCAATTCCCTTGTAACCTCTCTGGCCCTAATGCTGCAACCCCAGCGGTTTCAGCATTGTTTCTCCAGATTTACACGTGGGAATATGAGGTCAGGACCGTTTTTTTCTCTGGCAAGTAAGAGAAGGCTCTTTCAAAGGTAATAATAAAGTGGCCCTGGCTATCCCTAGCTATTGCTAAGAAGCCAGGGTACAAACTGGCTGGGCAGACTATACCTAAGCAGCCCAGGTCTGGCCATGAAATCCAGAGGAGAGGAGGCTGGTGGGGCCTTCTGCAGCCAGCTATCTGTTATCCTCCCACCGCAGGAGCTGGCGGACAAGGAAACCTCCATCCACAGGCTGAAGAAGGACTAGTGACAGTATGAAATTACTCCAAGGTGCAGACAAACCAAGTGACTCCCCATGGCTGAGCTATAAATTAGTCTCTGCAGCCCGCCAGCATAACCTGCCAGCTGATAGCTTATAAATAAGCTACAGAACAGGGTTAATATTTACCTACATGTCTCAGACAGGTGGCATTCTGAAGATGGAAAGCGTTACAGAAGCGCTAGACTAAGTCATCATTAAGCCTTTCTGCTGGCATATTTACTCACCTCTAATAGCTTACAGAGGTGCAGAAATACAATTAAACTAGAAGATATCTATAGCTGCTTGCCTCCTGATAACACCTCATCTTCTCATGTATTGATTTAATGCCTGTGCTGGTGGTCTAACATATGTTTACCGTGTTTTACAAGCACCAGTGTGCTGACCTGATTTCTGTGTACTGACCCTGCCTGTTTCATTGTTCCTCTGGTTGGTATTTATTTATTGTATCTGATAACATATACAGAAGCTTGCCAGGGTCTCAAAGGCAGGGTAGCTTATCCACGGCTCAACATTCAGAGCGTTTCTGTAAGTAAAATGTGCTGTGGGATTGGACTTTCTGGGCAGTAAAAGTATCCGTCATTACACTTCATCAAGAGATCATTAAAACCAACCTTTAGCCCTTTTGAGTTCTGTGGTTTAGAACAGAGACGAGCACAGTGCAGTCATTTCCATTTGCTCTGTCTGGAGAGGTTTTTTTCTTTCCTCATGATACAGCTGTTGCAATTTGCTTTTTTCTTTAAAGACAGTAATAATGTATGGATGTGCACTCTTATTACTGGTTGCCATTAGCCCTTACAAGCATCCCTGTATTTTTGTTACAGGCGCTATCAAAGGAAAAGAAACAAGGAGCAGATACGGTGTCTGTGTGTGTACATCAGCTCACTGCAAGGAAGAAAATTTTCCTGCCGGCCTTTTGCATGGGTAATATTGGAATAAAGAATTACATAAAAAGGAAAAGGAGCGTCTCTGGCACAGAACTCAATATGGTGAAGGGAAGGCGATATTTTGAGTGATGCAGGCATTTAATTTATTACCCTCTGACAGCCTAAGCTATCATTTTGCTTCGATTACATAAAACCTGGTCATCACACACTGATTCTCACATCTCCAAAACCCCAATCCCGCACAGAGATTTGTGCCACGCAGTCATCTTGGACTGCAAGCAAAAACCTGCCTCTCACCAAGGTGACGTTCCCTCTTCCTTTCTTTCTTTTGTCCTCCTGAAAGGATTAATAGGAAGCATGACCCAGAGCCAATTCCTGGCACATGACAGCTGGAAACTTCTGCATAAATGTGCAGTTTTTCTAACATGACCATTAGTGCTCACGGTGATGTGCTACAACTGCTAAACATGGGTTTGTGGTCACAGTGCTAATTGGACGTAGCAGTTCAGCCTGCTCCTGGCTCTGCTCTTTATCTTGGCAAACTAGGATTAAGCGGGGTTAGCAGCCCCTGGCACCTAGTCCTGCATCCATGGCAGAGTCGCAAACTTGAAGGTTTAGGGCTGCGAGAGCCAGAACCAGTTTGGACGTGCTGGGTGCAAGAAGCAGGTTGGCATTACTTTGGATGAAAAGCACGAGGTGTTGTGAAAGCACTGTTTTAGATGTCTATTTTAGGATGAGATGATCCGTGCTCTGTGACTATTTCTTTCCACTGTTATGGATGAAACCTAGATGGGATATTTACATGGTAGATGTCTACATATGCTTAGATGAATCCCACCCCTAAAGCCAAATCTAAATTTTGCCATGTGTAATTTAAACACATTATTCCATGTTCTTCTGACACCCCGCCCCCGCCCTCCCCAAACAAATAATCCCATCCTGTTTATAGCTACTCAATCCCATCCTGCTTATAGCTTCAAGTATTTGAAGACCCTTCCTACATCCCTCCTCCATGCTCTCTTCTTTAGCTAAAGAACCACGCATGGCATTGGAGTACCCAAGCAAATCTCTCAATCTTGACTGCTAAAGGCCTCCTCTCTCTCTCTTCATGCTATTTAATATAATTCTATGAAGAATGGAATAGGAATAGAATATAACAGAAATTATACTCTATGAAGAGTAAATTGCCTGCTATAGACTCCGGGTGGAATTCAGAAGCACGCTCCCCAGAAAGATGTCTTTTGACAATGAGAGTAGTTTCATAATCAAACCCCTAAAAATGCTGAGTGTTCTGTTTTGTGAGCATCCAATGAAAGTGATGCACTCCATCTGGAATGTCCAAATTGTATCTTTGCTGTTCTAAAAGAGCCTGCAGTAAAGCAATCAAAAATAATTGATTTGGTAGGTCCAGTTTCATGCTATATTCAATTCCAGCATTTCCTGAAGAGTCTTCAACTAATAGTATCTTAAATTTATACTGAATACTTAAAAAGGAAGGAGCTGGGAACAATGGATGTCCTCTCTGAGTGAAGTCAGGCAAACATCGAATTACTGGCCTGCAGATTTTCAGATCACTGTTTTTGACCCATGAAGACACTGAAAAGTCATCCCCTCCTCTAACAAAACTTCACGGGTAGAGGCAGAAGCTTCGTCTGAACCTTGGAAATAGCACATATAATACCTTTGTTAAACTAGTTTCCATGGTAACAATTTCATGTCATTGAACATCATTAAAGACTATAAGAACTTTTCAGTTAGCTTGTCTTTAGGGTTTTATTGACCTCCCTTTCTGAATAACTGTTCTCCTGGGAGATAAGACTCTGGGAAAAACAAGGGATGCAGGAGGTGGACTGCTTTGCTGTCATGTTATTAGCAACCCGTTTCTTTGATTTTTCAGCTCAGGATTTCAGAACAAAATCTGTAAATATGAGTAGGCATGGAAACGTGGCACAGATATTTCTGTCTCTAACACAAAAATAAGGCAACTAAAGATGACTGCAGTTAAGTAGCTTGTCCAGAGAGGAAAAAAAGGGAAGCATGAGGAAGCTGAGTGAGAAATTATACGCTGTGATGACTTGACTCCCCCATTTAGCATCCTTGCCAGAACACTATTGTTCCACTTTGTGTTAAAGCTGGATAAAACTGCTGTCAACTTTCTTTGCCACTGGCCCCTCTGGCATAGCAGAAGAGATGAAAACCCTGGCAAATCTTGACCTACGTGAGTAGCTCAGCTCTTCTTACAGGAAGCTCTAGCAGTAAAAGGGAGTGAGATGCAGTAGCAGGAAATCTCAGCAGTTGCCTGTGATTTCCTCTGTGCAGTGGGGTGGTTTTTTTTTAGCTTACATAATTAACATTTGTTTTCTTACCCAAGAATGTTTCATGTACTACAGTCTTCTCTCATGGGCAACATTTGTCACTTCTCCTGCTAGGGCAGGATTGCAGCCCTAGAAATAGGAGCAAACCATGTCTTGAATCTGGCTCTAAAATCACACTGGCTTCTATGTAAGGCTTTTCCAACAGCCTGAAGGTCTCCTATGGCATTGTCAGCTCTAGGGACTTCCACAGCATTGAGGAAAGAGCCTTGAAAACTACTGCTGAGAAAGGAAGTCAGTAAGAACCACCCTCTGGCCATGCTGCTGTTGTTTTCCCGGCACTGGGCCTGGCTGAAAGAATTTGTGAGTGCCTTCTCCTCTACTTGACACAGCTGCAGCCAGCTGGGATAGGTCCTTCAGAGAGGGAGGGGGACCAAGGAAAATATGTCTATGCTTTTTTGGATCAGAACCAAACACACAAATCAAAATATTGTGCATTTTTGGAGAGGCAGATATGACTGCAGGCAGCCTGTTACTCCCGTGTGCTAGGTTGGGGTGTCAACTATATCCAGGGGATACAGAACATAGATTTCAAAAGATAAATGGTTCACCAGCTGAGATATGTATTCAATATGCTACCATCCTATGACAAATAGCAAATTGCCTACTACTGCCAGCAGGATGCCTGCACAGAAATCAAAGGAAGGATAAGGGTTTCATTTTTTCCTGGTGGAAACCTGTTTGAGGGGGGAGTCAAATAATGCACTGTATTACTATAGGTTTATAATACAATAAAAAGATATCAATTTTGGACTGAGACAAAGTCAAACATTGTTTTTCAGACCAAAAGAAGAAGCTGTGAAACTGTGTTTCAGGTTAAATAAAATAATTGATAGAGCATTTCACAGAGGCCTTCAGCAGCTTCTGCTGCAGCCTGAGCAGGAGGAGGTGGAACACGGCTGGGAGGGAACAAGAGGAAAAGTGACATTCCTGCTTCTTTAAAAATTTCCAGAATTATTTATAGCCAGGCACAGCGTCACTCTTTTTGTTCTGGATACTGAAGACTGAGGTGGTCATGATACTTCTTCCCCTTTCCCACAGAAGCCTAGTGTTTGGGGGATGCACCCTAGATGTGGGAGAACAAAGTTGGATTTCCTCATCTCTGAGGTGAACGCTGTAGTTCCAAAATACATTTCTTTAAAAGCACACTCAAATACTTGAAATTACAGAAATTACTTGAGCCAGCAGCTCCATAACTTGATGGTGACAGGCTCAGTGGGGGAAGGGCAGATGGGTTCCAGTTTCTAATTCACTGGGCAGTAAGATGTGGATTTTTCCACACCACTTCCCAATTCCTAGTGAAGGAATTGACACCACCAAGTATTTTTCTCTGCTTTCTTTAGCTTTACAATGCTACAGCAGAAGGAAACACCAAGACCTCAAATGATCTGACATTCTCTAAATATCTGTTTCTGCCCGAATTATTAAGTTCAACGTGAAACTTGAATAAGCAGAGTGGCTCCTAAAATGTCTCTCACTGACAAAAAATTATTTGTGACAAAAATTAATTTATGAGCCCAGTAGTATTGAATGAGGCATGAAAAGTCTGTTACATTATCATTCTGGAATTGGAATTTCTCCAAAAAAATTTTAAAAAAAATTTAGCATTACACGTTAATTTTTAAAATTAAAATTCTACCTGCAGGGTTGAAAGGAGATCTAGGGGATTTGAAATGAGGGAAACCTCAACCACAATCCTACTTCCAGCTTTTCTAGCTGAGCCCTGGGTATTCCCCCAATCCCAGGGCAAGCAGTTCCCTGGTTATTGCGCTGTTTTGGGCAGGCCAAGGCTCCTTCCCTGGCTGTCTCTGCCTGATGGAGCTGTGCAGAGCTGCATGCAGCAGGGCTCCAGGGGGTCCTGGCTCTGAGACAGGCTCCTTGACAGGCTGCAACGCTGCTTGCCCAGAAGCTGGTTGGTTGAACTGATAGAAAACAAGGATGAAATAATATGCACAAAACTTTTTATTTCAATTATCAAAACATTTTTCATCTGACTTTTTTCCAATGGCCTTTTAAAATGAATTCAGCCTTCCTGGCACATTTATTATCGGTGAGAAAACATCCTTACCTTTAAGCTTACCTAATGATCTTTTCCTTCCCTTTTTTGCTTTTTCTGCTTCACTCTTTCTTTCAAACCTTAGCAACCCTCCTATCTTTCTCCTGCTCTTGCAGGAAATCCCAAGTCTGAACAGAAATATGCCTCATTCTGTTGGTACAACTAGCAATTCTACCATTTACATGGGCATGAACTACCCTGTCATTCAACACTGACACTCATTTCAGATGAAAAACTGATGCAAAGGAGGAGGGGGTGGGCAGACCTTTCTGTGTTGCTATTTCAAATGATGTACATGATGTTGGACAAATTTTCTTTCTCTTTAAAAATTCAGTGTCATTGCTTAGTCCTAAAAATTACTGTCCAAACCTCCTTTCTACTTTGAGGAAATTAAAAGCTGTGACTAAGGCTCGTCTCTATCAACATCTCAAATCATTCTTTAATGAAGAGAACAAGGATCTTGTCTCTTTGTTTTCACACAGGCTTCAGTTCAAAACAGCTTGCTTGAGGATAGCATTTAATTGACCTGAGTGATGGAGCACTTCCAGGATGCCTCTTGCCTAGCAACAACCGCCAGGTAGGGGAGCTTTAATAACTGCTGGGATTTAGAAACTGGAGAATGCTGTTGTGCAGCAATCGTGGCTTCTGAGTAGCCCAAAAGTGAGCCATCAGTGCAAGCTGTCTCCCCTAATGCAACCTTAGACCAGGGCTGCTGGCTGGTAGGTCATGAGCTCTTGCATTTCGCTCCCAGGCCCTAGCAGCAAGATGGTCCCCGTGCAGGGCTGCATTGCTGGCTCTGTCCAAGATGTTTGCTGCAAACATCATCTAGATCTAATGGCATGCCCAGCCCTGCTCTGTCCTGCAAGCTGCAAGGACACGTGGAAGGATAAGGCAGTTACCCTTCGGCAGTAAGCTGCTGCTGGGGCTCCTTGGCTCTCTGAGGGTTGTGGTACAGGTGTTGTGGTTTTCAGCTTTGTACAGACAGCTTGGAGGTCAGGCTGGCTACTTTACTCCGAATATCTTGCAGAGCAGTATGTGGAAGCTTGAAACCTCAGGTGGTAACCAGAACTCTGCCTCTTTGGTAAATAAGCAACTGTTACCAGGCCAGGGTTCATTTTATCCTATGATGTATAAGTGACAGACCAACCAAAGCAAAATACAAATGAAAAAAAGGGGGCTGGTGCTCAAATGAAATGTATCCAAACAATTTTGACAGAGAGCCTTTCTGTGCATCTTCAGTTTCTAACAAAAGAGAGAATTTCCAAAGCCAGCTAACAGACAAGGTCTTCATCCCACTAAGCCAATGTTGGGGTCAAGTCCTTTGTCTTTTAAATATAGAGCATTTGGGGAAATGAAGCTGAAAAAGTGAATATAAAAGAACAGTCAATATTTCCATTTATCCCCATTCCAGGCACAGGGTTGGGTTTTTTTGGATTTGTGGAGAACTGTGCTACAAAGAGTCTGTGTGTGCTAATAACTAAGCATTCCCTACATTTGTCTCCCTGCTTTCGGAAACGTCCTTCAGCTAATTTTCAGTAGCCCTTTATGTAGTAGTCATTTTTTGACTGCTTTGAATTTTTGTGTTACATATGTGTGTGTGTGTGTCTTTGTGTCTGTATGTGTATATAACTCATATACCATTCTGATGGACTTTGCAGCCCAAGCCCCTTCTGCAGTTTCTTCCCCTAAATCTGTTGCTTTTCTTGTAAATCCTCTAACCAGCCATGGTACCTGACACTGTAACCAGAGATGAGAAGCAGATCTGATAGTTACTGTCATACTCCTAGTCCTCCTCTCTCCTCCTCTTCCCCTGAGCATCAGCATCCACAGCCACACAAGAGGATGCCACGTGAGAGGCAAATAGAGCCAAGCCTTGCTAGCCGCTGCTGCTTGAGAGGAGGTGACGCAGGTCCTCATCTACAAGGACTGACTTGATCTTTTGGGGTGGACTAAAGATGGGAAAAGAGGATTATTTTGACAGGGAGAAGTAAAATCAGAGAGTTCCCCCCAAGCACTGAAGTATCTCACTTGGACTCTGTTAGCCTCCGTCCCTCTTTTCCAGCTTGTGCCTTGTCACACAATCTGTTTAGGACAGGAATCTGCCCGTTTCTTCCCTGCTGCCATTGAAGCCTTAGACTCTAAATGTCTCAGGGCCAAGACTTGCTTCACGTTGTTGGTCAAGCACCATTCACGCCTCCAGTGTTGCACCAGCAAAATAACCGCACTGGGTATCTGCTTCAGTGTTGAAGCCACTATCTCCAAGAACAGGGTGGTGTGCTGCAAACTGGCCTTGTCTGTTGAGGAGTCCCATCCCATGGCTCGCTGAACCTGTCTGGTCTTGGTCAGTGGGGTCTCATTAAGCCTCAGCACAGTTTGTGATGTGTCAGATAAGAATAATCCTATGGGAGAAAAATGAAACCCTGAGTCTCTACTCTCTTGCTGTGTGGCTATATCCTGACCTGTGTGAAGCTATCAGAAGGTAACAGTCTTCTGGTCTGCACTCGTTCGATCAGTGTTCTCTTGGTGGAGCTGTGCTTTGGTGTTGGTAACAACCTGAAAGGGAGAAGGCAGAGATTGCTGTACATCTCTTAATCTCTGGTGTGCAGGAAAAGTTTCCCAGCTTCTTCTGCTTTTCTTTCCTGTGCTTTTGTCCAGGAATGCATCTCCGTGGGCTTTTGCAGCCTACAAGGGGCTGTAGCTAGCGCAGGTCCAACACTGCCCTAGCCTGGCTGTATTATTTCTGCCCATCTTAGAGCACTACCAAGGCAAGCTGACATTTCCCTGCAAAAAAATCATGTAATCTTATCACTGGTTTGTTAGTCCAAACCTCTTATAGAAACATGCTTTTCAGACATGCCTAGCTCAAATCTGGAGTAGCTGGCCATGAGATTTCAGGGGGAATTACATGTTCCTTGGAAGCATGTTCCTCCAAACTTTACTTTGAGGCAAAAACAGATGAGCAGATTTTGATCTCGGCTGCCTGAGAGGGAGTTTGCAGCGACATTATGGTTAGCAGTTGGGCTACTCTCCATTTATACCAGCTCAGAGTTGAATCTGGCCGGCAGTCAAGCCAGTAGGTCTCATGGGATCTTATCTGCACTGTTTTTAAAACCTATTTCTTAAGAAAAACAAAGGCAGTTCCCTTAATCTGAAGTTCATAATGTTTTCAGTAATCCAGCTACCCAAAAACAACTCCCCCCCCCCGCCCCCGGCAAGTAAAACTCCTTTAGAAAGGCAGCAAACAAGACTCTTTTCCTGGTGCCTTGCTGCTCTACGAGGAGGACCAGCCCTTTTTTCTTCAGAAGGCACAGAGTTTGTGTATAACTGGCCAAGAAGGGATCGCTGAAAGGAAGACTAGACTTAGGCTGGGGGGATTCAATCCCCGCTCTCATACGGGCTGCCTGGTCGAGGTTGAGCATCGCTTTGCTTCCGTTCCCCATCTGCCAGATGGGATTATTGCTCCGCTCAGGCATTTACGGGGATGGGGGCCGGGCAAGAGCCTGTAGCAAGGGGAAGGCTCTCTGATCTTGCAGCTCCTGACATCTGTGCCTACACTGGTAACGAAAAGGCCACTGGTGTAAGTGGCTTTTTGTTGTGGAAACTGCAACGAGACCTGAAATGAACTGAGACCACCTGCTTTCTTTGTCGTAATGAAAGCAACTGAACAAAGAGTAAAGCCTGTTTATTTCTAACAGGTTTGATCTGTGAACAGGAATCCTGGTTCTCTGGGGGGGGGGGTTGGATTATGACTCCCCATTAATGTTCATGCTGCTCCCCAATAATGCCTTCCCTTGTCTTTTCCTTGTTTCCTTTCTGCCCCTTTCCCCTCAATTCCCTATTTCTCTTCCACTCTCCTGCTTTTCTTTTCTTCCATCCTTCAGTTCACTGGGTTTTTTCACAGTAAGGCTAACGGGTAAAATCACAACCTTTTTTTTACAAATTGTGACTCCTGCTCCATGCTCACATAACCCAAATGTAATTTTCCCATCCCACCTCTAGGTGGTTGAAATAAGCAGAATTCATAAGCACACTGAGGAACACATTTCTAATTTGTAAGGAAGGGCGATTAAGGAAAATCAACAGCCCTGAGACTCCTGGGGAGCGCGTACTGCTTCTATCCCCCAGCACTGCAGGTACCAAGCTGCCTGTTCTCTAACCCGGCCACTGGGTTTACGCTGCTGTGACGGTGGCTACATTCACACTGTAATCAACATCCACCTCCTGGCTATATTTTAAATTGGATTAGGGTGTGAGTTTCCTTCTCACTTTACAATCAACATGAGCAAATGCTTTGTTTATCAAAGCAATCTGAGCGATGCATGATGGAAAGCACCAGGATCTATCTGGAACAATTATAACGGTGGAATAGGTGCGTTACAATAATGGGAAAACTATTCTGCTAAAAGCTTCCTTCAGGATCATTATCTAGAGACCTGCTAACTCTGTAATTGTTCCCTCAGCACAAGCACCCTCTTCAGAAAAAAAATGAAGACCATAGTCTCCCACTTGTCCTTGTGGGAGACTTCAACCTACCAGATATCAGCTGGGAACACAATACATCTGAGAGGGAACAGTCCAGGAGGTTCCTGGCACAGCTGGTGAGGAAGCCAGCTAGGGAAGGAGCTCTTCTGGACCTGCTGTTTGTAAACAGAGAAGGACTTGTGGGGGATGTGAAGGTTGGAGGCCGTCTTGGGCATTCGGTTCTCTTTAACATCTTAATCAATGATCTGGACAAGGGGATGGAGTGCACCCTCAGTAAGTTTGCAGATGACACCAAGTTGAGTGGGGAATGTCGACCTGCTTGAGGGTAGAAAGGCTTTGCAGAGGGATCTGGACAGGCTGGATGGATGGGCTGAGGCCAATGGGATGAGGTTCAACGAGGCCAAGTGCTGGGTCCTGCACTTGGGTCACACCAACCCCCTGCAGCGCTACAGGCTTGGGGCAGAGTGGCTGGAGCTGCCTGGCAGAAAAGGACCTGGGGGTGTTAGTCAACTGTGGGCTGAACATGAGCCAGCAGTGTGCCCAGGTGGCCAAGAAGGCCAACAGCATCCTGGCCTGGATCAGGAACAGTGTGGTGAGTAGGACTCAAGAGGTGATGGTCCCCCTGTCCTGGGCACTGGTGAGGCCCCACCTTGAGGGCTGTGTCCAGTTCTGGGACCCTTCCCACAAAAAAGACATTGAGGTGCTGGAGCAGGTCCAGAGAAGGGCAACGGAGCTGGTGAGGGGTCTGGAGAACAAGTCTTATGAGGAACAGCTGAGGGAGCTGAGGTTGTTCAGCCTGGAGAAAGGAAGGCTGAGGGGAGACCTTCTCACTCTACAACTCCCTGAAAGGAGGGTGTAGCCGGGGGGGGTCGGTCTCTTCTCTAGCAGGTGGTAGGACAAGAGGAAACGGCCTCAAGTTGCGCCAGGGGAGGTTCAGATTGGATATTAGGAAAAATTTTGACGCTGAAAGGGTTATTAAGCATTGGAATGGGCTGCCCAGGGAAGTGGTTGAGGCACCATCCCTGGTGGTATTTTTAAAAGCCAGTTAGACATAGTGCTTAGAGACATGGTTTGGTGATGGTTTTTATCAGAGTTAGGTGGATGGTTGGACTGGATGATCTTGAAGGTCCCTTCCAACCTACACAATTCTGTGATTCTATAGCGGTCTGGCTCAGAGTACGAACAGTCGCGCTTGCTGGTGCTCTGCTGGATGCAACTCTCCATGTGAATGCAACACTTCCTTCCCCAAGATGAGAAAATGCAAACCAAGCACTTTGCACAGAAATTCCTTACTAGTGCAAATCCTTCTTGTTTAAAAACATCGGGGGAAAGACTACCTCTGTGTCCAATAGCCTCTTTTATTTCTTTTTAACTGAGCAGAAGAGTCTTCTCTAAATCAACCCCAGGTGTACATTTCCAAAGAGTGAGAGACTGAGGTCTGTGTATAAATCAGTGGTATCCGTTTGTACAAAGTGGAGTATTTACTGTGATATTTTCATAAAATTGTTTGAAAAAAAGCTGCTTGCTTTCTTCTTGAGGATGTTTACTCATTTTATACACAGACAAGACGTATCCATGTTATTTCGAGTGATTTTTCCTGAGCTCATCAAATGATTCCCCTGCAATCCCGACTTTTGTGCTGTTTAGAATTTTTTTTATTTGTCTGACTAATCTAGATATTTAGAGAATAATTTGTATCAACCCACTTTATCCTCGAACTTCTTCACAAACCCGTGGCTATGGCTGCTGTCACGTGCATGGTAAAACAGACCCGTTGTTCAGCCTAGGAGTGGGCACGGCTCGGTGTGAGAAAGGGAAGGATGGAGCTTTGTCTCCAGCCTGTTGGAGACCCTGCCTCGGCCTCAGCCTACCTGGGTTACCACCGAGGTCGCTCCGAGTCTGCCTCGGCTGCCAAGTGGGCCATTAAAACAACCGATACCTAAATATTATCACAGAAACCTCCTTTGGTTTACCTACTTAAACAAGCATTAAGCCTTTCTCGACAGAGCTTTGGCACTCACAAGAACAAATGCAAAACCAATAAGGAGCCAAAACGCAAAAAAAACCTGGACAAATAAAAGCAGGACAGTCAGACTTGCAAAGGAGAGGATGAAGAGCCTCGCAAGGCTGTCCCGCTTATCTCCCATGCTTAATCCCAGCAGGCGCCTCAGTTAAACTGGGTACCCTTGGAAAGGCAGCACACAGTGAATAGCAGCTGGAGGAGGCGGATTCAGAGGGGAAACGCTTTATCAGGCGGATATTTGAGTGTGTTAGAAGGGAAAACAAAGGCTGGGCAGGTGAGTAATATCTGTGGCAAAGCAAAAATCCACGGAGAATGAAAGATAGGGACAAAGCCAGGAGAGAGCTCTGCAGTGGCGGGGAAGGAGAAGCTGAAGTCAGGGCGAGAGCTCAGCACCCCGCGGCCCTTGCTTGAAATCCTGGCTGCATGCCACAAAGTGCCTGCATGCCGCTAAGCTGGTCGTTTCGGGCAGCAGATTGCACTAACCATGGCAACCCACGAACTGGGGCTAAAATCATCACTCCTGTACTAAAATCATCACGTCTGCCCGCCAGCGGAGCACCTCCTGGTGTATTGCTCCTCTGCTAGAACCTATTCCAGCTGTCCTCAAGCCTACAACTGTAAATCAATGAAATCGAAATGATTTTGTAGCTGTCCTAGCTCTTTCGGAGCAGCAAAGCCTCCCACCACATCAGTAATACCCAGCGTTCATGACAGGGCGATATGTGGCATTGCTGTGGGCGTGCTTTTGAGGAGATACTCCTTGAACAAAGAGGTTTTTGGAACGCAGAGGTAGGGTTTACCCCATCCACAGTACCTCCAGATTTCACACCAACATAGTTTTTTGGTGGTATGGTTTTTTGATTTAATTAAATTGTATTACAATATATTATATTGGCAGTATTATTATTGTATTAAATTGGGGTTTATACATATTTTTTTAGTAACATCAAGAATCTAAAGGATTGAAAATCACGCTTGAAATTCTCACAGAGAAGAAGGGTTAACGGTAATAATGGTGCTTCAGCTTTTAGGAAACCCTAACCCTTAGGTTTTGAGTCACTGTTGCTGCTATGAGATTCCCAGAAGCTTTGTGCCAATGAAAAGGGATTTTACAGAATCACAGAATCACAGAGTCACAGAATCTTCTTGGTTGGAAGGGACCTTTGAGATCATTGAGTCCAACCAACAAAAAAAAACAACAACAAAAAAATTATTTATATATATATATAAAATAAATATATATATATTTATTGAAGACTGATACAACACTGAAAAGCTACTGCCTCTTAAATACAGCAGAGACTTTGGGAAGGTGAGTACCCTTCTCCCGCTGATAAAGGCTGCACGCGGCGGCTAAAGAAATGCTGATTTTCTGAGAAAAGTAACCATCTGCTAAAAGGAGCCAAGACTAGATCCACCTGCCATTCAAGTCAAAAGAAAAGCTTGCATTAAAGCAGGTCGTTGTGGTCTGACCACACAATATCAAGAAAGTAATTTTTATTTCTCATTACATACTTTTCTGCTGCTGGAGACAGGTGGAAGAAGCTCTTAAACGCCTATCAACAGTACAAAAGGATGGTGTTTATCTGCTGGGAATGCGTTAGAGAAAGGAAAATGCTAGAATTTGGGGGGAATAATGTCTTTTATATAGCAGTCTGATGCGGAGGCCTCCATGCATCAGCTGCACTTGAAGGACTGGAAAAAAGATGTACAAATAAACAAACCACAAGTCAATATCCATTTGAATTTTAAATTCACTCTAGATGTGCTGTCATGCCTTTTGTATTCATTTGCTTGCAGATATGGAGGAAATCACGGTTTCCGAGTTCAGATAAACTCAGAAAAGAATTTTCAAAGTTTGTATGCCTAACTATTCAAGAAAATAAGCACTGCATTCATGTTTATGAATATTTGTACTGGAAGTGACTGCAGATTTATTCAGCCAGGGAATAAAAATGACATAACTTGATTTATTTGACCAGCCACTAGAAAACAATGTGCATATTAATGAATGTGCATAATTACTTAAAATTAACATTCAATCTAAAGAGCAGTAGGATCATTAAGATGTATCAAATAAACTGAACTGAGGAATAAATTCAAAAGAAATGTGTGATCCTCTGGAAGTTACATAAATAGGAGAAAAGACTGCATTAATTGTATAAATTATTCATTTTTAATTATTTGCTCGGCTGCAGTAAGTATTGATAACATTCTGTCTCAGAGAAGGAAGAACGATGACAAATTTTGCTTATTCTCGTTGCAGTGGCAAAGTAAACGAAACTGGGGAACGAACTGAGAAGTCTGGGAGCACTGGGGAGATCTTGTTCATTGCTCTTTCTTCTCTCTGTCTTCTTTCTACCCTTCTACACAGCACTAGTGAGCCTTCCTAACAGACACATTTTTTGAAAATTTGACTGATTAAAACGTTGGTTGGAAGAAGAATGACACAAAATAAAGTAAGCTTTGATCCGTGGAAAGGTTAGGTGATAAATGGCAAATACAGTCCCTACAGAAGGTACACGTGTGCGTGGCTGCAAATGCAACTCGCAGCAGCCTGGCGAGCCATTTGGATCCTCAGCGATGTGCAAGTAGAAACATTGCGTGCTTTGGGGATCCAAGAGTGTGCAGTAAAAATAAATTAAGATTATTCTGCTTCTCAACGTGTAGCCTGCAGCTTTCCATAGCTGCCGATAAGCAGCGGTGGTCCCCAAGTCTCTGAGACCTCTTTCCTGGAGCAGGTGTTGAATGCAGAGGGCAACAGGGATGATGTTCATGTAAGTGCCAGTTGATCCTCCTCCTGTTCTCGCCACCAGGACGGACAATGCTGTGTGCCTTACTCACCAGGCACCTGCTTTGACGATAGAGCTGCAGATCTCCTCCTGGACTTCCTCTGGTATTTGCTTTGGGATCTGGCTGGATGAAATTTTCAGGTAAGACAAACTTTTATACAAAGTGTTTGTGCTGCTGCTGCTTTAGCCTGAGAGACTGTTAGAAACATCTTACCTTGACTTACGACAGCACCACCCCATCTCCTCCCTTGCTCCCTTTCTCATGTCACCTCTAGACCTCGCTGCCATAAGCTTGTTGGTTCGGCAAAGTGGGACACCCGAAAACTGATTTTTTTTTATTTATTGCTTTTAAAGGGTTAATTTTCAGTTAGATTACAGAGCTGACTGTGAAACTAGATCCTCAGGCCTGATGTCCTGCTGCTGAGGACAAAACAGCGATTTGAAGGAACCTCATCAGCCTGCCTGCAACCAAAAGGCCATGGAAAATGCGAGCGCCTGAGCTCTGCTCGGTCACTGACCCGGGAACGTGAAGCAGCTGTACAAAGTAACTGGCAGCCTTCTAATGGCTTTCTGGTATCAGCAACAAAACCAGTAAGGACATTAATTTCACTAAGTGGCATCAGCAACAGAAGCCAAGGAGCTTTCAGACTGCTGGAAATCTTGGAAAAACCTGGACAGACTTACTGCCCCTACACTGGTTCTGGTTCTTGCTCCAAAGCATGTGAACAGCAGAGCTTTTTGGGAAAAAAAAAAAAAGCTCACCGTATTTTTGTACAGGTAACAAAATGATGACTTTATTGAAGCAGTTCAATCAATTTGGCTAAAATGTACTCAAGGAATTCAGATTGAAGCAGATAGTTGGCACGAAAAATTTCAGCACGGAGAGTATGATAAGTTTACAAACAATCAAAAACCATTTTAGAGAGGGAAGCCTCAGACAATCTTAACCAGAGGTGCCATTCCCAATCTCTAATGGGCGAATATCAATATCCCATTAAATACCACATATGATATTATGGGTAGCTCCTGTGATACACAGCTGTTTCCTTGGATGTTGGCGGTGGTGATGATGCTGACGATGATAATGATGATTTCCTTGCTGTACAGTTATATCTTCAGATATTCATCAGGGACTTTTATTAAAGAAGTACTACTACACACCGTGCAAGAAATATATCCTTGGCAGATCCAACATTAGTTTATAGTACCTGTATAAGACTTTTGTCTTCTGCAAAGGAACATATGTCCCAGTGAACGGTTGGGCACTAATAATTTTTTCTACTTGCAGCTGTTGTCTGGTGGGAAATGAGAAACTAGCTTTCCATCGGACATAGCCTCCCTCCAAAATGAACTAGCCATCATTTTATGTAAGTTATTCCTCTGCCAAAATAACCTGAGGGGCTTTCAGCCTCCACACTGTGAATGTGGCATTCGACAGAGCAGTCAGTCTGAATCACCCCAACAGCCTCTGTTCCCTTCCAGGAAACCTGCTGGCCACACCAATTTCCAGGGACAGTGTCTAAGGAATCACTGATGATCAGGAGGTACCGCTGACACAAAAGGATGCTGTAAGCTGCGACATCTTGTGTAGCTCACAAAAAAGCCATCTGAAAGCACAAAGATATTCCAGAATATTTAAGGAGGCAATTAGCATCTGTGAACCGAATGCTCCCAAATGGCTAAGCTTTAGAAACACTCACTAGGATTTTTAGCTGAGTTTGCATCCCAGCTCGAAACCCAGGGAGCTTTTTACATTTGCTGCATACTGCCAGGAAGGAGAGAACAGCAAAGGTGTCTCATCTCCTTGTTTGTTCCCACAAACCTGCACGAAAGGCCCCTCCTCAACCCCGTTGTTCTCTCTGGGGACACAAGGATGCAACACCTGCTTGTGCTGCTCTTACTACAGAATCTAGTGCATATTAGTCTCCTTAGCTCTGCAGGACGTTTGCTGTCACCTCTGTTTTGGATATGTTGCAGAATCAAGTGTGCAAAATTTGATGTTGAGACCTAAGCTTAAGCACCTAAGCAGGGGATAGGTACAGATATCATGCCAAGATCTGCCCTTACATATTTTCCATGAATGTGAAATTCCCTGATGTAAAAAAGCTGACATAGAGCTTGAGATTCCAGCAGGAGATAAGTTTATGCATGATCTCTCAGCAGCGGTGACATTTGCGTTCAGCTAACTCTACCTGTGCGGAACAGCAGGAATATTTGACAGCACAAAGGAAAAGTCAAATAAAATCAAGCAAGGAAAAGAATATAGTTTAAAGCATACACGAAGGGCATGAAGGGCATATGCTATGTCCTGTTACGGAATTAAATGGAGACATTCTGCACCTGCTTTTCTCAAAGCATTTCTCTGAGATGGAAGATGTGAATTCATCCCAGAATCACGGATCACGTAATCACAGAATTGTCAGAGTTGGAAGGGACCTCTAGAAATCATCTAGTCCAACTCCCCTGCTGAAGCAGGATTGCCCAGAGCACATCACTCAGGACTGCATCCAGGTGGGGCTTGAGATCTCCAGAGAAGGGAACTCCACAACCTCCCTGGGCAGCCTGTTCCAGGGCTCTGCCACCCTCACTGTATAGAAGTTCTTCCTCATATTTGAATGGAACTTGCTATGTTCCAGCTTGTGCCCATTGCCCCTTGTCCTATCGCTGGAAACCACTGAAAAGAGTCCAGCTCATGTTTTGCTAAATGTGGAGTAAGAACCAACTGATTTTTACAATTAATTCCCGGTACAGATGCAGTGTCCTAGAAAATACGTTCCCCCTCCTGTTTTGTGTACAGCTTTGTTAGGAAGAAGGTAGCAGGCTCAGTCTGAAAGGGCTCATTTGAGAGGGCTCGGTGCCCTCTGCTGAGCTTGAATGCACAGACAATGATCAGGAAAGAAAAAGATGTTGAGCCTCTCCAGGCAGAAGGATCTTACACTGCCTGCCGCCACCAGCACCTTCTCCTTGTCCAATAAATTGGATATTTGTAAAGTAATTTTTCACCCAGACTGTGTTTCTCCTAAGGATTTGATAAGCCTTTCTAGTATAAAGTAGTGTTTTCTGAAGTCCAGCTCTAACCTCCTAGGAGAGAAGTCCTCTTTACTGGAAACATTATTTGCTTTTGGAAAAGCCGGCATTTGTGCCCAGGTAAACGCATTCTGATTTGCAGACCCCACGGTATTTGTACAATCACCATAGGCAATGTGTGGCAATTATCTTCTGAGAAATACTGATTTTCTAGTCATGACTACTACCGTGCCTTTCATCTGAGTTTTGGTCTTTAAGGTATAAGCCCAGGGATGTGTGACTGTATCGTCTCTGTGGCAGGAGTACAGCAACATGTATTACAGAGTTAGAGCCCAAAAGAGCAGCAGATGATCTGTGGACACGAAAATAGAGCTAGACCTCGCCCCGGGACTGTACGTTCTTGGTATTATCAGGTTCTACAGAAAGTTTCTGCTGTTCCACGCCCTTTTCAGCATCCAGGCTATCTGTCTTCTGGTGGGAGGGTTCAGCTCTTCCGAAACCCGGCTCCTCTCCCCAGAGGGCAAAGCAGCCTCTTCTCCAGCTGCTTTTGAAAACAAGAGACCTAAAGTCCCTAACTTCAGCTGAAAGGAAGATTTCTCACACTTACTCAATCCCTATTGCCACAACATCAGAGAACACCCCGCCACCCCCCATTTTTGAATGCATTTAACCTTTTCAGCGCTGATGACAAAAGCGTTGCTATTTTTCCTTGTTAACTCAGGCCCAGAAAGGCTAAAACTACATCTGTACTGTACAACACAACGCAGCTCTTGACCAGCAGGACCTAAAGAGGGTAACACAAAACCCAGTACAGCCCAGTAAGTTCTCCACCTAGTTAACTTGCCTGCTGGGAAGCCTGGTGAAGCTGGGCTAGTGAGGTGCACAGCGAGGGTGGGTGGGAAATGATGGGCAGATGCCAGATTTCTGCTAAATGTAAGGACTGACTGCTGTGCTCCCATTCCCCAGCAGGCTTTTTAATATCATGCTTTGTTCCTGCAAACCCCAGTTAGGATGCTGGACCTACACGCCACGGATTGCTGGAAAGCTGAATTCCAATTTAGATGACGGCTCCTTCGCTTAGCACCCTGTAGCCTGCAGAAATCGGTACCTCGGGAGCCGCTGGAACGATCAAAGTGTAAATGCAACGTCACGGGAGCATCACGTTCAACTCCCCCAGGCTTGGTGACAATGGGATCTAACCACAAACTTTGCAGTTAGAACAAAAAAAAAACCCCACAACATTAACACTTCACATTATCCTGCTGGGCAGACTCTCACTTTTTTGATACGTTCTGTATAACTTAAAATAGCTTCAGCATATGCTCCCTTCTTCCCCGTTAAACATTTCCAGGAAAGTCTTAGCAGTTTTGTATGCGGAATAAGAACTTTAGCTTCAGTTTCCTGGACAACGTGCTGCAATTTCACCTAGAACGCCACCACAAAATATCTAATTGTCTTGAATCACCGACCTAGTCCTCTTTTTCCTTGTCCACCTGAGATGGCAAATATTTTTGCCAGAATGGGACCGGGTATGAGTGACAACAAAAAATCCTGGGATGCAACCCTCCTGCTCGGGAGCTTCATAAATCTGTGATGGAAAGACTGTCAATGCCAGGCACAAGTGGTGTCTGTGTGAATTGGATCGTTTCAGTCCCTAACAAAACCTGTTTAAAGGCGGAATATTATGCAGTAGGCACCTGCTTCGCTTCCCTAATGAAGCCATAGACTTCATAGACAAAGGCGTGGGAGCGTTAGAGCACATGCGCAACTCGGGGAGGAAACCTCAGTGTCTCAAGCTCTTTCCGAATTTACTGGTTTTACCAGAATAGCTAATAGTGCAGGCACATTGCCAATAGCCCCCATCTATAAAGGACCCGTTGCATACGTGCCAGCACGAGAGCCATGGGGAAGCGCTGCTCTCTCCATGGAGTTCCTTACATGACTCATGCTGTCTCTGTGGATGCTAAGTATACGTATAAGCATACATGTTGTTTGGTAGAGGCATCCTATTCTACAAGTTGTTTACCACACATGCTATTTATGCCTTTTGTTATCAGAGTTTGAACTTCTGTACCAGAGATGTTTGTATAAACTGACAAACAGATACACACAGTGTGCAATAAATAACCAGTCCTTAAGCGCTGAGGAATGTTCCTGCTGTTAAGCTGGTTTGTTATGATTTCACTTAGCGACAGATAAAAATGATAGAACATGACTTCTCCCTGACAAAAAATTGGGTTTCTTCCCAGAGGCTCAGAAATGCCCGAGCCTTGAGACTCTCTCTGCCGTCTCCTTTGCCTGTCTGTGTGACAGATGATGAGCGCTCCCTTCCTACGCAAGCAGGTTATTCCTTTCAGGCCACTGTGTCTCACGTGGAAAGGCAATACATTTTATGCTGAACCACCCCTGATCACCATTCGGGAGCAGATGGATACAAATGAGCCAAACAGTCACTCTGGCTTACTGATGGGTTTTCTTCCCCTGCATTTTGCATAGCACGAAGCAGAAGGGGGGCAGGCAGCCCCTCATGAAGCCCTGCTTCTATTTTATTTTTTTTTCCTGAGTAAACTCCCTTTAAAATATGAGCAAGAAGAAAACAATAACTTTATACCAAAGAGAAATGAAATGTACCGGAGGCAGCAATTTCTCTCCCATGCTACTGTAACAGAATCACATTCTTCACACCCAGTTTCACGGGAAAATTGCAAGCTATCTGTTTATTGAAGCATGCTCAGGGATAAATCTTGCTTGTCCTCTTTATGTGAATGAGTAATCCTTATTTGAATGAGCAGTTCAGGCCAGGGGCAGAGTTACCACGCAGTTTGTGACCCACCTCCTCCTGTGCTCAGGGTGCAGCTTTTTGCATCCCCTCTCCGCTTTGCCATCCATCCAGCCCCGCTTGTGAAGCCTCTGGCAAAGGGCGAATGATCCCAGGATAAGATCTAGCACACATAGCTTTCAATCTTTAAGGTAAGCTTCTTTGTCTAATAACAAGCGTGCAATTCAGAATTGCCTCACCCCTATGACGAGAAAAAAGCCCTGTGCTAACTAATTGACTGAGGGGTAACTCCAGTCAGCTCGGGGACTGGTGTGGGGTTTCTTTTTTCAGCATAAAATCATCATAGAATCATAGAATCATCTAAGTTGGAAGGGACCTTCCAACCATCAACCTAACTCTGACAAAAAAAACCCCAAACATCACTAAACCATGTCTCCCAGCTGCATGTCAACCCATCTTTTAAATACCTCCAGGGATGGTGCCTCAACCACTTCCCTGGGCAGCCCATTCCAATCCTTAATAACCCTGTCAGTGTCAAAATTCTTCCTAATATCCAATCTGAACCTCCCCTGGCGCAACTTGAGGCCGTTTCCTCTTGTCCTGTCGCCTGGGACTTGGGAGAAGAGACCGACCCCCCCTGGCTACACCCTCCTTTCAGGTAGTTGTAGAGAGCAAGAAGGTCTCCCCTCAGCCTCCTTTTCTCCAGGCTGAACACCCCCAGCTCCCTCAGCCTCTCCTCATAAGACTTGTTCTCCAGACCCCTCACCAGCTCCGTTGCCCTTCTCTGGACCCGTTCCAGCCCCTCAATGTCTTTTTTGTGGGGAGGGTCCCAAAACTGGACACAGCCCTCGAGGTGGGGCCTCACCAGTGCCCAGTACAGGGGAACCATCACCTCTTGAGTCCTACTCACCACACTGTTCCTGTAACAAACGTTGCTGCACTCACTGCACAATACACCTGCCAAGTCAAATCAGAAATATCAACAAGAGCATTTTAAATGTTCTGGCGAGAGAGAACTTTCTTTAAGCTACTCGAGCACTTTGTGGGTGTATTTTCAGGTAAGAAGCCTTGGCTCAAAGCCCTGCATTCAAGCATCGCTGAATCTCACTCATATTCAAAAACTAATCAGAAACCGTATTCGAGTGCTGTAAGCAGTCCCTGTGCTTCCCACAATTCATCTAACCACCATTAATAACATAAAAATAATTAAGCTTTCGACCAAAATTATATGCTGCATGACTTCAGCCTATGGAAGACTGATTTGTTGCCTCAAAAATTTTCCATGGATCATTATTATAGCTGGGCCTAATTCTTTCCTCCAGTTTTTTATGATGGATAATGTATATATTATGACATGCAGAGTTGTATTTCTCATTTAGCATCATGTGTATCCTTATTAAACACCGTAATAGAATAACTCCCAAATAGAGTGAGCAGGTGTTTTACAGCTGTAGCACAGATACACTTCAACTTTATTTCAAGAACAGCTTTAAGCAGGTGCCTAACTTAAAAGAAATGGAATTTAGGTACATGCAAATAATTGTCTTTTATTGTGAGAAATCTATTCTGTCCTGCAGAGGCGGACTTAATCCTGTGTCCACTAGGGTTTAGTGGACTAGAGCCAGTGTCAGCAAGATGTTGATCATGCTGGTTACAAAATTATCAAAGTAAGTACTTATATTTACCAGAAGGGCCCTGATTTTAATGCACTTCGGCATTTATGTTCACTCCCTTCCCTTGCTCCTCCTGAGCCACCTGCTTCCCCCGAGGAGTGACTCACCAGACCTGGTCAGGGGTGCTGGGGCAGACTTACCCTGTGGAATTGCTTTAGTAGAAGAAATACTTTAGTAGAAGAATTACTTTAAGAAGTCATCACAGGAATGGAAATGTGTTCATATGGCTTGGATTTTCACAAACATGCAGAAGATCGTGTGGGGCTGTACGCCTGGCAGGCAATACAAATCCCATCTCCTTACATATTTTTTGAGGCAGTGATGAGGCTCCAACTCCTTCCTCTCCTGGCAGCTGCCACAAACGGCAGAGAGGTGTTGCATCCCATGTACCATGACGGATATGCTGTATTACTATAGCTGGATATTCCTGCAAGGATTGAAGGAGACATAACGGGGACTTTGGTTCTCTTGAACAGAGATAAGGGAACATAGAAAGTTCTTTGGTCTTTCTTCAATATTAACCTGCTGTCTCTTAGTTACCCTGCTAGTATGATGCAACTACTGTACAAGGGAAATAGATCACTTTCATAAAAACACGGTAAGTAAAAACAGCTTAAAAAATCAATGTGCTATTAGCTATTTCCATGCCTACCTCAGTCAAGAGATAGCACATTCAGTATATTCAAGTAATAAGCTTCAGACAGTGAAAAAAATATGCCTGGAATTTGCTAGGGTTGGAAAAATGTGGCGTTTCCTCTGCTCTTGCAAGAAACACCGAACTTCGTACCATTCTCCTTCCATACTGAGCTGAGCTTACAGCACAGGGAAGCAGATGCTGTGCATCATTGCTATTCTCAACTGCAGCAGAACTGGAGAGCCAGCGCGTAGCAATTACCATGGTACATCCCATCCCTGCAAAGCGGAGCTGCCCTCACCCCTGTCAGGAGCGTACAGACACCAACAGCCCTGAGTTCTGATCCTCTTCTCCATTACAGGCTTCTGCCACCTTTTGCTTATACATTTGCAAGCTCTGGGGAGCAAGGCATGGTGCCTAGGGTGAGGCTGCCCATGTTAGGTATGGTCTTTAGGCATCACCACAGTACACGGTCATAAAGCAGCTGCTTGATCTGATCTTTTTTTTTAATTACAGAGGAGATTAAATACTTGGAAATTCAGCTAGAATGCCCGGTGAGTGCCCTCTCACCAGCATGGGGTACTTGTCCGGTTCTCTTTGGGCAGCTGGATGAGTGTCACACAGCTGGCTGAAAGCTGCTTTAGTTTACACAGTGAAAGCACGTGCTGTCTCACACAGCAGCTGTGTTTCAAGCACCATGAACTGCATCTTGATCACTCTCTTTAGGGCTGCATCGGCTTTTCTACCGCCTGTCTCATGGACACCTGCCCTAAATACACACCCCATCGTTTCAGGATCCTCCCAGCTTGTTTTGCTGTTGGGAGTCAGAGCACAGGAGGAATGACCAGCATGAAAATTACTTGAGTGAACTTTCTCTCTTTAGGACAAGAGCAAATTTATGTGTGTCTCGCCTGGGGTGAGGTAATCAGAATATTTTCTCAGCAGATTTTTCCCCAGGCTGACTGTAGGGGTCTGTGCCCATGTGCCTGTATGGTTATTTAATGATTTCATTTTGGGTGAAAAAAAGTAGTGAAAAAAGGAAGTGGAATATTTCATTGACAACTATTGGTAAAACAGCATTTGTTCAATCTTTGATGTGTTCATCTAGAGATGTTACACACACTGTGGGGATAAGGAAGCTGAAGTGGGAGATTTGCTCCTCAAAAAAAGTATGGTTTTGAATTCTTTTACTTCCATTTATAGTTTTTCTGTATTTTCTTGTAACTTGCTCTGTGTAATTAATAGGGCATTTCCTGGCAAAGGATATGATTCCCATAGACAAAGGAGAGGAATAATTTTTACTAACCCAGCACATGCACGTTATTGGGGGGGGTTGGGGTGTTATCCCATTTTTCTCTCTTCTCTGTCTTCCCTTGCTAAAGTCACATTTTCACGATGATTAATCCCAGCTCTTCCTCAGAATTGTATCGACTTTACTGTGGTCAGCCCGTCCATAAAGCTCACCACTGAACAATACATGGCCCACGTGAAACGGCTGCTCCAAGGCACTTAAAGTCTTGCAGAAGAAGAACGCTATAAAAATCACAAATAATGTTAATGAGGATTAAACCCTCTGGTTTTATACACGGTTTCCAGCTGGACCAGGGCACTGTGAATTAAGCTAAAGAGAGGTGAAAGCCAAATTAGCTGGTTTTGACGGAGCTTTCATGGTGTGTGGGCACACTCTGACTGCAGATGCAATTATTTCTCAATCCCTGGAAGCTTCAATTCCCAGTAAGGCCGGCCCCCAAATCTGACCCATCTGACTCTTGTTTTTTTCTGAGGAAATGACTGTAGAGCAGGGGAAGACATCGCTGTCAATATATAAGCATAACCAAAAAGAGAGGAAACCCAGAAATGTCTTAAGCACACACACACAATAAAAAGGAAGATGGGACAATGAAAAAAAATTCTTTGTCTTCAATAACAAGACTGACTGAAGGAATGATTCATCAGCTGCATCAGCCAAAACAGACATGCGGACAAATTGACAGTATCACAAGAGCACTCACCTTCTGAAGAAAATACACTGAAGTGAAAGTCGGTAACTATTTCAAAGGAAATTTTGGTAAAAAGATGTGTGAAAGGAGAAAGGTCTCTTACTCTTCCTCCCGTTTTCCTTCTTCATTTTAAAAACAAAGTTGAAGCAATTAAAGTCACAGCAAAGCAGATTAAGTTACTTTTATGCTTAGCATATGGACTCTTGCCACTAGACTGATAATTCATTACCTGTGGTCCTCACTCTTTGCAGACAGAGGAGAAAAGTCTGATTGTAGCAGCGTACCTAATTAACAGCATTCACCTTCAGAGCATGCTTTCTTACCTCCTGGATGCTGGAGCATCATCACAGAGAGCGGTACACCTCCTTTTGCACTGTACTCTGAGGGCCAGGGTGTTTTGGGGTAGACGGGTGGAACAGCTCTTTAACTTTAACCCTGCCAGCCCCCGAGGACTCTGCTATAGCATCCTGGCATGTCTAGACAAAAGGTGTCAGTGGAGGTCGACTCCTTCACTGTAGCTGATACTATAGCAACTAGGTTTGCTACCGTTGTAAGGAAGTGCATTAGCTGCACAAGCCTTAATGAAGTCAGCGGAAAACGCCTTCATTTTGTGTTAGTGGTTTTTTCCCATAGAGTTATTTGTACAGACAGTCAATGTTTTTTGACTTGAAGTGGTCGTTTCTGCGTGCTTTCCCATGCCAAATATTTTAAGCATCTTAATCCAGCTATCTACATCATTTATGCAACAGTAGATGTCCAAATCCACTAGGAAGTTACTCTCATAACTAGCCAGTCTGTCACTACACAGCCCTCTCAACCCCACGGAGGAGGACTCGCTCTCCGGTCACACTGAGGAAGTCATGAGGACTGTCTGTCCCTCGGTCCATCATCTCCAAATCAGAGGGAACTGAACTTAGCTGTCTCACAGAGGTGGTGTTAGACTGGTGAGCTAATGTTTACAGAGCTTACAAAGGGAATTAGATGGTGACATGCTCGTTTGGAAATGCTGGCGACCGGAGGGGCGACTGAGGAGAACATAAGGGCAGCCAGACCGCAGGTGATTTCTGGTTCTGTGTTCCTACGTCAGAATTAAAAATGACAGAATAGTGGTAAGAACTATAATGAACATAAACCCACATCTATTTTAGGAAGTCCACCACACCTTTTCCATATCTTGATCTGGAAAGAAGAAAAAAGGGATTGTAAGGTAATATAAAGCTGAGGTAAGAATTACCTTCAGTGGGAAAGTACTGAACTTTATGAAGAGGTGAAACTTGATCAGACACAACTAACATAAATTAAAAACTGTGAGTTGGCCAAAAGCCTTCCTATTTCTCAGTAGGAGAAAAAAAAAACCCTAGCCCTTCCTTATTTCCTTATGTTAATGAAGTGGCATCAGACCTAATTTGAGCCCCTATGAAATCATTCTGTTCCTCCTCATATAGCCATATTGCTCCTCTCTGTTCATTTCTCTGCAGTCATACAATCAGTTAATTACTTCCTTATTAACAGCACCCATTTCTAAAGACCGATTGGGGTTTTTCTCCATACACATTTTCTTTTACTTGCGTATTCTTCATTAAGATTAGTAAAAAGCCATGCTGTGCAGAAGACCGCTGAACAATCGGTTTATTTATAAAGGAGGTGTAAAGGTCTCCCAGGAGAGCTGAGTATCCTTGTTGCCAGCTGAAATCAGGAAGGGCAAAGGGTCACAGAATCATGGAATCATGCAATGGTTAAGAGTTGGAAGGGACCTTAAAGATCATCGAGTTCCAACCCCCCTGTCATGGGCAGGGACACCTCCCACTAGACTTCTTTAAAGCTTGGTCTTAAATCTGGAAAAGGTCTTGAACTTCTGACGTCATTTTGACTTTTCTCCTTCTTTGAACATGAATATTCCTGTGCACATTTCTGTAATAGCCAGGTGCTGTTGTGGGCTAGGATAAACGTCCTGTTTTTTCACAATGATACTGCCAAAGAAACAAATGCTCCAAAGCAATGGCGTGGAATTGCTGGAAGATGAGCTGTCTGACATTAGTAACGTATTTACTCACTGGGCAAACATCTACTCCTGACTATGTCACAATGGGGTTTGATGGGAGTTTTTCATTGCAAGGTCCCCAAACGTTTAACAAGCAGGATACAAGTCTCTGTTCGCTGGGAGGAACCCACGTCTGTGTGAAATGTGGCACTCCAAACGTAGACTCATAGAATGGCTTGGGTTGGAAGGGACCTTTAAAGGTCATCTAGTCCAACCTTCTGCCATGGGCAGGGACACCTCCCACTAGACCAGGTTGCTCAAAGCCTGGCCTTGAATGTTTCCAGGGATGGGGCATCTACCACCTCTCTGGGCAACCTGTGCCAGTGTTTCACAGCCCTCGTTGTAAAATATTTCTTCCTTATATCCAGTCTAAATCTAACCTCTTTTAGTTTAAAACCATTACCCCTTGTCTTATCGCCAAAGGCCCTACTAAAAAAGTCTGATCCCATCCTTCTTATAACCCCCCTCTAAGTACTGAAAGGCGGCAGTAAGTTCTCCCCACCACTTACGCACCTCTAGGTGTGGAAGCACACCTGTTCAGAGATGCTTTGGCAGGCAAGACGCACTTTACCTGGGATCGGTAACAGATGGGGAACAGCCGAGAGTGCGAGGGGAGCTCCCTGACCGGAAATTCCAAACTCTTGGAATTCTTCCTAACTTTTTGTTCGCAGTTCACAACCTCGGAAACGAACATGGGGAGCGTTAAGAGTAAGCTGTCACACCAGAAATAACACTGCAGGAGCATCATCATCATCATCATCATCATCTCTTCCACCCACCACGACCCACACCGCCGGTGCCCCCCTGCCCGAGCCGGCTCCACCCCGCCTCGCCGGGGCGGCGGCAGCGCCGGGAGCCGCCCCGAGGCCGTCCCCTCCCCTGGGGAGGAAGAGGAGGGCCTTCACCTGCCCCGTCCCGTCCCGTCCCGCCCCGCCAGGTGCCAGGTGGAGCAGGAAGCGGCGGTGGCGCCGGAGGGGACCCGCGCCCGCCTCGGCGCCGGGCCCATGCGGGGAGATGGCGGCGGGCCGGGCGCTGGCCGCGCTCCTGGCCGCCCTCCTGGCCGCCTCGGCGCAGCTCCTCCAGCGGGAAGGTAGGGATGGGGCGGCGGGGAGGCTCCCCCTCGCCACCGGTTCGGCCGGTGGGGCTGTCCGGGCTTGGGACGGGGCGGGGGGACACGACCCGCCCGGTGCGCGGCTGAGCCCTGCCTTGCTTGTCGTGGCCGCAGCGCAGGCGAGGGACCGGTGGCTCCGTTTTATCCCCGTGTGATGCTGCCCCATTTAATAACTATTAGTTATTGAGAAAGGGGGGGGGGGAGGGGGATAGAATAGAGTCGCGTGCGTTAACGCTCATGAGGTGCTTTATGGCGGTGCCAGCCCCCCCCGGGGGGGTGGTGTGCGGGTCGCCTTTCTCCGGTGCCGGCAGGGGGGGGCAACCCGGGGGGCGCGGGGGGGTCCGGGCTTCCCCCCCCCCGGGGGTCTGGGCTCCCTCTTTCCCGGAGGGAAAGTCCGGGGCGGCTGGGCCGGGCGCCGCGTCCCGGGGAGGCGGGAGGCGTCCCACAAAAGGTGGCTGAGCCGCTGTGCCGGGGTGCTCGGGCATCCCCTAAAAATAGGGTTGAAACGGGGGCAGCCCCAGTTTCAGTATCCGTCGTTTGAACATTCCTTTTTTTGTTGTTTTTTTTTTGTTTGTTTGTTTGTTTTGTTTTTTTGTTTTTCTCGGTGAAATAAATACTAACAAGAGAAATGATCTGATTGTTACGGCCTGGCTCCGTAGGCTATTGATTAGGCAATTAACTTCACAAGGGCCTTTTCCCTGGACGCCAGAGGCAGCTGAATTAATCTGTAAGAAGGGGGAGTTTGCAGGATTGTGCTCTGTGTCAGGCTGTGCAGTCGTGTAAGCTTTTAAGCAAAGAGAATGCTCTATATAAAAAAAAAAAAAAAAAAACCAATGGATGAAGGGTACCTGCAGGGAAAGAGAATGGCTTGAATTCCCAGCCGGGCCAGATGGCTTAATGGGGAGGTTGCTGCTCACTATAAAATTGGCGTCTCTTGAAATTCCTGGATGCTTGATGCAATCCCATGTATATAACCAGTGAATAATTTTCATAAATCCTGTCTGTGACCCTAAAAGAGTGTCTCTGCGTTCATAACCGGAAATGTGTGGGATTTTCCTCTATTTCCAAAGCTGCTTGATTGCAAAAAAAAAAAAAAAAAAAGCCCATCCTTAAATCTAAACAGTCCGTTTTACAGCTATTAGTCCTGTTAAAGACTCTTGAAGTATGAGTCCTTCTGTACAAAATAACCGCCGAGTTATTTGCAGTCACTATGAAAAATGTAAAGAGTATGATATGAAATTCATGCCTTTTAAACTTTTCTATTACCTTTAACTGGTTATGCTGAAGTGTGGCTCACACCCCTTGTTGTTAGAAACAATACAGCCTAGATGTTGACTGTGAAATTGGACGGCATTGAGGTTTAAGTTTCAAGCCATGAAATCTTTTAAATAAAACATTTGCATTTAATGTATTGCCTCTGTGTCAGGTGGATGACAACTATTTGCCTCTCTAAGCCTCTTCAAAGGAAAAAGGATACTGTGGTTAATTGTGTGTTGTTTTCAAAGAAACTTTTAAAACAGATGGGCCGGTAGTAGAAGGAGAGGAGCCAGCCTTTCCAACAATCTTGTACTGTTGAAGTAGCCAATGAAAAAATCCTCTGTTGCATCCTTTTTTCATATGTAGGTCTAGACCTTCACTGGGAGACACAGCAGCCCATTAACGATACGTTCGTAACATCATACGTTATTCCTCACCTTCTGGTCAAACCGTGGTATCAAAATCCTTCGTTCCTTTTATTCCCCCGCGCCTCCAAATCTTCTTGATGCCTCACGTTAAACTTCATGGGCTTGCTTTTTGGGGCAAGGTAAAGCTCTTTTTGAGCCCATGTCTTTGACTTTCCCTTATTGTCATCATCTGCTCCAGCTTCTGCCCCTCCCTCACGTTTAAAACCTTATGCATTTGCATTGGCATTAAAGAAAAAAAGCTTGTACCTGCTTTATGCAAGGTTGAGCCCAGACAGTGAGTTTGGTTGGGCGTAGTAGGGAGGAGGCTGTGTGGGTGGCAGTGGGTGCAGGCTGTGTCCTTGGAGAGCCAAGCAAGCCTGCTTTGTGCGCGATCGCAATAGCTCTCGTCGGGAAGGTGGCAAAAGCAAATCGGACGGGAAGGTGCAGGAAATGGAAGGAAGATGGCAAGTCCAACGAGAATGCGTAGTTTATCCTTACTGTGCCAACCTTCTCTACAGTCAAGGTGTCTGCGTGGTCTGGGGCTTTCTTAGATTCATCTACAGGAACTGGGGAGGGGGTTCTCACCACCCAGTGACCTTGCCCTTGGGCAAATCATGAAGCTACTCTGTAAAGCAAAGTGTTTTGTGCCACCTCGCTGTTACTAACCACTGGTAGACCCAACGGTTTGCTGCCAACTGTTGGTGGTCCCTCTTCCTACCTTCTTCAGTCCCTTCCTTTCCAGCTGCATGCTTCTGCCCGCTTGTCCCTCCCCTGCATGAACACCACTTCTCGGGGACCGGTGACGACCTGGTGGGGTGGCCACAAATCTCGGTGCCCCTGTTTTTAACGCTGTCTCTTGTCATCCTTGGTGAGGTCCTTTCTTCTCTCGCCTTCTCCCTCCACCCTTTCTCAGCAGGTACAGTGTTACAGGGTTGCCTTTACTTTCCTGTAGGAACGTGTAATCAAGGATGGCTGGTCGCATTGTCTTCACAGGAGCTCGTGGTTGTGCTTCCGATGCACCTTTATGCATAACGTGATTATCAAATGAAATGTTGGTTAACTTGCAGCCGGAAAAGTGCAGAAGGAAGTATTATTTGGTGCCATAGTTGTGAATAGATGTAGGAACGTGAATGAAGTGTTGCGTATGTGACCGCTGAAAATGTGTTTTTCAACCAAAAACATGTTTCTTTGAAACGTTAATAGTGAAATTAATCAGATTTTTATGATATCTATGAAACATAAACATATATTTTGGATTTAAAGTATCCTTCTGTCATAAAATCTGCATATGTGTTTTGGTTTGTGGTGTTGTTTTTTTTTTAAATGTCATTGTTATAATAAGTGAGTTTGCAGATAATGCCAGGCTGTTTCGTGCTCTATCCCCCAGTTAACTTTTTCTTGGCAACTGACTGATTTGAGTCACACATCAGTCTTAACGTGTAAAGCTGCTGCTTTTAATAAAATAAAAAAAAACCCAAGCTGCTAGCAGGGTCTTTCTGGTCTTCTGACAAAATATAAATAACCGGCCTGTTTGTGCTCCTCTGAAAGTCGGTGAAAGCTGCATTATTTCCGTTCTGAATCACCATTTGCTCACTCCATCAAGACCTCTCCTTTTAAGACCACAACTAATGTGTGGTTGGTTGTACCTCTTTTTTTTTTTTTTCTCTTGTTTTGCTTGCCTTGTGCCATTATCAGTCTGGAGTGCTTAGTTTTTACTCTCTAGAAAATAACTTGTATAAAATAAATTACCTGTTTATTGCATGTCTCAGTTCTGGTGCTGCTACCTTAAATTTTTCACCAGAAAATACGCTTACTTTTTTTTTCCCTCGATTCCACATTTTTGGGCCTTTGAGATGTTTGTTTTTAACAGGTGAGCCTTGTCTGTGTGTGGGTTTCATTTGTTTGTCTTTTTTTTTTTTTTTTTTTTTAGTCTAAAAGGGTGCAGAAGTAAGGTGATGGCCCAAGTGGGAATGTGGGGTGGTGGAAACATGAAAATACTTGAGGGTTAATAGGCTGAATTGAACTTGTTGTCCATAGCAGCACAAACGACCGCCGATTTGAGTGCCCCCACCGGAGATCCTCACTTAGGTCGTGGGTCTCTGGAGTCACCTGTGAGTGAAGCTTCTCCAACAGCCGTACTCTTGCTCATGGGGTTATGTGTATGCAAAACTCAAAACACCAACAAATAGCAGCCTAAGGCTGCGAAGAAGTGGCCCAGGAGAGAACGATTGAGTTGTGGTGGGCCAGCTCCTGAGGCTGGCTCCTTAGGCAGCTGGTGAGTCCTTTGTGCCTGGGGCTGTCATTTGATGAGCTGTGGTGTCTTGTCAGCCAAAAAATAGTTAAGGAGCAGCAGGCTGAGAAGGGATTATTTTTTGGCATTGGCTCAAAGGACTGGCCAGGGGAGAAACTGGTGGTGCTGGGTTATTGCTGGGGCTGTGTGGTGGGAAGCTGGGTGTTGCTCACCACCGGCATGAGCGGGCTGTTCAACTGAACTGGCCAGCAATTTTCCTACTATGCCTGAGGCAGGGTCCTCCTGCTGTCTTGTGAGTGCTTCTTTGAGCTCTCCCTTTGGATGCTTTCTGGCCATGGTCTCAGCTCAAGAGCTTCTAGAAAGTCTAACACGCTTTGCTGCAGCTGAGCCTGAGGGATGTGGAGAAAAAAACCAAACAGATCTTGGACGCTGATTTTGATCTAAATGCTCTCTTGTTGGGTGATCCCCCATCCTCTCCCCTTGCTTTTCTTAAGTTTCTGTTAAAATCTTTTTACAATTATACATCTTTAGTAGTACTTATAATCTATAAATTTTTGTCCGACTGGAGGAAAGACTAAAGATGTTACCTTACAGAATCACAAAAGAATCACAGAATGTTCTCAGTTGGAAGGGACCTTTGAGAGCACTTCCAGCAGTTTCTGACACGTTAGCCATCTCCCTGAGGCCGTTGAGGTATCCCTGTCAAACCTCAGCTCCGGAGCGGCCAACACACCCACTGCAGCACGGCTTGGTTTGTTGGAGCCAAACCATGAACCAGTTCCCCTAGAGCACCTGGTGACTTCTGGTGGTCTCTTAGTAGGATTCAGCTAGAGCCTGGGCACCATCCCTCAACTTGAAAACTCCTCTAATCTGATGGAGGTGTGACCATGCGGATTCCTCTCGTTCAACGGCTGCTTGCACCACCAGGGCGTGAATGGAAGGACGTGGGTTGTGCAGCACCTAGTAAACTGTTGACTGCTATGTCAGAGCAAAACCTTCTGTTTCTGTATTAGCTGGTGACAGAGATGAGCCTGTAGCTGAACCTGGCCAGAGTAGATAGTATTGATGGCACTCCTGAAAGAACTTCAGGAACTGAAGAATTGTGCCCGAACGTCTGGTAGATGTGCATTTCATGTATGTTAGTAAGGTCTCGTCTGCATCTGGGTTCCCAGGCTGCTAGTACTGTGGGAAAACAGATTTATTTTTTTATTTTTTTTTTACTTTTCTCATATAATGGCCGGGGGGATAGTTTCACCTGTGCCTGTTCCACTGGACATCCACAACCATCCTCGGGGGTGTCATGGGGCAACCTGCTTTGAGCTGTGCCTTTTGATATTTTTTTTTTTTTTTTTTTTTTTGGGGGGGGTGGGGGAGTGGGGAACAAAGTGAGCATGGTTACTCGCTGCCAGAGCAAAAGCTTATTTTGAGAGGTAGGATCACGCCAGCATTTTGGAGTTGGCCCTGGCTCTTCCGTGCCCGTGGGTGGAGCTGAGAGATTAGCGTACCGAGACAGCAAGCTGCGAGGGGTGAAAAGGGATCATCTGAACATCCTCAGGGGTGAGAGACAAAGAGCTGTTGGCAGGGTGTTTGGCATGGGAGGGACCACTGATTGTGAAACGCGCTTTTCCACCTTCCTTAACCAGAGCCGAGACCAAAGAGCTGCTCAGACACGCTCCGAGATGCTGTCCGCTCCTTGGCTTACATCGAAGTAGGGACAAACTGTGCAACCAAACACCCCTTTGATCAAGGGAGGCTCCTGCAGTGACTTGCGTGGTGTCTTAGTGTTCCTCGTGCCAGTGCCACGTTTTCTGGACAGGCTGTGCAGACCCATGTATCTTACGTTTTAGTATGCCGTGCCGCGAGTTGGCGGTCAGCTCGAAGACAGCCTTCACTGAGCTCTGCGTCTCGCTTCTACGGAAGCAACAAAGCTTCGTATCTGTAAAATAATAATTAAGAAAAGGCAGCCCAGAGTCAACATTCTCCCTTCCTTAATTACAGCTAAGCTTGCCAAGTCCCAAAGTGTCGTCTTTTTCTTCCCCCCCTTGCCACTTTGATGTCTTTTACACAAGTTATATGAGTGTCTTATCCTTCTAAAAAGGTTCTAGAGAAAGGGGTAGAAGTGCTGAAATTTGTAATTACTTTTTTTTTTTTTTTTAAAAAAAGGCATTTTTAAACAGGGGGTACTCTATTCCTGTGAGGCATTAATAATGAATTTAATGAATTAACAACTTTTGAATTAACAAACCCTGCTGGCCTCGGGTACTGACAGACCTGCCTGGTGAACTGTGCTGGCTTGTAACATTGCAACCCCAGAAGTGTCCACCCTTTTTCTCCTGATGAGGAGAACGGGATGTGTGACATCTCGCCTGCTTCGTATCCCCATCCTGGCTATCAGTTTAAGCCACCAGTGAAGATTAGGGGGCTCTACTGTGGTGGCTGAGGAATGGATGTTCTCTCCCAGGCACCCTCTCCTGAGATGTGGGCGGTCACACCAACATAATAGTCACTGGCAGCATCTATCTGTAAGTGTTTACAAGCTTTGCAGGTTTTAATCTTTAATTTTCTGGGCGATTCCCTGAAAGCAATCCTTCCACAGAATACGGACCTCGTATCCCAAGCAAAGCGTGGTATTGGAAGATGGGTCCAAACGCAAGGAGATCACTGAGCAATGTAGAGAGTCATTAGTTTACATTTTGCGTGTAAACAGAGAACCTGTTTGCTTATGATAAAGTCCAACAGGATTTCAGCAGCTTGCAGCAAGTAGAGTTGGCTGTAATTTGTGATTGTGATCTCTGTTTGCTGCTCTCAGCACTGCTTGGTAGGTATAGAGTATAAATGGCCTAGGGGTCCCTGACTAACTTTGCCAAGGGCTTGAAGATTGTGAAGGCAATTACCTGGATGGGATTGCAGGTGGAACTGGAGGAGTGGATGATGCTTGGGCAATCGGATGCTGTACTTAAACTGGAGATTTGGACTCAAATGGACAAAGAAAGATTCAATAAGGCAGGTACAAAACATTTGAGTTGGCAAAGCATGGAGACATTTACTCTTTTAAATAGTCTTTGGCCTGTAGTTGGCAAATTTGAGCCAACTGTGCAGTGAATTGTGTTGGAGAAGATGGGGAAATGGATGATCAGGCATAGCTGTTGGTGCACCTCTTAGCTGAGCCATTGGGGCGTTCATTTGGGATGCGGGAGCTGGAGCCTGCAATCCCTGTCACACAGGAGATGGCCTTGAGGTCCCCTTGCTAGGCAAAGGGTGTTTTGGATGGATTGCTCTGAACGTGTGCTACCAATGCTGCCGTCTCCTGCACCGAGGTTGTCCATTAGATCAGTAATAGGAGTTCTTAGTGTAATAGTGTAAAGTGGCAGAATCAGATCCAGAGAAGTGATTCTGCCATTTTACACTGCTCTGGTGAGACTTCCCCTGGAGTACTGTGTGCAGGTCTGGAGCCCTCAATATAAGAAGGACATGGACCTGATAGAGAGGGTCCAGAGGAGGGCCCAGAGGAGGGCCACCAAAATGATCAGGGGGTTGGAGCACCTCTGCTACGAGGACAGGCTGAGGGAGCTGGGGTTGTTCAGCCTGGAGAAGAGGAGGCTCCGGGGAGACCTAATAACAACCTTCCAGTACCTGAAGGGGGCCTACAGGAAGGCTGGGGAGGGTCTGTTTACAAAGGCTGGCAATGACAGAACAAGGGGTAATGGCTTTAAACTGGAAAAAAGCAGATTTAGATTAGACATTAGGAATAAGTTCTTTACCATGAGGGTGGTGGAGCACTGGAATAGGTTGCCAAGGGAGGCTGTTGAGGCCCCTTCCCTAGAGACATTCAAGGTGAGGCTCGACGAGGCCCTGGGCAACCTGGTCTAGTTGGGGGTGTCCCCGCTGACTGGGGGGGGGGTCGGACTAGATGACCTTTGGAGGTCCCTTCCGGCCCAGATGATTCTATGATTCTTACAGCTTGGAACTGAAATAATTCAGCTTATGGCCGCGTCACTGCATTAATGAGTCATACCCCTTGCTTCTCACCATCTTGCTGTGGCCTTTGGAATAGACTATGTGCAGTGGAACAGTGTCAGCAGGCTACAAGCATGCCTGTGAGCCAGCAGCCGTGCAAAGGCTCGGAAGAGGTGATGAGCTTTCCAGGAGAACTTTCCCAGCCGCAGAGGCGAACAGTGCCGCAGTGCTATCCCTGTCCCGAGGTAGTGACATGAAGCGCTGTGGTGGATGAGCTTGTTCTCCAGAAGGGTGTGTTGGTTGTGTGGGTTCACATCCCCCTCGGGCAGAAGAGGGGTTTGGATCCAGGTACTTCATATCCGGAGCGAGTGTTGCCGCTACTCGTCTTCTGCAGCAGCCTGGCTCCTCCAGCTGCCGCCGGCTTGTGAATGGTGTCTGAGTCAGCCCCATCCAACTGGTTTTTTACTAAAATGGTTGCAGTGGAACAAGCCCACGATTTAACCAGAATGACCAGACCAGCACTTTTTGTACGTTATTTTGGAATAAACAAATATCTGGGATTTTTTTTTTTTTTTTTGGTGGTGACTCCTGTGGGCTTTGGTTTCTTGGTATGTCTGGGTTTTTTGTGGTTGGTTTTTTTTTTTTTTTTAGTTGTTTTCATCCATCCGGTGAAGTCATGAAACAATCCATAGATCCTTATGGATAAATTGCTGCAATAAAATGCAGCCCTCTAGCCAAAACTAGTTGGACTCTGTTCTCACTCCTGCTTTGTTTAGCAAGGCACTCTACAGAGCCATAAAAATTGCTGTCCTGCCATGTCCTTTCCTTGTACGTACATACGTATACTCTCTGTAAGTGCCTCTGGACGTACTGCCCTCCAGCTGCCTTCTACATTGTACTCCCACCTTGTACAGGAAAAATGCCCTTTTGACATTCATATATACATATGAAAAAATACCAGGGGCTTAGTGTCAGGTGCAACCACAGTAGATAAATTCAGGCTAAATTCTGCAGAGTAATCTGACTTGTTTTACATTACGCAGTTTGTTTCTAACTCAAGTTGGAGAACTCTGAGTAATAAAATTGATGGAAGGTTTGGGAAAAATCATACTGTTGAGGAAAACCTAGCCAAGGTCATTTGCGCAGAGAGGAACATTACTTAGTAATAAAGGGATGAGGCAACTGTTATGAAGGCATAGTCCTAAAAGAGGGTAAGCAGTAGCAAAATCCAGTGGTGGCAGGGAAGATTCAGACTGAGATTGGGGCAGTTGAAGAAATAGCCAAGGGAGGCTGCAGAACTAATTGCTTAGAGGGGAAAAAATAAAAATAAAAATAGGGTGAGATCGGATGTCTGTGTCAGCCTGTGAACTGGTTTGGGACTGGAGGCTTCACCTCTGAAATCATTGGGCTGGAAGATGTCGTTGTGTAGACAGAGAGTGGACCCGGCTTGGCAATGCTTCCTCTTGTTGGTTTGGATATCCTGTGTGTCATCTCTGTGCGGCGTTAACGAGGCGTGGAAATTCCTCCTGTATAAGAAATGTGTACGGTTACCGGTAATCCTAATAAAAAGGCATGCAGTGGGAATCATAGACAATGACAGATCGGTATGAGTCACGCAGAGATTCACTCTTGTTTATGAAAGCTCTGCAATAAAGGTAATTTAAAGTAGTCTCTTTATTGTGTTGTGTGTGGCTATAGTTTTTGGGGGGGTTAGCCATTTAGTAACTTATTTTTAGTGATTTTGGGATCACTTTCTGGGATATGCAGAAAGTACATCCCAAAGCATGAGCCTTTTTTTCCATTTTTCCTCTGAAAATGAGATTTGCTAGTCTAAGGTAGCTTAGCACGCTTCCTAGCAGCTGGCTGCTGCTGATGTTACAGCACAGTACTATTATTTCTTGGCCAAAATGATGATCTGTGAAGTTTCATCTTAGCAAGCTGTTCATTTATGCAATAATCTAGCATGGTGTCTGTCCTCATGTGGGCTTCCAGCAGATGGCTTTGCTGAGCCTAACTGGGTATGGCTCTGTGTCCTTGTTGCCTGTTGGGATGCCTATATATTGATTTGAGCTTCTTGAGGGGAGATCAGATGAATGAGACTATGGTCACGAAGTCTGGAAAAGAGGTGGGGGGCAAAAAACCTAGGGAGCAGAAATCGGGTCTTTCAGGGGCTGGGGAAGACGATGCTTTGGTTTTGACCCTTTCGGGAAGGCTTTGCTTATTTCCCAATGCCCTTCAAAACGTTGAGAACTTCTGTTCCTTGGTTTCAGCTCGGGGTGTGTATTTGTTTTGTTTTAAAGCTAGTCACGTGCTTATAGGTTATGCTTAAACTTAATCCTTGTGACTAAAAATGGTCTTAGAGCCGTGCCCAAGCATTTGGTGCAGAAGCACTGGCTGTTAGTGGCCCTGGTGCCTCTCTCCATCCTGCCAGGTTGGACATGTGGTTGTGCTGTCCCGGGGATGGGAAAAGGAACAGCGATAACTGTTTGACTACAAAGCGAGAAACAGACTCTTCAGTCATACTAATAAACTGTAGACAAGTGTTTATAAACTGTAGACAAGTTCGACAATTACTTTACGCGAGCAAGAAGTCTCTTTTGTCTGTAGTTATTAATTATTGGTATTATGCTCTTAACACTTCGTATCTGGGTGACGTAAACAGAAAAAAATTGACCAAGGACATTTTGTGCACTAAGCATGATGATAAATAAAGCCCCCCAAAGAACCCAAAAAGCAATGGCGGTACGGAAAACAAAACTCTGGGCTAGGCTGGAAATAGTTGTTTCACTTTCTCTTCTGAAAACTACTTCTGACCTTGCCTTATTCTTTTAGTTTCCCCACCCTGTGGATGTTGCCCCTGCGATTGTTGTGTGTGTGCTTGGAAGGTCATTGCACAAGGCAGTTCCTAGCCTGTGTTGTTGTCTTTTTTTCTTTTTTTTCCCCTCTGGAAACCCCAGATTGATAACCTCTGTGAGAGCAAGGCAGAAATGTCACGTGGTGCAGCCACTGGAAGAAGCGACAGAAGTCAGTGTAGATGCTCGGGGCGCAGGGCTGTCCCATCACTTAAAAGCTGTAGGGAAGTTACTAAGTGACAAGGTTCTTACTAATAATATAGAGGATTGGTAAACTCATCGTTACAAGTATGTGCAGAAATTTGGTGAGCCTCATAGTTTTTGAGGTTTTCATTTAAAGCCTCTGATCCTGGAAGCAAATAGGTAAGGCAGCTTCAAGGGCTTGTTAAGTCTTTTGGCTCCAAGATTGTATAGAAAAGCTGGAAAGGCTGGAGAAAGGCTCAAGACCAACAAAACTCAAATAAAAGCACGATGGGGTATCTCTGAGCACTCTCTTGTGCCCTACTCCCCCTAGCAGTGAGATTTTTGATGCCTGATGTTTGCAAACCAACCTGGAGCTGCAGTGTTCCCGGTGGCAGGGAGGGACGATAGCCCATGCCGACTGCTCGACCCCTGGGGCTTTCACAAAACGTTGCAATGAAAAGTCAGGCCCTGCAAAACCACGAGATTGCTGTAAAAATCAGGATATTTTAAAACAGAGGTTTAAAAATAGGACAGGTGGGTTTTGTGGGAACTTTAATCGCTAAAGCTGTGCGCTCCTCTCTGCAGCTGCGATGGCTGAGGTTTTGAGTTGGGTGGAGGGTGGTTGGTTTTGAGTTGGGTGGTTTGACGTTGGTTGAGGGTCTCTAGTGTGTGCTCATCTGCCACGAGAGGGCTCTGCTGACAAAGGTTTCCCGTGGTGTGCTCAACCCCACTCCCCACAACCTTCACCAGGTGAGTCCCTGGGTCTCTGGGCTTTGGCCAGTGTCCTTACTGCCACTGTGGCAATAGCAGCTGGCAGGGACCAGGCTGGATGTTGTTTAGGCGCTCAGGGATGGTGAGTGGTCGGGTAAAGCCTGGGGCACCCTGCAGATGTGCATTTCTGAGCCAGCTGTCACCCCACACCTTCCTGGCACGCTGCCTGGCAAAGGCTGCAGGGGCTCTCCCGGGGTGCTGCGCTGCTGGGTTTGCTGAGGAAAAATCTCTCTTTATTGGGGTTAATGAGCAAGAGGATTCCCAGCCTGGAATATGGGCAAAGCTTTGCTATGCAGCTGTGCATGATGTCCTGCTCAAGGAACATGCCTTTTTGAACAGAACTTGGGGTACCCTTATTTCTAGATATCTTTTTTTTAAAAAAAAAAAACAACCCATAAATATGTATTTTTCTATAAACGCTAAAAGCACAAGTGCTGTAGATGCTGTGACTGTGTCTTCCATACACTGAAGTAAGGAAAGGAGAGTAGGGATAACAAATGGCAGAAAACTTATGAACTCGCCTGTCCTCGGATTTTTACCTGGGGCTGGGATATGGTTGACTTCCTGCAAACTTTGCTCACTTCAGCCAGGGCTGGGCTCAGTATTCGCTGAGCATCACGCTGATGCCAATAACTTTTCTAATCATCTTGAATGCCCAGTCGGGGCTCCTTGGTGTCTTATATTGCGTGTATGTTTTTAGAAGACAGTCAGGTGTGGTCCATTTGTTGCTAATCTTCTCACATTGAATGGGTAGTGGTTTGTTCATCGAGCAGTGGCTCCAGTATTTCCTGTGAGAGCTGCTCCTGCATTTGGTATTGCTTGAGGATGGGTTGAAATATGTGAAGACTGCTGAGGCTTTTGTGTATTCCCCAAAAGCTGTAAGTCTATGATGGTCATGTCAGGATTAGAGAGGAGGTATCCAAGCACACGTGGTCCATCCCGGGCCACAGGTGCCACAGCACCTTCTCAGGTGCTGCTGAGCGGCATTGCATGGATGTCCTGTACCTTCAGGGAATGAGTTGCAAAAGGTGGGGAGGGTGGGAGAAGGCCATGATGACCACAAGTGAAAATGTGTGTCGGTATGTGCTTTTGGTATTGCCAGAGGACCTAGTCTGGTCTGCAGTAATGGTTGGGGCATACCCACAGATTCACCGGTTACCATCAGGTGCAATGGAAGTTGAGAGTTGCTGTGTTGTTTGGCTGCTGAATAAAATTCCTCAGTCGAGTCACAACTTCATGCCTGCTTTCAGAAATGAAGCCGTCTCTATGATCGGCATAACAGACCTAAAAATAAAGCCTGGACAACAGAAGTTTGGAAGGAATAGCTGAGCTACTCTTTTAATGGGAAATAAATAACACCCGTGAAGGTAGCCTGGAACAGAACTGGTCCTACACAAATTCCATGTAACACCTCTCCCTGAGCTCACGCAGCAAGCATATTTCTGTGCTATCTGTGCTGCATGGGAAGAGCTGGGGCAGTTTCTGTGGGCTCAACAATAGAGGCTTTTGAGAACATGGATGCAAATATCCTTCTGAAAATGTGGCATCTATAGGCATGTGTGGAGAGGCTGGTGATACTCATACATGCGAGTGACAAAACACCTCTGTTTGTTTTTTTTTTTTTTCTTTCTTAGCTTCCTTTACGATCTCTCTTCATACGACAGACAACATCACAGTTACGATTAATCTGAGACCTGGTGTTTTGGTGGGCTGTCAAATTCGTGTTAAAAATGTCATCAAGTCTGAACTCAAGATAAATCCTGGGGAGAAAGTGACTTTTACTTTCACTTGTAGTACTCCAGAGAAGTATTTCATCATGGAAATTAAGAAAAATATTGGTAAGATACAGGTTTTTAATTTTTCTCCCCAATGGTAATTTTCCTCCAGAAAGACCACTTACCTTTTTTTTTTTTTTTTTTTTTCCCCTGTTACTGTATTAAGATATCCTCTGTAATCTTAGGTAAGAAGAAATCTTTGAACACTGATAAATAACTTCGAATTACTGAACTACGCAAGTTAAAAAAGTCTGTATCGTGGCTGGCAGAATGAATGTGAACTTGTCTGTTTCAGAAACAGTTAAATGATAGTTTGTTGCATCAATTCCTTGCTGCCTTCCCTTCTCCCACAGTTTATTAAACCATCAAAGAAATTTTTTTTCTGTCCAAAGCCTCTGGGCACTGATGATGATATATTACCCACATTATTCATTCAACAGCTTGATTGTAAATGTGAAACATTGAAGACATTCACGTTTCCTTATTTTTAATGAACATTATTGAAGTCAGGAAACCAAAAATTTGTTAGTGTTGGAACTAAAGCTTCATTTGCTTTGAATGTCATCCCTGGTGTGCTCTTTAATGGCATGAGCTCATGCTACTTCTCAGCAAGATCCCAAACTTCATTGAGTATTCAGTCTTTGGTAACATCTTCATTGTTTTTGGGGTGGTGTTGAAGGGTAGTTCTTTTCACGTTTTGGAGTTTTATTCATATGGTTCATGCGAATAGTCATGTTCACAATATTTCATGATATGTTTTTAAGATGTAGTTGTGCTATTTCTTCTTTTAAGTTGGAACCTAGACATTAAACTATGCTTATTTTTAGTGTCCAGCTTGAAATACCAATATTCTGGATTTTTCAAAGAAAAGTTTTCGGGGTTCTCCCGATTCATCACTTCTGCAAAATTTGGGGCCAGGTTTTTTATCAGGGCACCAAGGAAAAGAAGTCTATGGCAAGCAGTGGAAAATATTATAGATGATTGACGTGCCATGAATTCTCCGAGTGAGATGAAATAAAATCAATTCTCTAGATTGATGGTTTCCACCTCTCCTGATGCTGCATTTCTCCCTTTTGCCCATCCACCTCTCTACCCTATTTGCTAAATACCTTCTAAATTCTTCAGCAAACAAGGTGGGAGGAATACTATAATGAATCCCTTCTATTAGTCAACTTGACTAAAGCAGGTTTATCCTGTCTACTCTATGGACTAGGAACCCTGTTTAGAGACAGCATGTGACTGTGTTATAGGAGTGTCTTTCAATGCATGTAGAAGAGAAGTGCAATCTAAACATTGTGAAAATAGCAATCAAAGTGTCAAATTCCTCATTTACTTGAGTGCTTTCCAGAGTGTATCATGGCTATTCTCTCTCTGCATTTAGACTGTGTGTCAGGTCCGTGTCCCTTTGGAGACGTTCATCTTTACCCACTGGGGCTACCTCGCCTTAACAGGACTTTCATCTGGGATGTGAAGGCGAGTACAAAGGCTGGACTTGAACTGAAATTTTCTGCCCCGTGGCTAAGACAGGTTGAACCCAGAGAGACGTGCCCAGATTTTGTTAGCTACAATATCAACAGCTGTATCGATAAGGCCACGGTCAACATTGGCACCTTCTGCAGGAACGGCTCGGTGTCTCGCGTCAAGCTGCTGGGAGGCGTCATCATGTCTCTGCACCTCCCCTGGAACTCATCTCTCACCACCTCGGGCTTCAACATCGCTAACAGGGCTTCCATAAAACGTAAGTATGGGGTAGTGTTTCCTCACCTGTCGTCGCCTCGTGCAGATTGCAGCAGAATTCTTTAAACCTTTCTTCTCAGGTAACCTTCTACTTTTGATGCTGCTACCCCTAATTCCCTTCCACTTCATCTTTTCTCAAAGCTGCTGTTGTGTGGATTTTAGTTTGGTAGCTGTTGCTTTTCTAGCATCAAAATATCTTAGCTTGGTTGGTTAACCTAATAATTACAAAAACTGTCCTGGAGCTGCTTGGTGCACAATACTAATTTTCAATTGCTTTAAATTTCATGGAACTTAAACATACCTGCTCTGTTTTTATTTTTCCAACTAGGTGAGACTAGATAGCACAAGTAGAACGAGCCAAGAGAGTTATTTACTGGTTGCAGTGTGTAGTTGGGTTTGTTTATTTTTAAATAAAGCTTCCTTAACTTGCTGGAGTCTCAAGCCAATGCCTCTCTTCAGGAGAGGAAGGTGGGAAAAGGGGAAGCAGTGCCTGGAAGGCACTTGAGGCTGCTTAAATACAGCTATCTGTTTCAACCTGCACAGTAACGTAAGCCCTTGTGCAATAATCTTCTTAAAACACCTGGAATATTATACAGCGACCAGTGGTTTCGTGATCAGATTTGTGGTCTCGTGACAAACCCTCTGTGGGAGATGTTACTGCTCTTTGCCTGAATTCTGCAGTTGTTGCCATCAGTTATAGAAGGGGACCTGGTCCGAGTTTGAGGTTCTGGAACACAAGTTTTTGTAACTCCCAGCACTCCTCACGGTAGCAAATCGTCGCTGGAGCCCTGGAGTGGCACTGTAATCTCTGCGTACCCAACTTCACGCTGCCGAGAGTCATCCAAGCATGAAGTGTCTTACGCAGTCTCCGTAGCTTGCATTCGTGTTTTATCCTGTGTATTTGAGGCTCTCTGCTGGCATGCTCTTGTTAGATTTGAGAGGGATTTGGACGGAGAGCTCTGTGCTGGTATAAAAGCTCACATCTTTTGTTTCCCAAAACCCAGTGGAGCAGAAGCAGTTGTCAGGTTACATGTTTGTTCTTGTAAAGCCAGGACCAGAAGTAGGAACTTGGGTATTTCCTTTCCAAAAGACATAAAGGCCTCTCTGCCCATGTGTTTGAAAGGCAAACCCACTAAACTGAAAATACAGCTTTAATACATCCCTTGCCTCTTCTGTAATTGAAGACAAAATCATCAACTCAAATGTGTGTTTTAGTCTGAGGGTTTTGTAAAACCTAACCTGTAGCTGAAGTGCATGATCTCACTGTCAAAATGAAAATACTCTGCTGCTGGGCTGCTACTTGTGCCAGTGTGTCGTCTTCAATTGCAACTTGTTACGTGTGGGTTTTTTCCCCCCCATGTTTTAGGGTTATGCATTATTGAATCCATTTTGAAGGGGGAGTCTTCAATCACCCTGATGTCCCCAAACTACCCGCTGGGCTTTCCAGAAGATGAGCTCATGACGTGGCAGTTTGTGGTTCCTTCCAACATGAGAGCCAGCGTGCTTTTCCACAACTACAGCCTCTCCAACTGCGAAAGGAAGGAGGAGAGGGTGGAGTACTACATCCCTGGCTCCCCCAGCAACCCGGAGGTGTTCAAGCTGAGTGACAGCCAGCCTGCCAATATCCCTGGCAGTTTCAACTTGTCCCTGCAGGGCTGCGATCAGGATGCTCTGAACCCGGGCATTCTCCGCTTGCTCTTCCAAGTTGTTGTCCAGCACCCACAGGTTGATGAGAGTAAGTACCTGCCTGCCCCTTCCATTGCTTTTGCTTACAGATGCCTGGGCTGAGCACCACAAGGAAGAGAAATACTGGGGGAGGGGGGTGGGGTGTTGTCATTTTTCTTGAACTTTGGACCATCCTTGAGTTTAAGGAGATGGGTTGCCAAGCAACGCTGAGGGCTGTTTTACCCCCATGGGTACCACCGGCTGTTGTTATAGCAAGGTGGACAGTGATGCTAGAACTTGCAATTTGTGATGGAGTATAAAGCTCCATTGTAGATTTTACACTCGCTTGTAGACAGAGATTCCTCTCCTTTTCCAGCACCCATATCGTGTAATTGAAAAACACCTTTAACACCTGTAGTATCAGGTCTTGCATGTTCTGTAAGCAGAGCTAGCTTTTCCTTCCAACCATGTTCCCTCTGGGGCCCAACCCAGCTATCGGGCAAGGACCATAACTCCTTGATCGGAATTGTCCAGGCTGACGTGTCACTGCCTGTTCGCCAGTACAGAAAACAAGTTCAAGCTTATTTGGACAGTTTTATTTTCAGCTGTAAGGTTCAACATAAGATAATGCTTAAAATGCGAGCCCAGGTTTCTGCTCTGTTCATAAGCAGTCGCCAGGTGAAACCTGCTGTCATGGCTGGTCAGGATCCATAGCACTGAACTGGTCAAACTGGAGATGTAAAACTGTCTTTGTACTACTAATGACATCAATATGCATTTCTTTCCTTCCTCTGAGTATTATTTTGCTTCCTAGAAAAGCCTGAACATCTTCTAGTGTGAAGAAGTCATACTAGACATGGAAGGTGTCGATAAGATACTCCAATGATAATATCCCCTACACATTTGGATGTTCTTTTAGGTTACTTTCTGCTTCATGCTACATTAAAATTTTTTTCTGTTTTTTTTTTTTTCCCCCCAAATTCAGACACTTAACACAATGATGTGTAATACACAGCATCTATCTAAAAACAGAAATAAAAGGCCTGGCTAGGTAATGAGCTATGAATTAAGTGATTTATCTTCTGGCTTCTTAACTCTGACCTCAGTTCATGGTGGAGTTTAATAGTCAAGGTGCCCTCACTGCAAAAGAGCAGGTGGAGGGAAATCCACACTCCGGACTGCCGCTGCATCAGGAGCTACTTGGCGACTTTCTAAGTAATTTTAGAGGGAATGAGTTTTGAATGGCCTGTACCTTGAAATCACATGTCCAGAAAAGGTCTGTAGCATCTCACCACTGTAGTCCTCGGTTCTTTGCCTAGTCTGGCTCCATTCATGCTTGGCAAACCCTCCTGAAATTGTTGGTAAGCAAATCATATTTGCTTGCATTTATTGTGTGTTACACCTTGGAAGCCAGACAGAGTGAAAACATTGTATTCAGTTAATCAGCTTTATTTCCCTTCTACTCTGGAAAGCAAAGAGCAATTTTAATATATTTATGGCCAGTAGACAAGATGATAATCACCTAAAAAAATAAAAAACAGGTTGTCATTTATTGAATGAAATGCAAGCAATAAACTGCTTGGATTTAAGAGACAACAGTGTTTTTTCTAGGGATTTTATAGGATTTAATGAGTGATTTTGTAGTTATATAAGTTCCATCAAAGATTCAAATTCAGCCCTTAGGACAGCATTGAAACTTTTATTTACAGAAAAAGAAAACCAAAAAATGCCGTCTGCAGTGTGCAAGTGTTAACCATGACTCTTATTCAAAATGTACTGGTATCTGCATATTCTCTGAGCTTCCCAAACACTTGGGTATTCCACAGCTGTTTGTGATGCTTGTCATTAAATAGAAAGAAAATACAACTCTTTCCATTCAAAATAATTTATTGATCTAAATCTCTCTGTGTTTAGCTGCCACAAAAAAAAAAACAAAAAACACACCAACAAAACCAAAAGCAAAACCAAAAAAAACCTGACAACTCTGAAAGATGAATAACCCTGTGGTAGAAATCCCAGGTTCTGTGCTTGGTTGTGGCAATGACTTGGAGATTTCTGCCTGACCTCTTGCCTTTTTATGTGTCTGATTTCCCATGCAGGAGAAAGCTATTTTATTCACCTTTTTGTTTATGCCTTTAAGATCCATAGCTGAAAACAGAAAACGAATAATAATAACAGTGTATCTATTTAATTTTTTTTTAATATCTCCTTTCTTTGACGTCAGAGACGTGCCTTGTTAACATCATAAGGATGCTGTGTGGATCTGATACCTCTTTTTCCATATGTTTATTAATCTCTGAACTGGGCTACAGCCATAATGTTGGATTTTTTCCCTATTTCCTTTCCTCTCCTCCTTCCAGATGTTCTGAGTATTTGCAACTCTCATTAGCTTAGGTTGGGAGAAGGTGTTTGTCATCCCTGCTTACTGCTTACCCCTGTTGTTCTGACTTGCTGTAGCAAGTCATCTAGGACGTCACAGACTCGCAGAATGGCTGAGGTTGGTAGAGACTTCTGGAGATCTAGTCCAACCCCCTCCTGCTCAAGCAGGGTCAGGCAGAACAGATTGCCTAGGACTGTGTCCTGTTGGGTTTTGAGTATCTCCAAGAACTTCACTGGGTAACCTGTTCCAGTGTTTGACCACCCTTGCATTATTTTTTGTTTTATTTAATGTTTAAGCAGCATTTCCTGTATTTCAATTTGTGCCTATTGCCCTGTCACTGGACACCGTTGAGAAGAGTCTGACACCATGTTGTTTGCACACACGAGCACACGCACCCCTGAGCCACCTTCTTCAGCTAAACGGTTCCAGCTCTCTGTCTCTTCTTGTTTGAGAGATGCTCCAATCCCTTAAGCATCTTTCTGGCTCTTTGGCCTTACTCCAGTATATCCATGTCTCTCTTGTCCTGGGGAGCCCAGAACTTGACCCAGCACATGTCTCTCCAGTGCTTTAGAAGAGGGGGAGACTCACCTCGCTCAACCTGCTGTTGATGCTTTCTAGCATAGCCTAGGAAGCTGTTGGCCACCTTTGCCACAGAGGCACATTGCTGGCTCATACTCCACTTGATGTTCACCAGGACGCCCTGGTCTTTCTGCAAAGCTGCTTTCCAGCCCCACTCCTGCAAACTTGCGGAAGGTGCACTCTGTCCCATCATCTGTCCCACTAGTGAAAGTATTAAGCAGTTTTGGCATGGGTACTCGCCTCCTTAAGCAGATCTTTGAGATGAATCTCACTATTTGAGAGGGGGTATCAGGGTGATGGTCGCTGCAGGCATGTGGGCACCTCAGGTCCGATGAGCTCAGAGGGCATTATAGCTGGTTGGGGTATGGAGGAAGGGATGGATTGCAAGAGAAGTGGTGACTAATGTTGAGGAAGGGGAAGGTACTCTTTACTTTTCAGGGTTAACTCTGCCAGCTCTCAGGTTTGCCTTCTACAGCTAGCCAGAAAATACTTCTGGAAGAACAATTTGAGCAACCAAATGTAAGGGCAGTGTGGTAGTTCAGTTATGCCATTGAGGTAAATGAAGCAGTCTAGCAAGGTGTGATCCTCAGCCTTGCCACCGGCACGGTGACAGACTTTGATCATTTGTGGCATCTCTGTATGTTTTTAACTGCCAAACAGGAAAGAATTTTAGGGAGTGTCTTTGAAGGCTCCAGTAACTTTCATAATGACTGCCAGCACTTCTGCTGAAGTACAGTACTTGGCAATTTTTTCTCTTTTGAACTATATTGGTACTTGCATTTAAATTAGCTTAATCGTTAACTGACTCCAGACAACCAGATGTGCTTAATTACTGACTTCCAACAAATTTCTTCAGCTTGGCTCCAAAAAACCTGAACCAACAAAAAGTTAGCAGAGACAGAAATCTAGATGGAAATAAGAAATTTAAGAATGGAGGGCTTTTTTTTTTGATCAACTATTGTGTGATCGGTAGAGCTGAACTTAAAAGAAATAAGAGAAACCTCTTAAGAAAAACAATTTTAACATGGGTGGTTGAGCTCCTTATGTTATAGGCTAACCTGTTCAAAAGGGGCTAGCATACGTGTTGTGCTGTCACAACTGGAAAGTGGTAGGGAAAGGGGGTTTGTGTGTGGAAAAGCACAAATATCTAAATTAGAAGAGTGATATGATACTGCCTGAGTTCATATTACACTGATGGAAAGAAGAAAATAATGTTTTCTTAGCTAATATAGAAATAGCTATAGCAGCTGCTCGTCTAATGGGGCGAGAAGAGACGGAGGAAATTGTGCTTCACACCATGCCTCTTGCCAGTAATTGCTCTGGGATGCTTTTCCTTGCAGATGTCACCCATTTGGTTGACCTGAGCAAGGAATGGAATATGACTGTAACGATACACTTCGAAGGGTGGCCCGGCCGCATCCCAGTCATGTCTGAACCCATGTGCCTGATCTGTAAGGATCCTCGCACCTGCGACCGCGTCTTGACTTTAGTGTCTGGCACCATCTACAAGATCTCCTTTCTGTGCAAGGACTTGTCCCGTCTGAGGATCACAGCTGAAAAAGGCATAAGTATGACAAAAGTGGCTTAATGTTGTTTCCTAGAGAATAATTTTGGGTGCTTTTCCCCAAGGATCAAACCTTCTCTCTCCATTGGGCTTTAAATAGAGTTGAGGTTGGAAACCAGGCTTCAGTCAGCTGGGAGAAGGGTACGATGTATCTGGAGACAACCTTGTTGTTTGCTATGTCATTCTACCTTTAAAAATAGAAACTGCATAGCTATTCCTAGAAGTGAAAGGACAGAAGGCACCTAAGAATCTTCTTGCTGAAAACTGCAAAATACGGAAATGGAGCAGGAGAGCCATAAATCTGCCCAGTAAATGCAGGATCAAAGTGGCCACCAGGAACGCATCTTGTGCCGCTTGCATGTCCACCTGGTGTAGGATTTTCCCAAATGCTTTCAACTACCAGTAGAGAAAGAGTTTTAAAATATGTATCTGGACCTTAGCTAGTCTGCAACAGTGTCCCAGTCAGCAAGTGAGAGAGCAAAAGTAGTATCTTGAGTGAGGGATTTTGAATATGTTTGTATCTGTTGGTTTCTTTGGTGTCCTGCACCCTTTTAAGGGAAGCTCTTTAAAAACAAGTGATGCATGTCTGGGTAAAGGTTACTAAGACAGGATATTTTCTCAGGTAGATGCTTATCTGGGTTTGTAACACAAAACTGACAGTACTGTGTGTTTGTGTGTGTGTACTCTGCTACATGGGAAAATTTGCTTTTCCTTGATATTTCCTCTGCAAGAAAAATACAACCCTTGGGACTTTTTTTGTGATTGCAGGCTGTGTCGATCTTCGGTGGTGTCAGAAGAAGATCTATTCCCTTTTGGTGCCCAAGACTATTACCCAATTGCCGATTCAACTGCATAAGTTTATTTGGAAGCTCTTGGCTTCCGATCTGATCAACATAGAAATTACATCTCCATCCTTAAAACTTCAGCAACACGTCCCAGAGCAGAGGTGCAACACGAGCTACAGTTACAGCATTGTTAGTGCCACCCCAGAGAAGGAGTTGAACATTGGTGTGTTCTGTCCTGGTGGATCCATTGAAAAGATTCAGATGAGGAACAATGTCACCATATCCTTAAAAACATTTGGTAAAGGATTCTTCAATGAGTCTAAACATCAGGATCTGCAAATGTCTTTTGTGCCACATATTAAAGGTAAGGTAATGGTTTGTATTACTTTGTTGTAGTGTTGGATTTCTCAATAAGCTTGTTAAAGCACATATAACTAAATAGAAATAAGAGTTCAATTCTTTAGAGTCTAGTCCTGGAGCCATTGCTAGGATCAGTCTTTATCAGAATCAATGACGTGGCTTATTCCTGAAAGAAGGAAGGAACTTTGTGTTCTATATGACAAATAGCTGTTCGTGGGAAATTCTGCAGATATATTTGTACTAATTGGATAATTACTGATGTAGAAGGGATGATAGGTGAGTTGTATTGCTGGTACTGAGATGCAGTTGACTGTTATAAATTTGCTGGTCGCAGGTATAAGTGATGCTTTTTTTTTTTGTTACAGAGGAGAAAGACCAGATAATTTTACATGCTGAAAGATAAATCTTAAAAAAAAAATCAAAACTGAGTTTTTAGTCCTTCATTCCTTTCCTTTATTACAGATGAGTGCTCTTTCACTGTAAGTCCAGATCCAAAAGCTAAAGTTTACTTGCAGACTCCCAACTGGCCATATGGTCTACCTCCTTACGTCTCCATATCCTGGTATGTCGTTGTGCCCAGCAAGCAAGTTGCCCGCCTAGGATTCTCCAAGGACCGCATGGGCATCGCTTGTGAGACAGGCCGTGCCTATGTCAACATAAAGGAGGAGACTATGGGGGCAGAGGAAACTGTGCGCCGTGAGGATGAGCTTCTGCCTGAGCCCCGGAATATGTATCACAACTTCTGGGTAAACATCTCCAACTGTAAACCTGTGGACAAGACGCAGCTGACCTTGCAGTTCCGGGTGACTCTTGCTGATAAGCAGATAGGTGAGTCCTGTAAGGTTGTGGTGGTTTGCTTTCTGCTTGTTTCCTTGCTTTCCCTTGGGGGAGAGTAATGGATGCTGGTCCACCTTGGGTGCGGGATCCCTGCCTTTGGAAATACCTGTCCCTCTAAAACATCTGAGAGTTACAGCTGGGTGCCTCTAGAGGCTGCGAAGGAAAGAGTTTTTAATGTGGTTGGGGTTTTTTTTTTATGAAACAGGGGATTGCAGGGCTCTGAGGGAGAAAGACTGGACTTTATTTTCTTTATTTAATTTAGCTTTATTAATTGGAGATCACAGCCAGAAGGTATAAGAAGATCAAGTGATGTTTTTCCCTCCCAAGGTCACAGACTCGGTGAACAACTTGGGATTTGATTATGCAAACATATTCATCCAAGTAGTCTTTACTTTGTGTTAGCGGTTCAATTAGTCTCAGTGTTCACACGAGCAGGAAATCATCCCTTGGGCTGGTCTGACCATTTAGTGGAGAGTGTGCTGACTACTAACGGCAAAATCGGCATTCTTGGTTTCTTTCATCTCCCCAAACATGAATCATTAAAAAAAAAAAAAAGACCTTTTTAGGGTAGGCTTTGCTCATGTAAATTTACTTCCCATTTGCACTCCCTCTTCATCTGTGGGAGACTGCTGTCTGTAGAAATATTGGCTACACAGGCTAGAATTGAAACAGTTTATTAATTTAACAATTAACAATTAATTTCTGATTGGTTTTCCTTTTTTTTTTCTTTTATGTAATGTATATTCCTTTTAAAACACGCAGCATTTGTCTTTGCTCACATATGGACTTTTCTGATCAATTTATGACTCTTAAAAAAAACCCTGGTCAACACAATTTTTGTATTTCGGAGAAAAGGATTGTGTTGAGGGGAAGTTGGTGAAATGTCACTGTTTCCTGTGTTGAATCCCTCTCTGTCTCTCTCTGCACTTTCTTCTTTTCCCTGCCTATTCCGCCAGAGGCTCGCGAGATGTTGCAGGTAGGTTTAGTAGCCCATGAGCTGTATTAAATTCTGGGAGGGTGGGGTGGTGGGTTGGTTGGATTTTTTGGCTGTGTTCCACTGCTAGCAGCAGGAATTCGTTGTTGCTCGGCCTCCAACCTCTTGGAAATGGCTTGTGTTATCCCGTGGTGAGCATGGCTTGGAAATGCCTGCTCTGCAGGCACCTGGTACGCTTGGAAACTCTTGAGAAGGTTCAAATCCACCTGGCTTTTAGAAGAAAGCGGAGTGTTTTCTCTTTCTCACTCAGTGTCCTTGTACCTTGTCCATTTGCAGACCTAGGAGTGATACTTGCTGTGGTGGCTGGGGCTGGAGTTCTCGCAGCTATTGGACTCACTGTGTGCTGTGTGAAGAAAAAGTAAGTTCATAATTTGGCATGTGTAACTTAACAGTTCAAGAAGGCATTTCAGGAGAGCTACTGGGGCCTCCGTTTCAGATGTTGATACAGATCCCTTGAATGAGGATCTGAAGCATGAAGTAGGCAATGTGTTGGCTGTTGAATTAGTGCGCCTCGAAGAATGCTGTTTTACTCTACACTGATTGACTTAAAGAGTAGAACATCATTCCTTGAGTCGCATTACTTCCACCCTCAGTGAATTCCCTACCTTGGCCTTACTTAGCACAGGCTTCTGGCTGTGCTGGAAGTAAGGTATTGGTTGGACTTCATCAGCAATTCCTGTGAAATGAAATTGCAGTGAACGTGGCTGATGTACCTATGGCTTTAGACAAGGCTTTGTTCAGACAAGCTGTAAACTCACTCGGCTATACTAAGAGCTGTCTTTCATCTACACAACTTCCATCAGCCTCTTCTGGAGTTTGCACATCAAGTGGGAGCATTTTTCTATGAGATGAGCCCTTGGGGAGAGAACTCGGTTGTGCAAAGCAGACATGTATAGCCTTACTCATGCGAGCAGAGTCTGAAGTCATCGATGGCTTGGGGTTTCCGATACGTGTATGCTCACTGCTGGCGGGGTGATGGGGTCCCGAAGCTGTAGAGCTGGAATGGATTTGTGCAATATGATGACTAGAGCAGTTAGGAGCACACTTCTCTGCCACACAGGAAAGACTTCACAAATACAGGCTTAAAAATCAGCCTTTGGTCTTCCTACCTCGGGGATAGTCACTCCAGAAAGTGCCATCAAGAAAAGTTCACTCAGCTTTCATAGATGACCCGCTATCTTACTAGTCTTCAGCAATGCTCGGCCTTCTTTTGTGAGGATCTGTCGGCCTCTAGATCCTATTAGTGTCTGTGGATGTTGGGAGACTCAGTACACTGCACAGCTGGGACCCCCGTACTTGGGAGGCCATTGAAGTTTGCAAGATCAACTCCAAGCTCAGCAGAACAGCAGTAGGTAACAAAATAGTGTGAAGTTATTTTCAGCTCTGCCAAAATAGCACATCTAGAGTTATTTTTCCTAAGATTGCAAGTAAAGCCTTCAATGCAGGTAGGGTGCCTGACCTTGGGTAGCTGGGATGGATGAACAGAAGCTGCTGTTATTGAGTTCAAAGGCACCAGCCATTGTGCTGTTTGTGACCTTTTAACAATTTCAACTCTGTAACAGGAAGAAGAAAAGCCAGAGTCCCATGGTGGGAGTGTACAATGCTAACGTGAATACCCAGGTCCCTGGAAAACAAGGATTATTCACAAAAGGGAGGAAAAACAATGAGTCTCATGTCTATGCAGTTATTGATGATGCTATGGTCTATGGGCACTTGCTGAAGGAATCCAATGGCTCGGTCTCTCCAGAAGTTGATGTGTACAGGCCTTTTGATGGACCCGTTGGTAGCTTGCCGCCTTCTCCACCTCCATTCTCCTTCAGAAAAGACATTAAACGCTCTTCTAACACTGAGGAACCTCCACCTCCGACAGACGCAGAGCAGGACACTTATACGTTTGCTCACCAGAAATTGGGACAATCAGAGGATGTTGGAAATACGAATGAAAAGAATAATGGAGATACGAGCACGTCCTTGCTGGAAAACAAGGAACAGGATGGTTTAGTGGAGTAATTTTATGCCGGGTATAGCAGTTTCCTCTGGAAATACAGGTGACTTGTAAGGACAAGAGTCTAGGGGGAAAAAAACCTGAAAAGGAGCGTTATTTTTAAATGTGTTTTGATGTTGTTTTGTTGTGTGTGTGGTTTTGGTTTGTTTGTTGGCTTTTTTTTAAACTTCAGCTGTTGATAGCTTTCAGTTTTAGAATGAATATCTAGCAGACTCAAAAACAGTCGAAACACTCCAGGACTGCGCACACTTCTGGTTGTGAGACAGGTGCCAAAGGTACGCTCCTGCTTCTTACAGTAAAGACATCAGGAAAATGAATTCCTAACTGCCAGCTTAAATTGAGTGGGGAGAGTGTTTTGTCCAGACTGTCCTCTCTCTCACAAGTCATTTGATCCTGAGTGTTGGTTGGTGACTCCCTGAAGGCGTAGGCTGCATCGCTGTCTCAAGGCAGGTCCAGGTTGCACAGGTCAGGTGTCTAATATCTGTGATCTGCTAATGTCGGAGCAAAGGAAGGGACGCTGTCGTTTCCACCACTTGCTGCTTGAAAGTTCATCGTATTTATCATACTGGTGGCTACATAAGTGTAGTGAAAGACCATGTGTGCCGCCTGGAAGAGCTCCATGTGTGTAAATCGGTGTGAACGCTTGAGCTTGGGCTCTTCTAGTTTGGAATAAAAGTTATGGGTTTTCTTTAATTTCCAACTGGTGTTATAATACTTGGATATCACTGTGTGAGCCTATACCAAAGACTCTATTTTCTTTGCTTTTTTTACAAAAACAATTTCAAAAAGTTTTAAACAACTTCCGCTTCTGTTCAGATGTGTGTAGCATTCACATTTTATTAATACCTTGTGCTTTTGGCTCAAGTAAGAGTAACGATTCAGTGAAGAAATAATGATGTGGTCATCCGGCTGTTTACACTTAATTTCACGTGTTAGAGATGCGTGGTTATTTAAATAAGGATCAAAAAAACAGGAAAGAGAACAGATTATTTCCAGCAGGTGGTTTCTCTGAAATGCAAAGTATGAGAGTGAATCCCTAAGGAAAGCCTAGGTATTTATTTTTCATCAATCTGAATTTAACAACCATGTTGAAAGGATGGTGGCGACAGCTCTTGATTTCTAGTGGGACTCATACTTCAGTCGTCTGGCTGCCTTTGAAAGCTACCTCTTGAAATCAGGTAAATAATAGGTCTCATTTTTAAGTGCTGTAGTCATCACGCCCCTCACTTTCTGTGCCTTTTAAAACTTGAGGGTCAGATCTTCATGCAGAGGACTACAGGTATATGAATAAAGGTGCCTTTTATATACAAATACCTGGCTTGTCCAGGTGTGCAGTTACTGAGGATGTTTGCAATCTTGCGTGCAGCACTAGGCCCGACGACTTGAGAATTTCTCTCCAAATGTCTTATTGTGACTGTTTCCTGCCTAAGGATACACAGAGGTGCCGTAAAACTTGTAGACAGTGTTACATGCAATAATGTTAAACGTGTAATAATGTCAAAAATGAAAATCTCCTTACCAGAAACCTTACTGTTTACATCAGAAAAGAATGTGGATTTCTTCCCGCGTTAACTATGCCGGCGTTGCAAATTGACTATTTATACGGTGAGGTGTGTGTATTTAACAATGTATGCTATCATACTGCTTGGACCGCTATAAGAGTCAGTATAATGTTGTATCTGACTCAGTTTTCTGTTGCATATAGCAAAACATGTGCCATCTAAAAGTGCCTTTTAATTCTTTCAGGTATTTTTCTGCTTGTATTTATCACTTTTAATGTAGAAATGTGTATCCTTAAATCTCTGGCTACTCACTGGGATCACATATTTCAAAGTGTACTGGTCATTTTAACGTCATTTGAGAACTCAAAAAGATTTCTGCAATACTGATATCTGTTTTTCTCAGGTAACTGAATTGCCACAATACATTTTTATCAGAGTAGTCCAGTTGTGCATTCATGTTTCTCACTTCTCTTTTACTGAGAAGGAATGAGAAGTCTGTAAGAGAAATTCAAGTGTGTCTCGTACCTCTCGTACCTCTAGTTCAGTTTCTGCAGTTGCTTAGATGAAGTTTTTTAATTCATGTTCTCTCTAACCAGCTGAAGAAAATGTACTGGAGGTAGGGCTTTTGTTCACAACCTTTTGATGTTTGAAGGAAGAATACGATGCTTGTTGACTGTTGTTTTTATTTGTTCTGTTTTAACTCAACTTTTGGTATGGCAATATAAACTTTATTTTACAGTTGTTTCCAATCTGAGGTTGATTTCCCCTGCGCTTATTTTGGTATGTTTAGAGTAAGAGTTTAGGTACAAGTTCCAGTTTGCTTTACATTGAGAAAAAGTTGTGACTTAATTTTTTAAAAAAATAAATAAAATATAACAATACTACCAGATAGAGTAACTAGTGTATGCCTTTCTTGAGTGTGTGTGTGTGTGTGTGTGTAAACTCAGCCTTAAGTGTTTTGATTTCTGACTGTTGGTAGCTATGCCATTGCCCTAGATAGTAGAACTGGGTTTCTAGAGAACCTAATTTGCTGGGATAATATACTGCTGACCGTGCGTGTCCTTTTTCTCGCATAGCTGTATGATATGCTCTTAACTGCTGTTTTTAAAGGTATGTGTTTAGATCATTGGGGAGGAGGGTTGCCAATAGTTTAAGCTTTCAACATAAAAATAAACAGTTCCGTGGCTTCTCGGTAGGGTTGTGATGTTTGTAATTTATTCACGCCCAACTGACACATACAATTGAATTCCGAATTAATTTCTTTTCAGGGATAATAGCATAAAATTACATTTTACGATTAGGCCTTCAGCCTAGAAGAGACCGTTATGAAAATATGTGAAGCCCTTTTTTGTTCTAAATTGAAGTGCATGGAATCAGTACATACTGACTGCTTCCTTGGTTTTGGGGTTTTTTTATTTATTTTGGGGCAAGTTCAATGCACATAGAAAATGATGTTTGAAATCTTCACTACCGAGGATTCCAGTAATTGCTGGGAAAAGATCCTGGGCTGAATTAGTCAGACCTACTCTTGGAAGGCATAGGAAACTCAGTAATGATTGGCCAGTCCGTAGGCCCTCTCCAAAATTTTCACTTAAGTATTTTCATTTACATTCATATTATCACTTGGATCTTCACTGAGATTGTGCCATCCTGCAGTGGTTCCTGTGCAGTGGTCTTTATCTAAGAATACAAAATGTGTAGGTCTGGTTAACCGTTAATTGGAAAGTGGGGGGTCCATAGTAGGGCAGCAGTTCAGAAACTCCTGGCCAGAATGTTATTTGCCTTTGAAGAGCGAAGAGAAGCAGTTTGTTTTGTTGCTCAAAGCTGAAAAGATACTACTTCTCGCTCTTTGGACTTGAGTTTGTGAGGTTTGGATGATCTTGATCTACCAAAACCCGCAGTAATCGCTCTATTTTTAAGCATGTGTGTGAATAGTCTAGTGCAATTTCCAGACAAATCAAGAGCCAAGTTACTACTCTTTGGATTAGAGCAAAATTTGTAAAGCACCAGTAAGACATGAAAAAGTTGGTTTGTTGCTGCTGACACCAGACTAATATCGAAACTTCAACTCCTTGACCTTAGGGTTGAAAAAAAATCATGTTACTCTGAAGAAACTATCCTGGGATATCTGTGAGTGGGACAGAATTAATTTAAGTATGGGAATGTTGTTGAGGGGCAGGGAAGAAGCAAAATGCTGAATAACCTTCATCCATGTGCCCGTCTTCAACAGCCAGCATTTAATTGCAGGCTGCAGTGTACACAAAGATCGGAGCAAATCTGTCTCCCCAAAAACTTTGAAGCTAGAAGCCAAAAAAAAAGTAAAATAATATATAGGATTCATTCTTTTAGTGTGACTTTCTACATCCAACTTAGTGATTTGTTTATTTTTGATAAAGTATAGCTTCACAGCTATTAAGTAAGCATGGCTTACCTAATTTTCATTGAAACAGAGGAATTCTGGTGTAGAAAACTGATCCAGCCTGGAAGAAGTGACAGTCCTTTTACAAGGACTTAGAAACTTCTGGCATGTTGTTTCAGCAACATAAATGAAGCATGGCAAATTGTTTCAATTAGCAACACCGCTAACATATAAAAGGTTTTTTATTTTTGTGGTTTGGGCTGCATCCATCTCTTGTATTAAAGAATTACTGTACACAAGTCAGGCTTTGCGCTTCTGGGCAAGATGAATCTTCAAAAATGGAATGAACTGCTTTGTTTCTTGCTACATATGTGGGTATGTCTGTATTTATATAGAGAGATACGTGTTTTCATCCTGGTACAACTGCTACAATTATGAGTGACTGTAGGAAGAGTGACAAAGATGCTCTAACAGAGCAATACTCCATCAGCGCACAGCACCTTTTTGGAGACGAGGCTAGAAAAATGGCCTCACTTTCTGAAACAAGTTTTCTCAGAAGAAAATGAGGGGGAAAGTTCTGGCAATGTCCTGTCATCTTTGCAAAAAAAAAAACTTTTTTTTTTTCCCTAGCTGGAAATGATACGAATTCAGAAAGTTGTTTGGAAGAAATTAAATGTTCCATTATAAAGACCTTCAGGGTACATCAGAGTCCCTGCAACAACTTAAACCTGCATGCTGCTTTTCCCAACAAGGGTTAAATATTATTTTTTACTGCAGTACTTGCATGGCCACAGCCACTCCAGGAGAAAAGGAGAAAGCCGTGCGTGGCTGAATTGCACCTGACTTTGAAACCGATTTCTCCCTGAGATGTGGTGGGCCTGATATCTCCATCAGCCAGCTAGACCATCACCTCTGCTGTTACGTGTAACTTTTCCCTTCAGAAATGGGGAAGTTTTGAGTGGCCTCAGGCCTCCTGGTAGCGGGGGGTGTTGGAGCTCTCCCACAGGCTTTTCCCACTCAGATTGACCTTCTCCCCAGTATTTCTCAAAGGCCTTCAGAGCGACCAGTGCTCATTTCTGAACATGACTTGAGGCCATCACTGGTGCCTGCTCAGGTCAGAAAGGCTGCGTCCTCCAGTGGTGGGGTTTGGGTAAATACTGGGAGAAGTGAGGAGATGTTTCCATCTCAGAGAGTACCTCCTCAAATGAAACGGGGACAAGTTTGGGTTGTCTTCTTTCTCAAAATCCCTTGCTGTGGCTTTGCCTGAAGGTGTGACTAGGATACCCTGAAACTTTGCCACCGCAGTAAAAGCATCCCTGACTTTGATCTTTATTTTTGAGGGGTGAAAAAGGACAGACAGAGCCCATACAGACAGCTTCCTCCCTACACGCGATTAATCACGGCAAGGCATCTATTAAACATGTGTATTAATCTAGTTTTCTGCACAGAAGAACTTGGCCCTGAGTGAGATTCGTCTCTTAGTCTCAGGAGTATGAACTGCAGGCTCCTAACTCTAATGGCTTTAGCCTCTGCTTCAAATTCATCGTTGCAAATACTTTTTATTGAAAAGGTTGTGGTGTGTGTGTTTTTTGTTTTTTTTTAAATTCCGAGAGGAGCAAATTAAGGGTGTGTTTCTCCTCTCCAAGTGCTACTTGTATTTAATTGCTGGATTCTGGGAAAAGTAACCTGAAAACAAGTATGCATAAGTGTTGTTTTGTAACATACAGTGAAGTATGGAGCCAAATAATCATTTGTAATGAGGTAAAAATGACGGCTCTACTAAGCTGCTAAGTAGAGTTTTGTTCATACACGTTTGCACTTTGGGGTATGAGTATATGGGGCTTTCTGCTTCAGAGACCTGCACGTCCACCGCTGCCTTCTCCTGCTGTAGAAACTTTTGGAGTTACGCTACTTAAAAAAGTAATGCAGCTTCTGATCTCTTCGAAAGTGAGGACTTTAAAGATAAATGCTGGGGTATTTTTGTATAAGAATCATCTTCGTAATAGGTTGCAAACCCAAAAGCTTGAATCTTTACAGATTTCACGTTTCTGCAGTAAATTAAAACTGTTCTACTTTCTGCCAAATCAAACGTGTTTAGACACTTGGTAATTACTTTCACAGCTTAGTGCTTTACCCATTCAAAAACTCAAAAAGGTTCGGATACTTCTCCTTCCATTTGTTTCCTTAAGTTAATGAGAGTATGTTTGGCTTTTTATTTAATAAGTGGTAAACCTAAAAAGTAAACAAAGGCATAATGAAATCTTCTGGTGTGATTGCTCTGTGAACACTTTATAGCTTAGTCTTTCAGAGCAATTAAAAAAAAAAAAAAAAAGCAGGCAGCAAGCCCTTACATCTACTTTTCTAATTTCTTTTCTTTGGATTAATGGAGAACAAGTTTCTAGATATCTTAAATCAGCCTAGCAAAGCATACAGGTTCATACATACGTCTAACATCCTAGGGAAAATTTAATGTTTTTCCTTGCTAGTCAAACATCTGAGGAAAATGGGCAATTTACTATGTACTTGTGCATTCTGACGTTTGATTTTTGGCTGATCAGTTCTGCAGGTCGAATTCTTAACATGTTCTGGTTAGGTTCTTGTGACCACCCATCTGTGTCAAAGGATGAGACACAGCTTCAGCTGAAAGGAGATGCTGGATTTTTGTAACAATGCTTCCCAGTACTACTCATGGGACATGAGTCTTAAGGAATCTGTGCCCGGGCTATAGCTGGGAAGGTGGCCCTGCTGGAAGTAAGGCAACTCTGCCTGGAGAGGTTGAACCGTGTGTTAATTAAGTTGCTCCAAGCACTGGCTGAAAGGTGAATTTTTGTCATCACTCCCTTTTATTTTCCTACTGCTGTATTTTCCTGTCTTTTTTTTTTCCTCTCTCCCCATGCTCCTACTCGGGCAAATTGAAGACGGATGTCTCCAGAGACCATTTGGGTGAATGTCCTCTATGAGATTTACACCAAGCAACCCATGCTGTGGGGTGAAGATCTTTTAACCTCTGTCTACAACATATTTCTCACTCCAGCCACACCTGTACCTGCTGGCTTTACCTGCGTTAAAAATGCCTCCGATGTCTTGGCTTCCCTTCCCTCTGGCTGGAGAGGCTACAGTAAAGCTGCTGTAAAGGGTGAGGTTTGCTACAGCAAGGTCCCCAGGTTTTGCTGTCACAGAGCTGCTTCAGGGATGAATGAAGTGGCAGCACTTGAAGTAATTGTTTATGTCTGAAATAGCTGGAGCAGCACTTGGTAAAACATTATTAGAGGTAGGAGAAGCTCAAATTATTCTGGAAACTATCGCTTCTCTTGACACCAATGATCTCTCATATGAGTAATACCCGATCAGACACCAGAGCAAAGTGTGCAGAACGATAAGGCAGGTCCACAAGTGGCACAACGAATCGTGTCTCTACCGGTAACCGAGATATACTTTACAAAAATCCGTAGCTGCTTCACTAACACTTACCATAGTAAAAATGTTTCCACCGGTTCATACTTTCCTTTAGGCGCTGCAACGGTGACGACTCGTGGCTTTCTGTCACGCAGAGGAGCCGTCCCCCTTTCTGCTACCTCAAAGTAGAAAAAGCTGATGGGAATAATGCATCCCTTCGCTTCAGAAATAGTATGATTTGAGGCTTAGGTACCAATTTTAACTTTAATTGTTAAGGTGAAACTTACCCCTTATTATCAGGGTGGACATTTTCCTGTATCCTACTGAGATTTAAACCTTCTCTTAAATGTCAGCGCCAGGCTAGGCTTTACACTTGTCCTCACCCTGGTCCCACCGAAGCCAGGGAAGGAAGACTACCACCCATAAAGGGAGCCCCTCAGCTTCCTTCCCCAGATACAGAGGCAGTCTTTTAGTAGTTCATTTCCTTGATTTATTTCTAATAAATAGAAATAAAATCAGGTGTGAACGCCCATCAGGTGGATGCCGCCTGACTAATATAGGAAGTGGGAATGGACTTCAAATTTGAAACTCCCCATGGTGTGGGGCAGGGGGGATATTAAAAAAATAAATAAAAAATGTTTCCCTGAAAGCCAAGGTTGTGGAGGGGCTGAACAACTGAAGAGTTTGCACTGTGCCATCAGCAGTTTCTGATCAGGATGCTCGGATCGCTGGGTTTCAAAGCGGTGCTGCAGAAACAACGGGCACGGGGAGGAAAGCTACTGAACGTGGCAGGCGCTGGCTGCTCGTGAGTTTGGGGGATGCATTTGTTCTCCTGACACTTGGTAATAACAGCTTAATGTCCAGTGCAGACTTTCGGTGTATTTCTCGTCGTTGATAATTAATAATCTATGCCAAACTTTTGTGTTGTCTCACACGATTGTTATGAGGGCGTGGATGCAAGAGAAGGATCCTGTTTGCTGCGGCAGGAGCTGTGCAGGAAGCTTTCTCTGTTCCTGGAATATCACAACCACCCCTCTTTCCTGCCGACATCCCCGAGGTGCACCGGGTGGGCAGGCTGTGCTGGGCTTTTGGGGGCGATGAGGACCCAGTGTGCCACCCCTGGGGATTCCCAAACCAGCAGCTGTTTTTGACGGCATTAGCTGAAGTCAGTACCCCTCTGACTACTAAGTCTCCACTCCTAGCCACAATATTTTGTTAAATCGCTTTATGCACTAACCTTTGCCGGCAGAATATCTTTAGATAACTTTATACATCGGTAGGAAACACGGGAGATTTCCTTTGTCAACGTTGTCAGTGGACCCTAACTAGGGACCCTAACCCACCCTTTGGGTTTTGGGGAAGAAACTGGTCACACCTAGGTCATAGCTGGGGAGAGCGAGGGAGGGAGGCAGAGCTCTCCTGCACAGCCGGAGGGCACGTTTCTGCCTGGGTGCTTGGATTTCATCCTTTTCCACAAAGCTGCTGCTGTATTAGCATTTGCTGTGGTTACTACTGCTGTTACACTTGCAGTAAATGTATTGGCACTGCTATGAAATAACTGGTACAGCTAACGCCTGGTGAAATAACGGAAGGGTGTTGAATCTAGATTTCCAGGCGACCTTAATTTTCACATCTTCCTCATTATTTTTTTTTTTTAAGGACTGGGGCTTTACGGTTTTATTATCTCTTACTTCGTGTGTGTTGTCTTTCATTGTGCAGGATTCAAACCTGAAGTCCCATAACTGCAACGTCCGTAATGCTGAGGTGCCCTCTGACCCCATCACGACCCCAGACCCAACGCAGATGCCTCTGGGTGTATGTGGTCCCCGGGTGCCCAGGAGCCCTGCCTCATCCCAGCCTGTGCCTCTAAACCAGCTCCCCACAGCGATGCTCACGCAGCCTGGGCGCCTTCCCTGATGAATAAAAAAGCATTAGCATCTCTGGGATGTGGCCACGGCAAAGGGCTGGAACATAGATGTTGTTATGACCTGGTAGTCTTTTAAATTTTCCCTTTCCTTTGGCAAAGCTGGATCTTCCACGCAGCTCTGCTAAGAGCAGCTGGGGAGCGAGTCGACGGGAACTTGTATGCGAGATGGGCAGGAGGCGAGAGGGGCTGGCTGCTGTGGTCTCCGCCTGTTTTATCTGCCTGGAAAGGCCTGAATGTAACTGAGAAGTGGGTTCCTGGACAGAGTACGGCTTCAGACTTCAGGTATGTGTAATTTCTTGTTACTCCTGAGACTGGGAAACTGTCAGATTATGTGTGGGGCTTTTTTTAATAGGCAACTTTTATGAAACTTAAAGTCCCTGTGCCTGGAACAACCGACTTAAATCCCCAAGGGGTGTGGATTCAGGACACTGGGAAAAGGGAAGGAGAGAAGGAAAGGAACAGTGTCTGGTGTCCTCAGCCCTGCAGCTGGCAGACACGGCTCCTCCACAGGGGGAGGTGGGAGGATGGGTGATCACAAGGCAATATATTGGCACCTTGAGCTCTACTTGAGACCTTTGTATGAGCTACAGCAAGATGGCTCTCACCTCTGTGTCCCTCTTCCCCAAGCTCAAGGGAAGCAGATGGACTGGCTTCTCAGTTTTCCTATGCCCTGGGGCCACCTGTCTGCTCCAGGGACTTTGGCAATGGCCAGCTTGCCCCACCACACAAGAACTGGCAAAGGAAGAAACCCAGTGGTAGATGTCCTAGGAGGGTCTGGCAGTTTATAGACACCTCTCTCGTTCATCCCAAAATAGGAGAGGAGCAAGAAAACCTGATACAGCCGGTTCCTGAGACTCAAAACTGTGATTTTCTATGGACCTCCAGGGTTCTCTGAGCCCCCTGATTAGCATGTGAATCAAAGGCTGAATCTTTGCTTTTGGGTGCACAAATTTCTCACTGCAGTTTGGCCTCTGGACCTGTCTGCTCTCTTTTTTAATCACTTGATAAAAGCTGTGAGGTGGTTTTATATCTGGCTGTGGACACTACCTGCATCTGCAGTTCCAGCAGGCTTAAAAATGGGCTATTTGTGTAGGCTGGCATAACAATTCCTGTGAATATTTATGAGAAGGAAAAGTTCTCAGTAATGATTATTTTTGTTTGTTTTTGAGCTTTCCACATTTTATATGTAAGGTGTGGGGTTTTTTTCTTCAGTACCATGCTTTCATGTTTGCTTATCTTTCTCCAGTGATACACTACAATTACTCACTGTATTGGCATCCCTTTTTGGCACATACATTTTAATTTAGGAATAAACAGAGCTGATTGTTGTTCTGCTTCGTTTTTCAAAGCAAGATCAGTTTCTAGGCTGTGTAGAAAATTGTCAGTCACTCACTGTAAGTATATAGTACCTCGCCCACACAGCACCTTCCAAGTCCTCGCTCTCCAATGGAGCCAATTATTTAACCATATTTATAACTAGTGCTATTTCTGGAGCATTTCCTAAAAGTTGACTGGTTTAAGGTCTACCCTCTTCTGCTCTGACATATTATAGAACAAAATGTAAGAGTCAGCCTCCATGGATGTCTGTTGCAGCACCTCTGGTGCACAGGCGGTGGGACCTGTGGTATCTCCCATCTCCTGGTGTTTGGATCCCCCATGTCAGCATGGCTCAGTGCTCAGAGGGGGGTTTGGATCCAACCCTTCCCAGTGATGGAGCAGTGCCCAGGTTAAGCGTGAATCTGGATGAGATTCAAGCTGCCCATGACCCATCCTGCTCTAACAGTAAAGCCAATCCTTCACCGTAGGTGAGCTGATTCACAACTGCATCTTCCCACTCGTGAATTGTGTGTTGGGACTGATCATTTAATATAAAATATATCTCATTTGCTTTTTGGTGCTCTGGTGGAGTTTTCTGTTTCCCTTTGGTTGAATTTCTACATGAAGTTTCAGCTCTTGTCTTCTGATCACACTTGGCAGAGCAGCAAGACCTAGAATCTGGAGTCTGGCAACATTACAGTGAAGAAATCACATCCCACTAGAGATTATTTTATTGGCGTTTTCGATAACCTTTCTCTATAGGACAGCTTTTACATGTGAGCTCATCCATCAGGGGTCTGAGGTCATCAGTCTCCCCCTGAAATGCCTGGTTTTCTCCTGTGACTCTAGAATAGGACCCAGTTACATAGGTAGGATCCCTTGCTCAATGTCCGTGCCCACACAGAGGAGCTGAGGTTGGCAGGGTCTTCTGGAGATCGCCTGGTCCCACTTCCTGCTCAGAGCAAGGTCTCCTGGAGAAGGTTGTCCAGGTCCATGTCTAGTTATGTTTTGAGTATCTCCAAGGATGAAGAATCTCTGGCCAACCTGTGCCAGGGTCTGACCACCCTCACAGAGAAAAAGGTTTCTCTTCTATTTAAGCAGGATTTCCTGTACTTTAGTTTGTGCCCATGGCTGTGTCTTCTCTACCTGTCCTCATTAGGCTCTTAAACATGTGGATAAGACCCCCTGAGCTTTCCCTTCTCCAAGCTGGGCAGTTCCCTCTCTCACACAACAGTTATCCCAATCATTTCATTGATTTTTGTGGCCCTTCACTGTGCTTGCTCCAGTAAGTCTATGTCCCCCCCTCTACTGGGAAGCCCCAGACTAGACCTGGCACTCCAGACATGGACTCACCAATCCTGAGAAACACAGAAATGGGGTGCGATACTGAACATCAGAGACCTTGCTTTTGGGATCCCTGGTGATGGGTGTGATAGACATAAGCAGCATTCCTGTTACTGCAGTGGGAAACGAAGCTGCCCCTGGGGTATTTCTGCAAAGCAGTAGGTGGTCTAGGTTTTATCTCCCTTCTTGCGTTTTCTTTTTAAAGATGTAGTGCTTCCCAAACAGTGTTTTCTAAACATAGCTTCTGGAGACGCGTTCTTCATTGCCGGCCTGCAAGGTTGGCAAGTGGCTTGTGTGTTTTGTTCTCTTCAACAGGCTCAGGGTGAGCTTTCTAACGGGGCTGAAGCAAAAGCAAGTATTTTCTGCACTTGACAGTTGGCCTCACCTCTTGGCAGTGCAGTCATCTGTGGGTTTTCGTCTCCTTCCTGGGACGAGGCTGGACACTGAGGGTACAGCACTGGTTAGTGAGCACCCAGGCTGCAGGCGTTGGGGTGCCTTATGGTCACCACCAGCATTGATGTCCCGAGCCACCATGAATGTGTGTGTGGGAGGTTGCAGGGAGGTGATGCATCCACTGACCTGTTTGCACAGGACAGGACAGAGCAGGGAGGCTGCTGGGTGTGAGTCATGGAAGAGATGTTTGTAATTTCGTATTTAGCTGTATCTGCAACCGTCCCCAGCTGTTACCTTTGGACTCCCTCTGGGTACTTCTATTCTGCAGATAAAGAGGATAAGGTGCTATTTTTTTTTGCTCTGTATACCATAGTCTGATATTCTGTCATCCACTGCTTTATCTTCTACCCCTGAGGAGATTATTTTTATGCTCTCCATCCATGTAGTGACCCCCAACTGTTTTATGTTTATGCTCCCAGTGGTCGTTTGGCTTACCCTTGTTTGCTGATCCTCACAGATCTGTGTTTCTTCCCTGCCTATGGTGGCTTCCGAGCTGGAGAAATGTAACTTTAATTTAGGTTTTTATTTTATTTGCAAAAGGAGAGATGAGAGCTCAGGCACTGAAGGGGTATCCAGTGCTTATGTAGGAGCGGGACCAAACAGCAGAGCCTATAGAAATAACAAGGCTCAGTGGTGCAGGGGGTGGAGGTGCTCCTACCCTTTTGAGGTGCATCCTACCAACGGTCTTATCCCACAGCCAGAGGTGGGAAGTTCTTTCCCCTTGTGGCAGGCAGGAGCAGAGGTGGTCGGGAGCCATTCCTTTCAAAAGACAACAGAGAGAGACTGCACCTGACACAGAGAGTGACTCGGGTCTGAGTGACTCCCAGGCTGAGCAGACAGGCACAAGGAGCAGAGACGTGGGCTTGGGTTTCTGACTGTGACTCTTCTCCCTCTCCCTGCTTGGGCTCCTTCTCCCATGTCACCAAGCTCTCTGGATCCGAATTCAGACAGGACTGCTAAGGACCGAGTCCCACAAAATTGTGTTCAAGGCTCAAAACAGGCTTTTGGCTCGTGGCTCCCAAGTTCTTACCCACCTTTGCCCTACCTGGCCCTTTTACTGACTGAAGACAAAAGCAACCTGGCTGTGGGGTGGGGTGTTGGTGAGTGTTAATAGTGTGCTGTTCTGGCCCTTGCTTGGAGGGATATTCAGGAAGATATTACGCATTTTAGAGTGAACCATTTTACTTTAAACCGTTTTGTCCTTCGTCCTTACTTCAGGACCTCGATGAATTGGGGTCAGGGCAATTAGATGGGTAAATTAGCATAGTTCTACTTAAGTCAGCTGTCAATGGTATAGTGCTGGGGTAACACTTTCTGGGGGCTCCAGTAACTTTTATTCTTTTGTTTATATAAATATATGCGTATTTCATGCTTCATCTTTCCTCTGCTGCATTACAGACCTGCAGGCAGCTGAGAGGCACAATCAGTGGCACAAGATCTTACACAACATCCCCTATTTTAATAACACAAGGTTCATTTGAGATTGCAGGCACCACGATACGATGGTTCAGACATCACTTCCACATTTCTTTTTCTTGGGGGACAGCTGAGGTTTTTTTTCCATTAGTCTGCATGCCTTTGGTTGAGACCACACTTTGTGCACAGCAGCTGTTTCTCTCTGGCTTGAGTGCCAAAAAGATTTAATGGAAGATCAAAAAAGTGATGCTTGTCCCACCCCCCAGCAGATGGATCCCATCTGCTCCAGGCAGTTCCCATTGGGCCATGCTGGAGCGGGGGCAGCCAGTGTCCCCCCATTCAACCCCTCCACCCCAGCATTCACCGTGAGCACAAAAAAAGGTTGGCCACAAAAAAAACCCCAAAAAAACCAAACCAAAAAAAGTGCTGTGGAAAGCAAGGATGAGGAATCTTCTAAAATTTCTTTTTCTTTGGATTTTAAAAGAAAAGTTGTAGTTCATAATGTACACTAAGAAGCAGGATGTAGAATAATGCTAAACTCATAATCGCCAACCTGAAACTGCAAGCTCAGTTTTGAGTCCAAATCCTGGACCCAATCCTGGGTCCAATAAACAGAGCAGGAGCAAAGCCTGTGCCCTGTGCTCCTCCCAGCTTCAGAAGAGCAAAACATCTATGAAGAACGGTGCTGGCAGGAACGTAGCTGTGAAAATAGAGAGCAAGGGAGATACGAGCAAGAAATCTGCTGAGCACAACTTGTTATTCTCTAGAGTTTGACAGATTGACTCTTTGTTGTCCTCTCTGGGAATATCCAGTGGCATCCGTCTCCACTCATCTCCATCGCCAGGGTCCGAGGCTTTCACGTTGCCCCTCTTTATTTCCTGGGCTCCTGTAAAAGCCCTCTGTTTATTTCTCTGACCACATGTTCGTGTTTTAAGACTTTGTGGTTTATGACCAGTCAGGATCAAAGCCAGCAATGCTTCCAGATTTGCTGCTTTGCATTCATGTGTATCTCAAAACATGGAGGGATTGTCTGCCAAGGGAACTAGAGCATTTATATTTATATTGAAACAGGCTGGCTTGTAGGGTGGGACCATGACCTACAGCGAAGAGCGTTGGAAACCTTCAGGATCAGAGTAAAGCTCGGAGAAGGGCTGTCCTCTTGTGCAGAAGAGACATAATTTCACAGCTCTGCAGCAGTTGAAACCTCCCAGACTGGTGTGGAGCACTGTCTTCTTCATGTATGGTCTTCCCTCCTTTGTGGGATGCTGAGGAGGAGGAGGAGGAGAAAGAGGAGGAGGGAGAAGTCACCACCTCAGCGGGGGGGAAGAAGAGGGATGCTCGATGCTGCTGCAGCTCTGCTTGTTGTGGGGGAGGTGGGAGGCAGCCTGGGGAGTGCTGGCTCCATGCTGGGACCTGAGGTGCCACCTCCCCTGGCACTGCTACCGCTGCCAAACCGGGGGTGAGGGAAGGACCTTTCTTTGGGGTTGGCTCCTATTTTGGAGTGACATTTCCCAGCAGCAAGAGGAGGGGAGGAAGGAAATCTTACTTGCCTATAAAAGGATTCCCTGCCTGTATCCCGTATGTGGCATGTGACTGGGATGATAAAAGGTGGGGGTGGAAATCCTATAAACCATATCCCAGGATGGGAGGCTCTTGCTTTCCGTTTTTCCTTTCTGCTTTTGACATCTCTGACCCTCTGACAGATCCCTGGAGCTGCTCTGAAGAGAAATGGAAGGAGAAGAAAGCACTCCAATCACATTGACACAATTCCATTCCTTCAGCAAGCTATATATATTTTTATTTTATAGTCATTTGAACAGCGGAGAGTTTGGCAATAGTGACAGCCTTGGATGTGCGCACTCTGCATTTATGTTATGTGTATGTTTTGGTCCCTCCAGCTTGGCTCTCCCACTCGATGTCTTGGAAGACCCACCATCGTGCTATTTTTTAAGCAAAGCAGCAAATTGAGATACCTCTCCCGGGGGCTCCCCAAGAGCGTCATGTCTTGAGACACCCAACCTGGCAGTGCAGGGGTCATGGTCCAAACTGGAGGAGTTATTACCAAGCTCTGAACTGCAAAGAACCGCTGACATCTTTCAGCCAACAGCCAGCAAAGCTTCGTTAAGCTGTTGGGGTGGTCTGCACTTCTTTCCCATCATTGCTGTTTATTTCAATTTTTTTTTTTTTTCTTTAACCCTTTTCTCAGGAAAAAATTACTGAGACCAGACCTTCACCTGGGCATGACTTTATTGGCACAAACAGTACTTGGCAGATTTGTGTTTGCTGAGGACTCTGCTGGACCGACAAAGACTGGAGTGTTTCAGCTGGGTTTCCATCACTTAAACAGGTCGTATGATTCCTAAAACTGCTAAAGTGAGTCTTCTTGGGGTTTGTTCTCAATGGGCTTGTCTTTTGTCCCTAATAGGATTACATTTCTATCATTTACCTAATACTTCCATCTTCTATTTCCAAGAATACACTTGACTGACTATGCTGTAAGTCATTACTGCTTCTCCCATGATGCTGGAGCATAAATAATTCTCTGAGGGGATTTTTTTTTTTTTTTAAAGATCTGGTAGTGTGTCTAGCTCTCCCACTGAAACCAGTGAAACGACCTTCTGGTTGATGAGAAAAGGACCAACAAAAGGGCACATGCTTCTGGAAAGGACACCCTCCTTCTCGATAAGTCAACCCATGCCTGTTACTTGCCAGTTCATTCGCACACATAGTTGGATGAGTTGGACAACCCGTTGAGCAGCTGGTACCCAGCCAACAAGTCCAACTGTATCTCTCAATGCAAAGCAGGAGCAACTCCCTGTGCTCGTGGAGACAGGTCTCAATCCCCAGGAGCCTGAATTGGGGAGCTGTGAGGGATGAGAAGCCCAATCCCATGTACCTCACTTTATGGGGAGGCAAAACAGGAGAAGAAGGTGGGAACTCGCTATGCTGGTGTCCCAGCGAAGCTCAGCAAGATGGGAAAGGACACTGCAGAGTGGTAGCCCTGGGCAGCTGTGATGGCTTTTTGCCAGGCTGGACTTCTGCACTGGTTCTTTGCTGAAACAACCGAGCCACCCTAATAAATGCCCTGTGTAAAAAAAAAAAATATATCTATAACTCGTGCCTTAGTAAGAACGATGCAGCTGCTAATGGGGCTGGAGGCGGCCAAACGAAATGCTCTAACGCTCTCTAATCCGGTACCGAGCCGTGACGACTTTCTTTGCAAAGAGTGACGCTACTTGAACGTGCGCGCGCGTGTTGTGTGCATACGTACATGTACACGTACCTATAGCTTCATAATCCTGCTGCCAAAGGGGGGAGACCCGGGGCAGGGGGGACACCCCCTGCTGCTACACGATCATGAACTGGCAGATGTAAGGCAGCTGGTCCCGGCACTTCTTGTCGAACCACTTGCCGACGGCGGCCCCCGACAAGGCTGCGCAGTTTTCCAGCTTGCCGCCGTCGGGCTGGGTGGTGATTTCAGTCTCCCAGTTCTTGTAGCGGATGGGGCCGCCCGTCATGTCGACCCACTTGCCCTCTGCCGCCATGTCGTTGAGGCCCAGCCATATCTCCGCCTCGGAGCCGATGCTCTTGCGCATGTAGTCGTAGAGGGCATCGTTCTCCTCCCCGCCCTGGGGGGTGCTGAGCGTGCCGCCCTGCGAGATGCAGTTTTCGCTGGCCTCGTGGTACGTCTTCCTCTCCGAAAACGCAAGAAAGCATTTTAGGTGAATTTTGGTGCCTTTCAGGCAAACTGAGAGGTTACCACACGAACAGAACCAAAAAAAAAAAAAAAATTAAAAAAAAAAAGAAAAAACATAAAAAAAGGGAATTAGGTTTAAAACCAGCAGCCAGGAAGAGGCAGCAGCAGCAAATGCGGCAGCCACATTACAACTTCATTTCTTGGGCTGTGCAGTGATTCTCAGCCGCATGGCATTCCCAGGAGCCCTCTCCCTCCTACACAGGGCATGGCTGCGGGGACGTGCCCTCCCTGTCCATAAACCGTCAGGGAAAAATGGACCTCAGGGTGCCCCCCTGTCGCCCTCCATGGGCTCTGCCGCTGCTCGAGCAGAGGCACAGCGTGGTCCCCCTACCCTTACCCCTGGCCTCGCTCTTCTCCAGCTGCTGCTATGCTTTCTCCGATGAATTTGTTTGAAGGAAGGTCTGTGATGGGCGCTGCTGGGTGTTGGAGTGTTTTTGGGAAAAAGTCTGCTGTTTCAATTCAATCATCTTAATTATGCAAGCATGAGAAAAATGTCTTTTCTAATAGGCTTTGATCAGAAGTGTTGCGCTTGCATAGCTTGAGGTCTCCAGAGGAAATTTCTACTTTTATTGTTAAGAATAGCAATATTATTTTTTTTAAGCTCTAAACCCTAAGAGTGCAGGGTACTGTAGCCAACAATAACTAATCAGAGCTATGCATTAATCCCCAAACCAATGAATGTGAGCTTGGAACTAAAGCCTTGATTTTGCTTGTGTTCTCTTTTTTTTTTTTTTAAGGATAAAATTCTCCTTAACTTGCATTTTCATCTCATTTCTGTTTCGTGTTCTGCGCATCCCTCCCCTGTTGTTGTCAGTGGAGTTTGCACAGAGTAACTGTGGAACATGGCTGAAAGATGGGCATTTTAGGACTGTCCTCTGTACGTGTTCAATGAAGCATGGTGGGACTGACCTCCATAAGGTTCCCTGAGCAATACCAGGGTACGTGTAAGAGACCAGGTCACCATTTCACTGGGGTTCAGACAAAAGAGTAAGCTACGTTTGACTGAAGCAGAGAATAATCCGTTACCCATCCCTCTGATTCATACAGGAAAACGAACATCTGGCTTACTGTCATAGGAATATTCACAGCTTTACAAATGGGAAGCTCTAGCACATAAAGGGGGGCGGGGGGCATACGCTGCACAACTCATGTCATTAACTGCTTGAGGAGCTTCATCTGCCTGGAGGAGTTACAGTGAGCCCACACTTTGCTTTGATCCCACAACCTCTCTCCCTGGGATGGACGCCTTGTCGCAGGGCGCTTGGGCATCTCTTGCTATAGTGTGTGGAGCAATTGTAGCCGCTTTATAAGCAGCTCCTCTCTCAAAGCAAAAGCCATGCCTTCTTCAGCGAGTCCTTTACCTGTCTGGAGCGCTTGCTTTTCCTTCAGCAGAGCAACCTCCTGAGAGATGTTGTCAATCATGGTCTTCAGGTCTTCAATCATTTTGAGGGTCACACCATCTGTTGGAGAAACCAAGGGAGGAGCTTAAACATCGGCTGCGTCCCCCTGGGGAGCAGCCAAAGTTGTTCCTATCATCAAAACTCCACATTTCTCTACCCTCGGAGGAAGACAAACAAAAGGGATCTGCAAAGTCAACGCCTGTCCCCTTGCACATCCATCACAGTGAGTGTTTGCTCGCTAACCTGGTTCCACCAACAACCCAGTTCTCCCAATTTGAGCTTCAGGGCACCCTGTGGGGCTTTGTGGGGCGGCGGTTTCCCCTTGGGCTGCTGCTGGGGTGGGGGTTGCAAAGCTCAGGCTCACCTCTGGAGCCCCTGTGTAGGGCACTCGCCTGCGGTGGTGCTGCACTGGGGTCAAGCTCCCAAAAATGCAGGAGGGCACTGTATGATGCTGCCCTTCCTGAGCAGCAGTTCTGCCACATACGAGTGTTTTGTTGGGAACTTAAAGCTGCTGCTCAATAGGGTTTACTGTTTTTTCAAACTCCCCAACAACATGTCCCCTCTCTCTCGCTCTATTCACGGCACACCCTCCTGGCTTTCCTTAAACCCCCTAACGTGTGATTTTCTCTGTATGCATTCCTTGCTGTGGCCCCCACGTTAGTCTGCTCTCATGGCTGCGTTGGCAGTAAAGCGCTTTGCTCGCCAGGCTGATGCTCAGCAGGAAGGGGCTGGAAGGGCTGCCCTACCTCCACTAGATCTGTCCCTGCACCATCAGCCACCCCATCCCTCAACCCACCAACCACACCATCCCTCAGGCCATCACAGCCGCCTCCATCCCACCTCCGCCTTCAGCATCCCGGGTGCAGGTACCCAAAAACCAGCCAGAGCTGCTCTCCTGCTGCAAGAAGGCACCTCCTTGGCCAGTGAGTTGGTTGCAACCTGCTACTAAAACCTACCTCTTGCTAGGTGTGTCGCTTCTGCAACCGCTCCAATTAATTGGTACTTAGATTTTTCCTGTCTGGGAGCAAAAGGATCATTGTGCTTTGGAGGTGGTGGAAGATTGAAGTGTTTGTGTTCATTACGCTACCTCTGCTGCTCCTGTTGCTTCACCTCACCTGGCATAAGCATCTGGTAGTCCTCATGGGGTGAAAGGAAAGGGGACAATTTGCCCACAAGCACAGTAGTAGGATGGGCTTCCTTGAGGTTCAAGGAGACGGGGAGCTGCGGCACCAAGCCAGGTAAGTGGGGAAGCTGCTTGGATGCGGACCAGAATCACCAGCCCACAGATTACACGGTGCCATGAATATTAAAAGCCAGACACATCAGGAGGAGGGCATTAAGCTGCTTAACTAATTGCTCAATTAACTTTAATGGGTTCACTTAATACTGAGGCACTAGTTATTATTTTGGTGCCTTTGATGAAAACACTTTGTGGGAAACAGCTAATTAATGCCTTTTTTTCTTTCTTTTTTTTTTTTTTTCATGCAAGCCTCTCTTGCAGCAGAACAGAAGTCCCATAGGTTTAAGTAACATCCAAGGGCCATGGCAGGACACTGACAACGCGTCCTGCTGGCACAGCACCTTACCTTGCTCTGGCTGGGTTTGCTGGGGGGGGAGGTTCCCCTCGAGAGGCTCCCCGTCACCCAAGGTGGACCCACCTCCTTGATAACTACCTGTGCAATCTGTCCCTTTTCACCGCCTAGTTTCCAAACCCTGGGCCACAAGATGTTCCTGCAGCAGCGTGTTCACCGGGACATCGCAAGGAGAACCACGAGCGGTTAATTTGCACTTCAGCTACAGAGCAGGTACCACAAGTGCATAAAAACCCCATCGTTTTCTATTCTATTGGCAGAGATTTTTTTGCTCTGTGCTGTTATTTCCTCAAGACTCACCTCCTGAAGCCCGTGATCAAGGCTATTACAGCTTGGTTTTGCTGCGACTGAAGCCAGCGTGGGGGCTGCCAAAGCTGCCCAGGGGAGCTGGAGCAGGTCCTTGTGCAGCTAAGCGTTAGCAGAAGGATCAAGCGTGGGCAGAGGCGAGATGAAAAGGAGACTCACAGAAGGATGTGGGTCTCAATAGTCTGTTGGTTCGAAAGCCTGGCCAGTAACGTATTTGATGCCACAAACGGGAGCTCTTGCTCGTTTTTCTTTGTTCTAATTATATTCTGAGTAACGACCGAATCCCTCTGTACTTCATTTTGATTAATTAACTATCCCTATATGAAATTTGGATCTATATCTCGGCTGCTTAGCTTTGCCTGGGAAGGCATCACCTTGTTTGCTCCTATCCAAACGGGTTTCTGTCCGTCCCCCAGCAGGTTAAAGCATCACAATGTCTGCCATCAAACCTCTCTGGCCATCGGTGTTTCTTCTGGTACCTGGCATTTCCCTGAATGTTCCAGCCGCAAAATTTAGGTCCCGTATTGCAGCCTGTCCCTGGATCAGAGGAGGGGACCAAACACAGTCGCACCGGGTTTATATTGGTATGAATGTTGGCAGGCATTTTTCTGGGAAGAGCACCCAGACTCCAAGATTACACGGGAATTTTGGCACCCACATCAGCCCCTACCTGCTGATTCAAGCATCTGGACTCCAACGGCCGGCTCCAATTACCTTAAAAATACATGTGAGAGCTACACAAAGATGTTCCCTCCCATGTCCCCAGCACCCTGCCGCACTGTGACCAAGGGGAGCCCCCCCAGGGCTGGCGGGTACCCAGCTTGGAGTCCCATTGTCCCCAGGGCAGGGGTGCCATTGCCCACCGTGGCCCCCACCTTCCCTGGGGACCCTTCTGGGCAAGAGCCCCGTGGCCACCGGAGCAGGGTAAATCCTATCTGCCCCTCCCCACAAGACATGGGGGTTTGGGGAGAGTTTGCTGAACTGCTGAGTCTGGGAAAATCACTGGGGAGCAATTTGAGGGGGGGGGACCCAACAGCAGGCAAAGCGAATGTGTTATCTCAGCATTTTCTAAAGGCTATGGTTTGGCTTTTTCATGTTGAAACAGCACCATTTTTGTTCTGAAGCAGATCCAAATGTAAGCAGTAATTACAAAAAAAAAAAAAAAAGATGAAGAAAAAACAAAAGAAAAGAAAAAAACAAATAAAAGGGAAAAAAAAAAGAGAAAAAGCTTGGCTCAAATAATAATTTTCTTTTCTAACATTTGTGGTTTGGCTGTGGAGATGAAAAAAAAGTAAATCCAGCCAAATACCCCAACCCTCCAGTGGCTTCACCCTGCCCAACCCTCCCCAGTGAAGGACGGGGGGTGAGCTGGGATGAGGGCGCTGGGGGCCTGGGATGGGGATGGGACGGGACGGGGCCATCCTGCCCTCACTCAGGGCAGCAGCGGCCAAGCCCTGGCCCCTGCAGTGGGTGGGCAGGGAGGCTTGGATGTGGCAAGGGGCTGGGGGCGAAGAGGAGCCTTGCAGGGGATTTTTAGTGCTTTCCTCCCTTTCTCCCCACACCCCCGGCATTGGTAAAAATCAGAAAAACATGTTAACCAAGAAATGCTAGAAGTTTCCAGGCAGTTAAAGGCAGGGCAGCTGACCTACCATGGGGCTGGGTGCATCCATCCCCAAAATGCCAATTTTGGGTTGGTTTTTTTTTTTTTAATTTTCCCCACAGAAAACTTGACCTCTTCTTTGAAAAGAAACCCTGAAACTCTCAGCAAAAATTGCCACCGACTGTTTTTGATGGCTTGATTTTTAGAGGAAAAAATGTCGAACCCCCCCCCCCCCCCCCCCCCCGAAAAATCTCTTTAAATCAGAGCCCAATTTTCCTGACACAAAGGTGATTTTTCTCCCACCTTCTTGTCACCAGTGGGTTACAAAGAGCGGTTCCAGTGACACGGAAAGAAAAATAACATTTCTCTAAGGAACTTATCAATCTCTCCTAAGTAAGTGCAATGAACGTATGTGCCCTATACCAGCCCAAGGGGGTATTTTTGCTCAGCTGTGGACCAGAGACGTGGAATAAGCAGATACACAGTGATTTCATACAAAGATCTAACGGGAAAAAAGGGGAAAAAAAAAAACAAAACCTCAAGGATGGGGTCTGACAAAAATAGCCACCGGGTGAGCGCGGAGAGCAGCCAGGCCAAGCGGAGTCCTGGGATGCTTCTTCCTCGCTCCCTGCTTCGTTCCAAGCAGCCGAGCGCCCACCAGAAGTGGTCCAAGCCCACGCCACCGCAGCCCGACACATCAGGCAGGGCTCACACGCTTCCTTACCTGCCCTCTCCTGTAAGTGATGTGCTCTGTGTCAGAGGTGGTGGTGGTGGGGAAGGATGGGATGGTAGCAAAAAAAAAAAGGAGAAGAAAAGCAAAAAAACCCCCAAACCACTATGGAAAATAGACCTTGGGCACCTTTTTGTGTGTGTTGCCCCCTGGTAAGCCTGAGTAGTTAAAACTTGTGAGTGGCTCGACATACACCCGGGGCAAGTGTGTTCATAATGAAGAGCCATGTTGATATTTAAGGGACTACGTCTCGCTCCTGTTACCTGTCTACTCTTGTGGCCACATCTACAACAGCAGCCTGTCATCTGCCACCTATTTGCTTCTGAAAAATGAATGAGTAGGGGTACGGGGGGGTCATAGAAATGGAGATTTTAGTAGAGGAAAGGTTTGGGACGAACATTAGAGATAACATAAAAAAACCACATTCACCCTCTGAAATTCAGACCGAGCTGCCCCATCAAACTTATTCAAGGTAGTAACCTGCCAAAACCATTTCAATTTCCTCACTATCTTACAGAAGGGCTACGCAATCCTTCCCACGGAGGAGGGGGGGAAAAAAGACACTTTATTAGCTTCTTAGACGTTTTTTAAAAAGTTTCATTAAAGTACTGTTAAATACCCAAACGACCAGGCTAATCGCATCCCCCTCACGCCCCGCCAGGTTTCCTCGCCGGGAAGGTGCCGCAGCTCCTTACCTTTCTTGGAAGCCGCTGTTTTTTGCCGGGCTTTGCCGTTTTGCTGGCTGGAGACCTGGGCGAGGGAAAGGAGGCAGAGGAGCAGGCAGGCTCCCCGGAGCGCCATGCCGCTGCCGTCCGGCGCCGAGCGGAGGTGGAACAGCTTCGCTCTGCCCTCAAGACAGACGGCTTAACGCCGGCTTGGATCAGAAATGGCCGGCCCAGAAAGCCGCCCGCTGAGCCCCGGCCAGAGGCAGCCTCCCGGCCCTGGGGAAGGGGGGGGGGGGGGCTCAGGCAGCTCCGGCCAAGGCTGAAAAACATCCCAGCGGGTTTGCATTTCTTAGCAGGCTGCTTGTTTTTGTTTTAAAAAAAAAAAAAAAAAAAAAAAAAAAAAGGAGGAAAAGAAGGGAACGAACCTACTGAAAGTCTGCTAAGCTAAACACGAGGAAAGGCTGTGGAATGATTCCCTATGGATTTGAGCAAAATGCCACAGGTTTGATCTCACGTGGCAGCGATGGTAACGATGATGTGAGGTGGGAAAGGGAGTTTGGGCAACTGAGGGAACAGGAGGGGGTCCAGCCCTCTGCGGGGCTGCCCGGGAGGGATGCCGCCGGCACTGACAGCCGTGGAGGGAGCGTGCAGGGGTTCCTGAGCACCCCAGCCCCCCACCATGGCACAGTGCAAGGCCCTGCGTGGAGATTCCCAGTTTATCCCCACTGCAATCCCCCAGCCCAAACACAGCCACAGGGACGGGGCATTCCCAGGGTAGCCCTCGCTCCAAGGGGAGCTCTTACACCTCAAAACACCAGCTCCACCGTGGCCTTGGCAGGGTTGTCCTGCCATCATTGCCTCTCCACAACAGATGAGACTGGCTCCTCACACCCACCTCTTCCCAGCTCTGCATGGGGTCCCCTCTGGAGGGTGACCCTGGCAGTGGGGACACTCGTTTCCCTGCTCAGGTGCCATGCAGCAGCAAGAGCTAAGACGTGGCCGTCCCACAAGAGCTATACGTTTTACCCTCTCAGGCCCGGTGGCAATTTCTCCTTTGCTCTCAGACAGCCATGGGTTAAGGGCAGCTTCCAATGCGATAGGTTTGGACCTCTATTTTTGGGGTCCCCCCCTTCCAAGAGGGGGTTGCTGGGCACAGCAGCCCTGTGCCTTTGCTCTCACCCAGCTCCCACGTTTAGGTTGGAGGACAAGGCTTCGGGCTGCTTTTCCTTGCACCGACGGCTGGAGACAAAGGGTGGCTCCCAGACCTGGGCTCAAACCACCAGTTCTGGGGCAGCTTCAGCGCAAATCACTCTCCTCGTGGCGAGTCCCATCCCTGGGGGTGAGGACAGCTGTGTTGGCCATACTGTCCCCTACCCCTATGGCAATTTGCAAGGACAGGGGGGGTCAGTGCTGTGGGGCTGCCTGGTAGCAGCATGGCACTGAGACCTCAGAGGCACCTGGGTGGCACCACCCCGGGGAGTGAGACTCCTCTGGTGGCAAATGCGTCCCCACGGCCAGACCATGCGGTGCTTTTAGTTTTTCCAAAAACGCTTTTGTTTCTGTAGGACAGGAAAACAAACAATGGCTCTGGAGGTTTAAACCAAACCAAGGGGCTGCTCAATCATGTTGCTCTTAACGCTTTCCACTGCGCCGGCGGGGAGCTGGAGGTATTTTGGTTCTGCCTTACCCCCCAAGGCAGCGGGAAAGAAATCTCAGCCCCAGCACCTACAGCTGTGTCTGTGTCCCAAAAGCCACCTGAAAGAGGGCTGCATTTCGGCATGCCTGGGCAAAAGCGGGGACAAAGAGAACCCAGAAGATGTTCAATCTGCTACTGCAGACATCCTGCTAAGAGGAAGGCTGCTCTGCACCTACCTGGTGCTGGACCACCTCCCTTCCTCCTCTGGCACCTTTGAGAATCAAAATCAAGTCAAAATCAGGTGCTCTTCAGAAACCTGGTACATGCCAGGGTCGATATTCCAAAGTATCCCGTGGCCAGGTCTGTCAAAGCTCTCATTGATGCTTCACACCCACCCGACAGATTGAGTACATGGTGGGGTCTTCCCCGGGGCCACCTGATGGTTAGGTGACTGGAAAATATTTTGAAATTTGGGCCTTCACACAGTTTTGGGGATGTTCAGGCTTTTAAATACCCCAGACCTGTAATAGATGACTGGGATGAGCTGGACTTAGGATGGAGGGGAATGCATCCCATAGAAAGCTGTTTTCCCTGTGTCCCCCCCTTTCAGGGTCCCAGTCTGACTTCAGCATAGCCCAGCTGCTTTAAGAGCCACCCTGCTGCCTAAACCAAGACCAATCCCTCATTTGTTTTGGGTGCTGCGGTTGTTCTGCAGCTGCAGCACAAGCAGGGCAGTCTTTCCTGCAAGAGGAACAAGAACGTTTGAACAGGCAGAGGAAATTCTTGTAGAGGAGAGGATGGACAGGCATTTTGGAGAATAAAGTGCTCTGGACTTTAATGTTAAATCTTAAATTTGGCCATTAACCTTAAATCTTTTCTGAAAAATTCAACTACCCAGCACAATGTGAACCACTGGAGTGGTAGGAGCATAAAAACTCTGAGATAAACAGGGGTGTGGCTGGAAAAAGAGCTGCCACTGATTTAGTTTGGCCACAACTGTGTTACCCTGCCTCGCACTTCTGCTGAAGAAGGAAAACCCTGCCCTTGTATCCTACCTGAACAGAGCTCCCTTGTAGTCCAAGCCTTTGAAGCCAAGGAGGAACAGGTTTCATTTTCCCTTCCCTGCACCACAAACGCTCAACCCCTCTCACATTTAAGCCAGACAATATATATTTTAGGGATTTACCGTTCTCTTGCCTGGGCTATCCCAAAATGGGATGGAGCACAAGAGCTGCCAAACACCTACATACACATACGTGTTCCCTTCTCTTGACATTTGAGCAGCACTGACCTATCCAAAGTACTTTTGGTAACTCAGCACCTCCCAGTTTTCCTTGGACCTAGATTTTCTCGCCTGCCTTTGCTTTGATTCATGTCCTGCCACGCTGGGGAAAAAACAAAAATGTTGTCTTTGCTGCTGCGCGTGAAACAGATGGTTCTGATGTGGGGTCTGATGGCCACAGGTTTTGGGTGGCTGAGACTTGCCAGAATGTTGCATTTTTCCGATTGCCCAGCTGAAACGAGAAGGGCAAGGCAGGTCTCCACTAGCTCCTGAAGGACAGGCCTGTGGTGGCCAGCATGTCCTGTGCTGGATGCCACCATCACTTTTCTTGAAAAAGAGAAAAATGAAAAGAAGTAGACTTAAAAAAACTTGCCTCTGGCTGCAACACCTATTCACAGGGGGCTTTGTTCCAATTCTGCCCTACATAGGCTGAAAAAAGAAAATAATCCTTGATATTATAAAACCTCATAAACCTCCGCAAACCCACCTGACAGGAGCAAGCTGAAGTGTTGCTGCAACAGGTCTGGAATGGGGATGCTATGGGAAAGGGCCACCTAAAAGCTGGAGGGCCCTTGCCCTTATGGAGCCCACTCCCTGCTCGGGCTCCTGCTGAAGCACGAGGCTGCGGTTCCAACGGGGCTACCAATGGTCCTTCGTAAACTGGCTCTTTTGGGCAGATATGCTTTGGAGATCCCGATGATTCACGCTTCTTATGTAAGGGAGGTGTGGGAGGTGGGTAGAGGTAATCCTTTTTATTAGATGAACTAATAGAACTGGAAGATGGTGGCAAGGTTTTGGCAACGTGAACCCTTCCCCTTCGGGGCTGAAAGGGAAGCAGCAGATGTCAGAGCTGAGGAGCAACAGCTGTGAGGCTCCTTAGGCACATAAAGCCCATTGGAGAGCAAGGGAGCAGGCACCAGGGGAAAGAGAGTAACAGCTGATTCATTGAAGGGTTAATGAGAAGGAGAAAGGCTATAATCATGCCAAGAAACCAGGTTTTTGTCCCTGATTTTTTAAATCTGTCCAATTATGGATTTTACTTCCCAGTAAAAGCACTTTACTCCCTGGTTTTGCGCCCAGTCTCCTGGTCAGACTGACAGTAGCTCCTGTCAGCTCTAAAGAAACTGGTTCGAGATGAAAAAAAAAAGGGGCAGAAGAATGTATGCTTATGGAAACTGTCCCAGGGCCGCAGGAAAGCAGTCAGAAAAGTTTACGTGGCTTTGGGAAACCCAGTAAGTAGGCTGCGATGCTGAATTTGGAAGGCTTTCAGTTAGCAAAACAGTGGCTGGAATAAGCTCATGAAAGGAAGCTGGATGCTCCTGGCAAAGATGCAGGCCTGTGATTTCATGCCCAGCTAGGCAAGGAAATGGGCAGCGAGATCAGAGGCTATTTTGATTTGGCTCCTAGGAAATGAGCAGGTATCGCCAAGCCAAGAAATGAGGCAGCGCCACAACACAATGGCTGGAAAGTGGAAGGGTGGACTAGATAACAGTATTCACACGGTCATTATCAAGATAGGCAATTACCAGCCCTGGCTTTTCAAGTCTAATTTACTGGTTCAAAGGCAGGCCACCACAACACCAAACCATTCTTGCTCTTTGCCTGCAGCCCAACTCCTCCGGGAAGGCTCCTACCTTTCCCACCGGCACTGACAGCAGGAATGCAAAGGGGAGACCCAAAAGTGTCTTTACACATGGGGCCATGTAGCTCGGTGCCTTCACCCACGGCCGGGGCAGCAGGCAGGGTTTCGTACCTCTGCTGCCTTCACCGAGTCTACTCTGGAGGATCCGTGTCTCCGCGGCACCGCAGTAACCTCGAAGAGGAGTAAGAGAGAAAGAGCGGTGGACAGCAAAAAACACACCGCGAGAAGTGGGGCTAGCAGAAGATGACCTCTGATACTAATTAACCGCTGCCTGAACTTGTGCTGGCATCGTTCCTGATTTCTACCAGCATAAACATCAGAACAGGTTAAAATGGAAAAAGCCGAATCTATGGATCATTGTTTTTGAGACCAATCGAGAAGAAATGCGATAATAGTCCAGGAAAGGGCGGTATTCATAAGGACAATGATGGGGAAAACCAAGGAGTCAGCACTTTGCCAAAATGTTATCCCCAGCACCAACATTAGGAAATTGGCTCTGAGCCTCATGAGGGAGTCGTCCCATCACACGCCATGGCAAGCACAGCTCACATCCCTGCCCTATGCTCACCAAGGGTCACAGGACAGAAGGATCTGCGCTAAAGGAGATGCCCAGGCCTTGAACCGGACCAAAATGTGGAGAACTTGAGTTGAAGTGCTACCAGCTGCTCAAAATCCTCCTGTTTCCAAGAGCAGCTGCACCAAAGGACTCACTCTCCCTTCTGCATGGAGCATACAGCTCCTGCGGGCTAGGGTTAAACCTGGCTGTCTTCACTGCTTTGCTTTTCTGCCCATCATCCCTGTCCCAAAGTCCACCCAGCCAAAGGAAAACTGTAGTCAAGTGTATAAATCTAACATCAAAACTCTGGAGAAATTCCTAGTTGTGTAGGATTGCTGAGCAGCCTGCACGAAACTGTCTGTTTCGGCATCAGCTCAAGTGAAGTCACCATTGAAATTTAAGTCAGTATTTTAGGACAGGCAGGCAGACAGCGGTTCTGCCAGCTTATGATCTTGTTGCCTCTTGTTCTCACCTTTGAGCGACCGGTTTGCATTCACGTGGCTGCAGATGCTGAATTAGGGACTCTAGGAGGATTTCAGCATCGGTCTTAGAAATCCCTTAGTTTTTTCAAAATAGAGAGAAGATTGTGTGATCAGCCAGCAGGAAGAAAGCAATCCATGCCCTTGAAAAGCCTCATCAGATTAAAGTTGGTCTCTCTCTGGGGGGAAAGGAAAAAAGTAGAACTTAAATCCTGACTTTTTAACCCATAGGTTTCCAATCCCAGAAATACCAAAACTTACTGTTTGCCAAAACATAGTTTTGGGGAGGGGGGTGGGCCTGCAGGCTGGTGTCTCTGACCACCTCTAATGCCCAAGCACAACTGGTTCTGCTGCTGTCCCCACCATGCCAGCTGGGTGGAGGAGGCCTCTACATCAGAAAGTGGCTGAGATTTCATTTCCTTTTTCTCCCCCCGAGTTATTAGCTAAGGGGCTACAGAAACTATGATCTTCTCGGCCTCAATCAGGGAGATCAAATCTGATCTACAAATGTAGACATGAAAACTCAGGGGTGTCTGTGCTGCTGATCTTATCCTAATGCTGAGAACAGGATAGCAACAGAGATGCTCATAGAGCTCGTAAGATAACCACAGCCTTATTAAAAAGTGTTCCAGTTGATGAAATTGAGGTTGAAACCATCACCAGGGAGTCATTAACAGCAGTATGTTTGAGATGCTAACGTTTTGCAGGAACAGCAAAAAGGTCTTTGTTACCTGATAGCTAGAAATGCAGCTGATCCAAGGGAAAAATGAGGCATCACAGCCTCTCTGTGGGGAGTTGGGTACCAAAGTGCCCTACGGTGGCCGAGCGCTATGACTGGGAGACCAGGGCTTCAAAGGACCAAGGGATCAGGCATTTAAAGTGCCAGCCTGAAACCAGCCCCTGGCAGCTGCCTCCCTAACAGCAGGGAGCAGGCACAGCCACAGGAGCATCCACGTTTTGGCTCAGAGGGAACAGCTGTCTCACACTGGCGGGGAGCGCCAACAGGCAGGAGCGTACTAGGAGACGAGGGGCTGGGGAGCAGGGAGGAATGACAGCACGGAGGCTGACAGCTGAAGAGCTTCAGTCTCAGCTGCAGGCCCGCTCTTCCACTGTGCTCAGGCGTGTTAACGGAAAGGAGGGTGGTGAGACACTGGAAGAGGTTGCCCAGAGAAGCTGTGGATGCCCCATCCCTGTAAGAGTTCAAGACAAGGGTGGATGGGGCTTTGAGCAACCTGGTCTAGTGGGAGGTGTCCCTGCCCATGGCAGGGGGGTTGGAACTTGATGATCTTGAAGGTCCCTTCCAACTCTAACCATTCTATGATTCTATGAGGGAACAAAGCTCTGGGGTAAAGACTAGACCACTCTCCTCTCAGGTCTTACCAAGTCATGCTGATTTCTTCCCCCAGCTCTGGGGCTCCCCGGCTGCTTATTACAGGCAAAGTAAACCAGTGCCACAGCAGGGCTGGAGAACATCCCTACGTCGAGGAGGGAAGCAGCATCTGCTTAAGTTTAAAAGAAAAGTTGGAGGCAGTCCTTGCAGAAGGTAGTAAATCCCATTTAATTCCTATTTGCAGAGGACAGGCAGAAACTCCATGAGATACTATCTACATCAAATCAAGGTACTGACTCCCTCAAAAAAAAAAGAGTGAGCTCTGTTTCCCACTAACATGTCTCTACAACAGGCTGTGCCGAAGCAAGTTTTTATAAAGCCCAACTGCATGTGGCATAGCCCCTCTCCTCCCCATTGCCTTAATCCCCGTCCCCAGGGCCAAACAAGCTCCCCTTCTCCTCCCCAAGCTACGCAATTGCAATGTTGAACCGTTACTGTAGTTGTGAAATGTTGGCTGATGGGATTCCTGGGCTTGGTAAATCTGCTGTGCATCACCTTAAATGTAAACACAGATCTGGAGAAAGATGAGAAGCAAATCAGCCACGTCTACTGACCTACACCCTTAGCCTTCTCCTGCTTCATGGGGGCTGTCTCTGTCAAATGGACCTTTAGGCTGGGATACATGGGGGAAAGAAGAAAAAAAAGAAAGGTAAATTGCAGCAGAGTGTATTTTGGGCAACAGAAGTAGAAGCCTAGCAGGAGTTGCTAGACTCCTCATCTATAGCACACAGCTTTCAGCTTCTCGACACTCCCAGCAGAAGCAATTAATTTCTGGGACAAACAGAGAGCTATCCTGCTCCGCAGATGTTTCCTCTTAGTTCTACTGGACTTGAGTCAATGAAAACGTGGCAATATCTGCACAGCAACACATGGAACTTTCCACCAGCCCAGATGGGAACAGGAGCAGTCTCAGTTGAAGCTTCTATTAAAAATCTAACTGCTATTTTTGTTTGTGATGGAAGGGGGTGGTTAAAGAGAGCCAAGAAAATAGAAACGGGCAGTGTAGCCCTTAGCACGCCTGAGAACCACGGTCTCAAAGATTTCTTGGCAGATGTTGTATCAACCGGGAGAGCTTTTACCCCTGTTGGAGCTTTGTTTATCTATTTGGGATACAAGCTGGTAGCAGCAAACCTCCAGGGGCAGCTGAGACCAACTAGCAGCTGCACAATACTTTTGGCCGGGCTCATTATTTATATCTCAGGGGTAGAAGCAGCCTTAGTCTGAACTGGGACCACACTCCACCCCACTGCTTTTCAATGCCAACAGAGAGCGAGGTAGCGGGAGGGAGGTAGCGAGTGTGGAAGGAACAGGACCCCTTGAAGACACCCAATTCATTCTGTGCCTGCTTACACAGCTACAGAAGCCCTGGGGGAGGAGATGCGTGATTAGAGGAGGCACTGCAGATACTTGCACCATGTTAATTTATACTTACACTCTCAGAAAGTGCCTGGTAGTAAGTATTTTGTGACTGGGGTAGCCATTTTTGTATACACAGCTGCTCCACAGGTTTCCGTGTGCTGGCAGCAGAGACGGATGCTCAGGTAGCAAGAGTTTGCTTTTAGGTACCTTGAGCACATAGGCTAGATCTCAGATGGGCTAAATATTTGTCATGCTTAGTAAGAAGTAGAGAGGGAATGCAAATATGTTCACCTACACAGAGGTGTCAGTTAACAGGCTTGAAACAGTGAGGTTTCTTCTCCCCCCACCCCAGCTCCCATAACAACCTATTTGAAATTAAAGGGATCTGGACAGGGTACAAGAAGCATCTTAAATGATGTAACTTGCAAAACGCTTGGAGATCCTTCAGCTGGAAGGCTATGCAGAAATACTCTATTATTACCATGTTACAAAATTCACCCTGGAAGTAACTCTGGGCAGCCTTTTGGTTTCCAACTACAAATCTGTAATAAAACAGGCAACAGCTATTCAGACAACATCTGTGGTTTAAGACTCACAATCCTCATTTAGATGAACCATTTTCTGAAACATTAAACAATACGTGACCAAACAAAAATTGCCTGTGGTTAAGTCTAAGGTATTGTAAATGTTTTTTCTCCCTTCAGTTTTCTTTCTATATTCTTACAAGTAGCTTTTCATGGCAAGGAATGGATCACAGCTACTGTAAAGCTGAGGTCAGGTTAGTCTTTGCTTCACATTGTATAACTCCACTGGAGTAATTAAAGATGATATATATATATATAATCATTCTCACTTCTTGCCTGTATTACTAGGTAGCACTATCATAATATACCTATTACTTAAGGTACTAAAAAAAAATCCCACATCTTCAAAATAGATATCTTGGGCAAATTTGGTAGGACAATTTTTTATGTTTTTAAACCTGCCTGCTCATTACAGTAGTGGCTGAATTATCAAACTCCAAAAAAATTAACTTATTTTCCCTTCTACCTTAGCCATGCCCCTTCTCCTCAGCCACCATGTAAGGTTTTGGCTAGGTTACTGTTGTACCTGTTGGCAAAAGGGACAGGCAGAGTTCTTGTAAGCAAAGAAATCTCAGTTTAAAATATGAATTAGAAACTTCGGACCACGTATTTATAGTAAAATCTAACCACATTTTACTCAAAGAAAAGTAAGATAATTTAAAGGAAGAATTCCACAAAGTGCTGTTCTCATCTGTCTGGTGAACCAAATAAAAAATTTCAAGAGGCCCAAAACCTGGCTTACGCTGTACCGAGGACACCCCCATACACACCCTTGAACGCAGCAGCTGGTCTGCAGAAGTGGAGCACATGCAAACAGAATTAAGCGGAACCTACACCAGTGGCTCTTGAAAACAGACTCAAGCACTTCCCAGGCAACTGCATCAATTGCCGCTAGTGCACTTCCTAGGTGCTGACAGTTACCCATATGGAAAGCATCTCAAATTTGCTTGCTCGCATTTAACTGTAGCTTTCTTTATGCTTAGTAACATTTTAAAAGTCTCTCAGCCAGAAGGATAAAGGTACTGGAACAAAAAATAACCTTTTTCTATATACAAAGTGACAAGATTGCACAATCAATTAAAACCAGTTTTGAACATTTAATAAAAACTCATCCTAGAAATCCAACTTTCTGCCGCGAGGTCCCCAAACTCTCTTCTTCATCCAAAATCTTCTGAAGGGCTACGTGCAATGACTTGCCTACTCTTTTTCCCGTCTGCAATGCAAAGAAAGCAAAACAAATCTGAGACATATGCTTATTAACAGGAAGACAATTCTCATGGAACACTTCCTTTTGACAAATATTTTCCCTTTAATGATTAATATACAACAGCTGGTATAACACAAACATGCTTTTAAGAAAAATGGTGGTGGAAGTTTCATTTTAATTGGATTAAGTTTTGGAAAAATGTACACGTAAAGGCAGCGCTCCCATTCATCAGAGAAGCATTCCGTGACCATGAGCACCAGATCTGCGTGGCACTGGATCACCCAGGAATACAAATTAACTTTCCATCAGGCACGAGCGCACATTGAAATTAGCCAGCACACACAATATGAAGGAATATGGTAGCTGCCAGAGGACAAGAGGTATCTGACCAGCAAAACAGCTTACTAACCCAAAGTTCAGTAAACTCTTCTGAATGTGCTCAGAATCAGCAGACTGAATTTAGACCCTGTCATGTGGCCAGAGAAGCCCAAAACGCACACTGGCTGCATAACCAAATCAGTTTGTGGGCAGATTCTTCATTATAACATGCAATTCTGTACTGTCCAAGGACCTTAAAGGAGTTAACAGCCCGTTTTCTTTATAGAAATAAACTCCAGAAGTGGAAAACCACCAGGATTAGCTCCGATACCAGCCTCTGCTCTTCCCACATGCACAATTTTACTGTGGAAGCTGCACGACAGGGAAACATTTAAGAATGCTGAAATAGGGATCTTAGGGTAGTGGTGACTATTAGAACTGTCCTAGGGTTTCTCTGAGTGACCTGAAATACTGACTCCACAGAGAGATGAAGAGAGGCCACCTGTCCCTAAAGAGCCAAAGACAGATTATATTAAACTGAGTTGATTAGCTCCTGATCTATGCAACGATGGCTATGGCCTGCCATACAGTTGAGCACAAAGCTCTCTTTCACCTGTTGTTGACAACTGCCAACACCGTGGGTACACAAACCTTAAAATAAGGTACATTTCTAATTGAAGGACCAGGTGACAGAATATGGCCCGTAGGACCAAAGGAAATCTGGGAAGAGCTTTGAGGCAGCAGGGTAGCTGTCAATAAAGGGGGGCACACACAAGAATTGTTACAGCTTTGCACTGGGACAAAGATCACAGCAGCATCTGGAGTCCTGAGGGGTGATATCCTCTCCACACATTCTTCTCCTCAAATGTAGGACAACATCACTCACACCAGGTCAAAGCAAATGGGAACTGTGCAGAGCCTTGGTATTGACATAGCACACAACACTGCTGCCATCTTATTCCTGCTTGCCTCTCTTATGGATAGCATCATAAACTCAGTAAAAAAAGCCTCATGCTGGCAGCTTCCCAAAACTTTCCCATGAAGCTGCCTTCCTAAGAGATATGTCCTAGGAACATCTGTTGTCTACCAGGCAGGGAAAACTGAACACCCTCTGATCTGCAGCCAAATCATAAGGGAATGGAGGTGTCAAGCAAGGGTTATGCAGCTCCTCCATTGGACATTCCCAGGCCTTTCTGTTTTTCTTGGTATCCTCATCAGGCTGCTGAGTTTGAGGCAGGTCCAAACAGAAAACATCATGGTTTCTTCTCATCAGCTTTATCCCTCACTTCTTCAAACTGCTCACCACCCGGGAGGGAAGACTTCTTCCAAAGGAAGTGAGAGACAGTACAACTTGCTGGGTGATCAGCTGAAGCTCTTAACTCCTTGCACCAACAAGCAGGGACAAGTCCACTAAAGCTCTTAAGCCGAGTAGGACAGTTTGAAGATATCCCATGGTTACCTGCCATTTGCATCTCTGATTAGTGTTAAGGTGAGCATGATATAATCCCAAGCAGAGCCTTTGGGGGCAGGCTATATAGTGGAACTGCAGAAGTTCATTTCCTATTTAGGGCTCAATGTAGAGCAAAATCTGAACAAAATAGAAGCTCTGATCAAAGCTTTCTGCAAATAAATTGCTCATGGGCCAGCTTCTACCATGAACCTATACCTAACTTAAGCAGCCATCTTTTTAGCAGACCTAGACTCAAAATCTCAAGTCTTCTATGACGGTTAGAACTGAACTCAAAACCCATCAAGGAAGACACATCAGATGTCCATAGGAAGTCTGGTTTCTTTAGCATGCCAAGTTAGAGATAACGCCCCTCTGTACATCTACACAGATGATAAGGGGGATAAGTGACCTCTCTGTACCACAAGTACCACCAAGATTAGCACTCTGGATCGACATCATTAAACAGTGAAGTGCCATATATACGCAGCAGAGAATTTCCAGTTGAGACCAAGTGTTTTCAAACTTGGCTCCAAGTTCTGCATTCCTAACTACAGCCGTGCTGAAATTAGCTCTAGATCTCTAGGAAAGAGAGCCAGTTGGAAGTATTTTTCATTCTGACTCCAAGTTCAAAACCCAGTTCTGTCTCGTGCTCAAGGCCAAACCCAGTCAGGAGAATTTATACTGGAAGACAGTTTTAAGAAGAGCCTGAAGAAAGGTTTAAAATGGAATTTTTATGGGGATGTGAACAACACCCAGACACTAGTATTTTCATGGAGAAGGGCCAGATCAGAAACACAATAATGGAGCAAAGAAAAACAACAGTAAAACAAGAACAGCAAGCTTATCACAAAACAAATGAGTTGTGCTAGAACACCATGCGCTAGCAATTCAAAGGCACCATCTCTACTTCTATAGGGACTTTACCATGTTAGAAGTTTTGCTCTTTCAGTCTTTAAGGGAAACAATGAAAGAGGGAACATAGTTCTCTAAAAATACTATCAAAGTTTATCAACAAGCTTTAGAGCCTTACAGCTGTGAGGTACTTGACTGAAACAACTGCGAATACTATACATTTCAGGCATCTAAAAAGTTTTAGGTAACTTCCATTCATATCCAGATTCTGTTTCAAAGGAACTGTCTGGGACCTTCAGCAAGTCCCTTGTGCACGTAATAAAAGCATCAGGGTCTCTGCTCTTAAAGTCCTTACTGCTGCTTTTCACATACTCAAGTTCCAGTTCATCCAGTATCATTCAGTATTGTCACTAATGGCTCCAAACTCCTTACCTCCATCATTTCAAAAATACTCTCAGGATCAAGGCTGCCTTTCCCCACTTTCTTCATAGAAGTAAGGGCGCCTTTACTGGTCACAGAAATAAGAAGGCTGGCCAAAGAACAAGCTTCTTCCTGAAGGGTAGCATCCACCACATGCCTATATCCAATCTATAGGTTAGCAACAAAACGACGTATTAGTTTGCAGGTCTTTATTAAGAAGTTAAACTGTGAGTAGCAGCTTTGTTGGCTCTCTACAGCCTCCCATCCTAATATCATGCGACTGACTTAACAGCACAGTACTTAGACAGCCTCTGACCCCAAATTATGTGTGCATATGTAGCAGAGGTGGGATAAGCATGTCATTATTTCACACTGCTTTCCTCTCTGACCATCCTTTTAACTATATGAAAGTTCAGATTCCCCTTTCCCGCCAAATTCAATGAGGGACTTTCCTCCTCACTAGGTGAAAATTGCACACGCCAAGACTCAGGTGGGTCCCCACTTCAGTGGTGACATTTCTACTATTTATGAAACTCATTTAAAAGATAGGTCAGACAAACTTCTGGGTAACTAAGCAAATCACTAACTCTTGCATTGGGAAATGCAGCATCCATCAAATCAACTGCGTTAGTTGTGGGTTATATATGGAAAAGGAAAACAAAAACTTGTTTGAAAGGAAAGGACAGTATTGCAGTCAGGAAAAGAGAATTCTGTGCCAGCAACAAATACTTATTGTGTAATTCTAGGCAGATCACACAACCTCTGTGCCTCACAACAATACCCGCTTGTTTTAACATGCTAAAGTGTCTGCTGCTCTGGATGTTGAGCGAGGAGTAGAGGAAAAACAGTAAATGACTCTTCTGCATGCAGGATGCATTTTAAAATGCATCGAGTGGAAATCCACAAGTCAGAGGTGGGAAAAAACCGTTATTCTGTAAAAGTTCTTCTTAATTAGGAGGCCAGGCATAAACAAATATATACACAGTGGACATTGACCATTTCTGTAACACAAGTTTTATCTCTAGGGAAAAAAGAAATGGCAGTTGAAGTTAATAGAAACTGAAGTGTCTAGGTAGAAGGTCAGAAATTTGTCAGGCTCACTTTGCTTAGTGTGACGATGCAAGGCACATCATCCACGTTAAGTCGAATACAATCATAAGGGTCATCAGACAGCTCAATCTCTTTAGAACCTTCTTCATCCTCCAGAACACGCACTTTGGGAATTCTGTGGAAACAAAATCATTGCTAGAACAGATAACAAATACAGGTGTCCTCAACTCCAAGGAGCGCCCGTTCCTCTAAATGAGGCTAAATGTTTAGGAAAAAATCCATAAAGTTATTGAAGCATTAACACCTCACTCACTGAGACTAGGAAGAAAATATTGTAAGTGGGAAGATATTTAGGATAAGACCATCATATTTACATAATTCAAACTGTTAGAATCTGAACTGGTTTTTACACTAATATATGGGGAGAGATTCTTTTGGAACTTGCACAATGCAATTCTGAACAATTCTTTGTACATCTGTCTGGATATACAGGAGAGAAATTACCAGTAACCAAGACTGAATCTTTTTGCACTGTGGTTCACAATCTTGCAGCTAACACTGAAGTTGTCAGAATTACGGCAATTGTATTGCTTGGCAAAGCTGTGACACCAGTAGCAAACACAAGTAGTAAAGCCATTCAGGAAAGAATGACACTAAGGAGATTTGGGGTAAAGGAAGAAGATGACATTAGTAAAATACTTTCTCTTTAGCAAGATAGGAAGATTGGGAAGATATTCTCATTCTTCAAGAATCCAGAAGACTACTATTCTAAAGACAGATACACAAAAGCAACCACCAGGGAGAAAAAAAATCCAAGAAATGCTTTCTTCTCCATTGTGAGCGACAAGCTTTCTCACGGATGAGCTAGACAGGCTCCTTATCAGTGATACATATATTGTACTTGTTACAGTCATTTAATGGGAGTTTTAGAGGATGATTTAATGCAGCTTTCTTAGCACAATGAATAGTCATTTAAAACAATTTAGTAGAAGATGGTATCTCAAGACGTCAAAAACCTCAGTGTCTTATATGCTCTTGTTTATCCAGGTGCCCACCAGGATGGAATGCTCACTGAGAGATTTTGCTTCACCAGCCAGTACAACCTACACACAGCTCAACCATACTGCTCTCACTTTTACACATTTGCACTTGAAAACATAAAATATGTCAAAACTTCCCTTCCCTAGAAAGCTAACTTCAGCAACCATGTAGAATGTAACCGCAATCTGTTTTTATATTAGTACTTTTACAGTAGCGTTGTGTTTTATAACTAGACTCTGGAGGTTACATTCTTTTATGCTTCTGTACAAAATCTCTTTTAAAAAAGGAGGAGATAGGGACTGATTTATTGAAGTTTCCCCCCACCAACGCAAAGTGATTTTTATTGTTCCCTGGAAGAGTATTTTAGTTATTTGTGGCTAAGAGTCCTAGATGCAAGTACTTCACAACAGCTAACTCTGCCTCAGTGAGAACAAATTCCCTACAACAACATTGGCCTGAGCCAAGCTAAAAGTAAAACTTTCAGTAGCAACTACGATGTGTACTTTTTCCTGACACGAAACTCAAAATGCTTTGCAGTGTTACATAACAAATCATTGGAAATGTATTTTAAAGCCTGTTTTCAAGTTAAAAATATGCCATTAAAAATTGATGGAATAAAGTCACAAGGTGACTACACAGGACAATGGAGAACACCAGACAACAGCCTAGACAAAAAGTCTATGTGCCAGAGCAGTGCTTAAAAAGGAACAAAGATTTCAAGAAAATCTGTGAGATGAAGCAATTTTTAATTCCGTCCTAAAATAGCTATGAAACCAGAGCAATGTTTGGTCTGCAAGAAAAAGTTGCCAGAGTTAATACCTGCAAAATCCTTGCAAAGAGCTGTTTTGGCCAAGAACAGATGAGAGAAGCAAACATTAGAACTACTGCAGAGGCAAAAAGATAGCTGATCAGGCACAGGCATCATAGTTGCATAAAAAGGGGGTGTATACACAGAAAAACTAGGCAAAAAGAGTGTAGCACAAAAAGCATTTCCAGAAAACTGCAGATTTCCTCACCGGCTTATGAAGATTTATCTTAAGAACTAGCTGTACATGTTTACTTTGCAACTTTTATTTTTCTGTTTCGATTCCTGCAACTAATCAGGGCAGAAATCTGTACAGCAGGACTTAGTCACATAACGAACAATGCTCTTTTCTGTGTGCTGCAGACCCAGACTTCCCAACTGCAAAACCAGTTCTACCCTTGCAAGCAGGCATCAGTTCTGTCTCTACTGTGCCGCCCAGCAAAAAAACCTACGACATCTTCAAGGCTATTGTGTTATAACCTCTGTAGCTTTTATAACTTGCCTAGTTTCTGTTGTCTTGGTTGCAAATAGGCACATTCCACAGGATCAAGTTTAATACTAAGTCCTGACACAGAAGCTACTTGCATGTTTTGCAGTCTGTACATCAATCATGGATAGATCCAGCCTTAAGCACCTTGAAAACACAGTTAAGAAGCAAGTTTGATACCTGCTATCTTTTGCACACTATCTTAATATAGCTTTTCGAATATAACGAACAATACAAAACTCCAAGGACTAAATGCTCCCCCTAAAACAGTCATATTGTTATTGTTCCATGCCTGAAGGGGATGCGATGAGTCAGGTCAGACACACAAAGGATCTAAATCCCGTAATTCTTGTGCAAAATTCCTTCAGTTACAGTTTGCATTTACTTAGCGCTAAAGAAAAACTTGTCCACAGCTATTATAAAAATGGTTAGAGCAAGATTTTAAGGATGAAGCTGAGGTTTTCAAACACCTATTTGAACATCTAAAAATTTGTAGCTTCAAAGACAAAACAGCAGCTTGAGCTCCCTGTTCTTCGTTCCAAGGCTGCAGTCAAGGCTGACAAAGACCTGAAAACACTTACAACAAAAACCTGGTTGTAAACAGATTATGAAAGGCAAGTAAGACTTAAAGAGGGACACACATGCCAAGCAAAGTTCAGAACACTTAATCTGAAGTGACCTTCAAACTGACATCTTGTCTTGCTGGGACAATAATATTTTATGAAGAGCGGGGAGTTACTCTAACAACCTTGTGTCAATCCAAAGAAAACTTAGTAGGTATCAAAGGAAAGGGAGAGGAACAGTGAATGAGGACAACAGGTTTTCACTTTGAATTTCACCTCTTGACTTTCTGAGCTTGTACGAGATGAGACATACCAGCATTCCCCGCTCAAATCAATAGACAAGTGTTTTCACAGGTTAAAAATCAACAGGCTCTGAATTATGTCATACTGTACTGCGTTTTGATTTGATCTCCAACTTCCACAAGACTGTGGATGCTTGCCCATATATTAAACGTTATATAAAAGATACAGTTTTCAGAAGAATAAAAATAAAGCAGAATCATTAAAACAATTATACTCTCCATGTTGCCCATGTTCCCAAAGCAACAGATTTTAATTAATTATTTAAATTACTTTTTATATGATCTTCTTTCAGAACTAGGATTCCAGATGAAATAAGACCTAGTTATCTTGTAAATAAAGTATGAGCCTTGGATTTGCAAAACAACTCACATGGGAGCAACTTTTTTAACTCTATGACTTTAGCATCCTGGCATCTCACACACACAGACATGGGGATTTCCTCCCTTTAGTGTACTGTCGACTCTTTTGTGAGCCATTACATTTGTAACAGTATTTCTTAATGCTCCAAAACCAATCTACTGTTAAAAGCTACTGTTGAGAACTTGATTAAATTTCTCAGCAATATATACAAGTTGTAGTCTTAGATGGATTCTCCCCTTACTCCCCTTTAAAGTGTTTATATCCTGATATACCGCCTGTCTTCAGAAGTGTATTTTCATCTTCTTTTTGCACTTACTTCTCCAGCTTTAGTAGTGTGTGCCGATTCCCTGATGAATAAGCCAGAACTACGCCAGTGACGTTAGCATCTCTAATTTACAGCTGAAAACCAATTTGAGATCCACTTTCCGAACATTTATGCCTCTAAGAGTCTAACTTTTGCACCTCTTCCAGCTACTTTTGCTACATAAGTTTTTTAGCAAAACCATTCACTAGTTTCTTTCTCAAGGGTGCTACAAAACTCTGTATTCCCTTTCCTCTGTAGATTAAGAAGGTAAAAACATTGGAAAAAATATTATTGAATGTTATCATTAAAACACACACACAGCACTTGCATCATTCATTCTACTAGATTTTGTTCTTCCATTCTTTGAATTAAAATGCATGAGGCAAAGTTCTTTTAAAGACGCATCATCTCCCCCTCTCCACAATCTCTCACCACCAGTTCTTCCTCTTAACTTTAAAAAGAACTCTAGGCTAACAGTTAATGAGAAAGAATGAACATCAGAAGTGGGAAAACAGGGCTAGTTACAAATCAGTAGTCACACTGACAGAGGGCTTCTTATTCAGGAGCACCGCGTATCAGTAAATACTTCTTATTTTAAGCCCGCAAGGCATCAACACAAAGGTCTCTAACTACTTGCAACAAAACCATATGGTCAAGACAATTTTTTTCTGGATCTAGCTACAGAACAAAAGTTATATTGAGCCTGATTGTACATATAACGCAATACGACACTTGATTATTAGAAACTGATTTAAAAATCATTAGTTCATGTTACTTGCGTACAAATGGACTGCCTTGCATCTGAATGCAAGTTGCCTTGGATATTTCTTATTTGCATAATTAAGCATTAAAATGCTTAGCTCCCAGAGAGTACTTCTTTTTCACTTCCCATGTCACTTCCACTCACATGAAATGAGATCTGTGCTTTACCTTGTATTAAAGAGAGCTGCCTTCACTGCGATAGAGATTGCATCAAGCAGGTTGCCACCACATTCCAGTAACTGGCGAAGAAAAAAAGAATCTCTTTAAAAGAAAATCAGGCTAGTGCCTTTAAACCAAGTCTTTATTTTACTTAGATCTACGTGAAACAGCAGAAAATTAAGAAACGGAACAGGTTTTTAAAAAACAAAGTTGTCTTTAAAGCCTATCTATGAAAATAAAAAACAGATAGGAATTTCAGATTTCAGTTAACTGTATTATACATGCAAAATAGAAGAGTTAATGCATTTCATAATACAATTAATGATAAAATTTAATAGCATAGAAATGAAACCACCGCTGTTTTTACTCTTCTCCTGTTAAGGCTCTGAACTAGACTACGACCAGAACACTTTTTATAAACTCACCATATTAATTCTTTAGTGTTAAATCAAGCCAGTCCATTCTCTATATTCTCTATTTCAAAGGGGAGTCTTTTTAAAATAACAGCTGGACAAACCCAACCAGTAGAATTGTTTTCCAAGAAGCAACACAAACTGTCACCCAAACCATGGTATGAAAAGGTATAGTTATGAAAGAACATCATGATTTATTCTCGTTCTTTATGGAAAAGGAGTCATTAGCAGGTTTGTCTAAGGAAATCCCGATGTCAAAGTCTACTTGCTGATGATGCTATCATTTGAATTAAAGTGTGTGGAGGGAATCTAGCTTAGTTTCTTCCCATGAAGATCAGGAGAACAGCACTGCATACTATATAGAAAGGTGGGGCTCCCATAACCCCTTCTATAGGTTGACAGACAACTAAAAGATATATTTGTCCATAGCCTAGTGTTAGCTCTTGAGAAGCCCTACTCTGAGCTGCCAGTACTGTTTTATGAACACACACATCCCCAGCAAGCATCTGAAACTACTTCAGCAAGAACATACGGGTGCTTCTCCATTACATCAATCTATGCTGTATGATGAGAGAAAAACCAGTTTTGCAACAGTGATTGCATTGATTGTTCTTCAAAATCCATTTAAGAATGAGATAAACTCCCGCACTGGGAGCAAATCATAAATCAGATCTTCTGCAAAGAGAGTTTATTTTTATGAAGACAGACTTAACTGTGTAAAAAGAATGACAAAAAGTTGGGGTAGAAGGCTAAATACAAAGGCGATCAAATTATTTCTTTGCAAGCAGCTGCTGGATACAGAGAGGTTAACTTGCCACATTCAGTCGTTATTGGATTTTACTGGATAACACAATAAGCCCCACAATATCTTTGTTATTAAAACACAATAATGGGATGTGCCTGTACTGTTGCTAGGCTTACGTTTGGGCTGCTGTTTTAAAGCCTTATCTGTGTTACAGTGGCACCTACAGGAACAAAGCCTGTATCAAGAATGGTACAACAATTCCCGCAGGAAGAGATGAACACTCTCTTCTCAGCTGAAGCCTCTTGTACTGAGATCACCCCCCACATTATTTTTTTTTTTTAAGGACTTTGAAAGTCTGCACAACTGTGCATCACGGGAAGCAAAGGAGTGTTTAGAAAGGAAGGACTTATTTTTATTTACTGATGTGCAAATGAAAAAGTTACTGGGGGTGGAAAAAAAGAGAAAACATTGTAGACCTTGCCTTATTCAAAGATTTTCCTCCAGAAGGACAGATTTCTAAGGTGCTGCTTGTTGGTTTTTTTTAACAAACTGGAGGGAAATAGAAAAGATGAGGAAATCCTCTGAGGGATACTCAGTAGTGAATTGCTAAAATTTCAACAGAAACTAATGTACCCCCCGCAACACACCATGTTCTGTGAACGGGTCGGGAATGAAACGAGATGGCACGCTTTGATTCTCCTTCCTCAGCACTGCAGGCTGCTGGGGCAAATTATGTGAAGAAGGCTACACATGTATCAAAAACACCCTCAAAAATGCCTAAAAGCTTATTTCTGACATAAGCGACTTTGATGGGGAAAGAAATGGAGGGAAAGACAGAGCGGGTGAGAACAGGCTTATAGTTTTGCAGTACAGGGTACCTCCACATTCATGAGCTACTCTTTGGAAGCTGAACACCTTCTATTATTAAGCAAGAATGCACGTATTTTCAAAGCGCAAGGTATATATTCTTGGCCTTTAACACATATCTGTGTGTCCATGTCTGCATATCTGTAGCGTGTATAGTTGAAATTATTTTCTTTCTAGTCTGACTGCACACAATTATAACACCTCCCAAGTACAGTGACCACCAGAAAAATGTTTGAGAGATGTTCTGAAGTGATAAGCCGCATGACTATGCAAAACACACTATTTTCTCTTTTGAGGTTGCCTATCTCAAATTTTGTTTACACATAGGAGCTGAATATAGATGCTTCGATCAAGATGCGCATGGCTAAATGACATAGCAATAGAGTATCTCCCAGTTCATAATATTCTTTCTGGGTTTTTTGTCTTTTGGAATGAGAGACCTGAAGACAAGGAATTTCCCACCAGACCACAAGGTACCAGTAGTTTCAGGCTCACAACAGATTTAAGGTTTATTTTCCCTCCAACTTAACTATGCAACACAAATACTAATGTGAACAATTTCCAGGAATTCTGAAGGAAAACATCATACAAAGGACTCCCAATAAGCATTGTAATTATATTTAGAATCTGCTTCCCTCAAGTGATGAATAATATGACCTGAAGTATCTTGTACTAGCACAAGTGTCATACTTCCACCATGGACTATTAAAATAGAGGTCTATAGGAATGATTCAGCAAGAGCAGCTTCAGGAAAACCTGTAAGCATCAAGTATAAACCATCACATGTGAGATACATCTACTTAGAAAATAGTACAAATACCTCAAAAATGTGAAAATACAGAGGCCTGGGGTGGGGAAAAAAAACAAAGAAAAGAGGGAGTAACAGAATAAGAAAAAAAAGTATCTTGTTCTAACTATACCAGCAGCTCTTCAATGGCTCACACACAAAATTCCTGCAGAATGACGTTAAAAACACTCATCAAGATTAGAGTCCTAATTATGAATCTTCAACAGAAGACTTGGGACTGTAAGCAAAGCTAAACGTAAAATTAATCACAAAACACAGGTCTTGACATTCATAATTCTGATGCAACCTAGTAGCATAAAAAAGCCAAGGCTGTTTTCCTCCATAGCTGTGGACAATCGACAAATTTGTGCAGGAATCAAATAATGACCAGTTATACCTCATACAAAAGCTATACAGAACTACTTCTGCAGCATTCGGCTCCATGAAAGTCTTTGTTTATGCAGTGTTTACGTAATGCTAAGCAGTACATTGCTTAAATAAGCACAACATTTAATATTCTGCACCTCTGCTTGTAATTACCTAGTAACTAAAGGCCCCAGTGGGATTTCTCAGAACTAACATTTCATTCTTTATTAAACTATGCCAAGCTCCAATAAGCTGGTGACTAGGACTGTAAAAGCACTCAGCAGTGGTACATATTTGATCATTCTGTATGTGGACTAAGTCACGCTATGTACCGTATCTACTATAATTAGGCTAATGCCACTGCTTTTTAAACACCTAATGGACTAATTTTCACATTTATTTAGGTCTTAGTCTGAATGTCCCTGTTTTGTGTAACAAAACTCTATTTTTTCTTTTTTTTGGCAATACCGGTTAACGTTTTGCAAATCACTTCATAGATATTAATGGATTCCTGTGAGTAAGATCCCTCAACATATTTTCAGTTACAAATCCGACAAATAGAAACTCAACTTTGGACCAATCAGAATCGGAAATAATGCTCAAGAGAGTTTGACTCACAGACTTCTATTAAATTCCCATGACAGAGTGCTTTAAATACAACACAGTTTGGAAATTGAGCTGTTGTATGCACAAGACTTATATGCATAAAATTGAGTTTCCATTTTTTTAACGGGAACAATTATTCAATTTGTCTTCTACATTCAATAAATGTATACAACTGTCATCAAAAAGCGCCTAGGCCAAATTTAACTTTTGCCAGAAAAGTTTCTATTTTACTTTACTGAACTAGTACTGATAATAGCGCAGAGGCAGACAGGATGGACAGTTATGTTAGGGCTAATGTACACCCATACTAATTTACAATCATTAGAATGATACATTTGGTGTTATATCTAGCAAGGAAAAAAATTCAGCCATCCTAGTGGCAATTTCCTTGCCAGTATAAGGCCATTGATTTCTATCTGAGACAGATCTGGAGCATTCAGTGTTTCATTAGCTCTGCAGTGGAGCAGCAGCATCAAGAAGAGTAGAAAAAGAGCAAGTTGGAAGTAGTGATTAACTATTATAGGTAGATTCACAAGAAAATGGCCATCCATGCTATGAAGCACTATATCACATTATGAGAAGCTTTTTTTAATAGGAAAATAGAACATGGTTATGCTAAGTCAGTCAGAACCTTGAAAAACCTCCTTGAATCTTGGTTTTCAATTCCTTACTTACCAATACATCAACATAGAGAACCCAGCAGTGCTCTCTGGGATTAATACAAAGTGATTTCAAGTCTACACTGCTCTCACTGCTAAATACTCTGTAGAGTGTATTTGCTATCTCTGTGCCAAGTTCTTCTCCTCCACGGCCTTCAAATTCAGGAGTAGCATTTGCAGAACTAGATAAAGAAAGAAAAAATACTTTCACTTCTGAAGCAGCCAATACCCAAAGAACATTTCTTAAATATAAAGCATTAGAAATATCTAAGGTTTTATTTTTACATGAATAAGCATCCTATCTGTAAAGAAATTATTTCCATTTTGCATAAGAAAACATCTTGATGCAGACAATATACCTACATTTTGCTACAAACTCTGATACTAATTAAATTCCACTACTATCTTCAGTTCTGAAGTTACAATATTAAAGTTGATGAATTCTCTCAGGGATTATTTCTTAAGCACTCTCATCTTCTATCATCTCAACCCTTTCAAAAATAAAAAAGTGAGAGGAATCTGTACCAAGTTCAGAACAGCTAACAAGACAGCCTGTTAGAGTTGAATGTTAAATTAATAAGATAAGAGAGTGACTAAGAAGAGAAAGATGTGATGATATGACAAGTAGAATACGCATTTTTTTTTAAAGTGACATGACTGCCTGACCTTAATTGGTAATTTCTTTACTGAGTGTACTCTCTGCTATCAAGTCACTTACAGACAGCAGCTCATTATTTTCAGCAACTGCAGCTTATGGAGAGCAGCAACTAAAGAACATTTTTTCCAGAAGGGACCCGACAAAAGTGTGTGGTCTTCACTTCCCTGATTCCAACATAACAAACTTTGGTTATGAGCAGTCATGCGAGAAAGTCACAGAATCACAGAATTGTCATGGTTGGAAAGGACCTCTGAGATCACCGAGTCCAACCATACAGTCCTTGGGGGCTGAGGCTTTGCACACAGCTAAGAAGCACATTCTAACAATGAACGAAGAAAGGCTTACCAAAAAAAAACCCCAAACCAACCCAAAACACAACCACGAACAAACAAATAAAAAAAACCCCACCTCCAAGTCATAATAAAATAGAGCAGAAATGTCCAGAGATGCCTACACAGTAAAATAACAAATATTCTGAACCCAACCTCTGGTTTATAGAGAGGGCAAGAGCATTCTCAAGCCCTGGACCCATAGCACACATTGCAGATCTTGCTTTTAAATAAAGTAGTCAGACCTCCCCCAAATTAATTTCTCATTACAAAACACAGAAAGCAGGTGGTTCCACAGAAGCAGTCCGATATGTTGAAAATATACAATAGCAAAGCCTTGTATTCTCCTGCCTGGACACCTCGCAGTGCCAATTTCTCATGTCGTTTGTGTTTACATGATGATACAAACTCTTAGCTCTTCCAGCAGGAACACCACAGGATTGCAAAGATACAGCCAAAAACAAAGTCTTGGAACATAATCCCTTCACCTTTAAAAAAGCAACAACTAAAGATCCACATTACCTAGGTATGACTTAAATCATCAAATAAGCTGTATCAACAAAACTGCAGCACCTGTAAGGGAAATCCTTACCCTACAGTAATTCACCCAACTTGTTCTTCTGCAGAACTGATGAAAATACCAGGAATACCAGGAGGAGCTACTGAATTTCACAGAAGTTATTTGCTGCTTCTATAACCAGACAGCACTATACATGCTTAAAAAAAAATAAATTACTGCCAATCAAGCACTGATCTACGCTTCCAAACTACATTTACACATAAATAAGCACTCCAAGTGTGATATAATATTATTCACAGTTGTGTTAATTTTAGACAGCAATTTTATAAGATAGGACCATATCTAAGAATAACTTAATTCTGGAAATATGCTGAGTCAGGTCTTTATGTTGCATTAAACAAGCACTTATCCATGGAAGCAGCTTTCACACAAGTTAACTAGATCATTTTGTTTAAACCATTCTGTTTAAAGTATGGTTATACGAGTACTACAATTCCCATGGTAAGTTGAAAAGAAGTACACAAACCTCAGTCTATACCTCGTTATTATTTCTAAACATGAAGGTTTATCAAATGTTGTAATTTTTAATTATAAATGGCCACTGTCTTTTACAGAGAGTAAGAAGAACGTAAGACTCAACTGGAATATCATTGCAAGTTTCATTGCATGTTAATTCCATTTTTGTTTTAACACTTCAATTCCTTGTAATCGAAGTGAAATAAAATGTAATGTTAGAAGGGTACTATTATAACTATATGGTAAATACTGCCACCCAATGCTCAGACTATTGTAGTACTTTACACAGCGTAAAATTTGAAAAAAAGGGGTGTCCAGCACACTAATAAAAGAAAATGCCCAAAAGCTTGGTTTACGGAGCGTAGAAAGAACTTAGCAGTGGCCAAGTAGAGCACAGAATTTCTGCACCTGAACAGAATGTAATTTTAAAGACTTTCAAAGCCCCTTCAGTGTCACATTGCATAACAATTAAGACTCCTGAAGCATAATGAGGTTTGTACCACAGATCTCAACTTTCAAAACCCTTGCTGTTACCAGTCAAAACCTCTCTCTCACAGTAGCTAAGTACTTCCCATCCGTTGCTTAGGCCATTAATATACTATAATCTACAATGTAAGTAATTGTAACAAGAGATAAAACAGCTAATTAAATAAAAGTTTACAGATATTTTTCCTGGTATACAAGGACTTCATTACACAGAGGATATTCTTCACCTAAAGCTGTATTTACTTCAAGGAACCAATACCAGATTACTATTCTTCCACCAAAAGAAACATAGAATCATTTAAAACAAGAAGGCAGATTTCACTGTTTTAGAATCGGCAGTAAGTTAACCACCTCACTAATATTCCATTCTTCCAGAAAGCAGCCAAAAGGTACCATGTTTATGACACATCTGGACTGCCAAGGTAGTCCCAGAAATAGATAGACCTGAATTTAGGTCCAGATGCTTTCTACCTGTGTTAACATGATTATAATGATAGTCAAGCTCATGATCCTACAAATAATTGGGCTAACAAGGGTTTGGATTTAGTCTAGTCAAACTGGCAACTCTACCAATATGGATTTACTGATTCAGGTCTTTGCCTGGTCAGGAGCTGTCACTGCACTTCACATTGGAAAGAACATCTGCTTATTGAGTTTGAAACAGTTTTTACTCAAGCATCAGATGTTGTTTCTCTTTGAAAACCAAGCTAAATCCACTACATAGAATCATAAAATGTTCTAGGTTGGAAGGGACCTTTAAGACCATCTAGTCCAACCATCAACCTAACTCTGATAAAAACCATCACTAAACCATGTCTCTAAGCACTATGCCTACCCATCTTTTAAATACCTCCATCTTTAATGGAGGAAGTACCATAAAAAACTGTAAAAACATTTCATTCTTTCAAAACTCATTAGTTTGCCTCTTGCCTCTGCAAAGAGCAGTTGCCATGATAATGGGTTTATGGTAGTAGGGAAGAGAGAGGGAGAACAGGTCCTTTCCTGCGACCATCATTCAAGCGATATCTTTAGTGATCGCACTGAGATTTGTTTAAGTTAACATTTTCCCCAGAAAACCCAACATAACAGTATCTGAGGATCACCTGCTGTGGCTGTTCTGCAATACTGTCATCTCTTATGATTTGGAGAACTGATTTCCATCTATAATATTTGAGATCATATCTGATCCAGCCTTCCATACAGGCCCCAATGAAACAGGCCCTCTCTTCCAGCTGGAACAAAAGCATGTCTGGACTTCAAAGTGGAGGAACAGATGGCGAGACTTGGACAAATATATTCCTTGCTTCCCTAATTTCATGAACAAAATCTAATGCGTTTAAAGAATTCAGATCTGTCTGTTTTTTTATTTTTTTTATACTTTGAAAATTATAAATCTTTGCTTCAGTCAAAAAACAAACTCCCATAAAAAAAAACAAACCTGAACAAGTTAGTATTAGAACAATCCCAAAACTCAAGCATGAGAAAAGCAGATACAGCAGCCTTTCAACATCAATGACCAGGATGAGTGTCTTCTCCAGTGCTGACTGGCAGTGAGGACATCACACAGAACGTGGACCTTCCTACGATAATTTAATTTCTAGTATCACAAATCAGTACCCCAAAAGTAATCTCTTCCAGAGACTAGCATTAAAGTCTGTCTCAAAATGAGACTGAATGAGCCTCTCAGATTCCAGGATAAGGACTCAGGAGAATGAAAAGAAATGGAATTTTGGGGCCCAGAATTATATACATGATGCAGCAACTGATTATTTCCAGCAGTATGAGAAACCATGAAAGTTTCAGGATATAAGCATTTTAAGATAGCAAACACTGCAGTCTGAGTTTTTATTATTAGCTTCAACAACACAAAAGCCAAGCGGAACACACAGGAACTTCACTACGAGATGCAGTGTATCAAACCATGCTCAGCTACCACCACCCAGTGGCAGCTTGGAAAAGCATCTGAGTACTGACAGCATCTCATTTCCCTTTGCAGAGAACAAGCTGCTCCCACTTCACATTTTCTCTTTTGGATCTTTCTAGAAGTTAGAGGTCACCTTTCCCTGGTGGCATAAGCATGCCAGAAGTGAACACCCTTCTTGAAAATTTAGGTTTTGGTCTGTGTTGTCACAGAAAGTAAAGATTACCTATTTCTAGAACTGACAAGATCCATTTTGTGCAATATTGCTGCACATCTCCCTCCCACCTTCTTATGAAGCAGAGATTAAAAGTCAGAAAATGCAACCTAACATTAATCTAATGACTTTGTTTTTCTAACTTTTATTTGCATATGAAATAAGTGTCACAGAATTGCAACATCCCCACAGATCATTTGTTTTAATAAGGAAAAGTCCCTGCTGTCATTGGACTTTCTTCATATAGAAATCACCAGAACAAAGCGGGTACTACTTAGGATATTCCAGACACAAGTTTTATAAAGTAGTCAAAATCAGATACCCTGTAATAGCAGGACCACATTTGAGAAGACCATCTTCCTGTTTGGTATTTTTTGAACAGTAATCAAATTATTTGAACAGTAATCAAATTAATGATCATTAATTCATTGCTGAGTCCCTCCCTCTACAAACTACAAGTTTCCACGGTTAACTAGTACATTGTGATGTACAGAGGCAGTCTTAGAAAAGGCTGCATATTGTGAGAGAGATACAAACGTTAAGGCAGGTATAGCCAGTTAGGTCAGAAAGATTAACAGATAAGCACTTAGTACCTCTCCTACCTCAGCTTTACTAACAGTATATTGGCTTAATGTCAGAGTAGCAACATTTTTTGGTTTTCAATAAAAATTTAAAAAAGGTCACAGGCAAAACAGCTAACTTGACAGTGCCAAGGCTTTTATGAGAGGTTTCCAAAGCACATTATTTCACAAAGAACAGTTTTAGGAAGTCTGCAAGATATGGGTACGGTAGTTTCAGACAGCAGACAGTCCGGAATAACATTGAGATTATTCATGCTATCTCAGAGCCACCTGAAAACAAGAGCTCCCAGTTTTCTTCTAGCTTCCTCGATAGTTCAAGCACTATGAAGACTGTAAGGATAAACAATAGTCCATTTGCAGCACAAAGTCAGGAATAAAACCAAATGCCATTTTAGTTAATGAAATACTGATTCACCAATAAACATGGTAACAAAATTTTCTAATTAACTTCTGCATCTAAAGTTTACAGTGAGGATTTTTTTTTTTAAACAAACTTTTTACACAAAACACACTTCAAACTTTTTCCACTGCTTTCAAAGGCAAAGTAAGCAAAACTCTTTAGATACAGTTAAAGGACAATCTGTATCAGTCAATTTTCTTCTGGAATCCTACATTTTTGAAGGAGAGTTTTTTCTGTTCTATCACTGTCAAAAAGACAACTGACATTGTAGTCATAAAGTCATGTGCAATTGAACCACTATTCTTTTCCAGCTGCAGTGATGCTATGCAATTTGGAATTTTTGTTTTTAAACCCAATTTCATTCTTTAATTCCTATTGTTTTGCTTATTTGGGGTCTGCAGAACCAACAGAAAGTTTCTGAAGGTTTGACCCTATTGAAACAGTAGAATAACTTGTTTCTATTACTCAGACCCTTATGGGAGGTTAGTGGAATGAAGGTATAAACTTCAGAAGAATGTTAAGATCTGATTAGTCATTTATTCCAAGTATTAGATCTATTTCCTTCTCTTCTAGTGTACTAACCAGTCAACAAAGAATTCCAGGTAACCTTCATCTGGTTTCTCCAACTTTGGTGTCCCCATTTCAGCTTTTACACCTACCAAGATATCAGTGTGTCCCTGTTAAAACAAAACACATCACACAATTAGAACTATATTCACAAAACTAGTGGTTTAATTTAAATGTCTATGGTAAGCTGATATTTCTACCTTTCAGTTATCTGCACCCATCACTCTATCACAGTGAACTTAAAAACACATTACGGTGGTTTTTTTTTAAAAAAGGAAAGGCCTTTCCTTTGTTAAGCCTAAGAATTTTCTTCAAATAATTGCCATACATGCTAGCTTTCTCTAGGTTAAAAAGACACTTTTCATATCCATGACTTTTTCTAGCATTTAGGTTTGGAAACAGCTACATCTGCAGAACCTTTATAATATTGCACAGTATATTGCTCTTCTTCACAGTCAACACATGCCAGAAGTAGTTCTGCTTCACCCTAAAGGAACAGAATTACTTTTTCCAGTGATTAGGCACAACAGCAATTTCATTTTTTTCAAGATTAAACGGTAGAATAGTTCAGGTGGAAGGCTTTTCAGGTACTTCACAGTAAATCTAGATCAAGTAGGTTAAGCCAGCCTGAATGAATTGCACATCCTTTCATTATTTCCTTAATCCATACTTTCAGTTGGTGCTATATATACACACATTTTATTACATCCACCCACCCGTCTACAAAGAGCCTCAGATTATGTTAAAACTAGCCACATAGCACAGAAGTTTTATCAGCAAGGTACGTGATCCCCTAAGATATTTACCTACCAGCTTTACTCTTGCAGATCCACTTGTGTTTGATACAACATCTGTTTCTACTTCTGCACATCTGTAGTCTTCGCAGCCACGACCATCTACACGAAGGTCCTCCTAAGAACAACAATCAATATATTGTGCTTAAGGGAATCAGTAATCTAAAGTAAAAGAAGAATCTGTGATTTTAAGGTTTCCTTTTCCTATGCCAAACACAACAGTAAAATTAATATAAAAGCACCAGCTCCCAGTTTTATCACTAACTTTCACTTACGAGTACAACAGAACCAACTGTACTTCTCCATTCACCTCTCCTTTACCTAGAGCTTGCAACAAGCTCTTGGCAGACAGACCTGAGCTCCTGCGCTACTTCCATCCATGTTTCAACAGAAAGCTTCAGACTACAAAAGTGTAAAGGTCTTGGCTTTAAAAGGTACTTTACCTAACACAACATGAATCTTTCTTGGGATACTCAAGTTTTGTACTCCTATATATGTAATTAGGATCCAGCAGACAAAAATGACCCGCTGGCCTTCCAAATGCTTTCATCTGTTTATGCACCCTCAGATACTATACAGCTCATCCCCATAAAAGTAGTTTTCTCTGCAGCTGAATGGTTTCTGTATTTTGCAGAAAGCACAGTCCTTTTATCTTTGGCATTTCTCCCCAGACATCCTTCACTTGTCCTCCTTGGTCCACTCACTGTTCCTTAGCTTAGTGACAGGCCAAAACTCTATGGAATGGCAAAAACTTGAGAAAGAGCGAGAGAAGAGGGGAAGAGGACAAGAAATGAAAAAAACCAAATCTATATCCTGTTCTCAACCTGCTTTCTGTTTTGCTGCTCCGTTCCCAGTATGCTTGAACGGTTTAGAAAGTAGGTTTAGATTAGATATTAGGAAGAAATTTTTCACTATGAGGGTGGTGAGACAGTGGAACAGGTTGCCCAGACAAGTTGTGGATGCCCCATCCCTGGAGGTGTTCAAAGCCAGGCTGGATAGGGCTTGGAGCAATGAGGTCTAAAGGGAGATGTCCCTGCTCACGGCAGGGGGGTTGGGACTAGATGATCTTAAAGGTCCTTTCCAAGCCAAACCATTCTATGTTCAGAAGACGTGTTGACATGAGGCTGGGGGACACGGTTTAGAGATGGTTTTTTTGTCAGAGTTAGGTTGATGGTTGGACTAGATGATCTTGAAGGTCCCTTCCAACCTAGATGACTCTATGATTCTATAGTTCTATGATTACTACCCCAGAGACACCAGGCAATGGAAAGCTCCCTCCCTCCTCCCCACCCTACCCCGTAACTCGTTCCCGCTCCATATCTGCCCATAAGGAGCAAGGGGAAGGGCCCTGCCCCACGCTTCACAGGGCAACACTGCCATGGGCCACAGTCACGACTGGCCCGAACCGAGCAGGCCCGAATGACTTCCTGCTCCTCAGGGGCGAGACTGCTGCCTCCACGCCGCCCCAGCCTAGCGGCGCTCCCGCAAAGCACCCGCCACCGCTACCTGGACACCATGGACGATGTAGAGCTTCTCCGGCTCGCTCAGGACCACAGACGCCATGCCTCCCACCGCTGGCCGCCGCCGCTCTTCCGCTTCCGGCGCCCACGCGTCGCCGCCACTGGCAACGGCCTCACGTGACGCCCGACGCAGGGCGGGGCGGGCCCTGCGCCTGCGCACTGCCCTCCCCCCGAAGGCGGGAAAGCGCTGATGGTGCCGTAACGGCTGTTGGGGTCGCCGTATCGGCAGCTCCGAGCGGGGAGCTATGGTTGGGGTCTCCCCCCTTCACACGGGCGACGCGGGGTGTGCCAGCCGTGACGCTGCCCACAGAAGAGCGGGGCCTACCGAGCACCAAAGCGCCCCCTCCGAGAAGCTGACGCCTGTGGTAAAAACCATAAGGGGCAGCGCCCGCCTTCGGTGCCCCGGTAAGCGCTCCTGAGGGAGGGTGTGAAAATACCCCTGTGCTCGGGGAGAGCTGGCGTTAGCGGTAAACCCCGCAAGAAAAATGAGGAAAGACAGAGGGCTTTTTTGGGGTGGGTTGGTTGGTTGGTTGGTTTGTTTGTTTGTTTTTTTACCTCAGAAAAGGGTTCCGAGCAACGTTTGGCGCAACAGGGCAGGTTGGTGCAGGAGCAGGGAAGGAACCAAATACTCTCCTCAGGGAGAGCGTGGTTGGTCCTGTGCCAGGTATCCCTGGGAAAGGAGCATGGGAAACATAATTAAAAACTCATATAATATATAAAAACAATAATTACAGGTTGGTTGGGTTTGTTTTTGTTTGGTTTTTTTTTTTTGACCGCCTTAATGGAAAGTTTCATAACAACCATGTGGTTAATGTTGTAAGCCTCGCACTTCTTTTGCACAGCTCTCGCGTATAATTCTCAAATGATGTTAAAAGTTGCTACCTGGCTTCACGCTGACTTGGGTAAGGATGACACATGGCTTACGGGAATAACGCGCCACGCTGCCAGAATTTCTCCGGGCGTTCCCAGGAATTTGCGCTCAGTCAGATGCAGAGAGCGTTTCTGACTGTGCCTACCCGAGCAGGCGGCATGATGCAGTGGGAGCACGCCGGAAGAGTGAGAGACTTTTGGGGAGGTTTAACTTTGGGCTAGCGCTGGTCTGGCCCCGTTAGCAGGCAGCAGGAGCAGAGCGGATGCAGTTGTGGGGTGCACCCCCAGAAAGAGCCCAGTTCCTGCACGCTGCGATTGCTGGGTGGGGGTGGATCGCTGACTGCTGCTCAGCTGGAAGAGCCAGCGGTGAAGCCCGGCTGAGCTGGGAGCCGAGGCTCGGGCAGCTCCCCCTTGCTCCTGACCCTCCTTCCAGGGCCAGGGAGTGCCAGGCAAAGGCACATTCTCCCTAAATAGTGCTGCCATCCAGCATGGATAGACCCTCTGTCTGACCCATGGCGTGGTTCTCGTGTCCTTGCATTCAGCGGCGTGAGCCAGACTCCGGTAAGGAGAAACTGGAAGGTCCCTTGTGGAAGCGAATTCCTCATCTGAAATGAAGCCTTACTGCAGGTGCACCCCATGATTCCCGCAGGGAACATGGGAAGATGATGTCCTGCCCATCTTGCAGGTGAGCCCACAGCAGCCAACAGTTCCAATCGCAAGGAAGGAGTGATTTTTATTCTTTTTCACTATTTTTTTCTTTTTTTTTTCTATTTTTTTATTTTTTTCTTTTCCCCCACCCTCTGCCATCCCAGCCTACCAAATGTGAGTCAAATCCTTGCATAGCCCAGAGGCCCAGTTGGAGAATCTTGTTCGCGCTCCGACAGCGGTTTTCCAAAGGCCAGAAAAGCCCAGGTATGGCTCGTTTTTCCTCAGGGATGGCAGCAGGCAAACCCTCGCTCTTTAGAGCGCTTCTTTAGCACGTTCGTATTCAAATTCCTGCCTCCAACACAAGGAAAGGGTGAAGGTTATCGGGCAAAAAGGATGATGGGTGTGTTTTGTTTTGTTTTTTTAATGAGGGCAAAGCAACGTCTTTTCTTCTACCCTGATGGGACAATGGATGGTGTACGTTGGCTGAAATAAAGCCGGCCTGGGGGGGGGAAACCACCGGGAATTCGGTTTGCACCCCGCCATTCGCGCTGGAAGCGGCCGCCTCGGAACGGGGAGCGCTGAGCGAACCGGCTGAACCCCCCCACACACCTGCCGCCGTGCGAGCACCGTGTAAAAAAATAAAATAAAATAAAAATTTAAAAAACTATCCTAAAAAGGTGATTTTTCCCCTCACAAAACCCGACTGTAACGCCATACACCCGATATGCAAACGGGCACCGGTGCCCGCCCGCGGGCCGGCGATGCCCCGGCGGCGGCAGGCAGCGCGCCCCTGCCCCGCTTCCCCGCCCCGCCGCTGCCTTCCCCTCACTTCCTGGTTCCTCCCGGCGGCCGCCCCACCTCCTCGCCGAGATCAGCGTAAGGGGCGGCGGAGGAGGGCGGGCGGGAGCGGGAGGAAGGAGGGTGAGGGGGGGGGGGAGGAGGAGGAGTGGTGGCCGTGCCGCTGCCGGGCGCGGGCTCCCCGGTGCGGCGGGGCCGGATGGGGCGCGGCGCCGCGCGGGGCAGCCGTGGCCGTGCGCGGCGCTGCGTGGCGGCGTGCGCCGGACCGGCGGCGGCGGCGGCCTGTGGGGTAGGTGGTGCGACTGACAGCGGGGGGGGGGGGTGTGTGTGGCGGGAGGGGGGCGGCCCGCCGCCGCGCCCGTGCGGGCAAGGTGTGTGCGGTGGCGGAGGGGGCCAGGGGAAGCGGGAGCGGCCATCCCGCCGCCCGCAGCTGAGGCGGGGGCCGCGCCCGCCGCCTGCGCCGCGCCACCAACCGCCCCCCCCCCCCCGGCCTCGCCGCTGCGCCCCGCGTAGCCCCTTTGCGGTGCGGGTGGGGGTGGCGGCGCGGCCGAGGGCTGCTCCCTCCGCCGGCCTCCCCGACACCCCCCCGCCCCGGGCCGATGAGCTGGGAGTGCGGGGCGGCAGGTCGCGTCCCGCGGCGGCGTCTCCTGGAGCCCTTGCGATCGGTAAAGGGGAGGTGGGCTCCCGCTCGCCCCCTCCTGATCCGCCGGCTTCCAGCCCTGGGCTTTAAATACCGCGAGGCTGAGTATGTTAAATAATACGGGGCTAAATACGTGATTTAGGTCTGCGCCGGGGGCCGTGCGGAGCAGCCTAACGTCCCCGCGGCAGGAAATTAAACTCGGAGCCTCCAGCAATGTCGCCGGGGTCCCGTGGTCTCCCGCTGGATCGTGGTGTTGAAGCGGGGGTCCCGTGGTCTCCCGCTGGATCGCAGTGGTGAAGCGGGGGTCCTGTGGTCTCCCGCTGGATCGTGGTGTTGAAGCAGGGATCCCGTGGTCTCCCGCTGGATCGTGGTGTTGAAGCGGGGATCCTGTGGTCTCCCACTGGATCGCAGTGGTGAAGCGGGGGTCTCATGGTCTCCTACTTGGATTGTAGTGGTGAAGCGGGGGTCCTGTGGTCTCCTGCTGGATCGCGGTGGTGAAGCGGGGGTCCCATGGTCTCCTGCTGGATCGCAGTGTTGAAGTGGGGGTCTCTTGGTCTCGCGGTGGTGAAGCGGGGGTCCCATGGCCTCCTGCTGGATCGCGGTGGTGAAGCGGGGGTCCTGTGGTCTCCTGCTGGATCGCGGTGGTGAAGCGGGGGTCCCGTGGTCTCCTGCTGGATCGTGGTGGTTAAGCCGGGGTCCTGTAATTCGCTGGTGCCTTGCAGCGATGGAGCATGCCTGTCAGCGGCCAGCAGCTGGACACGGTGGAGCGGACACTCTGGCTTCAGAGGTGGCCCATGGTCACCTGGCACTTGGCTGCAGCTGTGTCCGATGGGACTTAGGGCAGTTGTGACTTCAGCATCAGGAGTAATCCGTGTGGAAACCGTGGCGCTGTGCTGTGGCGGGTTTGGTGGAAATGGATGGCGAGTTGTATGTTGATAGGAAGCAATCCAGGCTGTTGTTAAATGGCAGCTTCTGAGTATTATCGGAGTATTTCTGAAATTTTAGGAGGAAATGAGCACTCGCGATGGCTCGTTAGAAATCAGTTTTCACAAAAACATAGGCACGGGGGAGGAGGCAGCAGTCTGGTCTCTGATGCCAGTGTGCCGGTGAGGGATGCCGCGTGGACAGCAGCACTTGGTTAGGTTTCTTTTCCTTGATCCCGATTCAGAAAGGCTAAATTGTATTTTTCAGCACGCAAGAGAGAGATCATGTGCCAGACTCCTGACACAGCAAACGTGGGCAACATCAGATCTGTAAGAAAGGAGCCCAAATTCAGATGGTCGTTCTGATACAGCGGAATCACAGAGAAGGGGTTGGCAGGGTGCAGCGAGTGACTGCCTCCGATGCCTGGTGCTGTAGATAGCAAGGCTTCAGTGAGTACTATGTTTTTCTTTGCTTACTGAAAGCCACAAATAAGTCTTTTGTGTAGCGTTATAGGCATTTCAGTGATAATAGTCATTACAAGGGGAGCCATGCGTTAATTTCTGTGTCTTTAAAAATGCAGCCCTGTGTGCAAGAAAGATCCAGTCCTTCAAACACTACAACTCCGTCAGCATAGCTCGTAGTGCTGCCTCACTGGTGCAATAGTATTCGTCATACTAATGTGAACTGCTTGTGGTAGTAAATTGTGTCTGACTGAATGCTCATTGAAATTTAGGAGGTGTGACCAGAAGCTCTGTGTGGTTAGAGGTTTATAAAAGGACAAATGTAAGGTCTGCCTGAAAGCTATAATATTTGTTGCAACGTTTAACACCTCCTGTGTATTTTTGCATACGTTTCTGCTTCCTTTTTAGTTTTCATTTAAGTATTGTACTTAAGGACAGGGTGTGTAGTTGTATTTCACGTTGCTTGTTTGTTAGTTGACAAAAATGTCAAAATGTGATTTAATGCAGCTGTTGGGAGCAGATTGCAGGAAGTTGAATGCTTAATTCCTCAGCAGATGCCAGTCCGCTGTGCCCGAGTGTAGTTATGTGTCTTTTCTGTACAGTTTCTTTTGTGTCAGCAAAGGGGAGCAGGTGATAGTCTGACTGTATGCGTGTAGCTCGGGCAGTGGTAACTCGGCTCTTTTTCTTATCTGATACGAATTTACTTTTTTTTCTTGATGAGTGGCTTGCTGTGCATCTCCAGCAGATCAGCCGCCAGCAGTGTCGCATAGCTGATGTAGTTTAAACCCATGCGTTGCATTATTTCAGGGAAACTTGCTCGTGCAGCCGTTTCCCATACATCTATAATGGGTTATCTCTCCTGTAGAGGATACTACGGGGTAGGTGGTGGGCATCCACAGTGGTGTCTGTCTGAAAATGGCTTGGCTGTATCTCAGCCAGGGTCTGCAGATGTTAATTGACTGAGCTTATGGTTTTTTCTGCTCCCTTGGCGGTGTAGACATGACCTTATACTTAGGGTGATATTCTGCAATACAATTTTTCTGCCTTCCTGAGAGAAGACAGCAGGTAACGTAAAATATGACGGGATAGAAAAAGCTTGTTGTCAATTTTATTGTCCTTGTCCTGTGCTTAGCTGGTTGAAGCAAATGAGATGTGAAGGATGGTACCCGGAACGCGGTATTTGACTTGTGCACATAACTAATCTGAAACTTAAGGTTGCGTTAGAGAAAATGAGAAGTTAAAGCTTTCCTAGTTAGAGCTGCATATTTCCTGGGTTGTGCAGACAACAAGGAAAAAAAAGGTAGCCTGTAACTTGACTGGAACTGCAGTGCAGCAAGCCTGCCAGTAAGCTTTACACATCGTCCTTTCGAGAGGGAGTCCAAAAGAGCGAGCCAGCTTGCCTCCGCAGGCTGTGGGTGCCAAAGACTCCTCATCCAGCAGCAGTTTAGTGAGGTGCAAGGTGCAGCGAGGCACTGGCTCTTACTTCACGGGGGTTTGCTTGAGAATACTTCTGGGGGCTGGAGGGAGTTATACCTAGGTTTATGGCCCTGTATCTCTTCACCCCACCAGGTTACAAGGTGACACACAGAACCGGTGCTCTTATGGGAGAAGGAACAGGAGTGCAAGCAGAGGAAAAAAAGAAAAAAAAAAAAAAAAAAGAAAAAGCAGAGGATAGGGGTGGGAAAGTAAGGAAACGAGAAGGAAAACTACAGCAGCAGGGTTCAGCTAGAAAAATGTTGGTAATTGATGTTCCAGAAGCTGCACTAGCAAGTAAAACAAGGACACAGAAAACTCAGTGTTAATACCCTTGGAGAAGAGAGGAATGTTGAATGGGAGGAAGCGCAAGGCCCTTGTTGATGTTTTTGCTGCTGGCCCGCTGGTGGATGGCGTGTTTGTGAAGTTCAGCTGTGAGTTTTGCAATAACGCAGACCTGACGGGGGTGACCAGTCTTCAACGTGGTGTGGCATGCAGAAGTTAAAACAAATGGGCTCAAGTTGAAACAGTGAGAGTGAATAAAGGTAGTGTGAAGTACTATGCTATTAAAAAAAAAAAAAAAGACAATGAAACACTTACAGTGCTAGTTGGTAGGGAGTAGTACCGTACCACAGATACAGAGAGATCAGAGGGCTATAGCAGGCAATAAAGGGTAATGTGATATACATCTTTATTCTTTGCAATAGCTGCTTGAATCACTGGCACCCAATATAGCATAGAATAGATAAGCAATATAGTATGTATTAGTTAGTCTGCTTTCCAACTCTCAGGATTTCGAAGGATAACAAAATTAGTATTTGCACACAAATTGTATTTTTTTATGGGGACAGTGTTCACTCGTGCTTGCTAATGCAACAGTGAGCAAAACAAGAAGTACTTACTTTGCCAACACAAAAGTTCTTTTACTACATCTCAAGAGCTTTAACATACAGCAGTGTTGAACCTGCAGGTTTTTCCAGTTCTCTGGAACAGCAGCATAGGTTTCTTCTAGGCTAACTCTTAACATAGCAAAGGGCGATCATGAAATCATGATTTGAACTTCAGGCCTTTTCATGATAGAGGTGATACATTTTTTTGGTCTCTGTTTTATTAATGCACTATTTCAATGTATGCCCTGTATATTTCTGTATTTGGTGTAGGTAGCTGCTTAGGTGTAGTATTTAGATTTAAAGTCTAAATGCCTTACCTCCTTCATACCCCTATCTTCCCTACCCCTATATGGTAGGGAAGAAGCGTAGACTACAAGTTGGGGTATAAATTACAGAGAGACTGAGTGACTTGTTCACACTATTGAAGGGGGGGTGGGAGGGCTGTAGCAGAAGCAGGTGAGAGCCAAATCCTGGGTTAGACTGAGTGAAAAGGTATGTCTGATAGTTAAGGTGCTTTTTATGCCTGGAAAGATAATATTCAGAATATTTTTTTTAGACTAGGATGGTTCTGCCAGCTTCTTACTTTGATTAAAACTTTAAACCTGCAACTTTTTTCTGCTTCTTTGGAAAATATATTCCTTATGCCATGAAAGCAGTGTAGTTTTTAAAATAGATGCTAAAAATAATACCATTTGTATAGACAAACCTTCTGCCTTTAATTTTTGTGGTTGGTTTTTTTTTTTTTTTTAGAAGTTGATACAGGGCAAACTGAGAATTTTAAATTCCCTTAATCCAGTGTCTTGCTGTTTTAAGTCCTGAGTCAGCACCAAAATTGCAAAGCTGTCTAGAAGACCTGGACAGCTTCTCCTGTTTTGTCTCTCGTGGGGGTGTCTCTTCAGGATAACTGCAATGCTGTGGGAGAGCTCAGCACCCACACTTGTTGTTTTCTGTTTCCACTTGGAAGTGCAGCAAGATTGCTCTTACCTTCCAATGCTTACTCTGGATAGGTGGCAATGCCATAAAGCAGTTTTGTATTTATATGTTCAGGATCAATATTTCTCTTTTTACATAGGTTAAGTAGCTTGTGTGTATTTAGTCTATCGGGAAACTGTAAGACTGAAGTGACAGAATTTCTCTGTTGCCCTTACAGCTCTAACAACCGTTAAGTTATTCGGTAATGGTTCATGCTTAATGGCAGTTTTATGGAACACCTTCCATCTCTGTGGCTTTTTGACCAAAAGCTTTTGAGACCACTAACCTCGTGGTCAGACTAAGTCAGATCCGAGCCCGACCTTAATCTCTGTTGCCCCTGTGACTTGTATCCTCCTCCTAGACCTTGCCCCAGCTTTGTCACTCATCTATAGTGGCCCAGTGCCTCTGAGCCCTGGAGAATGGCTTTGTCTCCTGTCCTCTGCTCAGGCTGGCAGCTGACAGCCCTTGTAGGTGCGAGTGCAATCACTTACCAGGTAACTCACACCCTTAGGTCAGTCTTTATTGTATTATAGTTTATTTATACAATATATCCATTAGTTAAACAGAAATGATATAGACGTTAACCAGGAAGCTGTTACCATCTGTCCTGGGAGATTATGTGCCACAAACATTAGCATAGGAGAAAACCATGATTTTAATTGAGAAAATGTAGCCTTATTTTCCTTACAGTTCTACTAAGGGAATTCCTCTGGCGCTGCTGAAGCTGCTTCTTGCTTGCACTCATGTAAATGAGAGGAGAGCTGTGGGGTTTGTGCCTTATGTGGCTGCATCTCTCTTGAGCCCATCAGTCTCAGCCCGATCCAGGCCTTCGGGATGGAGTTTCTAGACTAGACAGATGTCTTTCAGGTAATTTTCATCTCCCCCTGCTCTCCTACAGGAGAAGTGCCCTCTACGTATTCATACTCCTGTTCAAATGTATTATTCAGAAATGCACGACTTAAGTAAGTCTTCCCCTCTAATAAGATGCTTCTAATAAAAGTAATAAAAATGTGATTTTAGTGTGAACCATTTCACTAAGGTCTTGCTCACGCATGGCCTCTTCAAAATAATAGATAAATTAAAAATAATACATTATGATTCATCAAAGTAGTTAATGATGTAAACCATTTTCTAAACTGTGACTATAAAGCAATAGTGTAATATAGTCACTTACTCCCTTCATGTATAGAAAAATATTATAACTAGTTTACCATCAGGTTTTGTGTGCTCTCTTTCCGCCTTTCCAAGGCAGGTAATCCAAGCCTGAGCATTTAACCTCAGAAAACACAGGCTTGTTTTAAGCTTTGTAATTTTTTAAGATTGTTTTTAATGGATTTAATGTAATTCACTTTCTGATTTCTTTATGCCATTTTTCTTCAGTAAGGGAAGAGAAACCGTTGAAATTACATGACTATGGTAGTCAAAGGGTTCAGAGGAATCTGAGATGTTTGTGAGTCTCTTGCTAAAAGCAAACACGTAGCTGGTAAGGTAGTACTTGGGCTGAAACCATACCACTTAATATGGCCTGAATTTCCAGAAGAAAAATGAAAAATTATCTGCACTAGGCACAGTCCTGTTACCCTGCTCCTGAGGTGGCTGGAGTAGGGCTAGCAGTACTGGCTTTGCCTTGTGACATTTTGATCGGAGTCATCGGATGTCCCCTCGGAGCAGTGTTAAGCCCCATGCCTAATCCTTCCCTATTGCTTTTGCCATTTTAACCAGAGAGGAGTAGTTTTTGACCTTTGTGGGCTTTTGGATTGGGGTTGGGTTTGTTTTGTTTGGCTGTAGGTTTTTTGATTCCTTTTTTTTTTTTTTAACCATGTGTGGAGTCCTGAAAAATATACCAATGGAAGTACAGCTCTCTGGAGCAAATTTAAGCCTGCTAATAATAGGCTTGCTTTTTTTAGCTGCCTTTAACAGACCTGTTAGAAACGTCCCATTGACCCTCCAGGGTTTTGTAAACCAGGGGTTGGGAGCTGCCGTGCTGATGGATAGCTGGATGGATCTGCAGGAGACTGCCAAAAATTCTCAGCATAGCTGGGCTGTTTTGTTCCACTCCTGCTGATCAGATAAAACTTTTCAGGCCTTGCAGAAGCCATTAGGAAAAAATATATCAATACTGATATTTCCTTATTATCCCTGCTAGAACTCGCTTTGGCCAGTTTTGACAGGGTTGTTGTTAGATTTGGGCTGTATGAAAGTGTGGCAGGAGAAGCACAGGTAAGTGTCCTGTTAGTTAGAAGACACACTTTCATTTCTGCTGCAAAGGAAGATTAAATATGTAATGTTTAATCAATGTACTTTTATGTACAGAAAAAATGAAATAAACTTCAAAATGAACTCTCTTGCAGTTTCAATCTATCTGTCTACCTGTCTGGTGTTTGTTGGTTTTATTTAAAGGGACATCTTGTCCTGTGGATCTAGATCACCTAGTTTAGCTGTCGTGAGTATAACATGACTGGTTATATATGTTTGCTTTGTTTTGATGGTGATAAAAAGTTGACTTCAGCGTTGTTTGTCAGCTCTCAAAATACTGTCAATGAACTTTGGTTCTGTGTGTGTCATTAAAGCTGTTCCAAAATATCTCTTCAAAGTATATAAAAACCCAAACCGAAAACATTAGAAAATGCACATGATCTGCTATGGTCTCATTGGTCTCATTCTTTTTTTCTTTCCTTGGAAATTCACTTAGTTCCTGTGACAAAATGTAACTTCTTCCCAAAGTTTAATGTTAATGGACTTCTAACAAAGGAAATGATTGCAATGTACATAGTAATACTCTAGTTTTGCAAGTCATACCCATGTGCTTGACTTCACTAGCATGAGTAATTACGTGAAAATCAGCTGGATGCCAATGATGATGGCATTAAGCTTGGTGTAAGTTTCATAACTTCAGAACCTCGGGTATCTTTCAGGTACACATTGGGTGAAGGCCCCCATCATTCGTTAGTTCAATCTTCATGCATTCATCAGCAGTCACAGGCCATTTAAAAAATAAGTTTTTGACATGGCTTATGTCAGGTCAAAAGACAGTTACTTCATTTTTATAGGGTGTAATAGCATACTTGAGGCGTTCATTGTAGCAGGAAGTGGATTTTAATTTGTTTTATTTGAATTTCTAATGTGTGCATTATATGGCTTTTTGATTATTCCTGTAAAGCCAAATGCCTTCCAGATAAAAAAGAAGAAAAGGTCTTTGCTCTGATGTGTAGTTAACCTAAATTGATGGGTGTGCTGTCATTGTGTCTCACACTTACCTAGTGGCCTCTCTTGTAGCCTGACACCGTGATTAAGTCCTTAAACCCTTTGCCTTCATTGTTTACATACTGTTTGCTGCAGAGCAGGAGGGACTGACATATCCCATCTGTGTGTTACAAATTAAGTTTATATGCAGCATGATTCAAGGGCAGGCCAGTCAGGGCAAGTTACTGCTTCCTCTCCCCTACAATCTCTTTTTTGGGGGGGGGTATTGTTTATATGTCCAACCATGTTGGATAACATAAATGAAAACAGATGTTTCTGTATGTAAGAACAAGGAATTAAAAAAAAAAAAGAAACAAACCAAGACCAAACACAAAACCTGGGTCATGTAGAAGAGAAGATGAGGTTCCAAGCTCCTGTAACTTGACTCTAAGTTAATGTACATTAGGACACGTGTATTTCTCAAATAATGAGTGGTGTTTATGTACTGATTACCGATTTTTCATTTTTGTCCACTGATGATGCCTCTAAAGCAAGCATTAAATAACAAATTTGTCCTCCAGCCAGAAGTCGGAATTGGAGACTGAGCTGTATCCTCTTAACTGGTTCCTTGCTGCGGGGATGAGTCCCCAGACTTTCAGACTGAGGTGCCTCAAGGCTCCTTCCAGTTTCTCCTTAAACAGTTCCACAGCAATAGCTTTTTTTTTTTTTCTGATTTAGCTCAATAATATTTCTGAGAGCAAGCTGTGGAACTCTTACTGGAGTGAAACCACTTCCTGCATTTACAAGAGAGATGAATTGTTACTTGACTGCTGAAGCGTGCCGTTCAGGACTAAACCCACAGTTTTAATCACTATGTATTTGTCTAGCTTTCAGTCAGTCTCTACTAATGCTGACCTTAAGGTGACTTGTCAAACTAATTCGTCAGTCAAATAGGAGTTTGCTTTTCCTTGGACCATTTCATTCCTTTACTTTAGGAAGCAAAACCTCAAGGGCGGGGGGGAAGGCAAAAAATCATGAAAGTCTGTGTTCAGGACTATCCCAGCTTGTTACCGCACTCGGTGTGTCAAGTCTAAGACTTCTGTTTGAAAATCTAACACCTAAATTACTATTTTCTTTCTTATTTTTTAATGCAATATGATGTTACTGTCAACTAAAGATTGTTATCAGGCATGAGTCTTTAATTATGTCAGTTTTATTTTGAGCTGGCAAACCAGTGTAACAATTTTAATGAGATTATTAAATGATGGAGTGAAGGTTAACCTGTTTCCTTGAGGGAGGGAAGGGACTGAGTCTTTAAAATAATTGTTAAGTCTGTGTGAATGTTTGAATAAGTAAGCATCCTTACAGAAATTGTGAAAAACTGGGGAAAAGATATGTATTTACTAGTAGGTATAGATTTATCTGAATTCAGACCACGGGATTGTTTGGGCAGTCACTGTTTCTGAAAATTATACAGCTTGTATCCGTAAGTACCAGGAGTCATGAGGCTAAATTATAGTGTGGTTAAAATATAAAGTAATTACAACGTGGTATGTGAGTTTTGTGAATGAGGAGAAGGGTTTTTGGTTGGTGGTTTGGTTTTTTTTTTGGCTCGCCAACATAAATGAGATCTGCACTTGCACAGTTTTATCGTGATTGTTCTGTGTGATGTATGTATAAATATAAGACCAATATGCTTTAACATTAATCCATGCAACTTTCTTCAGATTTGTAAAACATCTTCAATTCCTTTTACTTGGCAGCATGCTAAATGCTCAAAGCAGAAATGTAAGAAAATACCTAATTCTCCTAGTTTATTTATACCAGTTATGTTAGAAATCAAATATTGTAAATGGCCTGGTTCGTCTGCTTCTGTGCACCTAGAAACTTTGCGCTCCTGCCTTTGCCTCTCACGGTGGCAGTAGCAGTTCCAGTCGCCTCTCTTCCCTGTGGCTTGCACTAACAGGCACAAGCTTCTGTGCTTGGATGTAATTAATGATCCTGCTCATTAATAACCTTAATCTTTGGCTGGGAAGCACTAATTGTCCTTTATGAGTTTGGTCCTACCGTCTCCTCATAGAGCAGTACTGCAATAGTGACTCCATTTAGGTCGGCCTTACGCAAAATAGAGCTTTCCTCTTGTACTTGACAAAACGCGGCTGTAAAACTTTTGAGAGAAGTTTAAGATCATAGGTACTTTTGTGATCCTCTCGCTATCTTTTCTATAAAAATTATCCATTTTGCCTAGGCAACAGTATCACTTTTTTAACAGTTAAACTCAAAGGTAGCTTCAGCATAAACTTTTGGCAGAAAATATAATTAATGATGAACGTAGTCTTCTGAATTAAAACGGAAGAACGCACCCTGTTTTTTGCAAAGCGGTGAGAATAATCCTTACACTTTGAGATACGAGGAGGTTGAACCCTTCTGTTCAGGTATATGCATTTCAATGTATTTGGTAGTAGCATCGTTGTATCCGTTTTCGTACAAGGTGGGTCTTTGTGTGGAGGTTGAGGTGGTTTTGAGCACTCAGAGCATTGTGCAAATACTCTGTTAAGAAGTATCTTTGGAAGAAGTTGTTGGCTGTATAAAGGGCCTCTTTCAAAGTGTAGCATTCCAGGTGTGCTCTAACGTTGCGTGGTATATGCTCATGGGGCAGGTTGACTGATCCCTTGCCAAAGTCTTATGAGCACCTTTTTTTGTTTTCTCAAATGCCCACGTTTGGTGAGAGTTACGCTGAGACTACAGTAAGCACCGTGCATACCTGGAATAGTACAGTTTCTGGCTCCCAAGATGGACCTCACCTTCTGGATGGGCAAAGTGCCTGCAGAAACAGAGAGGACAGGGCAACAGCACCAAACGGCACATTAGGTGCCTTCTCCATTGCAGTGGAGCAGACATGGCTAGGAATGCTAAAGTGAATGCCATTGAGGGATGGAGCAAAGGTAGTGGGAGAAGCACGGCAAAGTAGAAGACTTGAGAGGGACATAAGGCCAAAGGAGGAGTTGAGAGTGGGATACAGCTGTTGTTTGGGAAGAGCATCCTCCAGGCAAGACTAGCAATTCCTGTTGAGATCTTTGCCTAGGCTGCTTCTTCAGCAGTTCCGGCCAATGTAGCTTCACAATGGTTTGTTTTTGCAGTTTTACCCCAATGCTGTGAGTCAATGGATAAGGAGAAAGGAAGCTTCTTCCACTCGCTAAGCTTCCCAGTATCTGTAGGAGAGACCCTTCCCTTTCCCGGGTCTGGTGTGGTGAAAAGGGACGCTGCTGGCTGTGCCAGGTCTTTATATTTTAACTCGTGTGACAGTGCCCAGCTCTTGCTCCCATCCCTGCTGTGGCAGCTCCTGCTGGCACCTACTTCTGTTCTCTTCGTTAGAACACTTGTTGTCTTTCCTCTGGGGGGAGTGGAGGTGGCACACCGGTGGATTTAATGTGTTATTAAGCAAATATTAAAAGCACTTAGAGAGTCTTCTGAGTAAGAAGTGTTCTGATAGGCGCAGGAGTCTGGTTTCCAAATCCTTTGTTTTGGGTTTGATTTATTTACTTTTTTTTGCCTTTTCAACTCACTTTCTGCAATGTGGAGTTTCCCACGTGATCGCCATGCCGTTATGTGAACAGAGGTCTGCATGTCTTGCAAAGCAGTCAATGCTGTTTCTGACTCTCTTTCAGATGCAAGTATGGACATAAAAGCCTATGATGATTACTCCACTCCACCGCTTCAGAGATATTGAAAGGAAACCTGAATACCTCCAGCCAGAAAAGTGTGTTCCACCTCCTAGCCGCGCTTCCCTGGGAACAATGTGGTTTATTCGAGATGGCTGTGGTATTGCATGTGCTGTCGTTACCTGGATGCTGGTGTTCTATGCCGACTTTGTAGTCCTTCTTGTCATGCTAGTTCCATCGAGAGATTATGTTTATAGTGTCATCAATGGCACACTGTTCAACACCTTGGCTTTCCTGGCTTTGGCTTCACATTTTCGTGCTATGCTGACAGATCCAGTAAGTATATATCTATCTCTCAATGTCTGGGAAAGAAACAGGCAGTGTTTTTCTTGTCTGCTAGATGTTGGGTAACTTAGTCGCCGAGTGAGTGGCAGATTTAAATAACTTTTGTGTGTCAGCCTGCTGAGTGAGGCTGCTGATGTAGTATGCTAATTTCTCATCCCACTCAAGTCAGATGCAAAGTCAAGGACGCAGCTTTAGATTCCCATTGTGTGAGCGAGGACTTCTCTTTTTGCACTGGGAAGGAGACCGTTTCTTCCCGACTCTGTTTTCTCCTCAATGGCAGATTGCGTGTTTGTGGCTTGTTGTGTCTTGACAAACAGGAAAGCTGGAAAAGCTGGTTTTGGTTGTCTGCCTTGGCAAGTATTGCTTCAGCAGAGTAGAGCAGAGCATGTGTAGTTTTGAAAAGCCACGTTACCATCCCTCAAACTAGTGATTTAGTTGAGTTTATTGAACCGTGCTGAAATAAATACTATGTAAGCATGCTGAGAGCTGACAGTTCTTAGGCAGGTGGGACGCATCAGAGTTCTAAGACCCCTTTGTACATATCTCATAAAGTCATGTACTATGGAGATCTGGTCTGCTAATTTCTTATCTTTCAGCTAGTAAGGAATTACAGTTTAGTACCATGATGCTTATTCTGAGTTATCTGTGATGGTTTATTTTAATAACCTCTGGACAGTAGATTCAGTTCAAAACCCCATCTCCGCTAGTCAGTGGAAGGAAAATAAGCTTAGACTCCTCTTGCCCACTTCCTCCTGAGTGTTCTTCTTGCTCTTGGAAATGGTGGTGTGCCTCCGATACTCTAATTATTCCTTCCAAATGTCTTTTCCTACTTGAACCCTTGTTAGGTGCCATTAGAACTTCAGCGTAATCTTTGTTTCTTAGTTTCCAGAAGCCACAGCACTGCAGAAATAGCTTGATTTGGGTTAATTTCACAGTTTATGGTAAAGTCTGATGCATTGCACGATGCTGGGCAGAACTGTGAGCAGTAGCTGAGGCACTGAAACTTTTGGTCATTGGACTCGGGAAGACAGGGTTGTGGCAATTTGTTATATAGTTTATAACGTAGGGGTTCTTGTTATGGCTTTAATGCCTAGGGACCTTCAGCTCACTGAAATTATTTTGCAGAGTTAGCAGGAACTCTTTTGAAACAAAAGCTGTTTTCTGAAGCAGACTGAGCAAGCAGTCTTGCAGAAACAGATATAATCTCTATGCAGAGTAATTGGGAAAAGATATGTTAATTCCTAGCGTGTGGTGGGATTTTTGTGTGTGGATGGTGAGAGCCAGTGGGATTTTTTGTTTTATTCTTGGTAGAGTTTTTTGTGAGGATATCAGATTTTTAAAAAAATGGAGGAGGGAAGATAAAGCGAGGGGATGCAGCAGCATCTGGCAGACAGTGTGAGTCAGGGATGAAGGAAGCTGCCGGGACATGGAGAACAAGGGGCACATCTAGGACCAGAGTGAAACAGAAAGCACCTCCGAGGCAAACAAATAGGAACCCTTATTATAAATAACTGAAAACGTGACCTCTTCAGAACTGATAGTGAATGTCATGCTTTCCAGTGACTGCTTCCTATGGGTTCTTGCTAAAACATTCCTGAGGTTTTGAGCTTTGCAGTATACTAGAGAGAGAGACCATCATTTGTAGCATTTTGTGGAAGTTGGTAATTTTTAAATTGGCGAGGCCTGTTAGGAGGTTACTGTGGAAAAACCCAAACACTATGCAAGAAAGCCTTATAGTACTGGTTTAATGTGCAGTTCTTTCATTGGTGTGTATTATTCCCATTACTTGCTGTTGGGAGGTTGTACTGATGTGTTAAAAAGAGACTGTTCCATCAGAAATCTGTTAAAATATTACATCCCTGCTTTTATTTCAGTATAGAAGTCTCACATCCACAGAGGTGCATTTGTGCCAGTGTACCAGCATGGATTTCATACAGCACGTTTCATGACTTTGGGTTTTTTTGAGCAAATTAATGGCCTTAGAAAGGCTGGAAATCTTCAACTTGGGCTCCTGCAGCAGCATTACGTTGCCTGTTTGAGGACACATATTTTAAAGTGGAAATTGCACAGCTAAGACTGTTTTACCTAGTCTTATTCAGGTGGGGAGGATTCTTAGGGTTTACTGTTTGAATGTTAAACCCTAATTTAAATAACAAATACACAATGGAAGCATAGCTATAAATACATGAGGTGTTTACCAGCAACCCTTAGTGTACACAATGATGCTTCAGAAGTAGCTGCTTCTACTGCAATAAAACATCTGCTGTTTCCAGTTTGTGATATAATACACTGGCATGATAAATTTGTTGATAGATGTGCAGAGAATGATGAGGGTTGTTAAGACTTTTAAGGTTACTATGGGATTAAAGAAAACGCTTAAGTGAGGATTTACTGATGTTTAAAAAACTCAAAAACCACCAAAATTATGTAAATTATGTTTAAGTATGTTGTTCTGTATATTAGGACCTCATTTTAATTTCTTTTCTGAATCTTCTTGCTCTTCCTGAAACTGGTGATTTTAGGGAAGTTTTTATTTCTTTCTCATCCCTCCCTTCCCCTCCCCTAGTTTTAAGTCATCCTATTGTTCTTAGTATTCGTAATGTACGCAGGGTAGTTTCCTGGTTTGGTTTGTTTTCTTTTTCTCTGCAGGGTGCTGTGCCCAAAGGTAATGCCACAAAGGAGTTCATCGAGAGTTTACAGCTAAAGCCAGGACAGGTGGTTTACAAGTGCCCAAAGTGCTGTAGCATCAAACCTGACAGAGCACATCACTGCAGGTAAGGTCTTTTCTGAGGGCTGCTCTGTTATCAAGACCTCAACAATTATCGGGTGTGCCTTGATCTAAGTTTTTTTAAGAGTTCCAGCTTCCACATTTTCATTGAGTACTGTGACTTAGTTTTGTGCTATGTGATAGATCAGTATTCCTACTGATCCATCATGGCCTTTTTCTGGTAGGATAAACTTCCCTGAAGAGAGTAACTGGTAGTGAGCTTTTTAGTACTAAAGGCAGTGAGCAAAAAAAAAACCCCAAAACTACTTCCTAAAATTATCCTCTGCTTTTAAACCAAGTAAACCTCCTTTCCACTAAGTAGTTAACAAGTTTGCACTGGTGTCCCTTCCTTACCTACTCAAAAACCAAAACATACTGAGAAAGCTTGTTATCACGGCAACTGCTGATTGATGCAGGGGTCTTGTGGGGAGGGGAATACATGGGACTGGGCTGAACAACAGCTGAAACTTGTTCTGGTGTTTGCATTTTTCATATTTGTTTTCAGAGCTTTAGTTTGCAAATGTTTGTGGGGGTTTTTTTTGTTAGTTTTTTATTTTAATCAAAATCAGGAGTTGGTTATTCAGCAGGAGCAATGTGACCATGCCTATCACTTATTAATGCTACTGTAAAATCCCCTCTGACACTTCTTCAATTATGAATGAAACTTCGCATCTAAGATGCTGTCTTCCTGATGACTCACAGCATAGGTAAATGAAGAAGACTCTTTGGCTAAACACAAAACCTCATTTCCATGGTCCTATTTTTCTATGCTTTAAGATAATTTTTTAGACATTAAGATTTTGGAAATTGATCCACTGAGCACTGATACTGTTGAGAATCTTCAGTCAAACGTTTGTGGGGTAAGGGGATTTATTGGACTTTCACACATCAAGCCTGTGCCTGTGCATCAGCAGGGGGTACTGCTAGCTGTATGCGTGAGGGACCAGGGTGCTTTTTGATTCATATTCTGTTTTGTGAGTCTCCCATGCCCAGCAGACTACTCCTGCCAGCATCTGGAAGCCGGGTGGTTGAGCAGGGGGAAGAGTATCTGAGTATGGGCAAGCCCTGCTGCCTATAGTTTTCAGTCTTAGTTTCTGTGTTTCCTTTTCCACCAGCTAGTTCCATGTTCTGCCTCTTACCCAACTGCTTCTGGTACACATGCATGCAATAAAACCTCTTCTCTCAGCCTTAGCTACCTCCTTCATGGAGGTTGGCTTTGGCTTGGATGCACCAGGTTGTCCCTCTGGGGGAAACAGGAGCTAGGAGCCATTGAAGAGGTTGCTTGGGTACTTACCTGTTTCAGAGCCCAGGGGAAGTGTGTGTACATCTGCAGGCAGTAAATTAGACCACAGGGAGGCATCCTCCTGCTTTACACCACTTGCCCTGCCTCCCCACACCCCCCTTTATTTCTTTTTTTTTTTTTTTTTTTAGACCAGTAATTCATATTTGTCATATGAAGTATGACATTATCTGGGAGAGAAATTGTTTTTACTGTGCCAGCTGATTTTAGTCCCTGTGTAGCTCAAGATTAATTTCAAGCTGCTTATTCTAGAAAAACGAGGCTTTGCCTGTTTTCCACTGCAGCTGGGGCTGGCGGGTAATAGGGTACCTGTCCTTGCCTGAGGAGAAGCAGCTCCTGATCTGGCCCCATGCTGGGAGGCTGGGGGCTGCCTGACCAACCTTTCCGTTGGGATCAGGGCTATAGCAACTCATAAATTATATTTTTCAGGCATGGCACATATCCTTGGGGATCACCCCCTCCCACCATGTAGGCTGTTCTGACGGAGAGGTTTTCTATTATTTATTCATATGTGCTCATAAGAACGTGTTTATGTTTTTGTTTGAGTTTCCCTTAAGCATTTGGTCGTTGAAGTTTATTGTTTATATTAAGGTCAAAATATTTTTTGTTACAAGAAGAAAAATAAAATTAGCAGAGCCCTTGATCCTTTCTGTTTCAGTGCTGCCAGAATTGTTCTGGAATGGCTGTTTCCTTTCTGGGTCTATTGTTTGTTTGGTTTGGGGTTTTGTGTTTTTTCCATATTTGATTTCTGTGCTTGTTTGTGCAATGTGGTATCAGGAGACTGCCTTTCGTCTCCTATCATATGAGAAAGCGGCAGAGAAAAAGACTTCCTTTATTATGCGAGTTGAAGCAGTTACTGACTAAGCAAGAGAATGATGTTCAGACAAAGTAATAATCTTTTAATTATTTGACTTGTAGCCACAGTCTGCATGCTGGCAAGAATTTGAATTTTGATTTTATTAGTCTGGTTTTGTGAAGTGCTTTAACATCTAATTTTACCTTGAATGTATATTGTGGTACTGTCTTCCTGACTGACTGCCACAACTGTTTTATGTGGCTTACCTTGATGTCAAGAATATTCTCTAACGCTTTATTTAATGTCTTTTTTGCAGCTAATGTTACCAGCTACTGGCAGTAGCTACCAGTAGTAGCAACCAACTAACGTTAGTAAATAAACTTTAGTCTGTTATTAGCAACTCTGAAAGATACCTTTATCCATTACTGCTTTTCATATCTTTCTGGGTTTTGTTTGTTTTTAATCTGTGGACATTTTCACAGACCAAATAGGTTAAAACTAATCTAAATCAGATTTTTTCCATCTGCCTGAATGTATTGTTTAAACTGTATTTTGGCATAACCACTCATATGAATATTATGCTAATGTATCTTACATGGCATTAATTGTTTACAATGATGATTTGGTATTGTATGCTTCATTTTGAACAGACATGGTAGAGTGAGCAAACCACAAATACAAATGTGGTGACCAGCAAATTTATCTAGGTTCAAATTTCACCTCTGATTTCTTTCCTTTAATTTCTGTGTCCCCCAAACCCCTGTGAAACCTTGTATTCCTGGAATGAAATGTGCTATAAATAAAGACCTGTACTCTTTCAGTGTTTGCAAGAGGTGTATTCGGAAAATGGACCATCACTGCCCGTGGGTCAATAACTGTGTAGGAGAGAATAACCAGAAGTACTTTGTACTGTTTACAGTAAGTATTTTACAAGCAGTATTTGAGGTTGGGCAGTGGGCAGCGATGAAATGCTGTGTGTAGTCTGTGAGTTGCCTGAGTTTCAGAAGAACTTTACAGGGAACTGTTGCAGACTTTTGTTTTGCTAATTGGGGAACACACGGCATAACAACGGGAAAAGGCATCGGGGGGAGTATTTCCCAGGGTTTTGTATGCTATTTCATAACGCGAGCAGTTTTTCATTGAGCTCTTTGAGGCGTGGGCCATCCTTTTACAGCATGCTGTGGCTGGTAGGGTCCCAGGCCATGTGAAGGATTCCTAAATGTTGTAGTTGTATGAGTACCCATGTGGGATCATAAAATAAGAGCTGTTGCCACATCTTAAGCGAGGAGTAGGAAGTCAGCATCCCCCTTGGCAAGAATTGTCCACCTTTTATTTGCAAGTGTTTTATTTTTGTACTGGAAAATCGAGGAGGTGTTTGACTTTTTGTACTATATCTGTGGCATTATGAGTAAGAAAACAGGAGTGCAAACTCAAATACTACATATTTATGGAAGGGTTGAAATCTGTTTCATCAAAGCGAGCTGTAAATATCCCGTGGGAGTAGTGTGAACATTACAAGGCTGAGTGTCAGTGATGCTCTGTTTTATTAATAAATCTGTTGAGACATCTGTAGGTTCAAGGAAGAATGTTCTCATGTTACCAAGTAAAAAGGGGGAGATTTTCAGTTAAATGGAAAGGCTTGCTGCTAAACTTCTGTTCTGTGTGGTTTGTTAGGATGTAGATTACAGAACAAAGTGAATACCATTTCTTTCGCTTGAGCAAGGGTTTTTTCACCATGAGGAGTGAGCTAGGTGTTTTAATCCTATCAAAAGGATTTCTGTTTCTGTTAAAACTGACATCTACTTTCAAGCAGGCTGTATTAAACGCTTAATGTAGTTGAGAAAGAAAAAAAAATACAGGTTGCTGGTTTTGTTCTTGGTTATTCACTTTGAGCCCTGGGGAGGTGAAAGAATGGTAGCGTGCTCAACTTGCAAGGAAAACCAAAATACTCTACTGTCACCTCTTACTGCTTCCACAGGGGTTTGTTGTAACAAAATCTCTCTCACTTCCAATATCTGCTGACCTTTGTCAGAGTCTGTAGGTTGAGGAGAGTCATCTTTTTAGCTCTGTCTTGGTAAATCGTACTGTATGTGTAGTGGGGCCTACAATTTAAAGCTTTTCGTTACACAGCTAAGACCTAATTGAAAACAAAAGGGATTAAGTACAAAGTATTAAAGCTTGATAGAAACTTTCCATGCCAGTGTCTGCCTCAGGAAAAAATACTTATTAAAACCAAAATAAATAATTTTTTCTGAAACTCATGCTAGAAAATAGATAAAGTGTTTTTTGTGGCTAAAAGAAATTAGCTGTTCTTTCTCTGGGAAGCTATAGTGCTCTCAAGAGCAAGGATGTAAGCTTTGACAACATGATACCTCAGAGCTGCTGCTGTCTGAAAGTTGCACTGTATTCAGTGGAGATAAGGGCAGTAAGCTGTGTGGAAGGCTGTGCTGGGGCGCGGGAGGCTGGATTTTGTGTCCAGCTGGCTTTGAATTAAACAGTTTCCCTCCTCTGCACTCAGAGCTCTTAGGCCAGAATGAGTCTGTGTAGTCTTGGTATTTGCCAGCTTCAAGGTGCTTGTTTAGGGGGACTGGGAGGGCTTGGTGGTTTTTGGAGCGGTTTGTGGTTTGGGTTTTTTTTGTTGTGTTTTTTTTTTTTTTGTTTGTTTGTTTTTGAAGTCTTAACACTTTTCTTTAAATAAAGTGTTTGGAAGATTTAGCATTTTGTCTTTAAACTTCCCTGATAAGTTTATTACATCCTTTATTTTTCAGATGTATATAGCACTGATTTCCCTGCATGCTCTAATCATGGTGGGATTTCACTTCTTGTATTGCTTTGAAGAAGACTGGACAAGTGAGTACTAACAAAGTATCTAATTAAAATACCAGATTAGCCTATGAATAGGACCTTATAATGTAGTTTGCTTGTAAGGCAACTCCTTTTATGCTGGTTTCAGAAGAATGCTATCAGGGTTCTGCTGTGCTCTCTCTATTTTATTTTATTTTTTTTATGATCAGTCCTAGAACTTCATAATTCTTTGTGACCTGGTGGGATCTCTGCCCGGAAAAGTCCTGTATCAACTTAAGCCTGATACTGCCTAGGGAGAAGCTAAAATGTAGAGACACCTAGATAGTATGTGTGTAAGAATCTACTGTTGATGTGAACACAGCACTAATTTCCAGAATGCCAACGCAAGATAAGAAGAATGTGTATGTTTTTTTTAAAAAGGGTAATGTGAATCATTCTTCCAAGACTGCCAGGAAAACATGCTAACTCAAATCCAAAAATCCACCCTCACAAGAACAAACAATTCCTTTCCACAAAAAAAAAAAAAAAAAAATCATTCCAAAACAACCAACGAACCAAACAAAAAAATCCAGACCTCGCTTTGGAGCAGCCAGTGAGTACATTTTCAGCCAGTTGAGATGTGTTTTTAAACAAATGGATATAGGAAATCCTCTAGGTAATGCTGAGTCAAACAGCAAGCTGTCAAAAAATGTGTGTACAGATCTATGTGCTGCTTGTGGATTTTTTTGGAAGAGCAGTAACTTTTTTTTTCTTGGAATTTCAGTTGTGTCATTCAATATAATGACCTGGTTTAGTTTATAATACTGCAGAGGGTGGGTACATTTACACATAGGAACTGAATTTGACAAGGTTGTTCTGCAGTTCGAAACTTTGCAAAACAGCTGCTGGCTGTCACTGAGAAGATCTGGATTTGACTACAGCGGCCAGGGCCACAGGGTCAAGATACATCAAAAGACAAGGGTTCCCTTTTCCCGATTTCTCAGAGCCCGTCTCTATGGGGGAAGCACCTTCCCACCTGGCCCAGGTTGAGGTGGCAGAGCAGAGCAGTTATGAGAGGTGGATCTCTTGTTTGTTCCAGCTGCCTTGGATTTGTGCTGGTTGTGTTAGCCCCTGATCGTGGTGTATCTGTTAAAGCTTAACATCTCATGAGAGAAATAGGGATTTTGGGGTGATATTCGTTCTTGGATTTCAGAAAAATCTGGAGATGTTCTGACATTTACAACACCCAATTCAACACCATGATTTTTGCCCTGTAACATTTTCCTTCCTTTTTGTGCTTCTCTTTTCTAGTTACCTTCTCAGATTTTTTTCAGCTCTTGCCTGAGTTTGCACTAGAGTATGAGGATAAATTTGGCTTAATCTGGCCTTTAAGTTATGATTTAGAGCAGTTATGAAAGGAAACGTACTCTGGTTTTATGTTGGTGCTACAGAAATAATTATCCTGATGTCCTGACCATTGCCTTGAGATTTCTAGTGGGATTTTGTCACTGTGGAAAAATCTGTTAAGATTAAGGTTTAAGAGAGAAACTACAGGTTAAATGGAGTAGAGTTGAGTCCTAGCCAGTGTGCTTGCAGAAACACCGAAGTGGTGTTCCCACTGCATTCTTGAAGTGTTGCAGGGTGGGTTTTTTTAGTTTTGCTTTTTTTAGCAACTTTCTGAGAATGGTGATCTTATAATTCATTTTGACAGTTTGAGTGTGGAAAACTCGTGGCTTAGCAAGTGTTTTGCAGCTGCTGCATTACCTGATCTCGCCCCTTCCAACTCAGTTGTTTTGTCTTCACAGAATGCAGTTCCTTCTCTCCGCCAACTACAGTGATTCTTCTCATCCTCTTGTGTTTCGAGGCTCTCCTATTTCTCATCTTCACCTCTGTTATGTTTGGGACCCAAGTACACTCCATCTGCACTGATGAAACGGTGGGTGTCTCACACGCTCTCTCCTTTACCCCATCGCTCTCGCCGTTTGTAGAAACAGCGAAGGGCTACAGGGTTTTACCTCATCGCACGGGGAGTTGACGTATGTGTACCCCTCGAGGAAAGATCCAATAAACTGAGCTAGCACAGCGCTGGATTGTGCTCTCTGAAAGTTATTTGTGAGAAGTAGAGTACACCCGTGTGTTAGCTGGGATGCTGCGTTGACAGCACCTCTGATAAAGTAGGCATTGGTAACTGGGATTACTCTCTACAGAGTGTTTGTCCCTATGGATTTGAGAACCTTTATCCTTTAATGAAGTGCTTTTTACTTTGGTATTGTCTGAAATTTCAGCTATGTGTGCCCGAGTGTCACGATTTACACACACACACGCTTCTCTTAGTCTAGAAGATTTCCAGTTTTAGCTGCATGTTAAACAGTTCAAAAACTCCTGGCGGGGCGGGCGGGAGAAGGGAGTGGAGTAGGGTCATGGAAACCTGCCGGGTACGGTCTGCTGCAAAGCCACCATGTCCTCTCAATTCAAAGGTAGAGGTTACATCGGAGTGTTGCAGTCTATCCTATGTCCCTGCGTTTGCCCACTTCTGTAAAGATGGAGCTGGTGACTCCTGGGGAAGTTCCCACGCTTGTGAATACTGCCGGCCTTCACCAAGCATGCTCAGATATCTGAATTAAATGGAGTGGTTGAAGAGAAGTGATAGTGTTAAAAGAGTGACAATTCTTACTTCTTCCTCCACCTCCTTTAGTTTTCTCTCCCCTTCACGTGTTTGCCCATGGCCAGTTGAAGCTAGAATAGGTATTTTTGCTGCCGTTGGGGAGCTATGACTGGCTGTAAGAGCCCATCACTCCCGAGTCTTTTTTGCAGTACTTTTTTTTTAAATACTTGGCTTCTGCAAGAGGCTGATGTTCACACTGTGGCTCTTCTGTGTTCAGAGGAAGACTTCAGCTGTTCTTTCTGCTGGGGAGAGCCCCAGGAAGAAGTAGAGTGTCATACAGAACAACAAGATCCTGCCGAGCTTGAGTTTATCAATAAGCGTGTAAATTAGCAATGATGCCCATGAAATCATCACTGAATTTCTCAGTCTTTGAAACTTATCAAGAATTTACAGCTGGGCACCCAAATAAGTCCCCCGATTTTTCCCTTCCCCCTCACATTCTGGTAACTCCTAGATGTTGAAGGAACAATGTCACAATCTAAAATAAAAAATGAAATTTGATCTCCACATAGTGGGCCGCGGGGTTCAATTTTTGTTTTCTTTTTTTAATATGTACCAGTAAGGATTTTTGCTCTGTGGAAGGTCTCATTGTTGATTTGCTAGCATTGAGCTAGCTGTGTCTGGCAGGCAATCTCTTTTGAGCAGAGGAATATTTCCAGATGAAGTTCTTCCTGGTGTGGTCTCATGCAGTGTTTTGCTTCACATTTTAGAAGCGGGGCTGTGTCTTGCCCTTTCTCACCTTCCTCTTCCAGTCCCAGCCCCTGGGAGATCTAATTCTCCATCTTGTGTATGGTGTCCCACCAGGATGGTTCCTTTCTGCCTAAAGGGACCCAGAACCCTAGTATTTTGCTGCTGTCTCTAGAGGTGACATTTGCCTGGCGTCATCGCAACCCTTGCAGTTGACCCACGTTGTTTTCTGCAGAGCTCCCAGAACCAGGAATTTGAGACACACAGAGGTATTACAGTGCATTAATCGGTAGCACGGGGGGAGACATGTAGGTCAGGAGAAGCTTACCTTGCAAAAGATCTGGAGTCAAAGAACAGAGTGATCTGCCTGCTGCTGCTGCTGCCTGTGGAAAAGTAATGCTCTCCGGTGACTGCACTCCTTCATTTTGCTTCTGTGGCAGCCAGGCGTAGCTTTCCTTGAAAGACCAAATTCACTTTCTGGGTTTTAGACTCAATACGGATAATTGATTTTTTTTTTTATTTTTTTTTTTTAAATAATTGACTATTGAATATTTCAACTGATTGCTTGATGGCTTGTTTTTGTTCTCCCTCTAACCTTTACTAAACAATGCCAATGATTTCTCTCAAATCGGTATCTTATTTAACCCTTTCTCCCTGCTGTCAGCCCGTGCATGTTTTAGCAGAGATTCTAATGAAGCGTGAAGAGGCACCAGGTAGACTCAGCTCCACTGAGCCATGGGCACTTCCTGAACTTGCTTGGTGAATGTGGGAGCATTGCAGAGATTATCTTTGGGTTTGTGGGTTTGGGTTTTTTTGTCTGCAAGCTTATAACAGTTTCCTCCTAAAACTTTCCACCTGGTTAGCACATAGTGCCTTCAGCCATTAAAGCACATACTTTTTGTTTGGCTTTAAGTGGTGGGGTTTTTTTAATTGACATCAGAGGCAATTGGAAGGCAGGTCTTAAAATGTTTATGAAATATCTAGGACTGAACAAAATGAAAGCAATTTTATTTCCAAGGAATACCTTCTCTTCTTAATATTTTTTTTTAGTATAAAACAGTGAGAAGAAAAGGAAAGGCAGCATAGATGCATTTTTATTTTCTTACTCCATCCTTTGGATAAGGAGTAACTGAGAGTAGACCTTTCCCCAAATCCAGAACTATGAAATCTGAGTGTTTGACTGAAAATGTGATATTTCTGTTTTCAGGGAATAGAACAGTTGAAAAAGGAAGAGAGAAGATGGGCTAAAAAAACAAAATGGATGAACATGAAAGCAGTATTTGGCCATCCGTTCTCTATAGCATGGCTTAGCCCATTCGCAACACCAGACCAAGGAAAAGCAGACCCGTACCAGTATGTGGTCTGAGGAATTCTTGACCAGCATTTCCACTAAAATAGAAACATAATACAGCACTACTGTTATAAATTTTCCATGAATGTTTAAAACAAAAAGGAAAACAAACTTTTTTATGTCTATTAAATGGCTGATAATTGCAGAGAAAAAAAAGCCCTGTATTCCACAATTTTAGATAATTCTATATCTCTGGCTGAAACTGCTGCTGCTTTTCTTTTCTTTTTTTTTTTTTTCTTGTTTTTTTTTTCTTGTTTTGTATTTCTATTTTTTTTAATCTTGTTAACTTTACTGGCCTTTGTTTCTCTCTGCTTTTCTGTATGGCGTAACTAATGTGAAGGGGATCCTCTTTCTCCTTTGTGACCCACCTCTTCTGAGTAGATTCTCATGCTGTCTCCTGACTGTGATGAGCTCTGTGGAAGACATACGAGTGCCAACAGCCCTACACAGACACCTTTGGACTTCCTGAAGGAACACATTGCTCTTTCATAAGTGAACCTGAACGGGGAAGCAAACATTTCACTTACCGAAAGGTGCAAGACAAGAACGCAGCACAGCAAGAGAGCCAGTTGACCTGGTGATCGCATACAGTTAAAGTACTTAAAACAAATGTTGCCAACACCAATTCCCTCCCCACCCCCCTTTTTCCTTCCAGCCACAGAACTGATTCCGTCTTTCTGGCGTTATTTTGTCTGTTCCCTCCCTTGTGCGCAGGAAATGGCTACCCTCTTAGGGTAACTGTGGCAGATTTAGAAGACTCCTTGGATTATTAAATGCCTTACACTTGCAGGAAAGAAAGAAATCTAATTTTGAGGTGTTTAGAATAGCAGAATCATCTTGTTTTGTGCGTGTTTGTCTTGGTAAATGACTTGTTAGAGCAACGCCTGCTAAACAGTGTTAACGTGAAAAACTGACATGAATGCCCAGATTACTGTAAAGACTAATATTGATGGGATGTGTAGGTGTACCGGGGTGATTGATTCTATATCCTTAGCATTGCCCTGGTTAGAGCTTCGTAAATCCTTCCTCATATTAACGCATACATGTGTATGTGTGTAAACACACACACGCATATATGTGTAAGTATTTTAAATCGGGAAATACTGATGGTAAGGAGCATGCGTACTGTTATGGACTGTGTGGTGATGAAGGCGGGAGGGACAGAAGGCATTCCAAAAAACGGGTAGAGCTAAACCATTCATAACTACAACTGACATCTTGTGTTCAAGCAGGTTTTTTATTATATTTTTGGATCATGACTCCCATGGGCTCATCAAGTGATTGCGAACAAAGGAAAAACACAAATCAGCTGTGTCCATGACTTCCAAGGAATCTTTTCTTTCCTTGGTTTAAAATAAAATGGTTTGGTTTTTGTTGGGTTTTTTTTGGGGGGGGGAAATGACCTGTTTAGACTGCTTTAAAGCCATGGGGGAAGGGAGGGAAATCAGAGAAGGAGAAATTTAATGGATGTCTCACTTTGGAAGTAATGTGAATGCTGCATCTTTTCAATCTGTCAATGCTTCCATATGGAAAACAAATGCAATAAAACTTTTCCAAAAACTTGTTTGCTGTTATTATTTTTCTCTCTAAGCGTCGGGAAAAACTGTAATGGTTTTCCGAACTTTCGCTTCAATACACAAGCAGGCGGAAGCATGTAAAGGTTAATTAAGTGTTCAACTTCTACGTTTAAAAATGAGCTGATGGGCAATATACTGATCTGTTAATCCGTGGTGTTACTGCATCTCTTTGGAAGAGGCTGTCGGTGCTGTGCTGCGTTAAGCGGGTGGTTTCTGCAGCCCTGCTTGCTCGGGGTGAGGAGCACGTCGTGTTCCCTGCTGCGGGACTGCACAGAGGCAGCCACAGGCTGCGCTCGTGGGAAGATTCCGCGAAGGAAACGTGGCTTTTGTGAACACGTTTCCTTAATGAAGAAAAGTTTGGGTTTTGTTTTAAATAGTGCTGATACTGCTGATAGTGGAAAGCTATTGTAAATAAATAGGTGGCTCTGATTTTAGCATGCAATGGTATTTTTCAGAGAATGCTCCCAGCTTACTAGTTAAGGGCTGGATCTTTGGCCAGGAGAGGCATGTGCAGGTGGTAACTTGAACAGGTGGAGAACCCGGCCCTAAACCTGTCTCGATGCAAAATCAAACAGGAGATTGATTGTGGAGGATTGTGGAGGATTGACAGGAGATTGTGGGGAGAGGCTTTAGTCACTTGGGCAATTAACAAATGACTGCATCTCTCTGTACTGAATTTTCACTGCATTTTCACTGAATTTTTAGAGTTGGAAGGGACCATAAAGATCATCTAGTCCAACTCCCCTGCTGAAGCAGGATTGCCCAGAGCATGTCAGAGCATGTTACTCAGGACAGTTCATTGCTGTAAAAATTGTTTTGATTGTAACTTCCTGGTGCGCTTTTCCTTTTTGGTTTATTTTACTTACCTTTATTCACTATGAATTTGGGGGGAAGACTGGTTACATTGTTCTAGCATTTTGACCAATTGTGAAAAAAGGTGTAATTGCTCGGTTTTTCTTCTTTCAAACAAATGCAAGTTGTTAAACAGCATTATGTAGTATTGATATTTTCAGTCAAACTGTGCTCGTTTTAAATGAGGCGTCATCCACAGCCTGCAGAAATGCCCCTCGGTACCTGTCGTGCGTGTGTCTCGGTAACCGTGGGTCCTCAGTTTTACTCACGCTGTACAGCTTGGGGTGCAATTTGATGCAATTTGAATTATCCTAAATGTGAGTCAACACGAGAAAGGCAGACTTCACCAGTTTGCTCGTGGAAAGTATTTCCTCGGGTAGAACTACCTGATTTCGGGTGCTAGTTCTGGTTCAGCCCGGCCGAGAGAGATTGAAGGACAAACTCGGTCAGAGGCGGGGTGTTTCTGAGGTTTGGGAAAAGCGAAGCGGTGCTCCAAGCTGGAGCGAGTTCAAGGATCTGCTGCAGGGAAAGTCTGCCTTAATCGTGACTTTGTCTGTCCACTTCCCCTTAATGGAGAGGTCGTTACAATACTTGCCTCTTCTGTTTGTTCTTTCCATTTGGATTTTAAAAGTGTATTAAAAGAAGTTAATGCTTTTCTTCTAACGCTCAAGATCTGTCCTGCAGATTGCTTCCAGGTCAAGCCACGCAGCCCAGCATCCCTTTGGTTTTTTTCTTTTTTCTTGTTTTTTTTTTAAAAAAAAAAAAGTCAAATAACTGCAGGATAGGAAAGAGAATCAGCTGTTAGTTTTAATTGGTAATACAAAATTCTCGCTTTCTAAAATGATGGCGAGAGATTTGGGGTAAATTTATATTTTATAAAAAAAATCTAATTAAACAGCGATGAAATTTCTTCAACGGTTGTGCGTTCCTTCTGTCCCCTCTAATTTTTTTTATTTTTTTTAGGGCAAAACCTCACGCCTTCCTGACTGTGGGGCAGGCAGCCAAAATTAGGCCAGGATGCAATTTTTAAAACTTCTCATTTGTGATATGTGCCCGGAAGGGATTACATGAGGTCGGGCCGGGGGAGAGAAAGTGTGGCCCTGCCTGCTCTGATGAACTGCTCCCTAATCCGGCATTAGTGCAACCTCAGCCTGACCTTGCTTATCGCCTTGGGCAGCAGATACCGTTCAGAGGAGGTGAAGGATGCTTTTCGGGGAGGGAAGAGAGGGTTTGCTGCCCAGAAGTGTTTCGAGGTCCTTATTCCTGATTTAGGTGGCGGCATGGATCCAACTGGATGAGGCGCGTGATGGAAGGCAGGATTAAAGCTCGTGCTGCCGGGGAAGGGGTTTAAATGCTTGGTGTCTGTTCCTCCTCCTGCCCCGTGCTGCTTGTTTGCCTTCTCTCTAGATACTCAGCGCCGTTAAGTGCTGCAGCCGCGGAGATGATCCGTAGCTAACGCATTAGAAACCTCTGCAGTTTGCTGAGGAACAGCCAAAAACCAAAGATCCTCCTCTGCTTTAAGCTGCAGAAGCATCTGCCTCCCGGCTGCGTGGCCGCAGGGCGCTGGAAACCACGGTATCTGGCAGGAAAAGCACATGGAAGTGCTAGAACGCTTTGCCAAAGGCTCAAGTGCCGCCCCCCTCCCGGCTCGCCCCGCGGGGAGGTCAGGATGGACCCAGTGCCTTCTCCCAAGGGGCTGGAGGCCACGAGGAGTTTTCCCTGGAGCACTCGAAACCGGGCATTTGCAAGCTTGGGAGCAAAGCAAAGGGACGCGCTGCCTGTGCTTGAGGATGCAAGAGGCACGTTTGCGCTTCAGGGCTTGAATTTTTCGCCGAGATTGCAACCCCGAAGGCTTGGGCTTCGCTATTGCGTTATTTCTTCCCGCACACTCGCTGCTGGAATTTCTCCTAAGCCCAGCACGAGAAATGGGGCATGAATGAAGCTCACCAAAGCTCTGCACGTAGTTCTTCAGCTTGTGGTGTGTTTTCTGCCTGGGCTGCTCGTGCTGACTCAACGATACTGCAAAACCAAGCTGCTGCTGTATTCAAATGTGGTGTTATTTATAAGGCTTACTGGGAGTGCAGCTGCGGTGCCGCTGAGCTGTTGCCTGTATTCCTCTGTGTGTGTGTGTGTGTGTGTGTGTGTGTGTCCCGCAAAGCTTTGAAATGTTTTATGGGTCCTTAGGGAAAGAAAACCTTCGGAATTAGAACATGACAAGTGTATTTTTCATCCAGCTGTTGGATGAAAAAACCTGCTCTCTTAAATGGCTTTAACTGAATTTGCTCATTTTTCCTTTCCTTGATGGTCTCAAAACTTGTTCCCAGTGTCCTTGCTTCTCTTAAGAACAGAGTTTCTACCTGGTCACTCGCATCACGAGCATATACACAGCTATAGATCTGACTCCTCTCACGTGGTGTAGACTATGGACATAAATCGTGCCCTATTTTACTTAGCGGTAGCCTTGAAAAAAAAAATAAAAAATTCTCAGTTCCTTATTTCCACATGAAGATTACCAGAAAAAAAAAATAATAATCACTGCTTGAATTTGAGGGACCTGTTATTTAAGTGCAATCAAAATGTTTACTCTACTGAAAGTGATGTTCTTGGAGGGAGGATGAATCAGAATATCGACTGACCAAGGCTCCGGTCCTGCTTTGAAGCCTCTACTTCCACCGGTACAGATTTCATCATGTCCCTGCGGGTATCCGGCTTCTGTTGGGATTTGCCTTTGACGATTTGTTAAATGGAAGTTGTGTTCTTAAATATTTGCTCTTAATTGGTGCGGAGTGAGCTTGTTCTTATATGTCAGCTACTAGTGACAAGCCTGGGTATGGCTGTAGTAAATTACTAATCACTGGAAAAAGTTGCAGTATTTTGCCTGTACCTGAACTATTGTAAAAGTGCCCGAACAAGGTGAAGTTTTGAGTTGTAATTGTATTTTGTTACTCCCTGGAGGGATTCAAAAAGCACTGGGAGAAGAGATCCAAGTTTCCAAAAGGGATGGCTTTTTAGAAGCCGTCTCTTTCTTTACCATAGAGATCAATAGCAACTGGTACCGAAGTCAGTCACCGAGATTCAGATTGGCCGTGCCTTTGGTCTTGTTTTAGGTTTTTGTTGTTTAATTTGGGGATGAAGCTCTCAGTAACGCAGGACATCTGTCTTCATTGTTCATTAAAACCTGAGCAGCGCCCTGGCTGCAGATGGGCGGTTTTGCACGTGCTACAGCGGTTTTACCTGCTATAAAACGTGAGACGACCCAAAACTCTCCTCTTCTTGCAGGGTATTGAGCGTCTTAAAAATCAGAAGCCAACCTGGGTGAAGATCAGCGGCTGGGAAGGAATGAAGCTGGCGTTCGGTGGCGCTTTCTCCTTGGGTTGGTTCAACCCCTTTTCGAACCTGAACTGCGAGAGCCCAGGGCCGGCCGAAGCGGTGCCAGCGGCTCCTGCGTCTGCAATAATGACCCAAGAAGAAATCGAGCAGTTTCTCGCTCGAGATGTTCCCGTCCAGGTGTTAAATGAGTAAGCGAAGACGTCAAGAGCAGCTTTCAGGTGTTTTTTGTTTTGTTTTATATTTTTTAATAACTACTTTTCAGCTGGAGGTTGGTTTTTAACATACTTTTGGTGCATTAAAACGTTCGGGAGTATTTATCCGGAAGGCAGGTACAGCACTAGCAGAAGCAATGCAAATCTCCAGAGAAAGCCTTAGAAGTGATGAGATTGATGAGCTCCTTTTCAGACCTGCAACAACTGCTTTATTGAGCTTTTCTTACTTGGACTTTAAGGAAAGTTTATAATTGTCCGATAGATTGGTCCCAGCTCCCAGAAGTGTGCAGTTGTAAGGAGTCTGGTTAATCTTTTCTTCCTACTGCCTTTTGGAGGGCTAAATGATAAGCCCTGTGTAATGGCCAGACTAGCCCAGCTCTAAGGGTTTTGTTGAAAAAGTGTCTTTTTTAACTCATCCCACAGATGCTGCCTCTGGATTATGAAAACTGCTGGTGCTTAGGTCTTAGCAGAGGTGGGATACCAGGCTATGGATGCAGCAGACGGGCCAGCTTGCCCTGGTTGCAATTCCTTTGGGCACCAAAACATCTCCAGGGGTAGATGTTAACCCTCTGTGCTTGGGAGGCCATCCAAGATCGGTGGTGCTTGGCTGAGCGGCGTCGGTGGGCTGGTGGTGGTGGTGCCAGGCCGGCGGGAGCGTTCTCCTGTGGCCAGCACAGCTGAGAATTGGCAAGTGTTGGCCAGGTTGCCAAGCTGCTGGTGGGGGGACGCTTTCGCCCAGGGTCTGCGGTTCGTTAGCACGTAGGACACGGACCAGGAGCTGCCTGGCTGAACTCTGTAGCCCAGAAAGGAGGCAGCTGGTCTAGGATAGGCACCGGGGATATTTCCACCAGCAAAGCAGAGAGGGAGGAGTGAGCACCCTGCTGGTGGAGGTACTGGCTCCCTCTGTTTGACTTGTCGAATTTAGATGTCTGTCTGTCTGGTTTTGATTTATCCTCGATAGCCAGAGTTAGCAGAGAATGAGTGTTGCTTCTTAATCTTACTGGGGTTTAACACTGTCCTACTGGTACTCGGCATTCTGCGGGGTTTCCTTACGCTAACTTTGCAGCCGGCTCCTGGTGAACGTTGGTGGGCACGTAGAAGGAATACGCATCACCCAAGGAAGGTGTCACTGCAGGTGGCAATTGCTCCAGCAAGGTCACGCAGAGGTGACACTGCCCACCGCATTCCTATACACTGCAAACACTTGGCGTGCTCCCGGTGCCGCTTAGTGTAGTTTTAATTAAGACTGGTTTTCAATTGGGGGTTGTTTTTTTTTTTTTGATTCTTGTCATCTCCCTTAGCTTAATTGCCAGTAATTTTTGCAGATTATTGGAGATGTGCTCCTAGTTTTCCCCCATAGGACGTGCTTGACTTCATCCCCCCCTCCCCTCTAACATGGACCAAAGATAATTGCTTCCTCTCAAAAGTATGAGAAGGGAGTTTGGGGGGATGAAAGCATGGTATTGTGAAAGACCTAGATGAAGTTTTTATTATTTATTGAAGCAATACCAAATGGAATTTGTGCAAGATTTTTTTTCTTTTTTTTTTTTCCGCCTCAAAAAAAGCATCTTAATAAATATTAATGGTGTGACATTCAGGGCTACTGTGGAGGGATGAGATTCTCTCCTGAACTTGTCCTCTGCCACAGCAGTCCCTTTTTCTGGCAAAGAGACTGGGAACAAACTGAGTGCTGTGACTGTTAGGAGCACAGTTTGGCTAAAACCCAGGGCATATTTCCAAACAGTTGTCCCATCTCCTATCCCTTCTGGATGTCTCCACTTTGTCAATGAGAAATAAGTTTAGAAAAAAAATCATGAGGAACTTGGTGTTTATAAAAACATTTTAGGTAAAGGGAAATACCCTGCATTTGGGGGGAACTGAGGTGTCCTCTCATGTCTTTTAGACATGAGGTCTTGAATGTCTTTGCCCCGTGCAGCAGTGTGATAGTGAGGGAAGAAGCTCTCCTGCTTCTCTACCAGCCTATGTTCTTCTCTGTTAGTGTCCCACAGGAAAGGGACATCAGGGACACACACAGATCTATAAGGGATTTCCTATAGGGAGCAGTAGGGATGTTGAAGGAGGAAAGATAAAAGTGCCTTTTTTAGCTCATGTTTTCTAATTTTGGCCTCTGCATCCAGTTAACGTCCCACCCACCAGTGCCGTGTCTGTGGAGTGGGAATGGTGCTACAGGGTCCTGGGGGGAGAAACTAGTTATCGGTTGAAAATCACCTTGAGGACATCAGCTCAGGAGACTCCCCCTCACGCTGCGTTTTGGTGATGCTTCTCGGGACATGGACCCCCACTTAACGTGGCTTTGATTAGGTGTGGGTGGAGGCAGCATATTACATCCTCTACTCTCAAACCTGGTTCACCTCATCATGAGGACAGGAGTCCTTTGCTTCTGTTTCCCACCTCTCATGTTGTTCCTCAGATGCTGGCATCTCTGGGCCTTTTTTTTTTTTTTTAATAGCTGAAACAGAAAAGCAGTGTGAAGGGGGGGGGGGGGGGGAGAGCCAGAGCAGCCCTTCCCCCTCCTCCTGCCAGTGCAGTTATGGTCCAAGTGAGAGATGGGGACGTGTCCCTGTGCCCTACGCAGAGCCATGGGCAACCAGCCCAGACCTGGCTCTGGTGCCCCCCAAGTCCTGGTGGGGTGGTGTCCCATGTCCAGCGAACTGGTTCTGCTGGTGTGTCTTGGCTGTTGGTCTCCCTCATCCCCTCTTCTTCTTCCTCCCCCAAGTCCCAGCACCCCTCAGTGCATCCCCTCCCTGTCTCAGTGTAGCGTAGCAACCATCAGAAATTGCAAGAGTCTTCATGAGTTGGAAAAACCTGTTTTATCCACATCTCTAGCATAAACCTTCTTATTTAATGACTACCTGCTAGCTTGAGACCAAATGGGATTTTTGTGAAATTGAATCCAAACCCACCATTTTCCTTCCCTTCCTTTCCCTCCTTGCACTCCTTGCTCCTTGGTAAATCGTGCCTTCATCTTCAGGCTGTGCTGCTATGGTCCCGGCCGGCTCGCCGGGCCCCAGGGAGGGCACCCCTCGAGAGCACTGGGTGGGCTGCCCTCTGCTTGAGGTCCCACCGCCGCTCCGGCGCGAGGTGGTCATACCTGATGGACAGGGTCGCGGCAGGTGTGGAAAGCGTTCTTGTACTTCTTGTCCGGCGTCTTCTACAGTGGGTTTTCTATGCAAGTAAAGAACTTACATCTCTTGAAAATGTATATATTTTGCTGTTTGTAACTCATTTTTATGCCTCTGGTTGCTATTGTACTTATTAAAAAACTAATTTTTTCCATCCACCAAGGACTGCCTGCTCCTCCCTTCCCTGCCATCGGTCGCCACATGTGGATCCTGCTCCTGCTCTGCCTGTGGAGAGGGGCTCCCACTGCGGGCCCTGCCACCGCCAAGGACCTGCTGGGTCCTTGTGGGGACCCAGTGCAGGGGGTGGTGGGGGCCCAGGACAGTGGCCTGACAGCCACCTGGGCGCTCCGCCGGGGGTTCCCCAAATCTTTGAGATGTGAGTGAGTGGTCAAAAGGACTCTTTTTGTCCTCCCTCTTTTCCTCCTCCCTCTTTTATGTGCTGGTACATAACCAGGTGTGGTTACCATTTCTTTTTTCCACTCTACAGCCCTAATGCTTCAGCATTTGCCTTTTAAATAGACCCCTATACTACTGTGTGGCTCAACTTCCTCTTTCATGGAATCACGGAATCATGGAATTGTCAGAGTTGGAAGGGACCTCTAGAGATCATCTAGTCCAACTCCCCTGCTGAAGCAGGGTTGCCCAGAGCACATCACTCAGGACTGCATCCAAGCGGGTCTTGAAGATCTCCAGAGAAGGGGACTCCACGACCTCCCTGGGCAGCCTGTTCCAGGGCTCTGCCACCCTCACCGGGAAGAAGTTTCTCCTCATATTTGAATGGAACTTCCTATGTTCTAGCTTGTGACCGTGAATGCTGGAAATGCTGGAAACCCCAACGCCTGACTGCTGCTGCTGTCCACATTGGGGCGATGCTGTGGAGCAGAGCCATCCCTTGCCACCGGTGGACTTGGAAGGTGCTGAGGTGTGCAGCTCAGCGGTGGGGCTGGGTGGGCTCCAGCTGTGCACAGCTGTTTTCTCCTTTGACGTGACCACGGCTGGAAGGGGTCCAGCCGTACACCACCATCAAGGTCCAATGTGTAATCCAGCAGCGTTCAGGGTGGAAGGGGAAGGATAGAGGTTATAGGTTTCCAGGGAAGTGCTGATAATGGTGCTGGAGATGGTACTTCTTCCAAAAATGCCTGAAAACCCCCAAAAGGAAGTGGGTGGGAGGAAAGGAAGATGTATGAGAAGAGGTGGTTGGGGATACTGTGCACTTTTGTTGTCTGAAGTTTGCAAAGTTTGCACTTTTTGTTGTCTGAAGACAAAACCGGTTGTATGCCAGTATATTCCCCAGCTAGCTAGCTGGGAGGGAGAAGGAATCGCTCAGGAGGGATTTGTTAGAATGTTCCTTGAGCTGCACAGCAGCCTGTGGTGTGGTGAGGTCCCTGGATGGCCTCCCATGAGGACCACAGCCCGGGCAGCCAAGCAGCTGTGAAACACCCCCCGGGCGCACACCCACTGCTGGCTGAAGCCATCACCTTCGAGCTCCGATCCCCAGTGTGGGGATGGGAATGTCCACCCACAGGCTCAGAGCCATCCCAACCCAGCGGTACCATACAACCCAACCACACAGTCGATTTTAACAACCTTTATTGAATCACAATTAACTGCAATCAACGCAACCCTGCCCTTTAAATTAGTTTAATTCCTTTAATTTGATGAGATTTTTGCTCTTTACTTTGAGATTACTATCCAGCAATCAAGGAGGCAAGAAGTGACTGAGACACGCAGTGGGGCTGTGTGTTTAGTGAGGCCACTGTGTACACCCTGCCGAGGAACCGATCCTACTGGGTGATGGTGATGGCCTTCTCCACAGAGATGGCTTTGACCTGGGCCGAGGTCAGCTTGGCTACTATTTTCTTCTCTCCTACTCTCGTGGGAGTGCATATGACTTCAGACTTGATGATCCTACCAGGCTTTACATTCCTAAGGGGAATGAAAAAACAAATAGTCCCAGCATCAGTTATGGTTCTCATTTGCCACTTTCAAATTGTTTCACTTAAAGAAATAGCTTTAGAGAATAGTATCTATATCTAATACTATCTATCTATCTAATAGTATATGAAGAGTATAGCTTTAGAGAAAGAATAGTATCACAGAATGATATGGGGCTGGAAGGGACCTCTGGAGATCATCTAGTCAAACCCCCCTACTAAAGCAGGTCCACCTAGAGCAGGTTGCACAGGAACGTGTCCAGGTGGGTTTTGAATGTCTCCAGAGACAGAGACTCCACCACCTCTCTGGGCAGCCTGTTCCAGGGCTCTGCCACCCTCAAAGTGAAGAAGGTCCTCCTCATGTTTAGATGGAACTTCTTATGTTCCATCTAAACATGAGTGTTTGTGCCCATTAGAAGTTCCCATTAGTGTCTCCAGAGTGGATGTTTCCCTTCTCCTGTGACCAACATGCAGTAAGTGGGGTTCAGCATGGTGGCACTGGCTGGTGGTCCCAGCCATCCTGGGGACCTTCCCCAGACTTCCCCGTTACTGCTGAAGGACTAAATTCGGCTCTGAAGGAAGCAGCTGTATTCACGCTGGCTGGGCAGCAGCTGGCATCACAGCAGGAGCGTGGGGAGAGCCCTTGTCTTGCCTGAATGCCCTGAGCATGCCAACCTCTGTGTGGGTCCTTATCTCTCAGTGTGTGGGTCTTTCTGTTGCGTGGACTGCACCCAAAAGTGGCATGGTTTCAAACATAGCTTGCAAAGGGCACTGTTACTCCAGATCCCCTAACTGCTTCTTCAAGGGAAATTAAAAAAAAAAGAAAGGAAACGGAAACAAAGCAGAGTCCTGCCACGCTCATTTCATACTGGGTTCATCTCCTTACCCCTGATCAAATGCTGCCATCTTAAATATGCCCAAGCCCTCCACCAGCAGCTTGCAGTTGTCCAGGGGCACGTTCAGCTTGTTCTTGAAGATGAAGCAACAGGCAAAGTCCTCATTCAGTCTGGCCATTTCTGGCATCTGGCAGGGGAGGAAAGAGAGAAACAAACCTAAATGCCGGTGATCAGAGAGATGGTAAAGATGCCAGAGCTGCTGCCAGTTTGCTCCTCACCACCAGCGTGGTGGGGGACAACCTCCATATCCTTTCCACCCGCCCACAGCACCGTGTGCTCTGCCCCTCTGGCTGTGTTCCCAGCTCTTCTCTCTAGTTCCTCAACACGTGTTTCCTTCAGGAGGTAGAGCTGTGGGGTCAGAGATGGGCCCTGTACACTGTCCTCTTCCATCCCCTTTCCTCCAGCAGCCCCTGCCTGCCTGTTTTAGATGGGGCAATAAAATCTTCATTTCATGGCTGGCTCAACCTTCAAATAAAGGTTGAATAGCCAAATAAAAGGCTGAGGACTGAGCATCCCAGGAGGCAGCTGCTTGGGTGACCACCCTAGGAATGCTACCACCACCACGGTGTTACAGTGAGCAGGGCTTGAACCCTCGTCCCCAAGGAGCCGGGCTGGTGGCTGCCTCACCTGGACGGTGATGGGGGGGTACTCGAATCTCATCGTTGTCTCCTTGGTCAGTTTGTCACCTGTTTCCTGGACCTCGGCAATGGCGGTAATGTGGATGAGCACCTCATCTTCCACCGAGGCCAGTGTCTTCATGTATGAGTCAGCTGCGATTTTCAGTGGGACCTTTGTCTCTGTGGGGGAGAAAACACGACTCGGTCCTTCATCACATACCCACGAACTGGATGGCAAATTTGGCTCTGGTGGCTGGTGCCTCAGGGTGCAGGATGAGGAGTATTTGCTGAGACCATCCTGCTTTTGGTCAGACCTGGAGGTCCTGTGGTGGCAAGCCCCAGCTCAGTGAGTGGTTCCCGGCACACGCAGCCCACAGGAAGGGCAGCTGAGCCCACACCATCTCCCTGCCAAGCCGGGCACTGGCTCGGGCTCACATCCAGCATCTCAGCAGCCCTCGTCCTCTGCTGCCCTGGCACTCAGGAGGAGGTAGAGGAGCATAAGGGTGGGTACATATAAGCCCCTGTCCCCTGGGGTTTCTCCGAGGCACTATTTGCTATAAAATTAGCAGCTTTCCTCTCACTTCAGATTTTATCTTTAGTTATCTGGACAAACTTCCAGTGGCTCAGAAAAGCCCTGGAGTCAGCAGCACTGGAGCCCGAACATGGCTTTAGCCACAAGGTTTCCTGGCTTCTGGGACTCAAATTAAAAAAAAAAAAAGCTTGTCTTGATCTCTAAATGTATGCAGCTACCTTTGTGTCCTACCCTGCTGCATTTTCACAGCCACAATATACGCATGAAAACACTCACCAATTATTTTTTTTACGAGTGACTCATGCTTGGAATGAGCAAGTGCTGTTAATTATTCATCACTCATTAGTCTCTTGTTTAGCAAATTTCAGTGCCATTGCTGGGGATCAGAAATGCAACCCATGTCGTTCAAAGACACTTGGTGAACAGCAAGCAGCTCTTGGGATCAGCCAGGCAGGCAGCCATGAGGTTGAAATTTGCTCGGGTGAATTCGGAAAATAACATTCACCAGCATCACCACCAGCTGATCAACGTTAGAGTGGCAAGCACAAGAACAAAATAAAGGCTGGAATTTCCAGCCATCTCAATCCTATGAGGGATCTGACTCACGTGGACGCACTCAAAGCCTGCGGTGGCATCTTTGATGCTTACACGGTAAGGACAGGAGGAAGATGCTGCAGAGCATTTCACTCACACCGTGAAAACATCTGTCTGCCCACGCTTATGGATTTCTCACCACGTCATTGATGCTGTAGCAGGGACAGGGCCTCCAGGTTTTGGTCCCCACTGGAGTAGGATCCCAGTCTATAACTGAGACTCCCACACGCAGTAACAAGAGAGGCAGGCAGCGGGCAGACAATTTTGGCTCTTCGTGCCTTACAGAGCCATGCACTGACCTATCGTGGAGGTATTATGACCCAGCTCAAGTGAAACCCCAGAGTTACACAGTAAATAGCCCATAGAACACAGCAGGATTTCCATGCCTACCAGAATTGCCTTCAAGCTTGACAGTCTCCTTGATATATCCAAGGCTGGCCTCAACTTTCCCAGTATAGCACTGCAGCTGGCAGGAGCCGGTAAGATTGATGGTCCAGCTCCCAGGAGTAGCTGTCTTCACTGTGATGGCCAGTTCAAGGGGATTGCCAGGATACAAAACGTCAGTATTGGTTATCTCAAGCTGCAGCCCAGACTTGGAGACCGTCTCGTGCAGGACTTCAGCCCTGGAGTCCCCGTCATCCACAGCCACACTAGTTGCAGCAAAGCGTGCCCGAATTCCCAATCCTGAAGGGCGTATGAAGGAGGAAGCTTTCTGCATGGACTTCCTTTCCTCTTCGGAGCCTGGATGAAGAAAAAAGGTGGGTGATAGCTGTATCTCTGTCTCTCACCCAGAGCCATCTTCCCTTTATTTATGCTTCTGCTGCTGAGCAGAAAGGGTGTCAGGGCACCTCCAGCCTCTGCTCAAGAGACCCCCTTGGTTTGCACTACCACCAGATCTAATTACAGCATTTTGTAATACAGAAGAATTTCTTAGAGGATGGATGCTCTTAACTTTTTCAGCCTAAGATTTTCCCACTCCTCTCTGCGAAGGGTTTAACAGTCTAGCACCACGTGGCTGGATCTGAGCACCTTGTGGAGGGAGCATGGGGCTTTTTTTTGTTTCCAATATGGGGAATGGAAAGACAAAAAGAAGAATAATGAAGAAATGAAGGAACAGTGAATCTGACCACTAACTCAGTCACTCAACCCATTTCTTTCATTGCCCGTAAGCTTGTCCGTGCCTGTCCCTAAGGAGCAGCCTATAGGTGTCACTGCGGGCATGAAGATGCCCAGGAGCAGCACTGCCCCAGGTCTCCAGGCCTTACACGGGCTTTTCCACTGCAGCTACCCCTCCGGTTTTCTCCTGGACACAGTGCTGTCGGGTGATGTACAAGGGGTTTCCTTTTTGGCACTGCTTTAGAGGATGGGGGCAGTCACCTTCAGGGAACTTGTACTCTGAGGTGATGTCTTCCCGTGTGTCCCGCCCCACGGCTTTCGTGCTTATGTTCACGCCGATGCCTTGGGTCTCCGTGCTGATCTTGAAGTACTTATCCCTGCCGTTCACTTTCTTGACCATCCAGTAGACTTTGTCAGCATTCACTTCCGCATACACAAACTTGCTGTCATAGGGCAAATAGACATCCCCATCTCGGATAGCCTTCACCGGGCACGGACCACACTGGAATATACCTAGAAAGTGCATTCAACACCATTTACTTTTCCAAATATGAGCAGAGCCTCCAATTTTTGTTCTGCCCTCAGACCCACCCAAGCAGGAATCTGTGGCCATGGTAGTTGACTCTTAGTAGTAAATATTCCTCAGTGCTGAACTCCAAAAGCCCCCATTTATCCCATAGCTGTTTGGGCTTTTTTATAGATGACCAAGGTCTAGTAAGAGCTTTTATGTGTTTCCCCTCAAATAATTTTAAAGTTTGAAAGTCATGGCTTGGTGATGGAGTCAATTGAGTCCAGCCACCTGTTTTTGATCTCCCAGCAATAACCGACTTTGTGCACAGCCTTGAGGATTATTGTTTTCCTTCCCACCTCCAAATTCCCTGCATCTGTGCAGGGAGGGTAGTCACAGATTTTGGCAGTCACTCCTCTCATTTACCAATGAACAGACTCATGACTTCCTCAGGAAAGCTCTACAGAAAGCATCTTTGCGGGGGAAAGCTGTGGCACCTCTTACTACAGACTGCTTTGAGTTCTCAACTTCCCCAAAGAAATCAGAGGATGGCGGAAAGAGAAATTAGCTCTGATTTCTAGCTGTGTGCTCTAACCTCTGAAATGACATTCGTGTCCCCACAGCGTCCTACAAAGGTTGGTTTTCTGTCTGCCGAGAAACGCTGTTCCTTCCATCCTGGGCTGAGAAGGCAGCACTGAGATCTCTGGCTTCAGGGTGTCACTGCCCAAGTATGTGAAGATGTGCATGCAGACTACGTGTTTTGCTGACTGGGGACCATGGTTTTCATATGAAATGTCCCTGCCTCCCTTGGGAGATGCAGAAGAGCCTTTCTAGGCAAATCCTACCTTGACTTTGCTCCTGAGGGGTTGAATCAATGGCTTGCCAGCCATCAAACCCTGATGGCAGGTCCGTCCGCTTCATCCAGACATCGTTCCACACGTGGAAGTTCCTGCATGCATTTGGGGTGGAAAGAAAAAGAGTGAGCTGTTACAGTCAGAAGAGTCATGGTCTCCTTTTTTAATCCTTAAGGGCAGGTCTAATGGGGATTTGCATGTAACCCTGTGAAACCCCAGTCTCTCTCTCTCTCTCCCAGGCAGCAAATCCAAAGCAGTAGGGCAATTCTCAAAGGAAGGGTTGATGGGTCTGGGAAACACGGTGCTGTGGGGTGGCACGGGGGATAGGAAGCATTAGCCCTCTTTGGCAGTACCAGACGGAGTCGAGGGACATCCGGTTCAGCTTTTCTCCGAATTCATTCAGGTAAATGTCAACTCTCAGGTTCTCATCTGTGTCGTGCGCCGAGTTGAAGTTACTCACGCAGCGGGATGGGATCCCCAAGCAGCGCATGACTGCAGCATGGACAGACAAAACACAGGGTCACAAATTCACTCGGGTTGGTGGGTGCCACTGGGGATCTTCTCATCCAACGCCTCTACCCACCCAGGGTCTTCTAGAGCAGGCTGCCCAGGACCATGTCCAGATGGCTTTTGAATTTCTCCAAGGATGGAGACTCCACAACCTCTCTGGGCAACCTGTGCCAGTGCTTGGTCACCCTCACAGTGAAAAAAATCTTTTTTCCCATATGCATAGAGAAACTCCTGTGTTACACGTTGTGCCCATCACCTCTGGTCCTGTCACTGGGCACCACTGAGAAAAGCCTGGCTCTATTTGCCCCACTCCCTCCCATCAGGTATTTATACACATGGATAAGACCTCCTGAGCTCAGAGGCATGGTAATTTGGCTTTCTAGCACAGTAATTAGGATATTAGAGAAGGGAGACAGTTCACTGTTTACCTGTAGTGAGGACTCCTGCGAAGACCCAACATTGACCGTAACAGACCGGTTTCTTCGTTTTGTAATACTGCTGCAAAATTGAGACGCTCCCCATCCAATCCAAAGGGGAGGTCCCTCTGTCGTAATTCCCTGACCAGTTCCCCAGCAGGACACCACTGTCATCGTTGGCATTAACCTGTGGCCACACACATGTGAAGGAGAAAAATATAGGGATGAGGATGAATGAGGTTTAAACCCCAGGGTTTTTGCCCACCCTGTGGCTCCCCCGGTACTCCACGGCCCTGTGGCACCCAGTAAGGCTGCTGGCACCAGCTGGAGGCTGCTCTGGTTGGAAGCCCTCCACCTGGGTATCTAGAGGGAGGTGGCACTGCTGCTTGGGGCAGCCGTAACGCACTCTACATCTTGTACCGTAAAGGCCAGAGCTCCCAGAAGGGTCCCACTGCAGAGAGAAGTTGCCCCCCAAAACACAACCCTTGTGTTGGCACTGCCCACGCAGCTGCTGGGGAAGGACAACTGCCAGAGCAACTGCAAGCTTTGGAGATGGGGAGATGCTGTATTTTTCTCGCCTCTTCCCTCCACCCAAAATGCCTCTGGCTCTTTCCTTGTGGTTTCCCAAAGAAACCCATTTCAGATGCATCCTGAAATGTTGTTCAGGGCCCTGGGGAAAGAAGAGCAAGTAAGAAGGAAGAGGGAAAGGTGGAGGAGAAAAGCACTTTTCCGAGAGAGTCATACCAAAGCAGACATGACTCTGGACACAAGCACAGCATCCCTTCTACTGTTCAGCCTGAGATTACTTTTGTCCAGCAGATACATGCAGGCATCCAAGACGAATTCCTCAAACTGTTTTGGAGAGAAAGTGGAGACATTTTTATACACCATTCTAAAACAGGATTAGCTCAATCACTGCAAAGTCTATCTAAATATTTGGAGGAAACTGTCTGAGTAGTCCTAACTTCTAAACTTCTTCTATGATATGCAATTTTTGAGCCTATGGGTCTTCCTAAAACTGTTCTCTCCAAAGAAGGGCTTAAATGAAAACCCACCTTGGAAGGAAAAAATCCTGTCTCATGTGTCTTGCAAACACAGTTGGAACCCAACCCAGCAATCTTTACTCCTGTGAGTTGTCCTAAGTGACCTACGTCATTTCCTTGCAACCCTGCAAATTACTCACAAGAGTAATGAAAATTTAAGAGCACTACAGATATTCAGTTCTATTGACATAGGTACAAAATGAACTCTGGGAAACAGAAAAGGTACATAAATGCAGATTATTTACAGGAAAAGATTCCTAATTGGCAGTTACTGATAAAGCGCCCTTAGGTCCAATTCACAGAGGTGTCAAACATCCGATCCAGTGAAGCTTGGCAGAATATCTGTATCAATTCTCATTGCATAATGGCAGAATAAATATTAGGATAGGAACAGCCCTCTGGACAAAGCCCTTTGGCCTCTTCACAGGCATCAACACGAACACTTTTGCTGGGCTATCTGTATCTTGCAGCTTGAAATTTCAGACTTAAAAAACAAAATAAAAAAAAAAAAAAAAAAAGAGAAACCCCTTCCCCCCAAATTCCAACACGTCCTTGTGGGGAAGTGTGTCTGAATAGGGTGCAGGATGCTCCATTTGTATGCCTGTGTGCTTTCTACGGAGTATAAATAAACCTGCTTCGACATCCACTTCTTATCTCTAGCCTGAGCGAGTTTGTCATTCCGCTCCACTGGAATTATCTCAGAGGCAGCATGGAGGAACACCCTTCCTGAGGAGGCAGGATGATTGTGTCCTGAACCCAACAGTTCACCATGCAGTCGGTGAAGGCACCACTCCAACAATGACAACCTCTGCCAGTGCTTTTCCCCTGAATTTCCTGGATCATGATGCAACAGGTAGAGCATCAGATTATTTTGCCCCTCTCCACAGCTTGGGAGCCAGTTACCGATGACTGCTATGTTGCATAAGAGCCAGGAGGACTCTTTTCAACCAGAAATCTCTGTCAGAATCACAGAACCACAGAATGATATGGGGTTGGAAGGGACCTCTGGAGATCATCTAGTCCAACCCCCCTGCAAAAGCAGGTCCACCCAGAGCAGGTTGCACAGGAACGTGTCCGGGCGGGTTTTGAATGTCTCCAGAGAAGGAGACTCCACCACCTCTCTGGGCAGCCTCTTCCAGGGCTCTGTCACCCTCAAAGTGAAGAAGTTCCTCCTCATGTTTAGATGGAACTTCTTATGTTCAAGTTTGTGCCCGTTCCCTCTTGTCTTATCCCTGGGCACCACTGAAAAAAGACTGGCCCCATCCTCCTGACACCCACCCTTTAAGTATTTAAAGGCATTGATCAGATCCCCGCCTCAGTCTTCTCTTCTCCAGACTAAAAAGACCCAAGTCCCTCAGCTTTTCCTCCTAAGAGAGATGCTCCAGGCCCCTCATCATCTTTGTAGCCCTCTGTTGTACCCTCTCTCTGTCCCCCAAGTCCTATGCTGGGGGGCTTGTGATCCGACTATAAATGTGCCATTAAACCCCGTTCTCAAGGTGTGGCTGCGGAAAACACTTAAGCACACAGATTAAGTAGGTGAGCCCTTCCAGTGAAGCTGGCGGGATTATCTAAGCACTTTGAGCTACTCAAGGGCTTAAACTGCCTATAGGTCTAATTCGTTGAAATGAGTATCTAAGGGAGAAAAAGCAAATAAAGGTAATAACGCCAACAAGACAGCTGGTTTTTACCTGCCCGAAATTCCAGGGTCTGTTGTGCATGCTGTATGCGGATCCAACATAGATGTAGCCTGTATCGTTGAGCACATACTCCTTTCTTTGCGCCTCATCATCCAGGAAGACAACATCATCTGGAACAAAAAAACCCCACAGATGTTAGTTGGTTTGCACACACACTGTACAGAATTTTCCTTGGAAAGCTAAACTGGGGGAGCTGGTGGTTGGTAACATTCACACCAAATGATGATTGTGCAGCACTCACTTTTTTTCCTACAGTGGAAGAATTTCCTGTAAGACTACTCTTTATTTTACCCATGTAGGACTACTGCTATATGACCATTTTAGTGAAACACTTCTTTCTGAACAAACACTTTAGCGGACTAGGTAGACAGCAGAGAGAACTTGGGGACTAGATGCCAACCAACAATGCACGTTTTTTGTCTGGTTATTTTTTTTATCTGGATTTTAAGCCAACCCAGACTTCTCAGTTAACATTCGTGCTGGCCCAGGGGAACCGAAAGAGGTGACATGGAGGTGCGGAGGTGATAGAGAGATGCCCTTTAACCGGGCACTGGGGACTCCCCAGTGAGGAGCTGGCTCATTGGTACTGCCCGGCTTCCCACTGGCTCTGTGAGGATGCTGCTTGTGGTGTTTTAGGGGGAAAAAGCAATGTATGAGGAAAAGAGAGGAGAGAAAATGCGAGGAGGAGCTCCCCAAGGGACCATCCCTGGCAGCAGCAATTACGACCGCTGGTTGCGGGACCACTCACCTTTGCACCAAGGATTGAACAAAAGGTAGACAGAACCATTCTCGGGCTTGTAAATGTTAGTCCCAGTCTTTACGTTCAAGGTGTATATTCCCACCGGGGCGCTGGGTGAGCTGGTGACAGACAGCAGGCACTGGGGAGGAGACAAGGAGAGACGGCATGATGGACCCTCCCCAACAGCCAGAGGCATGGCACGAGTACAGGAGGAGCACTGAATGTGGTGGCCACAGGGATGCGTGTGGGGGAAGGAGGATGGGGCACATCCTGCGTGCGCAGTGGGGGAGCAATGAATTAAACAGGGCAAGGCTGCTGCCCACCTAAAATTACAGGGCTAAGGGAAAGCAGGATGGGGTTATGAGGGTTTGCTGTATTGCTCCCAATAGGCTTGGTGTCGCTGCCCCCCACCATTGCCACGCATGGGAGCACGGCCAGTGCCTTCTACCTCTTTGCCGCTGCTCTTGACGATGGAGATTTTCCACCCGCTGAAGTCCGGCTCCCGCCTTGGGTTCAGAGACAGCAAGCTCCCCCTGGGTTTCATGGGCTTTTCACCTGGAAACAACCCCAACATGGGATGTGGGAGGGCTGCAGGGGTCTGCAACGACCGCGCAGTGCCCGGTGACAGCAACAGGCTGATGGAGGCTGCCGGGGCTCTCCTGCTTTGCCTGATGGCCGAGGAGGAGGGACCTACTTACCGATGCCGAAACGCAGCGCCAGCTTGTCAGCAGCCCTCAGCTCCCTGCTGAAGCTGAGCTGGATCTGAAAGGCCTGCCCACGCCGCACCACCAGGTTCTTGGTGTTGTACGCATCTGTGTGGTGCAGGCGGGAGTTCTGGCTCTTGAGAAAGTCAACCCCAGTGACCTTCAGGTCGGACCCTGGAAAGCCATTAGCAGAGAGGGAGAAAGACAAAAGGAGGTTGGTGTAAATTGCTCAGTAAAGACAGTTTTCTTCTTCTTAGTGGAGCCCGGTGGGTCATCAAAGCATCAAACTGTCCAGTGGTCTAAGCACAAGGAGTCACACCGAGGATCGCCAGAGCTAATGGATGGTACAGCAGTTTATATCTATCTATCTATCTATCTATCTATCTATCTATCTATCTATCTATATGTACACACACACACAATACTATACTAACTATACTATATCTATATAAAAATATAATATGGCATAGTATCATATCATATAACATATGCAATGCAATAGAATTAGAAATAGAATAGAATAGAATAGAATGGAATGGAATGGAATAGACTAGACTAGACCAGACTAGACTAGACTAGAATAGAATTACTTAGCATATGTATATAGAGGCATATGGAAAGTCGTGTTGCTGGGATAGGCATATGGAAAGTCGTGTTAGCCGGCAGTGGTGATGGTGCTGCAGCAATCTGCCTGGAGCAGGGACAAGTGCCTGCTTCGCCTTCTGAATATTCAGCCCCCTGTTGCTGCCTCTGCCACCCTCCCTCGCCACCCAGGGAGTCTGAGGGATGTTTGGTCTCTGAGGTGGTCCTGGGTGAGTGGCGAATGAGCAGCTTGAGGGAGGTAGCAGCAGTAGGAGGTGTAACATGAGGATTTCTGGCCCTGCCGGCAGCCAGGCACCCAGTTGGCATCCCGGCACCTCTGTTCATGGGCAGCTGCCTGCCACGCACCCTTGCGGCTGCTTCCTCCGCAGCCAAAAAGCTGGGAATGGGATCTCACTGGTCTGGAAATGCATGTCTGCTGTCCCACTGCCTGCCCTTGCACGCTGCCAGTTGGCTTGGGGGCCAGCAGCCATGAGCCAGCTCCGCAGCCTGCCACGGGCCAGGAAGATGGCACGACTGCAAGTTTTGTTGCAATACTGAAAGTCGTCTTCTTCGAAAATCTTACTTCTCTCTTGAAAGTGGAGCAGGGACAGCGCATCCGCATCCCATCCCCGCAGCTGCTTTGGGGCAGCTCCGCTCCCCTGCGCATCTCACACGGGAGCCCACCAAAGGTCCTGACCACCACAGCATCCCTGTGGGCAGCTCCCATGGTCCTGACGTGTGTCTGAGCCCTCTCCTCCTTGCCCCCATCCGCTCCACTGCTTTGCTGGTGGCACCTCATCGAAGCCAAGGCTGTGACAGCAGCTCCTGTTTGCTGCATGCCTGTGCCTTGCCGAGTACATGGTGCATCAGCTCCTTGAGTATTAAAAACGGTTCTTCATTATTGCAGGTATAAAAACAACAGTAGTAGTAGTAATAGCAGGCGTATGAATAGTAGTAGTTATATGGAGAGGGGAAGAAAGTGCTGCTTGCCAAGGCACGTTCAGAGGTGATGCTCACAAGCAGTCCCCAGCTAGCACAGGGCAGCTTAAAAATTAAACCTCACTGTTGGGATTTTATCTCAGCAAATTTCCCTCCGGTCAAACACTAGCCTTATATTAGCATCGAACACATCCTTCATGATTATCAAATAATAATTAACAGTAGTAGTAATTGGTCCTTGCAAAACATAGCACGCACAGTCAAACTGGAAGTGAACCAAATATGCTTAAATTCAACTTCCCTCAACTGCTGAGATCCCCAGTGTCTCTGGGATGCCATGAGCCTGGGAAAAGGGACTTTTCAGGACTCTGAGGCTGATTTTTTTGTATTTTCCCCTCAAAAATTAGTCCCAAATAATACCACAACTGTCATTAGTCAACTTCTTATAGAAGTCTGTATATATGAATCTTTGCGAGTTTTTTCCCAAGGACTGGATTTCTCCTACAACCCAAGTACCAAAGGAAGGTCTGGGGTCAGGAGCCAGCGGTGCTGCAGAGATGCTGCCTTAGCGACGCTAACCACGGGGGGCAGCGCTCTGACCCCCATCACACCAACTGGTGCTTTTGCCATTTGACTTCAGCGCAGCTTTGGACTCCAGCGAGAGACCCTGCCAGGTGCCTCACTCCCGTCCCTTCCCAACACAGCAGCTGGTTTTGTAGGACACGGCATTTAAAAGGACTGTATTCTGGGCTGCTCTCCCCTCCTGCAACTGTGGATGGGAGTGGGGCTCCGAAAAGGCCGGGGGGCTTTGAGGGGCTCAAGCTGGCACTACACTTGAGCGAAGTCCAAAGCCCTTGAATAAAACCTGAGCAAAGAGAAAGCCCTCAGCTTTCAGTAAAGATGGGGGTTTGGGGGTTACTGCATCAGGCTTTGGCAGGCTGCCCAGGTGTGACAGGAGAAGCTGGAGCATGCCAGAACGTGGCCAAGCAATATTTCTTTGGAGTGTCTAACCTGTCTTGTACCTGCCCATTAAGTATCCTTAAAGGATGAATTACATGTAAACAGTAGGGAGTAACAATACCTCAAAATCACTTGCCTCATAAGTGATTCAGACAAAGACATGGGAGAGTCAGGAACTTTAAAACCGCTTATGATAACTTAGAAATTAGCAAGTCAAAGGCATAATAGTTGAAGGGATTAGTTCCCCAAATGTCTTGACAGATTTGCAAGGAACCAGGGCAACCGTACTAACCTGAGTATCAACAAGAGCCGTACCTAATGTTGAAAAGGCTGAAATCCGCTGGTAGCTGCTGTGGCATGAGGGATGCCGCAGGCAGGGCCAGATCTGGTGGAGGCTGAAATCAGTGGCACGCTTCCCACTGTGACCTGTGCCAGGCAGCAACTGCAGCCTTGAGTAAACTGGACTGACTGCCCATGGATCCCCACCAAGTTACTACCTCTGTGTATTTCTTCTTAGTAAGTATATAAGCCATATTTATCTTAATTGCATATCAGTTATCAGTGGTAGAGCAAATAGACTTAAAATTGACCATCACCTTTTGTTAACTAATTTCATTGAGTGCTTTTTGTTTGCTTGCTGCCTGCCAGACGCCAACCTTAGGCTGATATTTTGCGCAATGGGGTGTGTGTGTAAGTCAAAAAATTTCAGCTGAAACTGCTTAACCCTCTTGAGAAGGATGAAGGCAAAGTGTGTATTCTTCAACATTAACAAAACTCCAGCCACCGAAGCTGCTTCACCTTGTTCCTTACAGAAATCCTGGTGCTGGGCTGAGAAGCTACCAGGAAATGTCCTGGTGATGGGAGAGGGCTTTGGAGGGATATGGGAGATGAATGCATAGGATGTCTGTGGGAAAGGGCCCTGGGGAATCTGTCCTTCCAGCATTTCCTAACTTAGGGACTGCATTCCCATCCCTTGTTTCTGGAAATCGCTGGCGTTGAGGATGCACAGAGAAAAACCGTAGAGAGCAGGTGTCTTCGAATGCACCCTGACAGTGCAGAACGTGGTGCCAAGGACCTGTCCCCGTGCAGCGCTGCACTTATTCCTATGCAAACACACCCGTGATACCCTGTGATCTGGCTGGCGTGGTGTCCCACGCCAAGAAACACCGCAGACCGAGCCGGTGGCGCACCCATCGCCACATCCAAGGGAGCTTGGCCACAGCCCACCCTCCCCGGGCAGCCCCTGCCCATTGCTTTGGGCTTCCTCCTTTGCCTCCTGCCCGGGGCACGGGGACAGGCACCCACACCCCCCGTGCCTGGCTGCCTGCAGGCACCCCGGTTTGCCAACATGGGAATTAACAATTTACAGCAGAGCTGAGCACAAGGAGAACATGCCCGCTCACGGGTCGGAGGCTGGAGCTACAAAAGACAGTGCTCGCTCCTGGGCCAGGCCAAAAACAACCCCAAATACTGTCAGATAATGTTTTCCTTTTTTTCAAAAAGAAATTTCAAGATGGCATTTCTATTTTTATCTCCTAGTTCCATGGTTTATTCCTTCTAGAACTCCTTTCAACGGTAATCTGCCGGCCAGATCACGTGCTGCTTTCCTGGGAAGATGTTCAGAGCTCGGAGAACACAATGATCACCCAGAACAAAAATCAAAAATGGGGACATGAGGACTTTGCACTGGTAAGGATCTGGGGCCTTTTTTCCATAAGGGTGAGGTGATGCGGTTTAAAAAAAAGACTAATTTGGAACAGAGTGTTTATAGCATGCCTGGCTTCAGTGGGAATAAGGGCTGCTCAGAAGGACAGGAGGAAAGTGGGATGGGAACTGTAGTTTTGCAAGAGCGGGGAAATTTGCACAGCTGCATTTACTCCTCATCCTCGCTCAACCTCCCGAGCAAACGCTCTCTCACATCCCTGAGATGTGAGATCACATCCCAAAGATGCTGCGGTCCAAGACTTCCTGGAAAATCAGCTCATCTGCGCTGTCAGAGTAGGGAGGTGTGAAATGGAGGGGCTCGGGGCTCAGCTACATCCCAAACCCCAGGGGTTTTGGGCATCCTGGGGTTGGGCTGGCCCCAGGAGCATGGCCAGCGGTCATGGTTCAGCAGCTGCTACAGGAGTGACTCAAGCACCTTTCCAGGTAGGTGCAGGGTCTTCTAACAATAGGGCAGGCAGGATGGCCACGGGACAGAGCTCAAGTCCAAATAAATCCCTTTTTCAGTTACTTTGAAACTTCTGTCAGGCAGTATGAGCCATCCCTAAAGAGCAATAATCTACATGATTAAGTAGCCTGAAAGAAAGCAAATCCTTTCACCTTGACACAGAACAAGTTTAGAAAAGCTGCGTTTCTTTCCTATTATCACCAACAGAGCCAGACATCTACAGGTTGACGAAAAGCGATGAAAAGCGGTTTGCGTTTTTCAGTTGGTTACTCATCCATCAAAACCCCATTTGTGCAGCCGGAGCAAACCTATCCCCTGTGAGCAGTGGTGGCACCGAAACACCTTTCCCCAGGGTGTCACCTACAGCAGTCGGAGGGATGAGAAACCCACCACCGCCGCTGGAGTCGCCACCCTCCCCGCAGGAGACCTGCCAAACGGCACATAGGCTGCTCATATCAAGCATTAAAAACTCACCAGCGTTACTGCTCATGGTTCTTGTCGGTGTTTTGACCCGAGGTGCCTGCGATGACAACGGCTTCTGAGCTGAGTAGCCTATGCCACTTGCTTCTGAGTGTGGAGAAGGAAGACGGGCTGCCCTTTTTATCAGTGTCTTGCTCTGAGGTGTCAGCAGCTCCACTGCCAAGGGGTGGTGTTTAGAGAAAGGAAGTTCCTGTGGAAAAAAAAAAAAAAAAAAAGAAAAGAAAAATGACTACAACTCCCTCTGCACATAGTCAGACCCTGAAAAACAGCGAAACTTAAATCCCGACTCACACGTAAGGTGGATTTGCACAATCAGATGACAAGTGGACAGACCCTTCACTGACAAACAGTAAAATCATGGGCTAGATGAGTAACAAGAATGCACCTATGCCCCAACATCCAGGTTACTGGGACTGGGACTAGAGGGCTAACTTTACAAGGCACACACAAACATTTAATCCTTAGGAAAACAGAGTTTCCCATTAGGACTAGTTTAACTTTCTTTGAAGGTAATGAGATTTTTGTCATCGTGTTTGGGACAGAAGCACTTGAAGCTATGGGCTGAAATCCAGCTTTTACATGTGTGTGTTTGAAAGCCCAAGGAACCTGGTGCTGACCAGGGTCAGGCGAATGCCCAGGGAGGTAGCCCAGCGAGAGCACTGAGTGTGAAAGAGGAGAAACAGGCCATGTCCAGGAGGAGCAAGAAACATGGTGGATCAGGAGCCATTCTCTGGCTGCTGCTCTTTGCTGACAGCTGCATCAAAAGTCTCTGTCCAGGAGGTGGCTGGACCCCGCGTGCCCCACTGCCATCCGGGTCCTCGGGGTGACCAAAGATGGAGACATGAGTCTAGCCCACGGAGGGGAGAGATGGTGGCACAGGCCAACAGTGACACGGGCACAGTGGCCAGAAAGAGATACCAACATGTCCCCAAATACCCAAAAGCATCGGTTAAGTCACGGGAGCAGCCTCAGCACCCTGATGCCTCCCTTCATGAGAGCAGCCCAGGGTCCAGCAAGGTAGGATTCAGTCTGCAAGGTTGACACATCTACATGTAGGATCTCCCTAAACAAGATCTCCCTGAGGAAGCTTTCAAAGGCACCGATTTTTCTCCATCAATTCAGGCAGCTAGGTATTTACTTTAGAAGGACTGTTTCGTTTGGTGCTGAAATGCGGGTGCAAGCAAGGTGCTGAATCAGCAGATCCCACCCTTCAGGCATGTCACTGCTTGCTGGCAGGTGTACGTTGGGTGTCCTTACTTGAGAGCATGACTAGCGCATCCCAGGGCACTGAGGGTTCAGTACACGTCCATAATCTCACAGGACATCTGTATGAACATCTGAACCGCCAACGTTCTTAGTGGACGGAGCATCACTCACCATTCAGCACCTGACAATGTGCTGGCAAGTACATATTTCACCATTGAGAAAAACACTACAACCCCAATTTACCTTTCAGCATTGCTTTTGCTCTGCATTTCTTTCCTCCTGGAAGGTGAGAGCCATTTTTGTTTAGAACCAGCATGGGATGAAGTAAAGTATATGTGGAATGTCAGTACAATAACATAACCAATAATACATGTAATTTGAATGTTTACGATGTATATTACTGGTTTCCACTACATTGCAGTAACAGAATAACCCACTTCATCTGAAGGCACTGAGAGCAGCTTTCTAATCCAGTATCAGCCTGTTACATATATATATATATCTCTATATATATATATCTCATTCCACGCCTGGTTGGGGGCAGCTTAAATCGGGTTGACACAGTAGTCTTACAGCAAAAACTACAGATTTTTGTAAACAGGAATGGGTTGATGTTGGTAATGCTTTGCACCTGAAAAAAATTTACCTAAGTGCCTGCTGGAGGGTCAGTGGGGGAGGCAGGGTACGTATTCACCACGAACAGACATATTTCCAGTCTCGTAAGGTTTTGCAAAAGCCTGATTTCAACAGCATACATGTTCTGACCCTCGCTTTGAACTTCAGAGTTTGAGGACAGAGTGTAGAAGTTAGATGGGTGTGGGTTCTGTCCTGCCATGAACCCACTTCCTCTTGGAAGGTGGTTGACCTTTTCACCATATTGGGGAATTTTTGGTTTATGCCAGTAGACAGCATCTAGCTTTTAGTTCAGTTCTCTTTTCACTCTGTGCAGCTGCTGGTCTTGCCTACTCCCATTATCTTTTTCTATGCACTGGTAGTATCTCAATTTAAGGGCACTACACTTGGCATATGGCACAACAGTCCTACATGAGCTTCCTCCCCTGGCTCGTACAAGCTTGCCCTGCCAGAAAAGGCCATTGAATTGTAATACTCTTTGAGACACTTGTTGGCAAGGTCTGAGAAAAGGGATTTCAACTTAAACTGCAGGAACGTTTGTCAAAGACATGGTTTCAGCTTCTTTCATGTTGTCAGCAGGTGATCTCTGTCCTTCCTACGGGCAAATCTCCTTTTGTCTTTGCTGGCCAGAGTGGCCGGAGTGGCTGTGGTTCAGTAGCATGGCTTTTTTTCCTCCTCCTTGGAGAAGCTCTGAAAAATACCAGCCCTCCTGATTAATTTTTCCCCCGAACAGTTACAACGGGTAATCGCTTCAGTCTGTCTCATAAAAAGTATACCCTCCTGATTAGTAGAAGCAGGAGATGATATCTTTTTCACAGGCAATCTCCAGCCTATTACCAATAACTTGAGCGACTCACTTCCCAGCTTGCAAAATCAGACACCAGAGGCTATCAACCTTATCTACCTCTATCTGCTGCAAGGTAAGTCACCTTATTAGCTGGCATAAGAAGGTAATAAAATGCAAACAAATAAAATCAGAATTCCCCAGTGGCTGCTCCCCTATTTACAAGCTTGCCCTTTGCCTCAGGTTTTGTTTATTTTGTTTATCAAAACCGACAAGAACAAGTCAGACTTCCAGAGCATGACCACAGATACCGATGCCAAGTAGGAAGGACATGAAATGCAACCCAGTCCTTAGCTTTACAGTTTCATTCACTTGTGACCCCATGTCTAGCTATGGAAAAGCTGCCTTTTATAATAGTAATGTGCTGACCTACATTTTTATAACCATCCTAGGCTTCACGTTGCTTCTGTTACGTCTTTTTTTTCAGTATGTCCAGTCAGAGTAACACTCAAAATAAAACACAGATCGAAAGCATCACAGGTTTCCTTTTCGGCATTCTGGAAAGGTGAACTAATCCTTCCAGTTGCCCTGCAAAGTTGCTCCGAGGAGCCGAGGGGTAAGCGGTGCATCTGACAAAGTACACACACGTACAGCTCATGTCTGGGTCCTGAGGGGCACCGTGGTGAGAAGGTACCTTTCACTGACCCCAGCAGGACTGCTCCCACGAGTACCATCTACTATGTGTTAAGTTCTTCCTGAATCACAGCCTTGGCAACGACAAGTAATGAGAAGTATTGGGAGGATAAAAAGGGAAAAAAAAAAAAAAAAAGCACAGGCAGGGGGTCTAGTCCATCTCTTTTGAGCTGGACCTTATTCGAGGTGCTACATCGGTCCTCCCTTCCCCATCTCATTACACTTGTATCTTAGTCATTAAGAATTTCCCAGTAGTGAGATGCATCCCATCCACGTAATGACCCTGACATGTTGTGCTGCTGTTACTCTGAAAGGAGGGTTGATCTGATCACTTCTCACTCATGTACACCTACTGTGGGCCGTGACAGTGGCCTGTCAGCTACACCCTGAGGGCATTCCACGTCTCCAGCAGGCAGATTCTCTTCTAATCTAACATGAGCCAACTTGTGGCAGGCAACTGGATGTCAGGGGTTGATGCAAGATGGCCAAGCCCAGATTCCAAGTTGTCTGGCCCCAGCTACCTGGCAATGAGTTTCTCACAGGCAAATACCAGAGAAGTGATTGATGCCAATAAAATTATTACAGAAATTCCATTCTTCCCTTCTCACTGAACTTTGGAAGAGGGCTTTTGGACCTAAAGTTAAGGATGTAGGTGACTAGCTTTGGGCATTTACCTCCGGAAGGAATGAAAACCATATTGCTCTGCACCCAACCCAGCACCACCCAGGGAGTCTGCTCCTGAAGAAGGCAGAGACGAAGAAAACAGAGACCACAACTACACATATACCAAATAGAGGCTTACGGTCTCGTGATCCCTACTCCGGCAAAACGTTCTTGTGTAGCCCCTTCCCTGCCCTGAAAGAGAAGTCCTGTGTTGATCATAGGAAATTGAAGTTTTAGACCAAGGACATCTTAGAAAAATACAGAGCTGCTTTAACAGCAAGCCAAAATGCTATCATGTTAAAATATCTTTTCTGGTTATTTTTCAAGGTCCTCTTCTCCTTCCCTGGCTGAGGCGCAAGAAGAAAAATTCCAGAATAAGTCTAGATACAGGGAGCAACTATGCGTAATGGTTGAACTTGGGATTTCAGTGCTATGACCGCTTGACCCTCAATTCTGGTACTATGATTGCACTGGAAACACCAAAATAAGCATGCTCCGGTGCCGAGAAGATTACGTTATTTATTGGATTAAATGACTCAGGACAAGGTACTTCTGCTTCTCAGCAAAACACTTTAGAAATTTGTGCAATAAATGACAAAAAAAAAGGTCTCTTTTGACTCACTTCTTCCAGACAGCACCTTTTTTCTTTATAAATAAAATTGCCTCCTTTTTGAACCCGTGGAGCGTCTGCTGCATCCCACGGGCAGGAGTTCCTCAGCTGAATGACACACTGTAGGAGAAGGAAGCTGCTCTGGCTTTGAAGCTGCTTCTTGCTAGCTTCCCTTGTGGCCCCTGTCCGCGTGGTAAAGGTCAACAGCTGTGCCAGCTCACTTTCTCCATGCAACTCACGGTCTTGTCAGCCCCCAGTAGAAACCACCACCGTCTCTTTTCTACCCCGAACGGCTCTAGCCTGCGAATTCACCCCTCATTCATCCCACCCCATCAGGAGACCCAAGATGGGGAGAAGGATGCCCCACTCCTCCCTGCCGTGCGATCCCGAAGCATGTGCTTGGAAAGGGCCCAGAGGGGTGGGTGCAGTCACTCTGGGGCCGTATCCACCCTGGTGCCACTGACCCATGGACTAGCTCCGAGTGTGCATGTATGACCACACTGACTGATTGCAGTGTGGACACATATCCACAGACTACACCTAAAGCAAACAATATGAAAAGGTACGAGGAAAAATAAAGCAAAAAAGGGCTGCAAAAAATAAAGGGTAAGGGCAAGGAAACCAATAGCGCAAATATTGAACCAGGGATAAAATAGTTTATCCATATATTAAAAACAGCTGCAGAGAACAAGGAAAATACTGACAGAATACCTTCCCACCTACAGGATATGTGTTTGGTTGCACATGTCTAAGTGAGAAAACAGAAACTTGCATGCCAGTGTCTTCAAGTAACATTTCTTTCTGCAGGGGTGGTGTGACAGCTTCTCCCATCTGTCTGCGTGGGCGTGTGTGTCCATATACATATAGATGTGCACAGTCTACAGGCTACAGGTCAGATTATGCCGTGCCACAATAATCCCCACCAGCCAGCAGCATGATTGGAATCACTACGAAGTGGGAAGGAAGGACCTTCCTAGACCAGTACGATTGTGCAGGACGGAGCTGGTCCTGCCCATTGCTGGAGCCGCGGCTCACGGCTGCAGGGGAGCAGACCCAAGGCATGGTGGGTTCAAAGGCTTTGGCTCACCCCTGGACATGTGTACGTCACGTGCAGTAGCCTTTTTGGTATGGTGGGGTTGAATGAGGGCAGGGATCTGTGGTTATTTGCCTTGAGAAGCAACCAAGCCAGCATCCAGGCCATTGCCCTTCACAGCAGCATGAGATGCTCTCACCTTGGCGGGCAGCTGGAGCAGCTCCATGCCCACCAGGGATCCTTAGGAAGCATTTTCGTGCAGCACTGGTTCCGGGCAGAGCCATGCCTGTGAGTTGCCTAACTCAGGAGTGTCTTGAAGTGAAGGAGTCATTTGAAATACCTCCTCTCTGGATGACGAAACAGGTGCTTGGCAGCAGGAAACGTGGCGTTTGTAGTGCCTCATCCTTCCCTGGGGCACTGCTCCTTCCTCCTGAAGCGTTGCCCTAACTTACTGAAAGCAATTTCTTTGGAAGCCCTGGCTGATGTTCAGACCACATGCTGGAACCAAGAGCAGGTCACGGTGCCAGGCGGAGCGGTTGGACTCTTATCTTTTGCTGCGAAAATGAAGAGGCTCCGCTTGCCCCAGGGGAGGAGGTGAGGTCCTCAGGCGGCCAAGCCCCAGCCCCAGCTCCCACAGGTGGGATGAAACCCCTGCCCGTGGCAGCCTCTGAGCCAGGCGAGATGGAGCCGATGAGCTCAAGTCGGACGTGCCTCCAAAAAAAAAGCGATGGTACCCTCTGCCCCACCCCGCTTATTCTTCCCAGTCCTCCCCTCCCATCCATTTCCCTCGTGGCAGCGGAGCCTCCCTGTGGCGCCGGACCCGTGCAGGGATGAGGACGCTGTGCATCATCCCCCTCCAGCAAAACAGGAGGGAGTGGGAATCCCAAGCCAGGAGCTCCCCAGGCATTAACCCAGCACCATCAATCCCTAGGGACTTCGAGGGCATGCAGTAGCCCCTGGAGCTGCTTAGGAAGCCTTGGCAATTAGTACAGCCATTCGCAGCCGCTTTTCCTTAAACCCTGAGGAAAAATCAAAATGGCCAAGAGGGTTATTAAACAGTCAGAAACCATGTAGTTTCCTTGGAGAGGGAACAGAGTGGCTGGATGGTCGCTCAGCAGGGCAAAGAGTGCTCTGTGTACGTCCAGGGCTGCTACCGGACACGGGCTGCTGGGGTGCTGCATACAGCTACGGCACGGAGCACGGCAAGGTCCAGGCTTCCCGGTGCTTGGGTCACCCCATGCTGGGCTACTGCAGCCTCTCAGGGCTACCCTGCCCCAGCGGCCACCACCAGCTTCACACGCAGCAGTTTGTCTCCTCCACCAGCAAAGGTTCAAATGCACAAAGCACTTCATTATCAGCAGCTGAGTACGGCGGTACTCAGCAGTAAATAACAGTGTATTTGTCTGATAACACTGCATTTGATTTCAGGCGACGAATGCTTATGCAAGTGTCTGTTATGGTTTCTGTGGTTAGCCAACAAGCCAAGGTGGCCTAGGTCGGTATGGTTTCTCACGGAGGAACCTCCTTTCTGTGCCACAGCAGCACGTAATGGGAACTGTCAAACTTGGAAGCAAAAGGGCAAACCAGCTTCAGTAACAGATGGTGTTTCCCGTTAAATCCATCCATTGCTTACAGGAAGTCCAGCTCCCTGCACAGATGTGGTCGTTACCAACACCAGATGACCCAATCTGTTGACGTCTTGTCTAGCTGAGACTTAAAAACCTCCAAGGGTGGAGACTCTGCTGCCTCTCAGGGCAACTAACCTCCTAGTGACATTCTTTTTTTCCCTGATGGCCAACTTGAAACTCCCAAGACATAACCTGCACCCATCACCTCCTCTTGTTCTGTCCGTTTCTATGAAGCAGAGCTTGGCTTCGTTGTCGCTGTAACTGCTGTAACTCCTCTCCAAGCACCTGCCGGCTGCTATCAGGTCAGCCCGAGCCTCCCTCTCTCCAACAAGCCCACATCCCCCAGCCTCTCCTCATAGGCCTTTGCCATCTTGATATCCTTCTGCCAGACCAGTTTCCCAACATCCCTCTTGAACTGGGGGGGTCCAGCACTGGAAACAACACCCCAGGTACAGCCATTGACTACATCAGGTTCCCGAAGGGCACCACCAGGACTGACTGACCCTGCCCAACACCCAGGGCCTCCCCATAACCCGGCCAATGGCTCAGGACCCCATTTCAGATTTTTCAGGCAAGCCGCTGACCTTTTTTTTTTTAGTGTTAAAGTATCTGGAAACAGACTTGCCTTAGAAATGGCACCGAAACACCTAGACCAACAACCATCTTCCACCTGAAGCTAGGTGTTGCTTTACAGTCTAAAATATTCTTCCGCGGGACCACATTGTCAGAAAACGTTGTCTTCTTGCAATCCTTTCCTTTAAAAAGTGATGTGGTGCAACACCCCACACTCTTGAATTTTTAGAGGCAAACTTCTGGCTCTCCTGGGAAGGAGCTCACCCCACATGTTTCTCTGAGACCAAGCGAGCTGCAGGCAGCGTATGGTTTGCTGTGGGTGAGTGCCCACCCTGTGCAATTCCCCTCCGCAGCCCTCGGACCCCCAAAATGAAGGCTTGCTGCTGGCACCAAGAACGCATCAGGTTAGTACCCGTTTATTCATCACTTCATGTTTGTTTTGTGACAGCCAAGGTCAGAGCCGTGACACCATTCTTCTGGTGTATTGAGTCACCACGACTTCCTTCTTCAAAAACACCCCACTGCTTGCAGTATTTCAGCGGAATTAAGCGTTTGTGACATCCTTGCAATGTGGTCAATACCTAAGGTCCCTAAAGCGTCAACTCAGGGCACTCAATCAAATTGCTTGAAAATTTCAAATATACCAAACTCGGCAGAACAATCTACTGATCTTATTTATCACATCCACTTCTACTACTTATCATCCGGGTAAACATACCCTCCTTCAAGTTATTTTGATATATGCTGTGACTGAGCTGCTGTACAAACCGTCCAAGTTTCAGTGGCTTCTCGTTCAATGACAACAGGGATATTTCTCAGGTTTTATGTATAGTTCCTTATCTAATCAGTCAAACTATGCTTTAGGGTTCAACTGCCACTATAATTTCATTTGGCCTTGTTCCTTGTAAAGGTATAAAAGGTATTATTTACCTTCGAATACAATACTCTTGGGACTTATTTATACAACAGATTTTTCAAAACACTTCCCACCATTAATTCAACAATACTTACTTCAGTCTTCATGAGCGACACCGGGAGCCTTGCTGTTAACCATGCATCTGCCTCTTCTTCTGGTTAAAGCGTGACATGGTATAGCCCTGTCTGAGGAAAATCTCGTGACCAAGACGCTGAAAAATTAGTGTTTGAGAATGAGGGGAAGGTGCAGGAAAGACTCATTACAGCCAACCCCTGGGAGATGTGCAAACAAAAGTGTATTTTGCTGGAATTTGAATGGAAATGTGTGCCCGAAGACTTTTCTCTAAAAACACCTTGGATCAAGTGTCCAAAAACTCCATGCAAGCACACTACTGCAGTTCCCAGATAAGAATAACCCACCTTCAGCCACAGTAAACCAAGGTCTTACGGTTAGCCGTGATCTTCAGCCACCTTACAAGTCCTACCACATTTGAACCGCTCAAACACAGCTTGCTCATTAGTCTCACATCACTTTATTGTGTGTGTGTGGGGTGTCTAAAAATATCTGCAAATGTTAAATTTCAGCCATTGAGCTTTGGACAGTGTTTTAATTTGGAAATGCGGGTACCTCTGTTTGAGATCACCTCCAGCCGTATTTTGGATGCCCACACACGAAGCACTTACCAGAAGCGCACCGCTTTGCTGTAGGGTGACTACACTCGTCCTTGCAGCCCTGGCACCACGCTGACAAGCAACACCAGCAGATGTAGGCTAAACCCCTGTGTACATAGAGGAGAGGGATTCTGCGAAAAACCGCACCCTGCTCAGCTATCTTTTCCTCCCACAGGAATCAGAAGAAAACTCATTTCCGTTCCCACCTTCCAAATATTTACGACAGCAAATTTACAGCCCTTGTTTACGTACTTCCACCTTAAAAGTGAGCATTACCAAGTAAAACGCTCCCTACGCTTTCTATGTATGTGCAAACATCTCCCAGACCTTGACCTCCAACGGCTGTAATGAAGAAATGTCAGTGTTGAGATAGTCCATGCTAAATCACGGAATCACGGAATTCTCAGAGTTGGAAGGGACCTCTAGAGGTCATCTAGTCCAACTCCCCTGCTGAAGCAGGATTGCTCAGAGCACATCACTCAGGACTGCATCCAGGCGGGTCTTGAAAATCTCCAGAGAATGGAACTCCACGACCTCCCTGGGCAGCCTGTTCCAGGGCTCTGTCACCCTCACCATAAAGAATTTTCTCCTCATATTTGAATGGAACTTCCCATGTTCCAGCTTGTGCCCGTTGCCCCTCGTCCTATCACTGGAAACCACTGAAAAGAGTCCAGGTCCATCATCCTTCAACCCACCCTTTAGGTACTTGTAAGCATAGATAAGGTCTCCCCTCAGCCTTCTCTTCTCCAGGCTAAAGAGCCCCAGCTCTTTGAGCCTTTCCTCATAAGGGAGATGCTCCAATCCCTTAATCATCTTTGTTGCCCTATGTTGGACTCTCTCCAGTAGTTCCCTGTCTCTCTTGAACTGGGGAGCCCAGAACTGGACACAATATTCCAGTTGTGGCCTCACCAGTGCAGAGTAGAGGGGAAGAATGACCTCCCTTGACCTACTGGCCACACTCTTCCCTACGCAGCCCAGGATCCCATTGGCCCTCTTGGCAACAATGGCACATTGCTGGCTCATGGAAAGTTTGCTATCCACCAGGACTCCCAGATCCTTCTCCTCAGTAGTGCTTTCCAGAAGATCCATTCCTAACCTATATTGGTGCCTGGGGTTCTTCCTCCCCAGGTGCAGGACCCTACACTTGCCCTTGTTGAACCTCATTAGGTTCTTCTCTGCCCAGCTCTCCAGCCTGTCCAGGTCATGCTGGATGGCGGCACAGCCCCCTGGAGTGTCAGCCAGCCCTCCCAGTTTGGTATCATCAGCGAACATGCTGAGGATACACTCTGTCCCCTTGTCCAGGTCATTGATGAGAATATTGAACAGGACTGGGCTGAGTATTGACCCCTGAGGGACACCGCTGGTTACAGGCCTCCAACTTGACCCTGCTTCATTAATCACAACCCTCTGAGTTCTGTCACACAGCCAGCTCTCAATCCACCTCATTGCCCCCTCATCTAGCCCACACTTCCTTAACTTTCTAAGGAGGATGTTATGGGAGACAGTGTCAAAAGCCTTGCCGAAGTCAAGGTAGATGACATCTGCTGCTCTCCCTTCATCCAGCCATCCAGTTATAACATCATAGAAGGCCATCAGATTGGTCGAGCATGATTTACCCTTGGTAAATCTGTATTGACCACTTCCAGTAACTTCTTGATCTTCAATGTGTTTGGAGATGACATCTAGAACGAGTCTCTCCATTATTTTCCCAGGGGCAGAGGTGAGACTAATTGGCCTGTAGTTCCCTGTGTCCTCCTTCTTGCCCTTTTTGTAGACTGGTGTGATATTTGCCTTCCTCCAGTCCTCAGGCACTTCACCTGTTCTCCAAGACCTCTCAAAAATGATGGAGAGCGGCTCAGCAATAATATCTGCCAGTTCTCTCAGCACTCATGGGTGCATCTCATCAGGGCCCATGGACTTGTGTATGTCTAGTTTGGCCAAGTGGTCTCTAACCCAGTCCTCCAAGACAGTTTTGGTAACAGCCAAATCAACCAGAGGAGAGATCATGGTCCTTTTCCTGCTGTTTGTGCAAAGGCAGCCACAGCTTACAGATGGCTGAGAGTTAATAACGAGGGCAAACAAATCCAGCCCACAACTTTTATTATTTCTTCATCATGTACTTGGAAATGCATAGCTCCTGGTTGTCATCTCCGCAAACCAATTTGAGGTATGCTGGGTCACTGCGTCAAGTCCCTGTTTCACAGCTGGCCGAACGTGTCCCACTCCTCTCTCTGCTGCTACCCAAAGAGCTCCCCACGTGCAAGCACCCATGCTGGTAAGGGGGAAAGGCACTCGGAGTGCTCTGTCCTCTTCCTCACCACATATGGAGCTCCTCTCTTCGGAGGGGAAGACTTACGAGCACACTGCAGAGAGAAACAAAGGCTTTGCCCCTCTTGGGACACGGCTGCCCGATGTGATGAGCTAGGATGCTCTCCTGAAGCAGAGGACTTGGAGCAAGCAGCTCCCACCTTCTTCTGGGGACACCGACTTCTCACCTTTCTGATACAAAGGAGGAAAAGGCACGAACTCAGCTCCCGTAGCATTTCTACCCACAAGTCTATTGTTACGCTTCTGCTGGACACAGCGCAGACCTGTCAGTCACGACAAACCTAACAGGCTCTGATACGGAGGCTTGCAGAAATGTGTCCTTAGGTTTTCTGCACATGCCACAGACGTGACTCACCTTCTGTGGTTACAAGAAGACAGAGACAATCTGTCAAGCCCAGAGCAAACAAGTGATATCACCAGCATGATGCATACATTTCTAGGCATGATTTTACTTCTTGATTAGGATTACAACTAAAAAATTCCCAAGTAAAACAACATGTGTGGGCATGGGAAAGAAGTCAGTTCCTTAGTAATGACAATTCCTGACACATGGAGTGTGTTAACAGGCATCTCATCCTGACCACAGAGTCACCACTGGCCCTAAAGGTAGCACGTGTGTGGGTACCAGTGGTCTGGTTGATCACATTGCACAAATGGGAATCAGCATCATCCAGAGGTGTAAAAAAATGTTGCTTGAGAAACCCAATTTTACCAAATGTTAATGCAATTGCCAACTTAAGCAAGTGAGGGGAACAGGGAGGAGACGGAATGTGCTGAACATGGACAACCTCAGTGAAAGCAGCTGCCTATTGACATGCAGCCTGTTGTATTCTCCCAAAAAATACAGTCTGATCTACACAAACCAGGAATGGTGATCAAAAACCCATCCTGGTTAAGTTTAAAGGAAAGAGCAACAACTTTACAGTGAGTAACATGTCAGGAATGGGTAAGTGGCAATTACAGGCCTCAGATATAAATGGCAAATTAAAAGGTCCATGTGACTGATAAAGGAAGCTGAAGGAATTAATGAAAGGCTCCACAGCCTTCCAGGCAACAGGACCTTAGGGCAGGTACAGGGCTATTTTGAGAGGAAGGAAGTCAGGAACAGCAGAGAAGAACTATCAGCTGCCTTCAGTCTACTTCTGACTGCTTTTCTATTTTGGGAAGGGTCCTCTTATGGAAAAGTACTGATGCACAGGCACCTTCTACAGCCACCATGTTTACTTTCAGCCTTCCCTGAACTGGGAAAGCTCTGCAGCCACAGAGTGTGAAGAGGAGGAGTGGCTGATAAGCCTCTGGCCCTGATTTCCACAATACTGACTCAGAGTCAACCAGTTCCCTCCGAGGCTGTCACTGCCACCACACCACTGCTGGGAAAGATGCGGCCAGTATGACTTTGTAAGCTGGCAGATCAGCAGGTGAGCAGGGTCCCCAGGTCCATCAGGGATGTAGGCTGGCGAGGGGTGGCATGGCACTGTGCCCCCTCCAGCAGTCATCACGCCTCCTTCTTCTCCACTGGAAGCCATGCCATCCGGGGTGCAGCTGTGTGCAGCAGCACGAGGCCACAGAGCGTCACAGTGAGGCCGACCCACCACAGAGGCGTCCACGTCTCCCCGAAGAGAAGTCTGCCCAGCATGGCCTGTAGGAAAGGACAGAGACAAAGCTTTGCTGGGCTGAGCTGCCTCAAAGCCTGCTGCACTGCCAGAGCTGCAGTGACTTCTGCTGGGAGAGCTGGCCCAGGAAAAAACCTGCTTGAGGAAAGTCCTGCTGGGACCACCAACAGAAACGGCTGCTGCAGGTGATGTTGGAGATGACCTACTCTAGAATCCAGCCAGTTCTGGTCCCAAAACAGGATTTTGGTAGATGCGCACATGCCTTGCTGCCTTTCCAGCACCTCTCAGGAGCCAAATGTCCAGTCAACTGGGTGACTCTGGTCGACAAAAAAAAAAAAAAAAAAAAAAAAAAAAAAAGGCACCACTGACTTGAGTTTTGGACACCACCATGAGCTGGCTGCGAGTTGTCAGAGGACAGAAAAAAAAAGATTTGCTGCTGAGAGTGAAGAGTGAGCAGAAAAAACATGCAGGTCAAAAATGCTCTTGCTGTCACTAGAGGCAGTGCATCTTCACAGCCAGCTAGGGTGGCTTTGGCTTGTCACAGGTGGTGTTGCAAAGGAAAAGTAAAACAAAGCAAGGCTCCTCCTCTCAATTACAAAAATTCAGTAAATCACAGAATAATATGGGGTTGGAAGGGACCTCTGGAGATCATCTAGTCCAAGCAGGTCCACCCAGAGCAAGTTGCACAGGAGCGTGTTCAGGCGGGTTTTGAACGTCTCCAGAGCCGGAGACTCCACCACCTCTCTGGGCAGCCCATTCCAGTGCTCTGCCACCCTCAAAGCGAAGAAGTTCCTCCTCATGTTTAGGTAGAACTTCTTATGTTCAAGTTTGTGCCCATTTCCTCTTCTTCAATCCCTGGGCACCACTGAAAACAGACCGGCCCCATCCTCTTGACACTTTCCCTTTAAGTATTTATAAGCATTGATCAGATCCCGCCCCTCAGCCTTCTCTTCTCCTGACTAAAAAGGCCAAAGTCCCTCAGCCTTTCCTCGTAAGAGAGATGGTCCAGGCCCCTCATCATTTTCGTAGCCCTCTGGTGTACCCTCTCTATCAGTTCCCTGTCCTTCCTGAACTGGGGAGCCCAGAACTGGACACAGTACTTCAGATGGGGCCTCACCAGGGCAGAGTAGAGTTATGTTACAGCTTCTGCAATTCACAGCATGGGCAGCAGCGCCCTTCCTCCTGCACCACCCAGAAAAGTCCTACAGTCTCTGCTGTGGACAACTGTCAGAGCATCTGAGGCCCGATACAATCGTTTCAGGACTGCCTGTAACTCTCACTCTGCAGCCAGTGATGACGTTCACACTGGGAGATGAGTGTCCAGTGTGACCGTTCCCACAGCGCTGTGCTCCTCCAGGCTTCAGCGCCTGGGGAAGGGATCTACTCACCGAAGAGATGAAGTTGGAGGCCGTCGTCGTCACAGAGGCAGCGGCTGAGGAGGAGGAGAGTCGCAGGGCTTTTGCAAAGACCGTCCACATCACCGCGTTGCACGCAAACACCAAGCCAACACAGCCGATGCGAAGCAGGACGGTCAGCTGTAGGACAATAGGGAAAAACTTGTGTATTTTCACTTCACTGACCCCTCGTTCACCCTCACTATTTCACGAGCACTTTGGAGCAAAACCTAATGGCGTAGGCTGGTATAAAATGAAGAGGAATATATTAAATTGCAGAAGGAAACAGAAGTGACAAAACAGCCTTGGATGGGGTATGACCCTGGCGCGTCCTGCTGTGAATTCAGGCTCAGACCACAAGCTGGGAAGGGCCAGGACACTGTACAACAGCTGCCATGCCAGAAGCCAAACCCCAGAAAACTCTCAAGCTCTTGACATGGGCCACACGCAATCCGGTGAAATGCCCTTCACCCGTCGCCAGATGTATGGAAAGGGGTGGAATGCAGCCCTGCCAGGAACATCGAAGCTGTATGTGGTCCAGGACCCATCAGTTGTGAATTAAGGCTGAGATAAGCGTTTCCAAAGCACTGGTCCTCACCACCTCCCCATGACCCGGCCTGCCTTACTGCTGCAGCGAGGGCAGAGCAGGGTCCCCTGGGAGGAAAGTAAGAGCTGAGAGGCTTCATGTCTTATTTTGCATGCTTGCCTGGAAAGCAGATTTACTGGGAGCTCTCTGTTCCAGCGTTTAGCAGCAACAAACCCACCTCTGCATTCAAGGGCCTTCAAGGCCAACTAGGTTCTCAAGAAGGATCTCTGTCCTTAGACAACCCAACAAGATATTTAACAGTCCCAGCCTGGAAAAAGGGCAGAGTTTTGCCTAGAAAGCCTTCACCATTCGCAGTCTCCTCCCGCACCCACAGTTTCAGTTGCTGTGGTCATCTCCCTAGCCGAGTGTCATTTACTTGACGTGAAGACACCAAGGGAGGAAATCACAGGCAGATCATTGACTCTTGCAAGCACTGAGGGAGCACGCAAGGGCAAGGTACAGGAAGGTTTTGTCTAAGCCCACAGGAATCATACCTTCATGGCCTGTCACTTCTCTCAGTCCATGGTGGGATCCACCTTGAAGCAGAGATGTAGGCATGAAGCCACCAACAAACACAGCTGAGAGGTGGCACTTGCCCCATGGGAACAGCTGCCCAAATCAATGGGTGCCACCAACTGTGCTCTGCTCCCACTCTGAAGAAGAAATTATTAACCATGAGCTAGGGGAGGCCACAGGGATTTCTAAAGCAAGTGATGCAGCATGTACAAGGCTAAAAAGCAAAGATGCGATGCGATGCGATGCGATGCGATGCGATGCGATGCGATGCGATGCGATGCGATGCGATGCGATGCGATGCGATGCGATGCGATGCGATGCGATGCGATGCGATGCGATGCGATGCGATGCGATGCGATGCGATGCGATGCGATGCGATGCCCTGCTCAATGGCTGGCACAAGCTCTCTGAGGCTCACCCCATCCCAGAGAGGGATGGTTGAGGTGTTCAGCCTCATCTCACCCTGCTCATGGCAATGGTCTCCACCTTTATCAGGGCAAAGGTAAAGGATCCCAAACGATTCCCACCTGTGAAGCACTTTGCTTTCCCACTGCTGCAGTGGCAAATTCTGTGGAGAGGAATAAGAGGGACAACTGTGCCCAGCTGCTACTGGCCTTGTGGGGAAGAAACCTGCTGCTGTGTTATGGCTCACTGTGGCATGGGGTTTGCCTCCTGGCTTCACCCTTAACCTGTTTGGGCAGTTTTACCTTGCGCAGGGCAGTTGTGTATGTCCACGTAAGCCTCTAGTGGGTAGGCAGACTCGGGCACAAAGAGATGAGAGGGGAAAACAACTCTCTGTGTTTCACCTAAATTCAGTATATTCTTTTCTGGATCAGAAAGAGCCTACCATGGTGTGCTGCTGGGGAAAAAAAAGTGCTGGGGAAAAAAAAGTCTTAAGAAAAAGACATCTTGTTAGTGTCTTCAACCACACACCAGAGGGTGTAGAGAGGATGGAGCCCAGGCTCTTCTCTGAGGTGCGTTGGGATATGACAAGAGGCAGCAAGTAAATGTTGGAACAAGTGAAGTTTTGATCTGTTACAAGGGGAAAAAAAAAGGTGATCAAACACTGGAACAGAGGTCACGGGCTCTCCAACCCTGGAGATACGCAAAGCTTGACTGGAGAAATGAGTAAACTGTTGCAGAACAGGCTAGACATCCAAAGGTCTTTACTGACCTGAATTGGTCTGCAAGTCTGTTAGTGCTGGAGAAAAGCTGATTCCTACCATCACAGCAACTATGCTATCTTTAAAAGTGACCCTGAACCCATGGTTTTCTTCTATTCTTCTTCTATTGCAGAGCTAGGGAAATCATCTGCACTGTGCTCTGCAGGTGCCATGTGCCCCAATGGAAGGGTTTCCAGAGAGAGGTTGAGTCCCTCTGCATCCTGGGCAGAGAAGTGGTCATCGCAATGGCACGCAGGCAGAGAGATAGGAACATCCCCAGGTGTTCCCCACAAGGAAGGAGGGAGGTAGAAATTCTTCTCCTGCCAAGAGCTCAGCCATGCCAGCCCAGTGAGTCAAGGATTACTGTTCTGATTGCTTTTCTAACAGGAGATTAATTTCAGTGTACATTTCAGATAATCCAGAATTACTCCCAAATTGGCAGAAGTAATTTTAGATGAAGTTTGGCAGGGGAGAGGGGAAAGTAAAGAAAACCTTTGTTCAAGTGAAATGACCCCTCCTGGTAAGTCTCTCTCAGGCTGAGCCATTGCAGCACATCCTTCTGGACGGGAAATCCATCTTTGTGCTGCCGTGGAGTTTCCTGTTACCCTACGTCCTAACCTCTGAGAAGTGTCAATACACTTTTTAACATTTGCTGCCACTTTCACACTGCACAAGTGATGGCCGCTCCCTTAGACTTATTTGCCGGTTTCTGTAGTTCTTCCTCAAACACAAAACTCCTTGAATCTCTGTCGCCTTGTGGCTGCTCTGCAGAAATGCCTTTCTAGCCAGCGTGCAGGATTCAAACACCAATTATGGCATTTACTTAAAACTATTAGTTTGACAGCTAAACTGATTAATTTACTTCACAATTACCACCTGGAATGGACCTGAAAGAAGTAGCTGGAGGAACAAATTTGTTCAGAAAAAAGAAACAATCATAGAAGTTGGAAGGACCTCTGGAGATCATCTGGTCCAATCCCTCAGCACCTAGAGCAGGTTGCCCAGGACTGTATCGAGACAGCATCTGACTATCTCCAAGGATGGAGACTCCACAACCTCTCTGGGCAACCTGTGCCAGTGCTCAGTCACCCTCATGGTGAAAAAGTGTCTCCTGATATTCAGGAGGAACCTCCTGTGTTTCAGTTTGTGAACTGAAACATCAGCCTCTAGCCCTCTGACCATCGCCTCTGGTCCTGTCACTGTGCATCACAGGAAAGAGCCTGGCTCTGTCATCTGTGCGCCCTCCCTTCAGGTATTTATACCCATTGATGAGATCCCCCTGAGCCTTCTCCAGGCTGAACCATCCCAGATCTCTCAGTCTTTCCTTATAGGAGAGATTCTCTGGTCCCTTCATCATCTTCCAGGCCCTTTGCTGGACTCTCTCCAGTAGCTCTATCTCATTTTTGTACTGAGGAGCCCAGAACTGGACCCAGCACTCCAGGTGTGGCCTCACCGGTGCTGAGTAGAGGGGAAGGATCACTTCCCTTGACCTGCTCGCAAGACTCTACCTCAATGATGCTCCCCTTTTTCATAGCACCTTCAAAAAAACACCAAAACCCAAACACCCAACAAATCGGCAATATTTCTATAAATTTCAAAGGAGAAAAATATTCAGAAAAGATGTTGTCAATACGTTCAGTAATTCCACGCTCTGCTTTGCTGTCAGTGGAGAGCACAATTTTTTTGGAGGGGACTGGGAAGCGTATCAGGATTTAAATTTTTGATTCTCCTTTCTGCCACCCTTTCTGCTTTATCAGAAAGGACCAAAAGGACTGGCGAGTACTGAGTTTTTGCCCTTTTTATCCATCTCTTATAACAACACAAGCTGATTTTTTTTTTTCCCGATGTGAGGCTGGATTTTTTTGTCAGATCTGATTTCTCTCGTGGGCTTCTCCTCCAGATTTCAGGTCCTAATGTACGTTCGCCATACGAGTAACAACCCCTGCTGTGTCCTGAAACGAGTCCCTCCCTGGTGTGTTTTTACGCTACGTGTACATCTCGGCATCTCCCCGCTCACGCACCGTCTTGTGCACGTCTCCACCTCTGCGAGGGTTTCACCTCTGTAGGTAAGGACAAGCGGGTGCTGGAGGTGAAAGGCCAACAGTCCCACGTGGCCTGACACGTAAGGAGGTTTGAGAAACGCGACTGAGATAAAGACCGTCCCTTACAAACACCCCAAGGAGAGCCTGACCGGGGGCATGGAGCTGCACGGTGGACACCAACAGCTCCACATCCCTGCTCCTGCCAGGAGCGAGCAGAAACAGAAGTACTGACAGAGCAAGGCTGATGTTATTAGCCTGAAGCAGAGGCTAAGAACTCGCACTCCATACCCAAGGCTAAGAACCAGTGCTCCATACCCAAGGGCCCCAACACCCTGCTTTTAAAGTAAAACTGACGTAAAGCCGCTGTAAAGGTAGCTTTTCACAGTTGGGACTTGGTTTCAGGCATTCCCGTGGCGTGCTGGGGAACTCCTCCTCTTTCCCACCCCAGCAGCCCGGCTCCTCGCCCGCCTGCTCTCCGTGCGCACCCCCGCAGCCCCCCGCCGGGCTCCCTCGGGAGGCGGGACACGGCCCGGCCCTCCCGCTTTCCCAGCAAACCCCTCCGAAGGCAAGCGCGGGGCAACCCCTGGAGAGGCAGAAGGAAGAACCAGCCAGTTTCCTCCCATCACGGATGCTGCGACCAGAAGGGAAGCGCTAAGGCCTGTCAGGGGCGTGGGGACGGGAGCGGGCCGCAGGGAAGCCGCTTCCCTCCACCGATTTCCTCCTTCCTTACCCAGCCTCCGGCCGCCTCCCCGCCCGGCCTCAGCGCCAGTTTCGCCGCGGCGGCCGCCGCCGCCCCCAGCAGCCCCGCAGCCGCCGCCGCCCCGCCGCCCGCCCGCAAGCCCATGCCGGGCCCGCCGCCCCTCCGCCGCCACCGCCCCTCCGCCTTCCGGGGCGCGGCCCAGCGCGGCACCGCCCCTGCGCGGGAGCGGGGAGAGCGGCGGCAGCGGGGCTGGGTTCGTGGGATCAGATTATTTGGTTTGGGTTGGAAGGGACCTTCAAGATCATGGAGTTCCAACCCCCCTGCCATGGGCAGGGACACCTCCCACCAAAAGCTGGATGCTCAAAGCCCCATCCAGCCTGGTCTTGAACACTTCCAGGGATGGGGCAGCCACAGCTTCTCTGGGCAACCTCTTCCAGGGTCCCACCACCCTCCAAGGAAAGAATTTCTTCCTAATACCTAACCTAAATCTCCCCTCTTCCAGTTTGATGCCATTACTGAAGTGTTGCTGAAGGGGAAAGAAAAACGCCCAACAGGCAATGTTCATTTATATACAAAGACTTTATTTAAAAAAAAAGTATAGAGTACAAGAACAACGTAGGTCGGACTGTAGACGTACAACACAGAAAGGCTCAGGAGTCACCACGCGTGCAGCAGGGACCCTGCCTCCCCATCCAGGGAGGGGTGGAAAACCCTGCCCGCATGGAAACAGTCACACAAGACAGAGAGCTGCTCTGAGGAACATTGTAAACTCAGAAAACAACAACAACAAAAAAAAAGGGCACAGAAGACAACAGCTTTGCGGTCCGAGACAAACCCCTCAAGACTGCTAGTAATGGTCGTTAGTTAAAAGATCTGAGCTCGATTATTACTTGTCTACAAAAAAAAAAAGCGCCTCCCTAAGTTAAGGTCTTTTTTTTTTTTGCTTCTCTACTCCACATCGAAGTTCAAGTAGAAACAAATTTGCAGAATTAAGCAACTTTAAAATTCATAGATAAGCTGGGAGGAAATTCCTTCCCCTCAGACAAACCCTCGGTGTCCAGCCCTTTACTTGACACGCATCTTTCTCGTCATTCCCTTTTGCCCCATCGCTCCTGGGCAAAAGCAGTAATGTACAAAGTAGCCAAAATTAGAATGACTGTAAAAAAAAAGAAAAAAGCTAGACGCACAAGCGTTTGGTATCGGGATATAAATCAACGTTTTGTGTTCCGCTAATAAAAAAGTTTCAGTTATTTGCAATAAATCTTAAGTGCGATTAAATGAGCTTATGCTTATACGCCCTAAAACGTTCTGCATATTTTCATGTCTTGTTTCTTAACATTCCCAACTTATGTTTCCTAAGAAAATGGTTGTGAAATACTTCAAAAGAATTTCCTACAATGATAATATAGAGATCCGCTTTAAGTTTACACTGGGGAAAAATGTTAAAAAAGCATTTTAATTTCAAATAAAGAAAGAAAGGAACACAAAGGTAAAAAGATATTTATAGTAGTATTTACAAGCCTATTACTAAATTCACATTCCTGCTTTACTGAACAAACTTCAACATGAAAATTAATTTTTAAGCAACCTGTAAGTATGAATAGTTAATAAATTTGACAAATTCATTTAAACCCAGTAAAAACACTATGTTTAGCTAAAAAAAAACAACCCAAAACGATAAAGAAATAGTGCTTTTTAAAATTCGGCTCTGGTGGAAAATGTACCATTTCAGAAGAGGTAGGAACCTGAATAAAAGCACAAAAGGAAACAAAAATCCAGATGCATTTCCAGTGAGAAAGCTTTTCCTTGGCAAAGTACAAAAGTTTCAAGGAAGTATCATCCAGCACCTACACAAAATCAGTTTTGGAAAAAATTATAGGAAGGTGTTAATACGTCATTGAAAGCTGCCCGCTTGGCTGGCGTAAAATTCTTCACTAAAAGTTATCACCAGCAGAAAATCCAGGAACAAAAATACTTGATTATTCTAGGACCACAGCAAAAGTCAAGTTTGACAACTGGTTTTTGCTTATTCCATAGACTTTAAAAATATGGCTTTGCAGTTTTGTTTGTGTTGTTACAGCATTATAATCTACATACGTCACATTTTTTGGATTCTTTCAAAAAAGCATTTTCAACTCGCAGTTTTTCAGTCTCCTGTAAAACAGAAAACACAGGAGGGTGTTAAGGAAATTATACTCACTTCTTTCATATTTCTAAATTGATTTTAACCCAGAAAAACTGCCCTATGTTTAGCTAAAAAAAAAAATCATAAAGGAATTGTGCTTTTTAAACTTTGGCTCTGGTGGAAAATGTAGCATTTCAGAAGAGGCAAGAACCTGAATAAAAGCACAAAAGGAAACAAAAATCCAGGTGTGTTCCCCAGTGAGAAAGCTTTTCTTTGGCAAGGTACAAAATTTTCAAGGAAAAGTGTTTTATACACTATAAAATGGGGTGATTCTTGTCTGGGGCCTGTGAGGAGATAGACCAGCCATGACGTACACGACTGCATGAAACCAGAGTTATCTATTACTTTCCAACAGAAAAGCAAGAATTTTAGGTTTCATTCTCAAAGCTTTTCTCTCTTCTATGTCAGGCCATTACTTCACCTCTTTTCTACTCTGCAACTTACCTCAGTAAGTTTAGCATAATCTTTCTTCAGTTTCACAAGATACTGAATCTTCTGGTTTAGGTTTTGATGACCAAGTAATTTCCCGTTCTCCTCAGCGAGAGTGTCAACTTGCTTCCTCAGCAAGTCCATTTCCTGTAATTAGTAAATATATTGTGTACCTCTTAACTGTAGCCCCTCCTTCTCTTTGCAAAAGAAATAGCTTCTTTAAAACCATTAAGATATTAACGTTGAAGTTCGTTGTAACATATGATGCAAGAGTTGGTTCATTCAGGAAATATGTATTTGTTTTATGTCTCCTTAGGTACTACGTTAGATCCCTCTCTAAAGGGCAAAACCACCATTTGATTTGTATTAGGAATTGCAGTAGTGATTTTCCTACCCAGAGCTCCACTAGGGCGGGTAACTACTACAAATACAACTGAACCGCAAGACAAAACATTTTCAGAGGCAGGCTTTGATTGCTAATTAATTCAGAATATTGTCAAATTAGCACCAGCTCTACCTCTGCTGAGTAAGATTCTACTATAAAGACAATAAAAAAAGTTATACATATAGAACCTTTCCAATTCTGTCTCTCTCTTCATATGTTTCCTCCAGTTTTGATCTAATTTCTTCTTTTTCATGGAATGCTTTCAGCTCCAAAGCTCTTGTTCGTTCCATCTCCAGAGCCATTTCAAGACAAGTATTCTCCTTGATTTTGAGGGTATTTTTGGTCTCTTCTAATCTGCCAATATAAAAGCATCATATAATATTAAAAAACAACTAAAGAGCATACAACTGAATTAGTAAGTCATCCTTGGACATGTAGGAAGCTTCCTCTAAAAATACCCTTTTAAGACAATTTATTTTCCCTAGAACTTAGTGCTAACAAGGAAAAATTACATTCTGTTTCACAGCTTTTGAGTTTGATACAATGTCTTAACTAGATGGTGTTTTGGAGTTGCTCTGTTTTTTGGGAAGTCTGCTGTTTTCCTACAAGTCCACTCCTGAAAGAAAACAGAAGCTTCACCTGCAAGAACGCTAAGAATTCATCTAAGGCATATAAATTTGCCAGATGAACTTCGCTGCTCTTCAAGTTTCCCCTAAATTGCTTGTTTGTATATGGCTTTCCCCCAATAGACTTGCTGCTCAGAAACATCTCTAAACAGCCCAGAGATGGTCTGAGCTTCATTGGCCTGGTAGCAGAAGGACCACCGCTTTAGACAGATGTCTTTTCTGCTGACAATGTTTTAATTCTCCCGGGATCGCAGAACATTAAGCCATGCCATCAAACTTGGCAGCCTGTCACCTGATTATATGAACTTTAGTAATTTTGCATGTCTATTCAAATATTGCATAAATGAAAATGTTTTTGTCACTAGATTTGTTTCACTGAAGCCTGGTGTTTAAGACCTGCTGTATGAAAACAGAATTCACTCACTGCATATGTCAAGACATTTTATTGATGACAAAAGAATCCTTTTTCTCTTTGTACATTATTTGTTTTTATGAGATTAACACTAATAGTAGTTATTTCTATAAGCCTATTTCAGTCACCAGACAGGTATGAAAACCCAATGCATCGAATAGCAAAAGAACCCCTAATCAAAACTAGGGCTTCTGGAAAATTTAGTGTTAATCACTTTTGAAATGACCACGTTCATAAAACTTACCTTCATCCTTAGAAGTTATTTATATAGAAAGCATTCCATTAAATGTAAATAAGTAAAATATTAGGATATTCAGCCACTATGAATCCCGAAGCAATAAAGATTAGGAAAAGAATAACAGGGGCAAGTTATTTTTATCTACTAATTCAGTATTTTATTTCTTGACTGCTGCCCGTTCAAGATGTGAAACACTTGAATTTCTAGAACTACCCGTACAATACTGCAAACACAATCTAGGAATCCTCTAATAATAAACAATTTTCATTATTCAAGCTGAAGCACAAAAAGAAAATAGCATAAAAGAGCAAAGAATGAGATTAAGTTTAAAATTAAAATATTTCCAATCAAAAAAGAAATGAACAGTATTTCCATTTAATTTGCAAAGGAACATGCTTAGAATTCACTGCAAATAAAAGAATTCAAAACCCTATGCCATAGATAATTTTAAACAATTAAAAACATTTTTTCAATTTAAGTTTTTCTATGGTCCCACCTATTTCAGAGTATTTCCCAATATAATGCTACCCTTTCAGAATATGTAATAATAGGTGCTACTACCACCTACTGATGAGAAAGAGTAAGAACTTAATGTGTCTTGCAGAAGTGTAAGCATTTTTAAACTACATCTTTTACAATTCCAGATCTTGGGCTTCTATTGCTTAAATACACCTTTTTGGTATGAGTTTAATACAAGTCTCCAGTTGAACGAACAATATTTAAACTTACTCTGCTTTGATTTTCAGCATCTCCTCCATTGCTTTATTCTGTAAAAGTTCAGAAATAGTAGTTACATTCTTGATGTTTAATATACATATATTTAAAACTGTCACAACTGATGCTACCATACCTCATCTCAGATCCTACCAAAATCATCCTACTGTCCAGTAGGTTCATGTCTTTGCTATACGCACATATTGCCAATTTCATACCAGCACAAGTGCCCCACAGCAGTATCTCTGCCCATTCACACACAACAGAGCTCTAATGAGGGGTTCTCCTGTCCAGGAGATCCATGGCAACCTCTGCTGTAACATTAACTTCCCTTTGGCAGAGCCCTGACATTAGCAAGTGACACAATCTTCACTTTCCAGCTCTGTGGAGATGAGTCAGATTTAGTGATCTGAATCTGGTTTTGCTTATTGCACAATCTAACACCCAGTTCATCGGTGTTAGACCAAGACAGAAACCTTAAGAGAGAAGTATCAGGCTCTGTGTCTGTTGGAATTCACTAGAAATCAGTGTTTGTTTCACTGCCATGAAATAGAAAACATGTTAATACTTCACAGCAGGGAAACCACAACTGACATGAGAAGGGTAACATACCTTGGCGAGTCGTTCTTCAGCAATCTCCTCTTCTTTCTCTTTGAGATATTGAACATCAGTTTGTTTCTGGTCACTAGGAAGTCCAAGAATGTGAAAAGTTTCTTACAAACAGAGGAAACCAGTTGTAAAAACAACATCCTACCCAGATTAAGCCAGTAAGTGTGTGTAGCTGTCTTGACACACGCTTGTACTCAAAATACTAAAAAACTCTGGAAGGGTTTAAACTTTATATTCCAAGAACATCACATTTTCCTTTGTTAAGAGTATATAGTATAGAGGAACTAATGTTTTAATTAAAACAATTAAAAACATAATAACTATGCAAGTATATACTAGGCAGCTTCAGGATTGATGTAAACATTTTATTAGTACATGATGTCCACATGCATATAGAGTACAGAAAGCAACTCCTTCCTACAAGATCGTTGCTCAGTGGTCTTGACAAGTTAAGAAGGTAAAAGATTTTTGTATTCAGAAGACTTGGAAACTTTTTATTTTGTTAGTTTTTAATAAACATGACATTGGATGGAAGCAAAAGCAATAAAATTAAAATAACCCCTCAGACCAACACACCATTGGGACCACTTCTTTCTTGTAGTGTGCCTGCCATAAGGGAAGAACTTAATTGATTAACAGTTATTGTAATTTGATGCAATTATAAAAGGTAGCTATTTTCAAGTAACTTGAAATCTTTGTCAGCATATCTAGCTAGGGTGATTTAGTTTTTATATCTGGCATAAACAGCCTCAGTCAGAGAGTAAGCGTGTGTATGTGTGGATGAGTTTTTTGTTAATGTTAATTAAACACCATCTTATAAAGTCTAACATCTTCTGAGAACCAAAATAAAAATCATACATTTTCCGTGCTAAATTTTGGTACAACCCACTTCCAAAATCCACCCAAATTCATCCATTTCACAAATGGTTGGACAAAACTGCAACAATCTCAGTGGGTACTTACATGAATGTTAAAACCTCCAAGTTTAGAACCATTGGTTATGCTTGAGCCTTTCAAATTCTAGTACTGGTTGGCCTGTACCAGCTCCAAATTAGTGACCCGAGCCTGCTCCAGCTTAGCATTACAGAGCTGAAGGCTGACCTTTTCTCTCCAGCTTGCCCTTACCTTCCCTAACACTAAATACCAGAAGTGAGCAGACACCTAGTCTCGTGTTGTATTCTCAAACCTCCTCCAACGCAGTCCAAGATCCTCACATCTCATTACCTTGTCACACCAATGATTAAATCATCTCGCTCTTTAACACTGGGCCACACAAAAGATAACTGCTACCTGCTGCCATCAGCAGCTCCCATAAACTACGAGGCATGTCTGTTGTGAATATACCCACCTGAGACATATAAACCTGATTTCGCAGAGAGCATGCAACATACTATTAGCCTTTGGCCTGTTCGAACCACAACTCCTATCAATTAACAGCAGCTGGAAATTGTTAATGCTTATCAAAATTGTATCACAAGGTCCCAAGTCAGGAATCAATCAAGTGAGGAACAGAAAAGTAATGCTTTTCTGTGAAAAAATGGGTCCAAGTAACCTACTCCATGAACTGTGAACAACTAAGCCACAGAATCCAGTTTTTTATGGCAAGGCAACCGCTTCTTGTTTTTCTGTCATTCCCATTACAATTCACAACAGACTTTCAAATGTCTGTTGCAAACTAAGCAGAAGGCCCTAGAGACAACATCATCATTCAATATCCAACCTGATCTGCCCCACCTTATGCACAGAATGTTTTCCACAAATTAATCCCTTCATAATTGAAGATTCCGTATAATACATATAACACAGGGACAAATTGGAGACACCTGCACTTACAGCATCTTCTAATCGGAATACTTAATTTTGCAAAGTTAGTGTTCTTTTACATTAAATATTTATCGAAAAGTCAGTTCTAGAACTGACAACACTGATACTTTATTGAATAGAGATAAAAGTTCTGGAAAATATTTTTGATAAATTTAATAGGTAAAAATAAAATATTAAACTCCTACTAGCATTAAGTTGCTGTTTACTAAATTGCCCTTTAAAAAAGAATTGTCATTAAATAAACAACTATTTGCTGCCAGTTAAGATTTCTTTTCACAAGATGTAAAGCAGCAGATTTAATTCTTCACAAAATTGAAAACAAAAAAGGTAAGCCACAAACCAAAATACTTTCCATCCAAAACTAAGCTGTATGGATTACAGTTTAAACCAAACCCCAAGATATCTCCAATCTGAGGTACACAGCTTTTGTGAGGTACCGTCTTCTCAGAGGAAGTTCATTTCTTACCCTTAAAACCACAAGATGGAGAACTGTCTCCATTTATTTCTATGATAAAACTTGTGTTGACTTTATTGGGACATTTCCTTTCTACTGAATCCATAACTGCGCAATATGGCAATACATAATACGCAGGAAGGGCTACGCCTGTAATTAGTTTACATTCTATTTCCATTTCCTTTATAAAACTCTGTTGTATTTAAGAATTTGTGTTTAAAGACAATAAAGTTTACAAGCCAGTAAACAGTTTTTAGAGGAACGGCTGAGTCAATCTCTAATTATACGAACAATATGTAAGATTGCATTTCAAATAAGACCTGTAAATCTGTTTATCTTAATTGCTTCATGTGAAGACAGGTTTTTCTTGTTTTATTTTACTTTACCTGTTCTTGCTTATTCTCTGAGCTTCTACTAGGCTCTGTAAATTCCTGTTGCTCTCCACCAATATCTGCATTTCCAGACGCAAATTATCCAACTCATTTAATTGTTCCTAAGTAAGTGAAATAGGAAACATTTTATCTGAAGACCAAACTGCAATTCCTGTTTTCATTTCTAGTTGAACATGTTTTTGAGTAAAACAGAAGACAAAACATTTCTCAGAAAACAAGCACAGCTCTCTGGCAAAGATCTGCATTTAGTTTTGATTAGAAACTCGATTTAGAGTAAGTCAGAACAGTTTAATGAGCAAAAATGATGTTACTATTTGATATGCATGAACACGGAACAACTCAGTCCTCGGGAAAACATGATATATGGACATCTCAAGCAAGTTGTCATCATTTGTTACCAGCCTAGGTAAAGAGAAGACCAAGAACTGCCTCCTGTTTTAGTGGACAGACTACTGAGCAGAGCTCATTAAAAATCTGAACTCTGTATTCTGTCTTATTTTAACTTTACAAATTGCCTGTAGAGATTCTCTCATATACGGTACCTTCAGCCTTAGAATTTCATCATTTTTAGCTCTGCGTTCTTCATTCAGCTCATGTACAAGGTGCTCCAGATTTATTGCAGAAGCCCTCCGATCAGCTATTTCTTGCTCATGATTTTCCAAGATCTTTGCCAAATTCACATCAAACTTAGGGGGAGTCTTTGGACACTGGCGAGTTAAAAAAAAACAACAAAACCCACTCACAAACTATTTGTAAAGAACTGTTTCCCCTATGTATTGGTTATATATTTGAATACTTAATTGAGGACATATATTAATAAATTCCTGGCAGACAGATCATCAATAATACATTCAAGTAACAAACAAGGGGAATGGGATTTGACCATTCTTGATATATTATCATTTCTGGTCCCAGCCTGAAGCCATGCTGTAAAGTTTATTAGTCCCTTTTCAATGAGTTTTAACAATCATTACCATGAAAATGTTTCTCTCACAAACGCCGTACCTGTGGAAATGTTACTGAGGATGAGTCCATAAAGCAATCTATTTGCTTCATTTTTATTTCATATTCATTCTTCCTCTTCTCCATTTCTTCTGTCATTTTATCCAACTATTAGAAACCCAATTAGAATTAAATTAGCTCATAATACACAAAAAATATTGCAGAAAACAGCAGCCAGATACCTGTTTTGAGCAAGCTTAAGTACACCATGCTATTTTAGATTACCTCAGACTTCAGTTTGGTGACTGTTTGCTATATTTACCTAATAACTGTTAATCATTCGATAGTTGCACGTAACAAGCATTTTTTGAAAGCATATATGCTGCATACTGTGTAGTTCATCTGAATTTTGTTCTTGGTGTTGGTATTTGGTTTTTTTTTTTGCCTTGCTGAAACAATCTACCTTTCAAAGGGCTTGCCAGCACAGAAAAACTCTTATGAACTTTGTTGGCAGACATTACTGATCAAAACATAAATTGATGCAAGCTAAGATTTCACTGGTATAGATTTAATTAGTTTCCTCAAAGGGAATATGCTAACATGACAAAAAGACTGTTCTTTCCAAAATAACTTATCCTTATTAGAGTTTTTGCCAATACAAATAAACCATTTAGCACTATGACAGTTGTGACAACTAAAGCTAAAATTTGGACAAAGGCTTAACATAGCTATTTGGTCTGCAAATGCTCCAAATCACACTCAGACTGCATAATTTAGGGAGCTCAACAATTACCTCCATTAGTTTGCAGACAAGAGTTAAGCAGAGGAAAAAGTAATCCCCTAGGTTACACTGGTTATAACCTCAGGTTACTCTTATTATAGGTACTGATAATTTTGCTCTGCTTTCAAGAGCAAAACATTTCAGAGTAAACATTTTTGTGATCTCTAGACACCATTTCCAAAGTTTTTAAGGGTTATCTAACCCTTGTTTAGAAGCTTTTGCACTAGTACTTTGCTTTACAGGAAGGAGCACTGCTCTTCACCAGGAGCACTGCATACAAGATGCTCCAAAACTACAAGTAAAACCTTTCCCAGAAGCTACAATTAACCACAGTTCCCTTCAAGAAGAACAATTTCCTTACTTTACCTGTTCCCTGAGTTCCTGGATTAGAGCTTCTTTTTTTGTTATGTCTTCCTGTGCACACTGAAGCAACAAATCATGTTTCTTAGAGGCCTCTGTCAGTCGTATCAGCTGCTCAGTGGTATGATTCAAGTCTTCACACAGAAGGTCTCTCTATTTTAAGTCATTGGATGAATAAAGAAATGTTAAAGTTATTACTCTAAAGCAGTTGTTTCAAGATGTTTTGTCATTGTTGCTAAGATTGCTGACAGCTACAAGAATCTCCCTTTTCCCTCCACTTTTTCATCATGAATTGTAGAAAGTATTCATCTATAAGTTTCTTATTTTAGCACGTTTTCTGTATCCATTGTCTTGGTTGCAGAACAAAAACTTTCCTACAGTATAGTTACAATTAAGATACTCGTGGGAGATATTTGGAATGAACCACTGTTTGAAAGTATACTGTATACTTAAAAAGAGATATGATTCTTTAAATAAGAAACAGGAAAAGAATGTATAGATTTAAATCCATGCTGAATCAGTGATTACAGTTTTAGTGCACTGCTATTCTGTAGATACCTCTGGATTTATTCTAGAATCTAGACTCCCACTTTATCTGTAAGGCATCATACCTACACAAGGTGTGTTAACCTAGAAGGAGAAACAGTACTTAGCATTTTAAATGCCACCTTGCATTAGTTCTTGTGCAGTCAAGAAAGCATAAGGGAAATTAGTAACTGATGCACATTGTTAAAGAAGGAGAAACACTGTGACTTTTTCAGGCGCCAGATACACCCAAGGATAACAATCTAATAAGATTTGTTACTTCCTTTAAAAAAAAAAAATGAAAAAACAAGTCAACAAAACCAACCAAAACCACAATCCCCTCCCCCTCAAACAGAGTGATCCAAATGGATCAGAGTTTAGGATTCCAGAATGGCCATTTTACATACGCTTATTAATGAAGATAGTCTATTTATTAAAGGTAGTGGAAATCCATTTAAGAATAGTTTTTCAGAAGGAAACACTACTCTGGAGACTTGATTGGTGCTGTGTGATTGGACTAAGCGTATGTAATATGACAGATGATCTTGTAGAAATTGCTTTTAAGAGGAGGCTGGTGGTTTTGACTGATGGATGCGTTCACCAAAATAATGGTGAGAGCAGTAACAGGAAAGAAAGTTAAAAAATAAATACAAATTTAAAAAGCAAAACCACAGTTGAATCAACCATGCATCCTAGATCTGTTTCCAGCAGGTGGAGCTTTTAGTTAAAATTTTGAGTAAAGAAAAGATGTTACTGAATATGGCAGCAGTGGGGGAAGGGAGAATATTAAAAATAATGTATTCTTCTACCTACTTTAAATTTCTCAGCTGCGTCACCTAATGTTGCCATTAAATTCACCTGATGACTCCTTAGTGGCCTTAACAAAATTAAACCAAGCTTTTAGCATAGGTTTTTTTATGAAGTAGTTTATAAAATATTTATGTCAAGTAATGTGATAATTTAACAGAATTTGTCAGGTATCCCATTCCTTTAAAGGACATCTCTAACTTTAGTTTGAAGAAAAATGAGGTTAAGTTTTACACAAGTATTTTAAGCAAGACCATATGCAATTGGTCTTGTGAACAAATAATCATAATATACCAACATCACTGTTTTTACCTCAATGCTATCAGCTATTTGTCTTCTCTCCAAGGTTTCCCTTAGTTCTTCAATCTTCTTTTCCTGATCCTCTATGATTCCTTTGCTTTCTTCTTTTGCAGCCAGAGCAAGATTATACTTGCACTACGAAAAGGATTCAGTTAAGTTTTAGAATATTTTAGGAAAACATGTTATAAAATAAAGTTGGCAAACATAACACAAATGTTTATCACAAATCTCATGACAACTACAAATATTTAAAATCTCAGTGTCAGTGACTAAAATCAGAATGATATATCATACTTGCTAAATTGTAAAAATCTCTGTTATTAGAAAAGAGTTGTCAGAACAATGGAAAATGATTAATTTAATAATTATTAGCCACAATACATATTAACCACTACAACCAATATTGAAAAAAAACAGATAACCATATTATGTAGAAATGTGTCTCATCAATATTTTGTCTGTAGGACCTTCTGAGTTCATAGCTCATACATATACAGTATCTAAAGCATTCTGTGGGTTGCTCTATCAGTTTGCAAACCAGACCTATTTTAATAAAGAGGATGCATCATATTTATTCAGTTATTCAAATACATAGTTTTAGTTCTTTACACTTATGTTTACCGATGTAGAACATAGTAACATCAGCAACATAAAAATTCACTCCCTCAAAAATAAATTTACAATTCAGCTTCAATTGTTGAGGTCTTAAATTGCCAATTTCTGAGAAAATCTAAATGTGACTGTCAGCTGAGTGTAGTTTACAGGATGTGAATAAGTCCCTTTAGAGACACTGCTCTTTACCCACCACATGGAAAGAGTTCAGTTTTCAAGACAGCCTTAGGCATAAAATGTTCAGAAGATTTCAACATGTCAAAACAAAGAAGTTTCCTTCTAAAATGCTACAGCAAGTTATGCTGTTTGAGACCCACGATAAGACATGTCATTGCCTTCCATTACCATGTCCTTCAAAATGACAGAACATACATTTATATCCTCGAGCTCTCTTGTCAGCCCATCTATGGTCTCAGTTTTATGATTAATTGAAGACCTCAGCTCCTGGATCTGTCTCATCAAGTCAGTTACAACTTCCTGCAACATAAAAAAAGTTAATCCTGATACGTTAAAGATATACTATATATATTTTATTACTGGTCTGTCTTTGGTATATAATTTGTCAATCCCAAATTTCAAACAGCCATTTGAAAATGAGGCCTCAATGTGGACATGTAAAAGAGTAATAGGAAATTTGTTGCTAAATCATTGGTTTTTGTTCTTAAGCACTTACATAAATAATTAAACTGCTGTGTTCATTACACGAGAAGACTAGCCCTCTGATTTAGTCTCAGGCTCTAATGGTTTTCTAATAAGAAAAGTACTATAGTTACATTTGTTTGTAATGGAAAAAGGCGCATTCAAGAAATGCCACTGCAGTGACGATACCAGCCAGATTACCAGATTCTTCTGACCTTTTAAATGTCAAATTTTCGAGTTTAACATGGAAAAGCAAGACTTATCAATGCATCATGCTGGATAGTAAACACACTATATGATTTCTTGTGCCTGTTTTACATACAATGTAAGTGCTTGTACTATGGAAAATTTTACTATTTAAGCTTTCAGAACACCAGAGCAGTCTTTTCATGTAAAAGTGCTTTGATTTCATTAATAAAGATACTCACAGTCACATTCTTACAAACCCATTACGAGATGACACTGACTAGAAGGCCCTATTAATCATCAGGGGAATTATGCATTGTTTATGTTTTGTCCAATAGACAGCTCTACCTTGATTTTTAGTTTTAACCTTCAGTTATCTTGTGTTCTCTCTGAATGCACACCAGTTTTCTACTATTCTGCAAACTCCATGCCAGTAAAAGGTCGGATTTATTTTACCTAGATGCACAGCCAGGATTGCCTAGAATCACCAAATTGCTAGGCATCATAGAAAGGCTTTGGGCTTTTAACTCTACTACAGAACATAGTTACCCACAAAACTAGGTATCAGTAACAGAAATAAGCCCAAACCTTATCTGCGTCATTTGTCTTCTTCAAAGAAACAACAGTCTCTTCAGCAGCAGCCAGCTCCTGTTCCAATTTCTGCAGTTTTGCTTCCTAGAAGAAATAACAATTGTGAAGGAGAGACTTAATTACTTTTGAACTATGTTTTGTGAAGCACAAAGCTGGGGGGGCGGGGAGGAACTCAGTTGTTTACCTTTCCAGAAAAATTAAGCAGTAGCTTAACAAAACAATCTGATACTTGAGAAATCTATATTTATTTTGCTGATAATCTACAGAACAGTCAGTTCACCAATGAAATTGCTATTAACACAAAGGGAATCCACGAACACACTATTCAATTCTGCTGTTATACCTGCTGCTCACACCGTGTCACCATTTCAGAGGATGGTTTCTCCACCTGTGCTTTTTCAAGTACTTTCAAGAGCTCTCTGGAGAAGAAAACATTTCCAGTGAGAAATATAATCAGAATGCATGGCAGCTTTAACAAGAATAAAGTCATATAAGTTTATTCTTACTTGCACTTTATTTTTTCTGAAGAGTTCTTTAACTATTACCTTCTCAGTGCTATACAGAAAACTAATAGCTCAGTTACTAGCCGTACACTGCTATCAGTAGCGGAACTTTATCTTTGACACGAAGAACTATACTTGTCATGAAATTATTGTTGTCATGTTAATTGAATACATGAAAATGAAGTGTTGTTCTAAGTTGGATAAAATAAAAAGCCCATTATGTAATTATCTCCACCCAGCTGGGGAAAAACACCTCTACAAATAGGATTCCCATCTGAATACAAAACCTAGCATAAAACCCCTCCCCACAATGAAGTCAGATGAAAACAAACCCCACCACTAATTAAAACTTACTTTGAATTGTTTTCTTTGTCTTCTTGTAATTGTAATGTTAGTTTTTCATTGTGTTCTTTTTCTGCTTTCAGGAGTTTCAAAAGGTTCTAGAATATCAAAATATATATTGTCATTTATTATAACAATATAAGGTCTGTAGAATAATTTAAACTAAAACTATAATCTAAAACTCCTAAAATGAATGAAAAAAAACACAAAACCTTAGATGGAAACAGAAAGATATTTATCTTTGTCCTGGACAAGGTCAAAAGTAAACACTTCTTTATATTAAGGAATCATCTCTTTTCACCTGCCATTGATAATGATTTCATATAGCTGTAATGTTCCTTAATATCCAAGGCTTTAAGGGAAGAAATTAGAATTTTCAACTGTAGATTAATTTGGGGGGATTTTTCAAATCCTAACCAGTAGTTAAAGATACTAGACTATAAGGAGTTTAAAATAATAATTTTCAATCTGTCAGTATTCCTTTAAAAGCTAAAAAGGAAAACTTACAGCAAACTTGCTGAGCAGGCACAGCGTACACTGCAGAAAAGCAGGCAAAATAATTTGCAAAAGCCCTTGAGCAACCTTACTGCTGTTTTGCAGTCACTGCAGTCTGACAGACTTTCAAGGACAGCATCAACTAAACTGCAGGACAGTGATCCACCACAAAAAGGCACAGATCATTTTAACAAGATCACATCCACTATGAAAATTTTAAGAGAATGCTTTGCAAAAACAGAATAAGCAAGCTGGTCTTATAGCTAGCACTGAGATGAAAGGTCAGCAGCATTTTGATGGCAGGATTCTTTTCCAAAGCACTTTCTTATCTCTTTACTAATTCAGCCATCTCCCTCAACATTTCTAGAGCACTTTCTTCAGCTGAAAAACAATATGTCATAGAATTGTAGAATCATAAAATGGTTAGAGTTGGAATGGACCTTAAAGATCGAGTTCCAACACCCCTGCCAGGGGCAGGGACACCTCCCACTAGACCAGGTTGCTCAAAGCCCCATCCAGCCTGGTCTTGAATACCTCCAGGGATTGGGCATCCACAACTTCTCTAAGCAACCTGTTCTAGTGCCTCGCCACCATCACAACAAAGAATTTCTTTCTAGTATCTAAATATCATGCTATTGGATATTTCTTGTAGCCTGTGGTTGGAAAAACCTTGCACTAAGTTTTAAAAAAGATTCTGCATACGTCTTCCAAATGAGATCACGAGGAAATCTATTATTACTGTGGAATCTATTATCGATGATACAGTAACAGGAATTAAATGATCTGGCTACATGAGTAACTGTATGAAGTCCTTTAAAAGCCTTGGCTGTCTTACACAAAGCTCAGTTTTCATCGCTTCTGCTTCTTGTTTTCTGTCCTCAAGTTGTTGCTTCAGTTGGTCTGTCTCAAACTTTGATACTTCCTGCAAGTTGTCATAGTCATCCTGCAGGCTTGCTTTCTCTTCAAGAAGCTTTTCATGTTCTAGCCTTTATAAAAAACAAGCAAACAAAAAACAAACCCACCCACAACATTAAGATGAGCATTTGTTTCATTATAAAAATACTCCAATCAATTGTATTTTAGAATCTTCAGATAATATACAGAGTACAGTTATGTTAGAAAGAAGTGACTGACACAAGTGGTAAGTTTGTTTAAACTCAGAAACCCCAAATATATGAAGGGCACAGGAAATCTAAGCAGCAGTGGCAGAGAAGGCAGAGAATTGTCTGATGCCTAGAAATAATTTACTTCTTAGAAAATTCTATAGATGTTTCAGTCACTGTATCTTGATAATGGGGTTCACCCATTTTTTATTTAATTATTTTTGTCAGCTGTTGGACACAAAACTCGGTTAGAATGAACATCTGCTTAGTTGATATCTGGGTTATTTATCCCATATAAAAACTTTATATATTCTGAGAAAGTCTGGGTTATTTCCCTCTAAATCGTTGCCTCAAAAACTTACTTCATTTGATCTTTCGCAAAAGTGAACATCATTGATGGTGAGTCTATAGAAAGAATACCCTCCAAAAAGTCAGTACTTTTGCTAACACAGAAGACATCAATGAAACCACAACATTTAATTTCAGTTCCAGGTTGCCAGTTTCACAATGCATCACTTAAAAAAACGACTCCAGCTGAGACACAACCCACTAAAATGCAGAAAGTTAAGCTTTTCAGGAAAGAAAAACCATACCCCAAAACCCAAACAAAACCCACCACTAACAAAACTCAACATGACTAAGTCGCACTAATGATTAAAAATCTCACTGATTTTCATCTCCCAATAACAATGTCAGTTATTGAATACAACACAGTGAGCTTCTCAGGCTTTGAGAATCAAGCTTCAGTTTATTTTTATGGTTTCTTTCTGCTTGTATTTTTAGAGCAGCATCATTATGTCACCTGCTTCATTTGACCAAACTGAAAAGTAACAGTTAATTTTTAAGACTGAATTGGAAAAAAACCCAAACAAAACTATGCCTCTTCAGCTACCTTACTTTTGGAGATCAATAAGCTTATAGGTATATCCTACTTAATGGGAAAATGCTATAGCAAACAGAAATTAAGGAAGCCTCATGTTATTTCCTTTCTGCTAATTTCACCATGTTTTATTGGAAAAAAAATAAGCAAAGGACATAAACACAAAATAACAACTTTAAGTAAGAGACGTGAAGTGCAAGTTCACATGCAGAAAAGAAGAACTAAATCACTGGATGCATCCAGAAAGGAGGTTAAGGCATTTTACCAAATTGCCAACATACCTGACACTGTCCAGCTGGAGCTGTACATCCATATGTCTACCAGAAAGCTGACTCATTTCTTTCTCTTGCTTTTCCCTGAAGGCACTATATTCCAGTTTTACAGCAGACAGCTCCTTGTCTGCAGACTGCAGGACAATGCGCAAGTCACAGACTTCACTTTTTAATACTGTCAAAAGCCAAACAAATATTTTACACATTATTTGGAAAACTGTACTAGATACAGGATACGTAACACTACGGAATATCCTGGGAGAGTCTCACAAAACTTAACACCTTTTCAGTGGAATTAACCTTGAAGGTTACACACAAAAAAGGATTTGTAGATGGAAAAGGTCAATGAAATATCAACTTTTAGAACTAAAGAGTACAGGTACAATAAAAAAAAAACATTCCAGATTATATCACTCCATGTCCGTAGACCAATAGAGGATTTTCCCTTTGTTTACAGTTAATATTTTTCTTTATAAAATACTGTATCCTGTACTCCCTTCGCATTCAGAGTTAAGAGAGAACAGCTATGAGTATTGTATACTGCGCAAGACTAGGCAAAGAAAAGCTATTCTGCAACTTTTAGAGATTTCTTAAAAAAAAAATTAAAAAAAAACAGTATCAAAATAGTATCAAACCAATCAAACCAGTATAACTTCAACATCTTAAACCCAAATAACTACTCAGTATGTGCTATTGTTAATTCAAAATATTATAAGACACCTCAAAACTTCATATGGATTTTCAGTGTTACATCAACTTACTATCAGTCTTGCTTTGACTGTCTTGAAATTGCTTCTCAAGTGATTTTATCTGTTCAAGGAGCTCCTGGCGCTCTTTACTCCATTCATTCCTTCCAGATGAAAGAAGCTTGAGAAAAGTAGTAAAATTTTTAAATGGAAGGAAATGTGGGAGTGGCTAAGTCACAAAGCAGTAACAATAATAACGTAATCGAGTATTTCCATCAGCTAATTATAAATACAAGATGCATTTTTCTTTAAATCTGATGTTTGGTTATTCTGAAATCCATAGTAGTCCAAGAACAAAAATATTTCAACATAACTGAAGAAATTACCTTATCTAAAAAGTTAATTTAAAAGCAAGCCACAGCATAGGAGCCAAGATCTACTTCAGAACAGAGCTATCAGAAATAAGACTGATCTGGGAAGAAAACAGGCCTTATTTATTTTTCTGTGTTAAATCAAAACTAGCGATTAAGTGAGACTTGTAAATATTTTATAGAGTAAGTATGTTTCAGTTCCAACTGAGACAAGTAGTATTTTCAGCATTCCAAAGTTTAAAATTTCCCTGTGACTATCACTGTCTTCCAGAAATCATGAAGTTGGCTAAAACCAAGCATAGACATATTGAGTGTCTATTTGCTTATATTTAAGAACAAGCAGGCTCAGAATCACAACATTTTAAACAACAAACCCCAGACCTTCAGTGTTATGGTAAATGAAGTCCTTGTCTTCCTGCACAACCCTAAGCTATGATGCTGTATAACTTTTTCAAAAGTCAAAATGTGATACTGCAGACCTCACTAGACAACACAGTAGTACGAGTGTGGTAGATATCATCTCATCATATATACACACTCACATATAGCCCTGTATTATGCTGTTCTCTCACCTCCTGTATTTGTGCAGAATGATGCTCCAGTTTATTAACATGCTGCTGGAGTTTTATGTTCTTGCTTTCCTCTTCATCCAGCTTTGTCTGCATTGTGCTCAGTTGCTCCTGTGACACAACAGACACTCAAAATTAGAACAGCTACCTTCCAGTTATTTTCACATGCCATATGGCAGTCTGTGCATATTAAATACAAAAGTGTCAGCTACTTTCTTTTTTCATGACCTGAACCAACCAAAACCAGAACAAGAACTGTTAAGTAGCTGATTTCTCCTATTGCTAAGTAAACTGCCAGAACACAAGAAAATCCATGAGGGAATGCACAGACCGAATCCAATAAACACTTAGTGTTCAGACATATGTTTATCTTGGAGAAATAAGGCTTTAAAAAGAAGTTATTTAAAATATACACTAGCTAAATTCCTTACAGGATCTCTGCACTATGATAAGCATCAGAGGGGTTTTATGGCTGTTGTGCCAGGGTTTTACATGCACTGAAGTTAGTTCCAGCTTCTAGACAGTAGCTTGGAAAACTTTGGAGCACTCTTCTCTGTGAGAAAAGTCCTTCCCTGCCTTTTAGGAAAGATACAAGACAATTAAGGTATAATGGTGGATAAGCAATATTTGGCAGGTTTCTTCAAATAATGCATTATATATTAAGCCTGGGCATTGTTCCAAATGTACATGTCACCAGAGACTTATAACGAAGTTTCCTCAGAAACAAGTTATTAGGTTAAAATAGTAAGAGGTTAAATGCCCTGTGTATCTTAAACTACTTACAATATTCAACTCTCAAATCCCTTTCAATATTTTCATTGTGAATCCTCTTAAGTACAACATAACTAAAGATCTCTTTAGTGAAGCCTTAAGTATTCATCAAGAGCTTCGGTTTCCCATGCAAATTAAAATATATGGGGGGGTGGGAAGGCAAGGAACATGTATTTCATGCCAAAGCCCACCTTATTATAAAGTTACACACACTTGAGTTTTTATTCAAAACGTTCACCTGTGCCACTTTGAGCTCCTCAGCAATGGCCTCATGTGCTTGTTCATTCATCTCTGGGGGAACTGGCTCTTTCAAAATGTCATCCATCATCTCTCCAGAACACTGAAAATCTTCAGAATGATAATCTAAGATTTCTGGGCTTATTCGTGGCACTAGGCGAGATCTGAGTTGGTAAGCTTTTGTTGGAGTGGTTATGTTCTGTTACAAAGATAAAACGCAATCTTTATTTTAACTGTAAAATGAAATTAAGACTTTGTCTGGTATTGCATTTCATAGTTCTATAAGCAGAATAATGAAATGAAATGCTCAAAGTGGTTAGTTCTAAACCACTGCACTTGTTCAGATTTATCATCTGATAACAGCAGCAGTCATTCATCTGATAGCAGCAGCACAAGTATTTCAGAACAAAAAAGCAGGGTATCTCCTTTATCACATATGGATTACATGCCAGAACATTAGTTAGGTTAAGGGATCATCCAAATGAAAATCTGTTCTCTCACAACTCAGGAGTTACTATGAGTGGTTTTAAAAAACTTATTCTCATACCTGAAGAGTTTCTCTGTGTAGCTTATGCAAGTGAGAGACTTCTCGGCGCTTGTGTGCTTTGGTTGCCTCCAGAATGTTTTCGAGGTGTTGGTTTGCTTTCTGAAGGGATTGAAGTTCTGATTCCAGTTCCATATGCTTTTTCCTGTTTAGGAAATATTTTACTACTGTCAAAACCACTCCATCAGCATGCCCTCCCATCAGTAAGAATAAGCTGCAGTATTGTCAGTGAGTAAACCAAGCTGAACTCTTGCCCAAACACTGAAATACATTATTTTGAGAAGAAAGCCACCACTGCGCTTGTATTAAAAAGTAAAAAAAAAAATATTAAAAAGCTAAGAAGCTTATTTGTGCTTGCATAATGAAGCAAGCAGATGGATAACTAAACTTGTCAGAAAAAAAAAAATCCATTACACGGTAAGAAGTAAGCCGAGAGCTCTGCAATTCCTTTTATGAGAAAGTGATATCACCCATACCAATATGGTTTTAAGCTTTTAAAATGTTATCCAGTTATATGAGAAGTCTGAACTGGTGCTTGCTAGGATTAAAGAAAATCCTTTAAAGATTTTTTTTTTCCGTAAGCGCTGCTCTGTTAAGATTATTTTGCCCTCTAAGAGTACTTTGACTGAAAACCAGCAGTTGAGCAGAAATTTAGGAATAATTTCTGTTAGGTATTTTGCAGAACTACATGCTCTTACTGTGATAGGTGGCCTTACTAACATAATTATAGGGTCAAAGTCTACAGACAAAAGAAAATATACTATTTAATTTTTTGGCAGTTTAATGCTATCACTTTCCCTCACGTTTTTAGCATTTGTAACAAAACTTATGGAACAGAATAGAACTTTAGTTCTGACTGCTACTGGACAACAGAAAAATTAGCATACATTGATTTTGTGAAACTTAAATTCTACTCTTATCCAATTATGGCATACAGTTACACTTGCATGTGAAATTCAGCATCCAGTTACTCTGAAACTGGAAACAAGTTTAAAATTTAGTGAAATCCAGAGGTAAAACTAGAAGCTCAAAAGCACACTTCTGTTTGACTGCACTCCACTAAAAAAAAAGTCAGTAATTGATAATAAAAGCGCATTCATACTATGAGGAAGGCAAGACACGCACTAAACATGGAATACATAAAATTGGAATATATCTAATGTGCAGGAAAATAAGCAATATATGAACATACAAATAAAACACTGAGTAATGATACAAGATTGTTGAATTGATAAACTGAGTAGATAATATTACAATCTATAAAGTTCATAGGATTTGCTACACAGAAATCTAAGGATAAAAATACTGATTTGTACAATTGCCTGAATGAGCAAAAAGGAATCACAAAGCTACTTTGTAGAAAACAAAAAAACGTGGGGAGGCAAAAATAGAAATATCTTGTGCCCAGTGCTTTTAGAATTACACTTTAGATTCACTGAAATCAATAAAAAGCAATGATGTTAGGTACAAGCTAAAAGAACCCCAGTAATTTTAAAAAAAATTCAGGTCCCTTTTGCCTTGGTTCACATTGCATTTGCTTGAAATGCAATTATTTTTTTTTTTTCCCCATCTCCAATAACAGGAGCTGAATTTTTCAGAAATGGGTTTGATCAAGTTAAGCCACTGGCATGTATATATATACACACACACACACCCCCTTATCTCATGTTTAGATGCCAAAGCAAATTGACATGAATGAAATGAATTGATTCTGCCCCTCTGCTCTGGTGAGACCCCACCTGGAATACTGTGTCCAGCTTTGGAGTCCTCAACACAGGAAGGACATGGACCTGTTGGAACAGGTCCAGCGGAGGGCCATGAAGATGATATGAGGGCTGGAACACCTCTCCTATGAAGACAGGCTGAGAGAGTTGGGGTCACTCAGCCTGGAGAAGAGAAGGCTCTGGGGAGACCTTATAATGGCCTTCCAGTACCTGAAGGGGGCTACAGGAGAGATGGGGAGAGACTCTTTATCAGGGAGTGTTGCAACAGGACAAGGAGTAATGGTTTTAAATTGAAAGAGGGGAGATTTAGATGAGATATTAGGAAGAAATTCTTCACTGTGAGGGTGGTGAGACATTGGAACAGGTTGCCCAGAGAAGCTGTGCATGCCCCATCCCTGGAGGTGTTCAAGGCCAGGCTGGATGGGGCTTTAAGCAACCTGGTCTAGTGGGAGGTGTCCCTGCCCATGGCAGGGGGGTCGAAACTCGATCTTTAAGGTCCCTTCCAACTCTAACCATTCTATGATTCTAACTGTTGACACCGTGTCTTTAATTTGAATTAAATCGCTGTTCCAATAACAAGTCTCAAGATACTGGTATCATTGCCTTCTTGAAAAATTTTGAAGTGCAGACAAAAAATTAACCAACAGGTTAGCCAAAATTTTCTGGGGTGCTTGGATTCTACATTTATGTTGACTCAAACTTGCAGTCTTAAAGACATTATATTAAAAACTACTGTTGCACTAGAACAAACACAAACCCCAAAATCCATCAACTCTTAGTTTCTGTCACTGCTTCTGTCTGTAATATTTCAGTTGCTGAAAAATACTTGCTCAACATGGACACTAAGCCAAACTCTCCCTGTCCCATTAAGGAGGTGACTATCAGAATTCCATGGTATGTGCTGCCACCTGCATGTTGTGAAGTGTTGTTTTGCATCTTAGCATAAAGAAGAGCTTTCAGAAAAACAAAGAAATCTGCAACAGTGTAGACATGCCTTCAGATTGCACCATAATTGCTCCATAGTCTGAGAGTAACTGAGTTCAACAGGAACATACTCTGCATGCACATTCTTCTTAACCTGGCACTGTCTTACATGCTAAGAACATACCTAAGACTGTATTCAGAATCTGAGACTCACTTTTAAAAAAGCATATCAATATAATTATTTAATGACATTTCAAGGCATTTATATACTGTTTTGTCTCACTTGGTTAGTTCTTTGAATTCTTCGTATTCTTGTTTTGAACTTGCCAGTTCACTTTGAGTCTGTAGCAGGCGTGCTTTCAGCTTTTCAGATGCCAGTGAATTGCCTTCCACTGATAGGGTGGTAGAATATAAATGATGACCTAAAGAACAAACATACACCCTCTGAAATCAGAGTAGCTCAAATATTGTAAGTTTTACTAAAATGAGAGCATTTGTAGGCTTTTGAACAGCATAGCAGCAATTGAGATTGAAAAAAACAGGTATTAGCAACAGTCCACGTGAAAATCAGTAGAATAATTAATATTACTGCAGCCTTCGTAACAACTAAGGACAACAACATGAGATTATGGATGGTGTTCACAAGATGCCCAAGAACCCGAAATTCCCTATTGCTGTATTCGCTTGAAGGCCAATGTGAATAAAATGAAGTAAACCCGTTTTATCAGTCTTCAGGTATCACTTTGAAGAAGGCAAAAATACATCAGACAGACAACATTTTCAACACTACGCTGCACACAACAGGAATACAGCAAGCTTACTTAGCTGAAAAACATTAGCATAATTTTTACCTCCAGTATTTTTCTCTGTGGCTGAAGCTTCCAAAAAGGCTTTTTCGAGTTCTGCGATGGTCTGAGCATCAATTTCTTGGGCCTTTTTAACTGACTGTAAAGAACGAAGTCTTTTATTCTCCTCTCTGAGGTTATGGTTCTCCATGGCATACTTTGCAATTCGTGGGTGTTGTTCCATCTGTGATAAGCAGTATTTTATTCAACAGTTTTGGTTTTCCAGACAATACAATACATAACTAGCTGTTGCTCTACTACCTTTAATAAGCATTAAATTGTAATAGACAAGGCGGGGAGGAAAAAAAACCCAAAGTATTTCCTGCAGTGGTTAAAACTGCCCCCCCCCCCCCCTTTTTTTTTTTTTAACTCCCTTGCTCTCAAAAAAGACACTGGGTTTACATTTTATGTATTTGTTCTTTTACTGGTAATAAATCAGTACAAGCTTTTCTTGCTGCTCTTGACATCCCTTTTCAGTTTCAACTTTGAGCTTTGGCTTTCTTAACACTGTCCCTGCATGCCATAGTAATGCTTCTGTAGTCCTTTAATGACTGTCCTGACTTCAGTACTGTTTTCCCCCCACCCCCTTCACTTTGGAGCTCAGTTATGAGCTCCAGATTCAAGCTGGTCTTATAATACATCTACTCCTTTTTCCTACTTGTGCTCAGAAGAAACTGTTTTTATAGATTTGCTTTCTCTCTTGAGTTTCTTTATTCTTCAAAACTGCCTCATAAATGGTACCACACCTACCAGATAGCTAAAGCTTTGGGTTATTCAGGTATGTACTTTGCTACTTGCCTTCCTCAGACAGCTCCAGAACAGCATCACCCCTGACTAGCCCATCTAGCATATGCTATTACCCCTCATAAACCCGCTGTATCGCATCCTTCTATCTTTCCCTTTCAACAGATGTCACGGATGTTAAAATCTCCCATAAGAATGAGGATTTGTGATATGGAGACTTCCTTGAGTTGCTTGAAGGAGACTTAGTCCTCTCTACCTAACCCAGACCAGGTGGCCTGTAGCCATCTCCCACCATGACATCACCCTTTCCTTCACTAGCCTTTCCTCTTACGCAAACTCACAAGCTCTAAACCCACCCATTGCCCCTTCCATAGGGAAACTCCATGCATTTGAGATGCTCCTATAAAGGGATCCACCACCCATCCACCTTTTTTCTGCCTGGCTTTCTTAAGAAGCCTGTATCCACCCGTCACAGAACTCCATCGGGGGAGCTCTTCTCACAAAAGAAAACTTTTAAAAAAGGAAAAGCTAAAGACTTACCTGTTCTCTGAGTGTCTGCAATTCCTCCCTCAATTCACTGAGAAGAGCATCTTGCTCTTTTGGCAGTAAACTTCCACCAGCCTCTTTATGTAATCTTTCCAGGCGAATAATATGGTCTTCACGGAATTTAACTATCATTTTATTGGACTGAATAAATTTCTCCTTCTTGGCACACAGATCTTCTAGTTGAGCAATTTTTTCCAATAAATTCTTACAAAGTAAATACACAGATCAGTGGAAAAGTGACAGTTACACTAGGTGAATTTTTAAGGTGCACATATCACATTCACACACAAATAATGCAAAACTCGGTTAACAATAATTTTGTGAATACACAGACTATTATTCATTTGGAGCAGATCTGTAGAGAGCAACAGCTCACACCAAGAAGCCAAATTACACACTATATTGCAAAAATGTAGAAGCTCCAATATTCAGTTAAGCACATCAGATGCACCCCTGGAGTCCCTGTTTCAATTTGTTTCTTCAATAAAAACCCCAAAACATTTTGGATGATTCAGCACTGTGCCATAACATGAACCAAAGAACATTAAAATGGGGATGACTGGGAAGTTTGCTTCAAAAAACACACTGTTGATCCAAACATCAAAGATGTGCCCGAAATAAAACAGAATTTCGTTCTGTTCATATTTTTGAACAGCTTAAAACTAAAGCACACTAAGAAAGCTATCCTATGGCTTGTCTGAATTCAAAAGATTTTATCTTAAATGTCATTTGACTAGTTACCTTATTACTAAACCTTATAATCTTTGGACAGAGTATTTTTATTCAAAAACAAAGAAAAATGATGAAGAGAGTGAGTTTCAATATGCTCCCATCAGACAGTACACAGAATACACTTAGAAATATTAGTGCTTTCTTACCTTCTTTTCATCTTCTGATTTCTCCCAGAACAACATTGCTTCAAGAAAGTTGTTCATGTAATTCATGTTGTTCTTCCGTTTTTCAACCACACCTGTAGGGTAAGTCAAAGAAACAAATGCCATATTTATTAAAATACCAGTTAACCAAGTTTTCCTAAATACATAACATGACAGTTGTGTGAAGAAAATTTAAATAAATTCTTTGAACAATATAATTCCTCTAAGATCATGTACCCAGAGCAAAGAGGTTTAGGCTGTAAGTCTTAGTCACCTGCAAGTACTGATAAAGAACAGAGTCATTATACATAATTGTATAATTAACAAAATTGTTCAAGCATTAAATGGCTTTACAATAAACTTTAATACAAGTAGAAGAATCAGTTTGTGCAGCTGAGTATATCTATAAAATGCAAAACCCCTCCGAAATTAATTTGACAAATACTAAGCAATTATTGGCAATATTATTACAGTTTGTACATATTAAACGTGGAGTAACTAGTTTATGAGAAGGAAATTCAGGAAAATAAGTGTGAATTAAGTAGATAATTAGTGATTTCATCTGGAAGGAAAGTGTCCACACAAGGTATTAAAAGGTCCTAACTAATCTACTTCAGAAATTAATTCAAAATAGCTCTTCTGAATATCCTCATGCAGGCAAGACTACTTATTTATAGAATACTAATCAGCATAGTATCTAGGAGCATAATAACTACCCTACTGTAATTTAATATATAAAAAATGCCGTGTAGCGAGTAAGCAGATCTCATATTTGTGTGATCAAATATTACAAACATAATTTAACTGCATAGATTAAACACAGCTCTAATATATTAGGTTCTGCATAAAACCTCTCTTCAGTGCTTAAACATAAACTGCTTTTCCTCAGAACTTTGTCACAAGTCTAACAACATTTTTGAGCCCTCTCTTGATATTGGTGTATTCACAGACAGTGATTCAGTGTCCCACATTATCACTGACTTGTTTTTACTGGTTAAATGCGCATGCTCACAGAGAAATAATTTTTCCTTAGGAAAACTCAACCACAGATGCTTTATATTACATAAGTCTTTAATTTCTGTAATAACTTCTATTTCTTGGCAAGGTCAGGAAAGAATTGACTCAGGATCACAATAAGAGTTACAAGACCATGTCTACTACCTGGTAATCAAACAGTATAAGGTAGTGCATTTCAGTGAGACGTATACACAGTAGAAAGCTACGCTGGGCTATATATTGCAGATACAATGGCCTAGTGAAAACCTGCTGGAAGAAAAAAAATTACAAATCGATGAAAACCCCATTACCACCTTACACTGAAATGGATCTTTTATTGAAAGTTAAATATCCTTTATCAGAGGGCTGGAGCACCTCTCCTATGAAGACAGGCTGAGAGAGTTGAGGTCACTCAGCCTGGAGAAGAGAAGGCTCTGGGGAGACCTTATAATGGCCTTCCAGTACCTGAAGGGGGCTACAGGAGAGATGGGGAGGGACTCTTTATCAGGGAGTGTTGCAACAGGACAAGGAGTAATGGTTTTAAATTGAAAGAGGGGAGATTTAGATGAGATATTAGGAAGAAATTCTTCACTGTGAGGGTGGTGAGACATTGGAACAGGTTGCCCAGAGAAGCTGTGCATGCCCCATCCCTGGAGGTGTTGAATGAGGCTGGATGGGGCTTTAAGCAACCTGGTCTGGTGGGAGGTGCCCCTGCCCAGGGCATGGGGGTCGAAACTCGATGATCTTTAAGGTCCCTTCCAACTCTAACCATTCTATGATCCTATGATCCTTCTTAGGATCTTCCTTAAAGGGGCAGAAGGGGAAGAAGAGGAGGAAAAAAGAAAATAAATCCAGTCCTGAGCTTAAAAAAAAAAGTGGATTCAATGAGCATTATCAACACCATAGCGCTCTCCCTCCAACCTAAATGTACAAGCAATCCCATGCAAACTTTTGGTTATTCGAAGGATTAGGCAGCGTACCTCTTATGAACTGGAAGTGTATTCTAGGTGTTCTAGAATAGAAACATAACCTTGGACACAAACTTATGAAAAGGAAGAAAATAAAATCACATTAACAATTTCTGGAAAATATTAGATACAAATACAAGCAATAGGATCCATAAGACAAATGCAACCTCTGTAGGTCAGTCCCTACAAAAGTACTAATTGTTCAGAAACTTAATGAATTACATAAGGCTCCAACACTCCACTCAAATAAGTAGCAAGCTCTCTCTCCCCTCACCCCCAACTCTTACCTTGTGATACAGAAATATCATGCATTGATGGCACTGAAGTAAGTTGAGCAAGCTGCTCTTTCAACTTTTTGACCTCAGCTTGCAGTTGGCTCACATTTCCTTGTGTGTCTTCATTTATCACAGCCTTTCATAAATTAAGAGAAAAATTAAGAGAAAATTAGGAAGAGGTACAAATAAAAAAAAAATCTTATATTTTACAGGGTAAAAGAAAAGTCAAAGACTGCAAAACAACAAAACTACTGAGAAGTTTTCCATGTTAGGAAAGGAAGAACTCATGGAAAAAGCACTGGTTTCTCAGTAAATCAAACATCGAGTTGCACTTAAGCTAAAAATATTGTTTAAAAAATTCAGTGTTTTCTCTGGAGCTTTTTTGACCAAGAAAGCTAAGCAGCACACAAAGGCAGTAGTTTCCAGCCAGATGTCAACATACATTCAAAACTCACTCAGGAGAAATTACGTTTTGGGATTAAGCATATATAAAAACTAGATGCACTAAAATACTAGTGGATCTAATTTTTTTAATGACAATTTTAAATTTTTTAATAACAGATTTACTTACTTTTTTCAATGAAGTGCTCAGAGAACAAGCAATGAACACACACTATTATCAGCTACTACCTAGTGCTCAGCTGTTGTACTCTAATCATAATCAAAAGCAAACAAGTCATTTTCAAAAATCATTTACTATAAACATTTAGGAAAGCAAATTTAAGTTTTTCAAATAAGTTATAGTTATTTAAATTAGCGAAAGCACAAGAGTACTTCAATGAAGTTATCCTGTAAGCAGATGTGCCCTTTAAATTACAAGAAACTGTTGCAACAATAAAGACATTGGATAACTCTCTTACCTTGTTTTTAATCAACTTTGCTCGCTGGGCAAAATTAAGGGTGGACAATGTTTCACCAAAACACCTGGATCCTGGATGAACATTTGCGATTATGCATGTTTTTGCATTACCACCAAGGGAATCCTATGTAAAAACATAGACGTTATCTATATTTGCATGGTTTTGGCTACAGCAGGAAGCCATCACCTAAGAGCTACTGTGTATCACTTCAAACAAACTGCATAAGGGGGTTTATTTAACAAAATCTCCATGCTGCTTAAGTTTCTGAAATTTTAGTTCAGACATGGGTAAAAAGGATGTGACTGTAAATAAAGACTTTATTTGGGTTTTCAAAACCCTGATTCTATATTACTAATCAACAATTTGAGATATTGGTTACAGTTGAACAGCAGGAAGAGAAAAAAACCAACAGGGAATAAAGTAGATATTTCACTTTAATCTTGGTCATTAGCAGATTGCATTCGCACTATTTTGAACATCCTCCAGCCTATCGATTGTTCCAACTTACTTTCTGGTGGCAACTGCCAAACAAACTAAATCACAAGCCAACAGATTCTTGACCAAGCATATAAAAAGAACCTCTCCCTTTTACACATATGCCTTCAAATAACTCCATGCTTTTAGATACGTAGCTCTCAAATCTCCGGAGAAGGCGGCAGTTATACCTAGGACTCTAAAAGCCCATCCCTGGTGGTGTTCAAGGCCAGGCTGGATGAAGCTTTGGGCAACCTGGTCTAGTGGGAGGTGTCCTTGCCCATGGCAGGGGGGTTGGAACTTGGTGATCTTTAAGGTCCCTTCCAACTCTAACCATTCTATGATTCTACTACAAAATAGCACACAAGTCTCAATGGCTTTGTCTAGCAGAGGTGGTCATGTTTGTGGATTTCTTTACAGTACAACCACCTTAAAAAAAAAAACAAACACTTAAAGTCACAGCTCATACACAGTTGCAATTCTCATCCAATTTCTATGTATTTTGGGTTGCACTGGAAGGACATAATTCTTCAGAGGTTCACAATTCTAAGATATACGTGGAACAGGGATAGAATTTTTTGGAAATTTTGCTGTGATCACAAAAATACTATGTTGTAACACAAATACTATATTATGTGGAAGTACTATATTATATTACAAAAATATGTTACAGATATTATTCACTACTGTTCACAGAATTTTGGCGAGTGCTGGCAACCAACAAATCTTTGACTACTTCTGTCTGTTTTCTGTTCATCTTGAAATGAGCCCATAAACTCTCAGGCGGGAAACTGTAAATTTGTCCAATTCTTAACATCTTGCCAACACTTAGCACACATAGGCTAATTGTGGAAATCCTGTCAAACATTCCAACACGTCTCTAAATACTACATTGTGATACACAGTATTTCCAAAATTATAGGGATTAAGACATATACTTATTTTTCCTTTAAATTTACAAATATAAGGAGATTATGAGCATAAATTTCTTGTCTTCAGTTAACAGTAATAAATCACTTGGAAGTCTGTTTAGGTGAAAACAAGTTTTTAATGTACCCAAGTTCAGCTTTGTAGAGTAAAACAAAAAAAAAAACAACCCAAACAAATATTTTTTTCTATACCCCAAGTAGCATATAAAATCCAGAGCATATACGTTACCCGTAACAGAAAAGTGAGCTTGGAATCCCGGTAACAAATGTGTCTCTGTTTTCCATTACCGACATCAACAAGTGCTGTGATTACTTGGCCCAGGCAACTTAGTGATCGATTTATGTTACCTGCTTCCTGGAGAAAAAAAAAAGAGAGCAAAGGTGAACAGATTTGGTGGATGGAAAAGGGCAGTAGATCTGAAAGCAGAAGGATGCTACAGATATTACAGAACTAACCTTCAACCTCAGTCCTTCTGTGTGGGTGTCCTTTTGTCTCTCAGATCCTGCCAAGTCTACCAGGTTGAGCAGGGAAGACCGAATGTTAACAACCTCATTGTTTTTCTCCATGGATTCCACTGTGATAGTGAAAACTGCATGCGATCTTGAGGACTCTCTGTTCATTGAGGTCGATGCTACACGACGGTTTCTCCAGCCCATAGTTAATACCTAAGCATGAAAAAGACATCAAATAATATCAAGTATCTCAGACTATGTTGAGTATTTACATACAGGTGACAAACAGTAGTAAGCGTATTTCCATGTAACAGCTTTCAAAAATCTCAAGGACAAGGACTTATTTTTACTTTTTTTTTCCAATAGAAGTATTTTAGAAGTGAAAAAATATAGCTACAGTCCATCTTAATAAAACCACTAATTATAATATTCACTTCTTTCCTTCAAGAGTTCCATTGCCATTTGAAAGCATAACATATCCAATACTGCTGTATGCTAGTTGTACATAAGGATAAAAAATATTTCAAGTCACAGAAGTACTATGTGTACATGTGTCATTCCTGGAGAAATAAACCTGACAATTTCTGGAACACGCATGCTGCCTAATTAGCAGATGTAGCTTTCTGTCGCTATTTCAGAGATGTGCAGGGCAAGCATTAGAGAAAGATTACTGTAATTCCAATTCATATATTCCATACTCCAGAACTACAGGATTTCTTACACGTGTGGGGTAGTCAGGAAGCATTGCCTAGAAACAGCTTTTTACACTGTTTTTTGGAGGATGGAGATAGGAGAAGAGGGTGTCACAGACACTGTGCAAAAAAAATATATGCTTTCATCAAAAAGGAATATTTATCAATAAGCATCAAGATAAACAGTCCAAACATTAAAAAGTGACAAAAAAATACCTGGTATGCTTCAGCAGCAGATGACAACACCTGTTCAACAGCACCATCAACAAAGACTCCCTTCTTGATGTGCTCTCTGAGAAAGAGTCCAGCTGAAGCAGAATCTAGCAAGTCAAATATCTGTTCATTGTAGATTTCGATAAATGAGCATTTGCAGAGAAAACTCTTTCCATTGCCAGCCTGAAAAACACAGTAATTTACACTATAAACAGATCGGTTACATGAAATCTGGCATTGTATGGCAGTGAGTATCTTTTTATACATATCTAAAGCTATTCGTTTGCATATATATTCTGCATACTGTATATATCTGATGCCCAGATGACAACCGACACCCAGAAACCTAGATGTATTTTTAGACTCAAAATATAAGCAAGCTTGTGTCTCAAGAAAGTGTACTATAATTTGGTAGCATACTGGACACAAGCGTTTCTCATTAATAAATTTGATGCAAGACAGCAATAATCCCGGAAACTGCAATTGCTACACACCAGGCTTACCAAACAGCCTTAGCTAATCTTTAATGTGAAACATTACTTTGACCACACTAATAAGTATAAAATAAATGTACCTTTTCTTTTTCACGTTCAATTAGAAAAAATAAGTATTCGAAGCTCCGTGGAATTACACCTCTCAGGCAGTGAGTGAAATTATCAGAATCAGATGGTCCTAAAGAGATTTTTAATTTAAAAAAAAATTAATTAATACTAAAGAATAACAGTTGATCTTTTCAAGATGTCGTTACAGAAAACTTCAGCAACCAGGTTTTAGTCAGTTTATGGCAAAAGCACAGAAGACATGCAATAAAAATCAACTTTCAAGATCTAAAATAGTATTCCATAATCATATTTATACATAGTCTAAATGATGCTTGTGAAAGTCTATTTTACCTTGTCCATAGGCTACCTAAGTCAGAAATAGTATAAACTACTTGGACTTCCATAGAAAACATGTACATCAACACAGCTACCTTAGCCCTGCTTTGAGGAACAAGAAGGATGGGGTAATCTGTCCCCATGTTTAATTAATATCTATGTAGTCCTTGAACATGTCAGTCAAACTGGTTTTGGTTATTTCAGTAATTTTCTAATGTCAAGTACAATATTAATGCATTTAAAATCGCCGCTGTATGAAGAACAAGATTACATGGGGATCCCTTTGTATACAGAGAGGCCTTAAACTCCTAGTTGGGGAGGTGTCAGTTATTTTGAAAAACTCACTGTATTTTAATATGGAAGACCCTTTCATATTAGAATATTTTTCTACACACGCAAGAGATATCAGCCAAACAGGGAAACCAGTACAATACTCATTTTTGAGAAAATTTAGCAAGAGCGTTTGATTTAATTGAAAAGCTTCTCCCCTGTTAGAATCAGAAAGAAACTCTACATCTTCAAAAAGAGTACATATACTTCACTCTTTTGATATAAAGCAAGAACTGCACTGAGCACTTCACCATTTCTTATAATCTTAAAGTTATCTGCAGGAAGACAGAATTCTAAATCATCTCTGGTGTTTAAGCAAGACAACACTTCAACTCAAGACAAAAAAAAACAGTAAGAAACCACTGAAAGACTAAGCTCTCTCATCCACTTACCCATCATAGTAAAGGTTTTTCCTGACCCAGTCTGGCCACTAACAAACAAACAAACAAAAAAAAAGAGGTCAGATAAAAATTAAGAGCCAGAATAAAGCTTTTATTAATCTGCATCTTTTAAAGAGAACTTGCAGCTTCAAATAAAAAAAAAAAATCTTCTAAAATGAAGATAAAAAAAGACAGGCAAGCTGAGAAATCAATAAGCTAAAAAGGTATAAAAATAGAACAGCAAATTTGAGCATGAAATTCTGTTAGGTAAATCACCTTTTTTGTCCCACATCATCCACCATTTTGCTTCCTTTTCTATTGGAAAGGGAAGTAGTGGAACTTAACATTAAAATATATACATTGAACTATTTTTTGGGTCAAACTTTTACATTTTTTGTCACTCACTAGTGCACGTAAACCTAAAATGAGAAAGATACTTTTAAGTTTAATAAATCCTTTTTTTTTTTTTTAACAGTAGTTATTAATCAGCCTAGAGAAACTTCAGGGCAATTTCACTTCATTTTTCCACATTTGTATATTGTACCAAAGTCAATTTCCCTTCAGTTTTGCAAATGCTGTGCTAGGCTAAAAAACCCAGTAAGGTTTTGATTAGATAGTCCTTCAAGTTCACATTTTTGACCAAAGTGCTTACTCAGTTTTTGAAATGAAAAAGAGAGAGAGGTAATATAATGATATTCATGCTACTAGTCATGGATATATTTCTACCTTAGAAAATATTTTTAAAGTTAAAAATATCATTCGTGAGTTTTCCCACAGGCAGCTAAGAGTCACTAAAGAGTTGAGCTGGCCAAATATAAAGAGATTTTCATTCCATTTTACTGTGGACATACTGAAAACAACCAGCTTTCTCTTTAACAGTACACCACCACCTTGAGTTTTTAGACAAAAAATAGTATAATCAAAATGAGTTTACAATCCACATTATTGACCTTAAGTGTTAGAAGCATAATACCTACAAATAGATTGCTCCGAAAGAGGAATAAGAAGTACTCTCCAGTATTGCAGAAACATTATCTTGTGCTGCACTAAGGAAGCACTTTCAAAGTTTCCTTAATATTAAGGCAGCTCTGGCACTTAAAACCACAACTACTCGTTAACAAATCACCTCAGATGTTGCAACTGCTATGAAATACCATTACATGACTTACTATGCAAAGATGGTTCCGTTGTAGCCATTCATACAAGATTCAACAATATTTTTGGCCACACTTGAGAACACTGACTCCTAGAGACAAAGGAAAGAGAAGGCACTTGACATCAGTTATTTAAGCATCTCTTCTATCAGTGTTTTCTATGCCATAACTTTATAATGTATAAAATAGATGCATTCCTTAAAGTTAGACACGTATCATGACCCCCTGGAGTTCTCACAGCAAAACAATGCATCCTAAGTCTGTGTGACAGAAATATATTCCTTGTTGATAACTGAAAGAAAAATAAAATTCAGCATCACAGTAATGACTTTCAAATACGTATTATGTTAATTTTGATGCAGAGGTTTTGATTACATTGTGTGGTTTATACTGTCAATAGGTTAACACTGAGCCTATGACACTCATAAAATCTAGCTACTTTCCAACATTTGCCACTGCACAGTCAACAAATCTGCACAACTGTTAGCCTCATCTATTTTCACGTATTTTTCTTAGACTTGCAAGAAGAGCCTAGCTACAAACAGCAGACTACAGTGGGTGGAAAATTTGGGGAGGGGGTTGGCTTGGTTTTGTTAAACAGAAGTTAAATGGAATTGAAGTCTCAGAGGAATTAAAATTGTGTTCAGAATTTCAAACACAATATTATAAAGATTAAATTGAAGGATTTGCCTTCCAGTATTACCTGTCCCAGATGAACAACACATATATTTAAAAGGCAAATGTATAAGAAGGAAATATAACTAATAGAAGATAAACTCGTAAGTTCCTAACATACGAATCGAATCTTTAATATCAGTTACTGACAGCTACTTTTATACATTTGTCTCAACAGGGGGGGTTATTTCTTGTATATGGTACTACTGTAACATTTACAAGTAGAAGTTTCAATTTTAATGCAAATTTCAATTAAGTTAATTAACAATTAAAAAATACATTAAAACTATTAGCAGAATTTAGTGCAACATTTCTGTACTATAACTACATATTACCAATCTGATCACTGCAAAAAATAATACCTAAGGCATTACATCTTTAGAAAGGTTTAGTGTAGCAACTGCTAAAATTTGGGGAAAAACTGCAATACCGTTATGAAACTCTGGAAGTTATTACCTGTGTTGTTTCCATATTTGCAACATAATCAAAAGTAAAGATCTTTGGCTCAGGCTTTGAATGCAGACGGATGGTATTTGATGACAGGACAGATAAACACAAGCCTTGATCTCCATCGGTTAACGCAGTTCCCTCCGAAGGAGGACGTACCCTTACGTAAACTTTGATTGCATCACCTTCAACACTAAATGAATACATATGCATTAGATTACTTCAAAATAGATCTGTCAGCTGTTTGATAAAATTAAATCACAAAAATCAGATTAAGCATGGGAAGTCATACAACACAAATACACTACTTATAGCTGTACACATCAATTCATTACAAGTCAAAGATTTATTAAAGGTAAAAAAAGGGGCAGATTTAAAAACAATGCTAAGGTAGTGGAATCGACTGCTGTTGCATTTAACTTCAGCTCTAAAAGAACACATTTCACAGTGAACTTGAGAGACATAAAAACAGTGTTACATAAAGGTTTTGGTAGTTTCCAAGACTACCGGCTTCAATCATCCTTCTTACTACTGGAAGTTATAAAAGACTTTACAAATAGAGCAGGTGATGCTACAATTCCAGCAAGAAAGTTACTAGCATTTTTCTTTGCTGCTTGCAAGAAGGGAAGTAACAATCAATTCTTGATCCATGGGTCCAATAAAGTATAGCAGCACCTACATCTAAAAGTTCCCTAACCTATTTAATCACATTTATCAGTGGATGCACCAGTAAATTTAGCTTGAATAAGCAGCTGTGCATGACTATTACATTAAAGCTTTGAGGAGTTTTGGTATAAATACCAATACACCTATGTAATATTAAGAATTAAATTCTTACGTGAAATGGCAGCAATTGGATTTACTTTACTTCATTCTTTCCCAAAGAGCAGTTACAGCACGAAGGTGTTGTAACTATTATTGATTTTTACTTTCAGTAAACAAGAGAAAGAAACAGAATAGTTTTATAAGTGGGGGAAGGACTTAATGACTGAAATGTGGGCCTGGGGAGGCTAAAAAAAAGAACAGGAAGCATCTGAGAAAGGGAAGATGTTATACCAGACTTAAGACACAACTCACTAACTTGCTGAATATTTTTTCATTAGATAATATGAGTTGTGGCAGAAGCTGTTTATATCTGGAGGGCTTTTTCTTTTAGCTTAGGACTTCCTCATAGAATTGAAATTCCTCATGGAATATGTCTTCAGAGAAATTCTGGAGTCCAGCTGCAGAGTTAGTGGACGAATAAGAACTTACTGCGTGGCAGCATGTCAACAGGAATCTGATGCCTCAGAACAACACTTTTATTAAGAGAAGTTTATTTTTAAAACCTATAAGGAAGTTCAGAAAGAATGGCAATAACCTTGTGCAGGAAAACATTGAAAGAAAAAACCCTTTTAAATTATGTTACAAAGTTATACTAGGTTTGTTTGCACCTTTTGTGCAATGTGATTATTCATATATGGAAACTGGCCAATACTACTTTACCTAGACGAGTTCAACAAAGGTAATGCAGATTCACGTAAATCTCCTATAAAATAAAAGTGAAATATGGACAAAGATTAAACAAGATAAAGTTAATGCTCAAAAAACCCCATTTAAATAGAAAATACTGTAAGCAGTGCTGAGGGAGATAAATGGAGAGCCTTATAAATATCTGTTTCTCGTGCATGAATCAGAACCGCACAAAAATATTTAGTAACTATCTTCCTTTCACAGAAAGTTTGAAGTTTCTGGGAAAGGTAGAGAAAGCTTCAGTCCCACAACATAAACATGCACACGTCTGTAAATGTATGTGCAATGAGCAATCTCTTAATTTATATAAAGTTTTGCAAATGTTTTGAAGAATTAGAAATATAAATGTTAATAGTATTATACATTGCCATTGTGTTTTAAAAATTGCTAACTTGCTGCAGATAAAACAACGCAGCATGAAATAGTTCTACTGACATGACTGCAAAACCTTAATTTCCTAAACTTGCACAACTGAGTAGCTGTATTACTTTCACTTTTATGAAGTAATATTGACCACTCTGTAATGCATACAGCTTCCATGTATGTATGAGCATTGTTTTGCACAGCTTCACATCTCAAGGAGATGGCACATATTAATTACCCCACAGGTAGATATGGTGACTTTTACTTAAGGGTGAATCTGACATGAAATTATTTCACGTAGGTTAGTCAAATTATTAACTTAGTAGCACAATCAAATTTTAAAATTAAGTAAAGTGGCAATGAAAATTGATTTATGAAAATATTCCAATAATAAAAACATTATGAAGTCTCTAAAGTGCACAATTCTATTATAGGAAGATCCCTTTAAAAGTAGGATTAATTATGGTGTGCAAAGGCACTAACCTTCTCATTAGCAGTCATTCTACATAAATATCCTACTGATGCTATGTGAGTCTACCTGCTTTGATTCACGCAATAACATCTGAGAAATGAGCTAATTTATAGTCCAGTTATTTATTCTTAAAATACACAAGGTACGAAAAGGAGCTGGGAGAAGAAAAGCAGTGCATTTTAAAACTCCCATCAGCCTGACAGCCAGTTGCACTGCTTGTGCCTCGGGAAAGGACCCACTCTCAGCTAACCGTTCTTTGCTCCCATTTCACGGAATCACGGAATTGTCACAGTTGGAAGGGACCTCTAGAGGTCATCTAGTCCAACTCCCCTGCTGAAGCAGGATTGCTCAGAGCACATCACTCAGGACTGCATCCAGGCGGGTCTTGAAAATCTCCAGAGAAGGGGACTCCACGACCTCCCTGGGCAGCCTGTTCCAGGGCTCTGTCACCCTCACCATAAAGAAGTTCTTCCTCATATTTGAATGGAACTTCCTATGTTCCAGCTTGTGCCCGTTGCCCCTTGTCCTATCACTGGAAACCACTGTAAAAGAGTCCGGCTCCATCATCCTTCAACCCACCCTTTAGGTACTTGTAAACATAGATAAGGTCTCCCCTCAGCCTTCTCTTCTCCAGGCTAAAGAGGGGACTGCTTTCACTTGAAGGTTTGTAAAACGGTTACAAACATCGCAGCTAATCAAAATCTGATAAAATTACGGAAGAACCACCGAAAAACGCGGGCCGGCTGAGAGCCACAGGGTTCGTAAGGCCGTCCCGCCTGGGAGGGCTGCTCGCACCCACCGACCCCGAGAAGCCCTGGGGGATACCGGTGCCACAAGTGCTTCTGGCAGCACTGGGCTCACCCCTCCCCAAGCCGCTTCTCACCCCCCTTCCCCGACACTACAGAAGGCAGCGGGGGGACCGCAGCCCCGGGGCCTCGGCGCCTCCGCGGGGCGCCAAGCCCAGACGACACGGCCATACCTGTAGCTGACCCCGTTAGCTCTTACACCTAGGTGATACTCCTCCCCCAGAGGCGGTCGGCCCCGGATGGCAGAGCTGTCCCTCACCCGGCCGGGGGCACTGCCTGCAGCGCGGCCTCCCCCACACAGAAGCCGGCATGGTCCCTGGTTGCTGCCCACACAGGGGGGAAACATCCTTCAGCCGCTTCACGGCCGCACAGCCATCTCGTCCCGTCCCATCCCATCTCCTCCTCTCACCTCTTACGCCAGGAGCCATGATCCTCGCCGGCCCTGCCGACGCCAGAGCCTGCCCGCCCGCCGACCACCTCTCCAAAATGGCGGAACGTTTAAATTTGGCGCTAAGAGCCGCAGGCAGCGTGGCCCCGCCCCCTCCTAGAAGCCAGCACAGGCGCGGCCATTTTGCTCTTATATCCGCCTTCCCTCCCTCCGCCCCCAGCTCCGGCCTTTTTCTTGCCATTGGCTGGAAGGGCCTTCGCCCCTTTCACGTGACGGGAGGAGGGGGAGGAACGGAGGAGGTCTCTTGTTTGTGTCCCACTCGGGCCGCCGTCCTCTGGCGCGGCCCGGAAGCGGGCAGGCGGAGGCGGCAGCAGCAGCGCGGCTCGCTGGTGGGCAGCAGCCATGAGCAAAAGGAATCAGGTCTCCTACGTGCGGCCGGCCGAGCCCGCCTTCCTCAGCCGCTTCAAGCGGCAGGTCGGGTATCGGGAGGGGCCCACGGTGGAAACCAAGGTAACGGCCTGGCCTTCCCCTTCCTCCACGCTTCCCTCCCTGTGGGCTTGTGTCGGGGCCCTGCTTCCCCTCCCACCGCCGCCAGCCCCTCGCCGGGGGTGGGAAGGGGTAGCGACCGCTCCACGATCCACCCCCTTAGGGCCTAAAATGAAGGCCCCGTCCCAGGCGATGGGGAAGCGGCGTTTCCAGGCTTTGCCCCCGTCGGGCAAGGGGTAGCAGTAGTTACTGGTTTAAAAATGAACTGAAATTGCCTTTGTAGCTTTTTTTTGCTTCTGTGTCGGGGATTCAAAACGACGACAACAACAACAACCGAAATCCAGTGCCCTTCCCCGTTACTGTTTTTAATAGCTGTGGTGAACGTGATGCCCTTTGCTGAGAAGCCAGTGCCGGGGGGGGCAACGGGGGAAACAGCGATGATGTCCCAACTTTAACCTCTGCCCAGGCAGAGATGAAAAAAAAAAGCGTTTTAAGAGTATTAAAAAAAATATTGGAAAGGGGATACCACCATCTTAACATCAGGTCAGCAGACACAAACTCTGGTGTGATGGCAGGGGCCATTAGGGTTTGAGCCAGCTTGTTAAAAGGCAGCCTTTTCTGAGGGCACTCTTTTGTTCTATATTTCCAATGTGCTTTTGCATGTATTTTCTGCTATTAGGTTTTACAGGATGCCTTAAGAATGAGGCCTGTCATTATTTGTGACAAGCTGGAATTTGAGATAAAAGTATTCATTTAGTACAAACTGTTCCACTTCCTGAGGAAGATTGCATTTTGTCTATCTCTTAGTAACTTCAGTGGATTATGGTACTACTATCCATACTTTATCCATTAGAAAATTAAGTTTTCAGTTCCTGTAATGTTGCCACACTTCATGTTGTTGCACCAATGTTTCCATGTCAGCAAGTTTACTTTTATATAAAATCTTATTCCAAATGATTCTTCTGTCTCAAAGCACAAGTTTGAGAGAGTGGAAACAAACATGATCTTCCTTGTGTCAATAATGCTTGCAATGATTTGGTTCAGCAGCTTTAATAACAAAGCCACCATGAGCTCCCTTTCCCTTTGCAGTCACTGTTCAGAGTACAGCATCAAAGACTTAAATTTAGACCCATGCATTTAAGATTTTCTTAAGTGTTGCATGGCAAGCAGTGCTTGTACAATTAAGATAACGAAAGGAATGAAATTCTTACCTTCCAAGTTCCTACTGTTTTGGTCTTTAATTGAAAGAGCCCATACTGTTTTTTTTTCTGTGGGACGCTATGTCTCAGTGATAGAATTGGAGTGCCATTTGGACAAAGCTTATTGGCAGGGCCTGGCACTGACAGCTGTGCCGGGTCTCCTCACTAGTCTTACTGCAAAAGGGAAACCAAAGAGTAGGAGCCCACACTCAGCTGTTGTGATTCAATGTGGTGATTAGAATTGCTTTTATTTCTCTCCCATCTAGAGAGAGCAGCTTCCACTTGCAGATGATGATAGTGAGAATGGAAGTGACAAGGAAGACGAGCAGCCTCAAGTGGTAACGTTGAAAAAAGGGGATTTGACTGCTGAAGAAGCAATGAAAATTAAACAGCAGATTAAAGAGGCCTTAAAGTCAAATGAATCAGGTGAATTTCAAACTACTAATTTTTTGATTTGTATAGCCAAAGAGAGATAACTCATAAAAGGGAGCCTGATATCTGTTCTGTTTTCTAGCATTTAATACTACTTTTGATTAATTGTTTTGAATTTTTTAGCTAAATAAGTTAGACCTGTGATTCCTAGTCTGAAGTGGTTGAGTACATATCCAAGCTGTCTGGCTTTTTATAGTGTTGCAGTTCTTTGCTTCTTCATTGTCCATCATCCTACCTCCAAATACCACCTTAAATCTCTTTTGTTTGTTTTGTTTTGGTGTGTCATTATCCTGGTACACAGTCTTTTGACATCACCTGTGATAATTTCAGAACTCATAAATTAGTTCAGCCAAATTTGATAGTGGAGTGGATGTCTTAAAGGTAATCGTATGAGTTTGTGAAAGAGAGTGGCTGGGCAGATGGAGGAAACTCAGATTAGTGCTTCAGTAGAAAGAACGGCAGGTGTGTTCACTTAACTGACTGGTCCATGTTATTACTTGCTTAAAATCATCCCAGGATGTGTTGTGACTTGCAAATATGTTAAGCAAAGCTAAACTGATTAGTTGAAAATAACACATGATACAATAGTGCCAACGAACAGCAAGGTATAGAAAAAAATGTTTCTTTGCTGCAAAGAGTTACAAAGCTTTATCTAAATTATTTAACAGGCTTTTCAAGAACGGAAAGATGGAAGTAGCGTGGGTTGCTGCAGCTAAGACAATAAAGACATGAAACTATAGCTGATGAATACAGTTATGTTAAGAATTTCTGTCAGTATTCATCATTCAGATATCCTGGCTGACAAAAATGCTTTGAGAGTCCAAAAACTTCCATCGTTACATAGGGTGTGATGAAGTGTAGCTTTATTTATTTTTTTTTGCTGACGGAAGACGTGACAGATTAAAGGTAGGTATTGCCGTCTCTAGTGGAAATGTCTTGACAATTAAGAATATAGAACTGGAACCTCACAAGTATAAAATAGGAAGGTGATTCATAGAAGCTGTGGACCTTCTCCTCAGTTAGCCACTGTGGCAATTTACAATGGCTGTATGTTGAGTTCAGAGCAGATTGAGAAGTTAGCACACAGCTATCAATGTGACATCCTTAGCTTCTGTCTTTTTCTGCCATTTGAATTTGACAATTCGAGTTTGTGTTGTCCCTATACAGAAGTATGTGTTAAAACCAAAATGGTATCAATGGAGAAGTCAAATAACAGTACTAGGAAAAAATACATTGAGAATCTTGCATTTTTGAAAAGCAGACTGATGAAAAACTCTTTAATTTTTATACTGTAGGTTAGCTTGAAATTAAATAAAACTATGTCTGATTTGTTTCTGCAGGTAGATATGTGTATGTAAGGTGTAACCAGCTAGTGGGCTGAGGGCTGTGTTTATATAATTTGAACTCTTTTGAGAAAATGTGTTCAGCTTCAGGCTTACTTCCTGGTCTCTTATTATTGAAGTGTAATGCATGTGCTCGGTGTTGCTCTTTGTAAAGTTGTCACATGATTTCTTTTCAGAAGCGGGATCGCCCTCCTAGTACTGGGAGAAATTTCAGCCTGTTGGAAAGAAATGGCATGATTCTTTCTAAGCATTGGTTTCCTTTTCATGTTAGCAACTTGAATTTTGAATGATCACAGTAGGAGGAAAAATTATTTTGTAAGGCTGGGCAAAAAGAAGTCGTTGTCCATGAGAATCTATTGAGGTGGAGTCCATGCTGTGAAAAAAGTCCAAAAGAGCTACCAAGTTGAATACACAGTATGAAATGGAAGTGTATTTGAAGAGAGTGACTGAACTTCTTTGGTGGAAAAAGACATTCCGAAGACATAATTGTATGTAGTGAGGATGGTAATATCGAGTCCCTGTAGGACTTTGGCACCTCGGCTTATTACCCCTTCAGCCCTTCAGTAGTAACTTGCATTTGGAGGTAAAAACCCCACAGTAGTAGGTAGCAAGGAGTGTTGAATCACTATGCTCTGGGGACTGCTGCCCTGTGTTCTATACTATTGTGTTACTATTCGTTCATCTGCCTTCGCTGTTAATATGAGGTCTTGGCCTCCTTTTCCTTTTCTTGGCTTATGGGAATAAACAGGGTAAGCGCTGCTACACTCCTCTGCTATGAGAGGTCCTGGTGTGACATTTTTAATGAAGGTATAGGTATCTGCTACAGCTTGCTGAAGGCTTTTTTTTTTTCTTTTTTGAGTCTTTGTCCATCTTTGCACTGTCGGTCCGACCTCTAGATTTAAATTCTGATTTCTAGTCAGAGATGGGTATTAAGACAGCTGGTTACTTCCAGTTTAATAAAGAGAGTTTTGAGTAACGTGTTAATTTCTTTTCTTTTTTTTGGATAATTGTCAATTCTGAAAATTGGAAGTATAAAGAAAGCTTGATACTGCATGATTTGATTACATTTCTTGTTGCTTTGATTTTTTTTTCCCAGAGTTGAAAGTGAAATTAATTTAACAGGTACTAGACCATAACATACAGCCCCAAATCAGATAATTTGTGAAATTGTAAAGCTGAAAATGTAGCAGGGAAGTAATTTTTCCAAGTGATAATATTCCTTTCCACCATGCATCAATGCCAAGGCACTTTGATAGATCATAAGTAATGTGCTGCTAACTATCTGTTGTGAATAGAAATTGTCAGGTTTTCAAAACATGGAAAGTACTCCGTTCTGAGATTCTGCCGTCTCCTCTTTTATATCTGTAGTGATTGTCTTCAGCCTTTGGTTTGGGATATTATTCTAGGATTTTTTGTATCTCATTTAAATCCTTTCTCCTTCATTTTCTTCTATAACCGTTTTGACACGGATATGCTTTTTTTTTTTATTATTCAGGCACCAGCAGTTCCTGTGACTTGCATTTTTTTTTTAACAGAAACGCTTCAGTAACGCCTTTGCATTAATTTGGCAAAAACAGCTGATTAGTGTCCTAGCTGCACTTAGTTGCCTCTTAAGGCAGAACAAAATTTAGTGAAGCTTGTACATTAGCTTTGTAAGTATAGTCGCAGTGAACTTTTTTATTTAGGATGAGAAGATGCCCTTCCATATTGAAATATTTTTCTGCATGGAGGACTGACTTACAGGCTTTTCATATCAACAGTCATTTTCCTTAATATTTTTATGCAGCATTTTATGAATCCTTACTGTTGGTTCAGAGACAAAGAAAAATGGTCGTGTGAGAAATTCAATTTGCACAAAAGAAAAGATGGCAATTACTGCAAGATTAATTACATATCCCAGCATTCATTATAGTCTATGGAATTGCTTTTTCTACTGCTTTTCTAGTTCACCTGGCCTTTGGGACACTGATGCGTGCAGGTGACCAGATTTGGCAGAAGGTGTCCTTAACTTGTTCAAAGTCTTTTAATATTATTCTTGTCGGGTTCTACATGCTGGGGTTGGAGGAGGACAAGAGAGGGGAGAGGCAAGGAGAATATAGTCCATGCTGTCTTGAGTATCCGAGCTCTTTCCTTAGCTTAAGCAGCTGTTTTATCGGATGCATATCACAGAGTTCACACTACTCTTCATCATGTGAACAGCAGGAATCTAAATTGAAGCTAATTTTATAGTATTTAAGTAACAAAAACTTTCCCAAGCGTCCTCATAAATGATTGAGACTGAATATCTGAGCCTTTTTATCTTTGTGATACCAGTGTGCGGAATTCCTGTAGTAAATGCTTCCAAAGGCACACATAGAAATGGGTGGCCAGAAGGCACTAGAAGGAGCATCTGGAACGGCTGACCTGAACTTCTAACCTTAGAAACCACTAAGAAATTTGTCAGGTTGTAATTTTTTTCCTACCTTTTATCATTGAATAGACATATATCTTGAAGTATTGCTTGCGCTGCTCCTCCTGTTGTTCCTGCCAGTTTAGTGGTGTTTCCAGTTGTTGGCCTCATTGACCCATGCAGACAGAAACTGCTGAAAAATGGTGCTGCTAACCACACAAATGACTACTAAATAAAAAATACAGTAAGCGGAAGAGCAGTGTTTCTTTTTGAGACCCTCATTTCTACTTCTCTTGCAGCATATAACTTGCAATTAAAAGAGACGAAAAATTTTCTGAATGTATTACTGTCATTTGTGAGGTGAGTTCTCAGTTCAACGTCTGATTGTGCCCCTCTTAGTTGACCAGTGTATAAGGTTTGTGATCCAGGTAAAAGCAGCAGTGACTAAGACCAGTCAGAATTTTAACTGCTACTGTAGTTTTTTGACTCTCATCGGAAGTGGATTTTATTACGTCTCCTGTAATGCTTTTACGTTGGTTGTATTTTACTTCGTGTGTTGCAGTGTGTTTATCAGAAATCCTGCTTTCCATAATTTGTAATACTGATACAGTCTTTTATCAGGGCTCTGTTTTAAAAACAACCAGTGTTGAGATTGCTTCTTCAATCTCTTCTTTGTATTGCTTAATACAAGCCAGGTTTTGGAGGTCACGGATAAAACCAAAAAAGACTGCTGACATGTGAGGGTCTGGTAAAATTACAAAGGAGGAGGTGAAGCTTTTACCAGCTGGAAAAGACAAATCTTAACAAATCAACACAAATTTCTTGAGCTGCTACATCAGATTCTTTCAAAAAGCGTAGTCTGCCTGTTCTCCCTCTTTCCACGAGCTGCTTAGGTGAGGCTGGGCCTGCTGTCTTTCTTCATCTGCTTCATTCTTTGTCAAGCGCTGCCAACGCATCATCTCTCTCTGAAGTTGGCCTGGGCTTCCTGCTGAAAGGAATGTCCTTGAGCATATAATGAAATTTTGACAGTGTTTAACCAGGCCAAGAGCTAAAATATTTTCCTTTGATGCAGAATGATCCGCAAATGGTATTGAGGCCCTGGAGGTCATAGCTAAGCTAGTTGCCAGTTTGGTGGAGTTTTTGAGCTTTTTTCTGTTTATACACTTCGCTTATTAAGAGTTTAAATTCACATTGCAAAGATACCGATCAGTTTCTCCATCTGGCAGAGAAGATGAAATGATTCTGTGCAGTTCACAACCTGGGTAGCAGGAGACTCGGGGGTAAAATTGAAAAATTTTACTTCCACTTTTACATGGAGTAAGAGTACATAGTTGTTTTTCTGATTTATTTTGTGGTTGTGATTTTGTTAGGTTTCTACGGCGTTCGTTTTTTAATTTACTGTTCTAAGAAAATGTAGTAATTGCTCTTTAAAAGAGTGTCCGATAAGATTTTTTTATTTTTTTTTTTATGCTCCTCATGCTTATGTGGTAGCTGATTGCTTTGAAGTCCTGTTTCCACAGCTCTCCTGGTACTGCAGGTAGTCTGTGTGCTGACTGGCTCAAGTACATGGACAGTTGGATCTGCTTATAAGTGATTTATTTTTTTTATAGATGCTTTTTTTTGGCAGAATTTGGCTTATATCATATGCCTCGGATCTTGTTTAAGTTAGAAGATCGGGGTTTCCAAATAAACAATGTAGTTAACCAACAATTAGCAAGGGGAATTACTTTATATTTAACTTCAGAGCCCCAAAATTGAGGCAGTTATGTGAAAAAACACTTTGAATTTTTAATCCAACTTCTGAGAAAAATGGTACATAGTACATTTTGATTGGTTGTGATCTGTTTTCAGAAAGAGTTATATTTCTCTGCCAGAATTTACCATAGGCACTTCCTAAACTTCTGTATCCCATTTAGAGCATCTAAACACTGAAGGTTTCCATGCAGAATTCACAAGAGATCAATTGACAAATACGCTTTTCATATCTACCATTTATTATTGCTGGTAATTCCTTGTAACTGTAACGCTTTTCTAATGCACCAATACTGAAATATTTTCCCCAAACCTGGTTAGTTATTTTCTGCAGAGTAGTATTCTCCCATAAAGTACTGCAGAAGCTTGCATTCTGCAGAAGTCACATACAAAATTGGTGCTTAGTTTTTTTAAGCTAGGTTTCTTCTTAAAAAGGGTCTGTGAAACTTAAGGAATTATAAGTAAGGGTTCCTGATGATGTTGATGGTCTTAATTTGTATCACACAACCCTTAAGACACCAGATTTAATAGTTGTATTGTTTGGAGTATGCACTGAAGAGTGTTTCAGCCAATGCTGTGCATGATAACACTGAAATGTTATTCTTCTGCCATAATGCTTATGAATTGAGGAAAGAATCTGGGTTAAAGACAAAAGATATTTATTGATTATGAATAAATAGCACGTAATCTTGTCAAACATGTATATTGTTAGGAAATTTCTGTTGAATAATGGGTTTCACAAAAGTACTTTAGGAACAATACCTTGCACAAAACCTATAGTTCTCTAATATCCTGTCACATATACATTATACAAATTGCAAACTACTGCAGCATGAGCCTTTCTGTCTGATTCATGATTTTACAATTACATTTTTTTTCCAGAAATACTGCCTTGGTGCTGTTACTTGTGCAGTAGCTTTCCTCCTCTGCATGATAATCCTGGAAGGGACTCCTCTTGTTTTTAAAATTATTTGCCCTAGTACATGCAGAGGAGCAGAATTAGTCAGTTGGAATAGTTCGGTGATTTTGCAGATACAGAGAAACCCTAAAACTTTCATCCTAAATGATAATAAAAGGCAGGTTTATGGCCATGTAATCATTTTAGCTGCCTCAGCAGGACAGGGTATATTGGAAGAGAAAGAAAAGCTTTGTCTTGTGTAAGTCCCATTTTGTTCTTTAAAGAGATACCATAATTCTGCAATAAGTGCGTTTGTTGTCATGGATTTTACAAATAGTGAAGCAGAATTAGAGGATCCTATAAAGTTGTCTTCTCCATCTTGATAAGTGGATGCAGCTGGATCGTGTGGGAACAGCTCTATGGCTCACAGTCTCTTCTAAGTTAAACCTTTGGTTATTAAGAACCCATTTCTAACAGTAACTGCAGGAGAACCACCTTCAAGGGCTGGTTGCCATGGAGCAGATGTGTGTGCATGAAGGACATTCATCAATACAGACTCTGTGGCCAAATAATACATTTTCATGATTGCTGCATTGTATTGGAGGTCTTGCTGATATTGGTGCTGGGGAAAAAGAAGAGATGATAGTGAAAGTCTGTATGTGTGTGTGAACATGTGCAGATGAGTTCTGATTTTACTGTCTTTGTTATAGATGGTGAACCAGAACCTGCTGATGGAAAAATTATGTTCAGGAAGCCAGCCAAACGTTCCTCAGAGAAGTTTTTGGATTTCAATGTAAGTTCAAGTAAGAAGATGAAACAGGCAAAGAAAGCTAAGAGAGAAGAAACTGCTTCTCAGAGTACAGCTAAGCAAATAAAAAATAGCAGTCTTCTCTCATTTGATGATGAGGAAAATGATGATTAGGAGTTGTATTTTTTTTATATTTTACTTACCCTTCTGGGGCTCTGAGTAGTAAGTTTTCAAAGCATGTATCTGAGTCGCCTCTTACTTTGTTATAGTCCAACTAGAGAAACAGAATCTAAAAGTAGCAAGAGCTAAGTGTTTGCAGTTCAGATGGAACTGTATGAACAGTATTTCATGTCTTTTAAAATAAAGAGAATTTAACCATGTATGTAAAAGCTATTTGAGGTCACAAATGAGTAGCAAAATATACATATCCAGCTTATCTAAATTTTCAATCAATGAATTTTAAAATGTCCTCCATTACTAAAAACATATTTCTTCTCTATTTACTGGACTCAGCTGACAGTTGTATGGTTTTTTTATCTGTTAATGTTGACTTGATATTCAAAAGTGAGAGACTTCATTGCTGTGGAACAAAGTTCCACAAAGAACAAACAGAAACTAAAGTTTTCTGTCTCATAGCTTAGCAAAACTTTGCACTAAGTTTTGCATATGTGGTTTAGCAGATTAGCTCTTTGCCAGAGCCCTTGCAGTAAGTCAGCCTGCAGCTGCTAAAATCATATAGTCTTAATCCTGTCTTTACTGAATGCAGTCTAAGCATCAAATTCATTTGAATTGATTGTGCTAGCAAAATATAAACATTTTATTTTTGTAGTTGATGGTATCAACTAATCCAAAAGAAAGATGCCTAATCCCTTGGGGATCGTGCACTTTGGTTATTGCACTGATGGGCTCAGTGTTTTGGTGGTGGGGTTTTTTTGAAGTATATTTGTTGAAGTTGGCTACATATGTGCTCATAATTATTTGGGATCTCAAACAGCTTACTTAAAAAATGTATTTAATCTTTAATCTCTGGAAAAGCATTATTTTGGTTTTTTTCAAGTAGGAAATTGCAAACAGGAAATTTAAGTCAAGAAATGTGATAGCTGTGATTAAAAGTTTTAAAATTTTTCAGTTGCCCATGTACGGAGCACTGAAAGTAACCTTTTCTGTAATGGGATGTGCTGAAATTGAAAATATCACTGAGAGCTGATGGAATTGGGGAGAACAAGGTGGTGGAAATGGGACTAGTGACTCTGAAATTACTTGGAAGAATGGCGTGTTCTGTAACTGTATTTAAGCAGACCTGAGACTGCTGCAGAATTACAGGGTACAAGGCAATGAAACCAGTTCTGCTGTGTGACAGGACATCCAGAATTATTTGGGCTGTAAAGCTTCATTGAGGAGCAAATTTGAAGTTGCTGTGTGAAACAGCTGGTTTTACTTTGTTAATCTGGTATTAAACAATAAATTATGTTTTCTGTAAGTGGTCCAAAGATATTTTAATGAGAATTTCAGTGCATAAAATGGGATTTTTTTTGTCACCTGATAATAAAACCTCTTACCCCTACTACCTGTATGTACCAACTTCCTGCAGTATCAGATGCAAATCTGCATACTATTTCACACTAATTGTGTGAGTGCATGTTACCCTGATTTGAAAATAAATAGATCTGTTGTCCTTTCAGAAAATTAAAAGCAGACCTATAAATGTATGTTGAAGTAATCTTGTAGTACTGGCCTGATACTAGAACTGCCAGAGAGGTGCAGTGTGACAACCTGATTATTTCCATGAGGACATGTTACATCTGTAAGTACATAATTTTTCTGTATTCTGCATATATAAAAAGAAAATCAAATGTAGGAGGAAGAAATACAGAATCAAGGGTTCCCAGGGATTAATCTTTCCATTTATTTTGTATACTTAAAACTTGTTTGAATTCATTAAAAAAAAAAAAATATATATATACACCCCTGAGAAATCTTGTAGCATTAGAGTATACTGAAGGGATATTTGAGCATATTTCAACAACTGAGTAAATACTCTGACTTGCTGAGACTCCTCTGAAAGAATGAATTGACTGCTTACTTGAACTTTTCTGGTCCTATTCGTCAGCACAAAAATATACTGTCTTACATTTTTCTTGCAGAGCCTGAAAGCTCTTCACTTTAGCTGTGAGGCAGTTTAGGAAACATGGCTATCAAGAGATACACGCTTGCCAAGGATCAGAGGGAATTTGGATTTACCTTAAAATTAGAGGGGGCCTCCCAAATATGCAGCTGATTTGGCACGTGCAAAATAAGATTGATGTCTTGTTTGAGTCTAGTTAGTCATTTCATTTAAACAAAAATTGCTCCTTCTACTGAAAGACTCGTGAGACTGAAATCCAGTAAAAAGAGGGTCTCCTCAAAATATTGGGTGCAGTACTTTTGCTTAATCGTGCTCCTTGCCCTCCAACTTCAGATGACAGATGTCTGGAATGCAAATAAATTAATTGGGTTTACTTGGAAATGATATAACGAAAGGCATGTTGTTCTTCAGGCAACACAGCAGGGGGAAGAAAGGTGGATACGAAGCCCAGTTTCTTTCCTTTATTCTGACTGCGATTTGTAGTGCTCTGACCAGGAGGAGACCTTTGTATTCATTGTATTTCACTCCCAGTTGCCCTAACAGTAACTAATTGGATATATTTATTAAGAGGTGTGAGTGATGCACCAAAGCACCAAGTAGTCATGTGAAAATTCAGTGTTCTTAATCTGACACACCAGGAAAATTACGCACGCCATCAACTCCCCATGAAACCTGTGACTAAAGAGAAGAATTACTTTTTCATTTAGGAAAGAAATGTGAAACTGTCTTAGCAATCACCTGCCCCAAGCAGTGGGTCATGGAAAAATAATAATCACAAGAACTTTCTAATAAAGGGGAAGCCGAAGTGAGCACATGGAACATGGGGCCAGGACTGGAATGGGCAATTTTCCTTGCTTTTTCTTTCTCTGTCTCTTCCTAGCCCCCATCCCCTCTCCTTTTCCCCTCCTGTAGTGGGGAATGTCTATGTAGTTTTCTTCTTGTGGAGCTTGCTCAGCTAAGCGTGAGAGAAGCGCTGTGGAGGAGCAAGGTGAAAGTCGCTGTGGCCTATTACCTAATATGGGAATCTTGTACAGTTTTTATTAATAAAATCTTTGAAATTTCCCAGTTCATTAAGACTCCAAAACATTTCTTGATGGTGGTGTTTGTTCTCACTTGTCCTAGCTGAGCAGTAAGCCAGAGCAAACCTTGTGAACTGTGGGAGCATTGTAGCAATGGATGCTTGTAATGGAGGCTGCTTATGTTGCAAAGGTGCTTGGATGTCATCATGAAAGGTGAGACACTCTGTCACCTTTCTTCCTTTTGAAGAAACAGGATCTTTCTCTAAATGATGGGTGAATCAGCAAGAGTACTGCCTTATTGAGATAGAAATTGAAAAGATTATGGGACAGAATGAGCAAGAAAATGCATGTGTGGGCATGTGGTCCAGGAGTTCTTCTTGTGGTTATATTTCTAGCCTGTCTGGTAAGGTTAATTTTTTTCTCAAATAAAACCAAATTTGTTTGACTGCAAATGGTCCTTTCATTGGCCTAAACAGGAAGGGATGAGTCAGAATTCTGTTCTGATAGTTTTTGTGTCCGGCACTTTTCCAGGAAATATCATTTGGAGGATCAAAGGCTGTGTATTGCAGACACTGAACACAAGAAGCCCATATTTAGCTGTTTTAATTACATATTTTTTCAAGTTCCATCACAGGACTTAATGTCTGTCTTTTTTTTTTTTTTTACAGTGCTTCAGTATATAATCCTGTTAGGAAGCTGCAGATTGATAATGAAGCAGGAAGTAGCAGTGTCATCACTTCAGCTGATTGTTTCCCTTGCGCTGGAGTGTATTAACTAAGTAATGCTTCACTTGGCTGCGTAGAGCCAATTGCATTCTCAAGGACACGAGGCGTGCCTGAAGATGAGTCATTACCTTTGGTACAGCACAGGAGGTACGATATGCAGTCTCAGCAAGTGTTTGTCCATTGAAGTTGGTTAATAACCTATAGCCCTCTCCTGTGGCAAGATGCCATGAATCAATCCTTTGTGCGTTCAGCAAATGGGCTGCTGTATCAACTGCCTCTTCAGTATCATCCCTTTATTCCCATTCCTAGAGCGAATCTCTCTGCAAAGATATTTTTCATGTTGTAGACCTCCCCTTTCACCCCGCTTCATTGAGAGCATTCCTGAGGCAGCAGTCACAAGGGAAGCCATTAAAACTAGGGGACAAACACCACAGGGTTTTATGTAAGTGACTGCTACCTCCTGTAGACTTCCTCAAGATTTGGAGAACCTATAAAATCTCAGAGCCAGCCCCTGGGAAGTAACTTCCTCCTGGGGAAAATGGATGGGACCAGTCAGGAAAATTACACAAGACTGAATTCTACAGTGTTTCCCCTGTTACCACTTCTTATTTTTTTGTTGGCGGTAGAGCAACAGCTGCCAAAAGCAGTTCTACCTCTATCAGGAGATGTAAAGTGGCTTTGGTGCCATTCCAATCCATATCGCAAAGGATTCCTTTTCCTTGACTCCTGTGGCAGCCCTCAGTGCAACGCCTGATCAGTTAAGGCCATGGGCAAGAGGGAGCTGCCTTGTAATAGGCAGAAGTTATTAGAGGAAGGTGTTGTCGAGCCTCCGTGGGGTAACGGTGATCACTGCACACTTTTAGTTTTGATATCATGAAAGAGTTGTTCCCTTAGGGACAACACAGTAACAACGAACTTTAAAAGGGCAGATTATAAAACTATGAGGAAAATGGTTAACAGCAGGCTGAAGGGCAAAGAGAAGTACTTAAAAACCATAGAGATCTGCCTGGAGGCTATTTAAGAACATCGTATTAGAGGCACAGATGGTTTGTATACCTCTGAGCAAAAACATAGCGTACGAAGAAGAATGAAACTCACAGGGTTACGTGGGAGAAAAGCGTGAGTATAGAAAGGCTGAAAATACGTCCCTTAAAAATGACGACTGTCTGAAAGACAGACTAGGAAACATTATCTGAAGAGTGGAAAGAGCTGAAAAGTGTCAGTGCTAAGAAAAAGACTATAGCAGCTGCTGACTTTGCATCTCCAGGACGAAACACTGAAAAGAGTGATTCTAATAATGTCCTGAGCACTTTGCCTTTGAAAACTGGGCTACTCCAGATGACACTTCACCAGAAAAACAAGGATGCTCTTAATCTGAGTTAGCTAGCGCAGAACAAAATCTCAATAAAGCCCAATCAGTCTCCAGTTTTAATGTGTGACCAGGCCGATTTTAAGAGTAAAGGAGCCATTCAAACATAGTGTCTCTGTATTAGGACTTTAATTTCACCTTGTGTTAGATTCAGTGCCAAAAATGATGTTTTTATTCTTTGCCAAAGAAGGTAGAGATAAAAAAAAAATCAAACACTCCTGAAAATTCTAATTTTAGTAAAAGCAAAAAGCCTACGTTTGTTCTGGTACAGCTTTGGGCTGGGAGGGAGACTGTCTGATAAGGATGTAGTGATGTTTGCAGAGCTTTTTCGCAGCAATGTGTAATTGGGCAGATGCAGCATTTTGTTGTCATGTATCTGAGAACAGGAACATGTCGATTATAAATTAGATGGGGAACATCTCAAGTATCACAAATCTGATGATGTGCGCAAAGAAAGTGTCCTTGTGAAATGAATGAAAGTTATTTTCTGGTTTAAAACCCAAGGCAAGGCAGGGGAAGGTTAGAACAACTATTTTGGCAATAAAGACTTGATGCACATAGTCTCAGTGGGACTAGAGCCCTGGCATCTAGGCTGTTTTATTCTGCCCTGTTAAATTGAAACAAACAATTCAGCTGCCCCAGTATCTTCTTGTCTCCTCTGATGTGCCAGCTATCTCGAGAGAAGAGATTAAGCGTTGTTCTGATCAGTGCCACAGCAGCAGCAGCTTTATGATTTAAAGGCTGTGTAAAATTTATGGAGCACTGAGAAGAGCTTAAATCAATTTTATGATTTTCATAAATTATTGCAGGCAGACCATGTTTGTGCAGAAAGCCGGTGATGTTTGAGCTGTTTATCCAATGGACAACGACATTCAAAACAGGGATTTTCAAAGGCATCGGTAGGAATTATGCATTTGAGTTTGATGGGAGTTGGAAGACTTGTTCCTTTGAGCTTCTTAATATTCCACTATTAATTTTTGATCATGCCAAATTGTTTCAAATACTTGGTAAAAATCAAAATTTGAGGAAGGTCAAATTCAGAGCAACTTTAAAATTTCATTTAAATTCTTAATGTGCTTATAAACAGTGGGTGGGTAACTCCTATTTCAGGTGAAAAACCCCTTTGGCACTTGAAGAGTTAACCGTTTCCTTACCACAGTGTCTTTTGGGGTTGTTGTTTAGGCCCCCGCTACTGTGAGGAACCTTGTTCTCTCTCTGCTTGAGGCTGTACCTGTGAATTACTCCAGCTGCTAGAGAAAAGGATCTGCCTGTAGAGCAGAAAGAGAAACAATACCTGGTTCCTCATAGCACATTTCAAGATTATATAGTAAGACAAATATAATTCCTTACATTACAGAAATGACAAGAGCTTGATCTTTCCTTCTGGACAACTAGCCAAGGTGGAGCTGGTAAGATACAGGTCCCATTTCATCCTAATTTGGGTGTTATTGGTGATTTAAAGAGCCCTCCCCTCACTGGGCATTATGCGCATCAGGATACAGATAGGTTGGAGACCTTTTGTCATATCAGGATACCTCTGAGCTATGATATTTGATATTTAATTTTCTGTATTTTAAACTTCTCCAACTTCTCTGAAAAGAAATCATTGTGTTTCAGGTTATTGCAGACTGAATATGCTCAATGGTATTAATGGGAAGAACGGTTGCTGAATTCCTCTGTGCTGGATGGGCAGCTTGGGCTAATTTCTTTTCTGACGTTACTCCGTTGCTCTCAATGAAATGACACTGATAGATACACGAGCTTCTTACTAGACCTGCTAGAACAAGGTAGTCTGAGACAAATAGGTTTAAATTCAAGGAAGTGAAACGTTGGACACTCCAGTATCTTGCCACTGAATTCCCATAGTCAATGACATACATAAGTGATGGGAGTGACTGACTCAGTGGTCATTCTGCAGGAAGGGGTCTGTGACTGCTGCGAATTAAAAACTGAAGACAGGCCTCGGTGTGAGGAAAGCTAATGCAATTTCAGCTCTATAAATAGTGTGTCACGGAGAAGAAATGTGAAGTAGTCCTGCCCTACTTATTCTCAGCTTCAGACTTTAGCTGGAGTAATGTGTCTACTTTTGTGCACTATACTTCAAAAAAGAAAAATGTAGACCAATTGGAAAGTCCAGCAGAAAGTAGTGCTATTGATCCGGAGTCTAGAAAACATGACCTGTGAGGAGAGATTGAAAGAAGTGGGTTTATACATCTAGAGAATGGAGATGCAGGGGAGGGAATAAGAATGTGAAACCAGTGTTCAGATATGTAAAGCTTGCTGCAAAGAGGAAAGTAATAAATTGTTCTCTACTGGGAATTCAAAAAGAACTAATGATTTTAAATTGCAGGAAAGGAGATTTAAGGAAGACATTAGGACAGGCTTTCTAGCTGTAACAGTAGTGAAGTGCTGAAACACGTTGCCCGGGGAGGTTGTGGGATCTTCATTGCCAGACATTTTTAAGAACAGGTTAGGCAAACATCTGTCAGGAATGATTTGGGTATAATTGATCCTGCCTTAGGGCAAGAGGGCTGGACTGGGTGACCTCGCAAGGTCCCTTCCAGCCCTGTTTTCTATGGTTCTCCCATAAGGAAGGCTGATGTGATATTCCTAGGGCCTTATCATTCCTTTTAAAAGCAAAAACATGCTATAGCAATGCCAAGAGTCAGATTTAAAGTGACATCTGGGAAAATTCAAAGCTTAAGGTTGATATCCCCCCCTTAATTACTAACCCTTGAATGCATGTAACAGTTGGACTTGTTCAAATGCTAAACACTTGGAGGTCACACAACTGTCTTTTATGACCAGACTGATCTTTTTAATAGCATAAGAATCTGTTTCTTCTAAAATGTATTAATCTTATATATTGCAACTTCCATTTTGTCATTTAAGTAGCAGGCATTGGTCTTTCGTATCTAACATATTCCAGGTGGGGTCACTCTCATTTCACATGCCATTGCAGGTTTGGCCACACGCTCTGCTTCCACTCACTTGCTCCAAAGCTCGTTCTTCCGCTCCAGTCCATCATGACGCTAGTGCTCAGCTTCATTACGTGGCTGTGTTTAATTCACTAATACCGCTGTTAAGGCTCTTGGTACACTTCTCTCCATTCTCAGACAGTAGATATTCCTCCTGCTGCTTTCTGCTCACATGTCCTTTTATTCCTGTTGATAAATTTCATTTTCATCTGTCTTCTGCTGCTTTCCCTTCAAGCTGTGCTTGCGTTACAAACTGCGGTTCAGCACTTTAGCAATTGGATTGCATCCAAATATTACCAAATGCCACATCTTTTAATATCAGGCAGAGCAGCTTGAATTTTCTTCCTCAGAGCGCTGTCAAAGACACACTGGCATGTTTTCTGTGCAAATGCCAAAAAAAAAAAAAAAAAAAAAAAGTTTAACAAAAGATGGGGGGTGTGAAGCAAGCTGAAATGTCTGCGTTCCCAGAATTTTGTATTTTCGCTGATTTCAGGTTTTAGTTCATGACCCAGCTGCTGATTTATGCAACTCTGTGGAACTATGCCAGTTTCGAGCAGCCAAGAATTTGGCACTGTCACTTCTGTGACTGGTGGTACCTTAGTGTTCAGCAATGTGACTCCGTATGTTTTTCTCCGCAAAGGTCATGCCTGGCCATTGGTGATCGCAGTATTGCCGAGCCCTCAAGTTCTAAAGAATGCTATGTCAAGTGGGATTACAATATATATACATGAAGTGGGGTTATAATATATATACATATACACACACACACACATGTGTATGTATATATTATATATTTGATTTGAGTTTGGCCCTTCAGGTTTTATGGCTGCGGAGTTTTTCTCTACAGCTACATGGAGAATAGAAACTAAAGTAAAAATAAAAACAAACCCAGAATAAAACTGGGTTTTTCACATAATCGCAGAATGCTTCCAGAAGCTGAGACTGGAAAAAATTCAACATATGCCATGAAAGCTGGTAACATTATGACTGGATATTTGGCCGTTAAATTGTTTTACTGCATCCAGCAGAGAAGGATGCTATCAGTCGTTTTTCATAATGGTGAAATGCTCACCAGGGTGCTGTTAAGACACCCTTTGCTCTATGTATGTTTGGTGTTCCCTTGTTACAGACAGACCGTATTCACTGAAGCTGTGGGTATTGCATGAGGTCTGCCATAGAGGAGGACTTCTCTTGATTGCTGGGGGCCTTGGATGAGAGTCAAGAGTAGCTTTTGCCACGGTTGCTCATCTGTTTCACTCCAGACTTGCCCTTCACGTGTTTTGGAGACAGATGGACAAACAGCACAGATATCCTGGATCATCCAGATCATGGCTGCCTTCCTTGTCTTTGTTGTGCATTCTTTGTGTGTATTCCCAGCTTCTGCTGTGGCTGTGTGTGTGGGGCGGGTAAAGTGCACATCCAGGTCAGTGCTCCAGAACCCATGTGCCCCCAAAATTTCAACTTCAGATGCAGTGGCTCAGCACAGGCCTTTGTCTGAGGATGGATTTCCCCCACGTCACTTGTTTCTACTTTGTGCTTTGCATTGCTCAAAACACTTATTTTCTCTCCCCTGTGGGTACAGTGTGTGGCAAGGGGTGACTTGACCCTGAAATGCAGTTTCATTCCTTTTGCCCACTGGTTAGCGCTGAGATGAAGAGGAAGGTAAGCCTTGTTATTCGGACAATGCAACAGGAATCCTGCTCCTGTTATGTGTTTCCTGGGCAATACAGGTTCTTAAGGTCGTCTTTTCCATATTGGCCGTTCACCATATACCACAGCATGAGGAGAATAATACTTTTTTCCTTCCACTTCTGTGTCTAACTTGCCTGTTTACATATGGTGGCAATTTTTTTTGGATTGCAAGTGCCCAGTGTGTTTCTCCCTGTACCTCTTTGGCCATTTGCTCTTTAGTCCTTCCTCCCCCGCTACAGCCCCAGCACTGAGGCTGACAGGTCACCCAGCAAATCTTCACCACGGGGAGGGAAGGGGCCTCTTCACTGCACCTCGGGAGCAGAACCAGAGTGAACATTTGCCATACAAGCCTGTGTCTCAAATCAGTGAGGTAAGGTGTTTGCATCCTGTCGCACCTCTGCAGACCTTCTGTGTTGCCTTCTTTGCCCTCTGCTTTGGGTTGGCACAAGCAGAGGCCAAAAGTGCCTGTGAATGGTGCTCCACCATTCCCCCAGCTCCTCTGCACCTCTGAGGAGTTCAGAGGGTCCACACTGGCTGCAACACCAGCTGGACTTGGGGTTTGAGTGAGTCAGAAACTTCTGTGTGTAGATGCTAGCTTTTTTAAGGCACCTTTTGGAGCCTGAGAGCCTGTGTAGGCTTTAATAAATAAATGCTTTTCTCTCAGGTGTCAGCTTTAGTGCAGTCATTCAATACCACCTGCACAAATTCATACCCATGGATCTGGCTGAGCTGTGCAGCTTAGAAAGCCAGTTCCTGGGTGATGGTTTGAAGGGGCAACAGTCTTGTATCATGAGTTTACGCAGCACCTACCCCAGAGGAGCCCTAATCTGTGCTACAGGCTCCAGGGTACTGCTTTAGTAAACAAAATAATAGTAATTTGTAAATGAATCAGGGAGATTTTAAAATCAATTTTCTTCAGCAAACAGCAATTATTGAAATGGCTGCAGTTATCGCTGAGGACTGAGCGTATAAAACGCTTCAAGATACAGAATCGGATTTTATAAACATATAATTCTTTTATCAATAATTCTTAAAAGCAGGCTTCTTTCTGCACTCTCCTTTTTGCCAAAACTCTCCTCTCTATTATATACTGAGCTCATTTCCCTCCTGGATAGCTGCGGATTTGTTGGTATACAAATTAATTTTTTTATTGACTGGAATGAACAGTTGGAGGATAAGAATGCCATTGCTGCTCGTACCTAAAGGTAATCAATACAGGTACAGAGGAACAAATATTTTCTAACCGAGTAAGCATCCTCTCTAGCCTTATTTCCTGTCTCTAAAACCCACAGGACTGTATCCTGGCTGCTGTATGGGTGAACAAAGCAGTAAGAGGCAACAGCATTTAAATCTTGTTACCACAGAGGGAGAAACGTCTCTCCTCCTTGGCTCTTCCCATTCTCCAGCTCAGCAGTCACTCACTCCTAACAATCTATGCCGACCCTTTGACTGCAGTGGCAATAATTATTTGTCCGTCACCAATTTATAACCCCCAAAACAGTGGAGAAGAAATAAGTTCCCTACTTGAAATGGCTTGATGTCTGCGTGGGAATGGCAGGCAGCAGTCTGCAGCCACAGTGTTTAAGAGAGAGGATGTGAGGGGATATTACGATGATCAGAATCATTTTGGTTGGAAGAGACCTTTAAGATCGTCAAGTCCAACCATCAACCTAACACTGCCAAGTTACCCCTAAACCATGTCCCTCAGCACTATATCTATAGGTCTTTTACATACCTACAGGGACGGTGACTCCACCACTTCCCTGCTCAGCCTGTTCCAATGCTTGATAACCTTTTCGGTGAAGAATATTTTCCTAATAGCCAATCTAAACCTCGCCTGGCGCAACTGGAAGCTGTTTCTGCCTGTGACTTGGGAGAAGAGACCATCCCCCACCTCTGTACACCCTCTTTTCAGGGAGTTGTAGAGAGTGGTAAGGTCTCCCCTCAGCCTCCTCTTCTCCAGTCTGAACACCCCCAGCTCCCTCAGTCTCTCCTCAGAAGACTTGTGCTCACCAGCTCCACTGCCCTTCTCTGGATGCACTCCAGTATTTACATCAGCCTGGGCCCTGCCTGCAAAGTGAGTATTATTAGCATAAAAAATAAAAAGCAAAGGAAAGGGGAAAGAAAAGCAAAAAGTGGTGGAGTTTGCCCTGTTCCTGGCCCGTTTGACTGCCCAGCTCTAGCTACTCCCAACTGGTGCCTTGGTGCCGTTTTTGTGGTGTTTCAGGCTTTTCTTGCTCAGAGACACGCGGGACATTTGCACACCCTTGTAGCCAGATTCTGCCTTAATTTACGCCTGAAATCAGTGGCGGGGTGTGTGTGTGTGTGTGTGTGACAGAACGTTAGAGCTAAATTTTGCTTTGCTTCAAGCGGCTGGCCCTTCCGCAGGACTGGCAAAGGAAATGCCGGAGCGAGAGGGGGGAGGCCGGCCGCCTCAGGAGCGGCGGCCCAGCTGCTCCAGCGAGCCCACTCTCCCTTTGCAGAAAGGCTTCCTTCGACGCAAATCCAGCCAACAACCCTGCCGAGGCCGCTACCGAGCCCTCCCGCCGGGGCGCCGCGGGGCCAGGCGGCGGCGACCGGCTGCAGCGCGATGGCGGGACGGCAGATGGCGGCCGCGTCTCAGGCAGCGGGGCGGGCCGGGCCGGCGGGGCCGGGCCTGTTTTCCCGGGGGTGGCGGCCGGCTCTGCCGTTACCCGCGGCCCCCGCCATCTGGCGCTGGAAGAGCGCGGCTCGGCGGCGCTACCGGCTCGCAGGACCCGCGGCCCAGCCGGCGCCCCGCCGCCCTGTCCCGCCCGACCTTTCATCGCGGCGGGGGAGCCTGGCTGAGAGGCGGCGCGGTTTTCCCCAGGGCTGTCAGCAGAAGAGTTGCAGGGTGAGGGGTTGGGGTTGTTTTTTTGGGGGGGTTGTTTGTTTCTTTGCCTATTTTGTCCTTATTTCGCAAACTCGCAGAATGGTAGGGGTCGGAAGGGACCTCTGGAGATCATCTAGTCCAACCCCCCTGCCAGAGTAGGTCCACCTAGAGCAGGGTGGACAAGAACGCATCCAGGCAGGTTTTGAGTATCTCCAGAGAAGGATACTCCACACCCTCTCTGGGCAGCCTGTTCCAGGGCTCTGCCATCCTCAAAGTAAAGAAGTTTTTCCTCATGTTGAGACAGAATTTCCTGTGTTCCAATTTGTGCCTGTTGCCCCCTGTCCTGTTGCTGGGCTCCACTGAGAAGAGCCTGGCCCCATCCTCTTGACACCCGCCCTTTGTAAGCATTGATGAGGTCCCCTCTTAGTCTTCTCCAGGCTAAACAGACACAGGTGTCTCAGCCTTTCCTCACAAAAGAGATGCTCCAGTTCCCTGATCATCTCTGTAGCCCTCCGCTGGACTCTTTCCAGTAGTTCCCTGTCTGTCTTGAACTGGGGAGCTCAGAACTGGACACAGTAGTCCAGATGCGGCCTCCCCAGGGCAGAGTACAGGGGAACAATAACCTCCATCAACCTGCTGGCCATGCTCTTTTTAGTGCACCCCAGGAGGCTGTTGGCTGCCTTGGCCACCTTGGTGTAAGCTTAGTTGTGTGAAAAGTCTCCACTGGCTTCAAGAGAAGCCTCCATAACCAGCCCCGAAGGGTGTCAGGGAGGCATAGCCCAATTCTCTGTGCCACTGTTGAAACTGTAGTATCACCAGTGTTTAAATCAAGTTCTCTTTGATTTAGCTGGCTCTTATTTGCAGTGCCTGACCTGCCATCTATTCCCGTTATTTCTGTGTTCTCTCCCAGCACAGGTGTGCCCACAACTTTGTTAAACAGAACAAACTGGAGTTGAATATTTAGGCCAAAGTGCAATCTGAAATGCAAAAGGAGAAGCCTTAGTAAGGTGCAATTTCTAATATGTCAAAAAGTGCAGAAGAGCTCAGGTCAATTAATCGATATTTGTGGAATTGCAGAGTAAAATTTCCAACTACTGGATGTTTGGTAACAGGGATATTTAATCATCAGACCTTGTATACTTACACTGAGCCTGTATGCATGGACAATGTTTTAGAAAGGCACAATGTGCTGGAGGCGTAAAAGTCATTCTGGAGGTGAGTTAGGCTTTCTGAAATCTCTGAATCTGACCTGTTATGGGAATAGGATACAAGTACACATCGGGTAATGAAACTTGCACAATATGATATGGGACCAGAGCTCATTTAAATGGATGTGCCATTTGGTGGCTGCCTGACTACTCACAGCTGCTCCTGTGAGTGCCAGCCCCCTCCTTTCTGAAATGAGAACAGTAAGATAGCCATCCTTTTAAAAACATTATCAAACCTGCTGGTGAGCATTTTCACATGCTGTTTCCTCTTTGGTTTGTAACTGTATTTTTAAATAGAAGTGGGCAGCAACTGAGATTTTCGGCCAAATACTTAGGAATGTAGACAGAGGTGAAAAGCTGTGTCTGGAAGGTCCACCTTCCTTCCTTAAACTACCAATTCCATAACCTTGAATGCTTTTTTGACACCTCCGAAGACTTAACTAAATAAAACCAAGGGAGGAACAAGCTGTTTTGTTTCTCAAGCAAATACATATGTCTTTATTATTAAACCTGAGCATCTGAAGTTAAGAATCAGATTTTTTATTTGGGATATGAGTATCTATTTTCTGTACTCTCATCTTGCTTTAGGTGGTAGATTTTTAGCTTTCTGAGGCAGAGGCCAGTCCTTTCTCCATGACAACTTCCAATTTCTCAGCAGTGTATGCAGTGCAGAGTATGAGAAAGGTAAAGGAGACCATCTCATCTGCACTTGCTGCAGCAGAGCAATTAATTTATTTAAGCATCATCTCTTTGAGCATTTTGAGGCACTGAGGAAAGGTTTCCCAGGCCCATGGTTGGCTGCTGTGGTGCTGCTGATGGGGTTCCACAAGGACAACATTGAGACACATACCAGAGAGCAGGGAGAGGGGAGGAAGAAATGTGGTCTGTCTCTAGACACCTTTATTCTGTCCCACCTTCATTTCCAGCCTACCTTCATCCCTGAGGGAGGGAGACAGTGGTGAGCCAGACACCAAGGCAGCGGAGCTGTCATTGCTTGTTATTCCTCAAGAAGGATGGGACCTATGGGAATAAGCCGTGCTGTTGCCACTGAACCAGTGCAGGCCAGGGATGATGCCATGGCTACTCAGGTGAGACCTCACCTAAAGCTGCAATTTTACCTTCTCTCTCTGCCCACCTGGGCAACTGCTCACCGTCCTTCTGCCTCCAGTTGGCACTCCCCAGTGATGACAAGGCACCCCAAAGTGAAAATTATTACAAATAAATGGGTGTACGTAAATATCTGTTAGGAATTCAGAAAGCAATGCTACTGATAATTAAATTGGCAACCCCATCTGGGGTGCAGCAGACCAGGGTTAGCTTCACTTCCCTTCAGCAGCTGTGTCCACACTGTCTGGAGGTGAAACTTGAGTTCCCTGTTGCCTGTCGGGCAGGCACTGAGCCTGTAAGCGTAACCCTTTGAAGCCAGGCCTCTTTACATGGCTCGGCACGTCCAACATGCTCCAATGCCACCAGGCACACACGGGGGAGCCGGGCCACAAGCTATCTATGAGGGCAGCACAGCTCGCTGTAACTGAAGCCATTCCAGAAGCTGCTCTTTCAGGGAGGTCCAGATGAAACCAGAGAGGCTGTGTACTCCACGCAAAATAAAGGTTTAAAGGCTCAGGCATCCTCTCTAATCTATAGCGAGGGGGGTTCTGCTGGTTGTATCATGGACATTACTCTATTTCAGGAAGTCTGAATGTGGGGCAGTTGTCCCCCTTCCTGGTGGGGGATCACAAACAGGTGCCAGGGTTTTATGACCATCCGGGCCTTCTCAGGTTGCTGAACGGGTGGGGGAATCCCTTCCAGATCCTGCCCAGCTGAGAAGGGGATTCCAGGGGGTTCCTGCCGTGGAAAAGGCTGGCAACCCAGCTCTGCTCTAATTATAGAATCAGAAGGAGGCAATAGTAGAGGTGCAGATGATGGAGGGTATTTCTCCAGGAAGCACTTTCTGTTCTTTGCACCCAGTCTTAGCAGCTCAGGAGTCCTGAAAGCTCAAGAGCTCCTGTGCTTAAACTAAAAATGAAACAAAGCAAGAGTGAGAGAAGGTTGATTCAGTTTCTTGTATAACAACCTCCACCCTTCAAACTCCAGGATAAGCGTTTGCAGAATGAGACCCTTCAGTGAAACACACGCTTTGAATTTCAAGCCCAAACTTCTCCCACCATATGCAAAGACTTTGTCGTTGCACTGATCCTTGTCATCGCATCTGCTTGATCAAAGCGTTCCTGGACAGAAAGTGGGGGTTGTGATTGCCAAGCAGGAAAAAAAAAAATAGTAGCTGTATGCCTTATCCCAGCCTGTCGTTGCTCTTGTGGCTGCACTCACAAGAGGTGCCGCCTTTGCCTGCAGAGCCAGTATTTAACGCCTTTGTTTACAAAAGCTCCAGATAACCTCCTCTGCAGGAGGTGCTACAGAAGAGCAAGACTCTCTCCTAGCTTATTCAAACAGAGCCCCAGGGCTGCTGAAGAACTTACAGGAAGCTCTGTCCAGGAATTAATATTCCCACTATCCATTACTGATTTGTCAAAACTTAATTTTGTTTAATGGGGTTTTTAAATCCGTGCAGTCTTTTTCGCATCCCTTCTCCTCCACCCTGTGGTAGTTCTTTCCTGGGCTATAAGCGTTTGCACTGGCCAAACGTATCGGTGGATTTAAAAAAATGAAACAGGTACTTTACATGTAATTAATTTAGTGATTTGCTCAGCTGCTGATTCACGTGCATAACCTCAATTAACATTAATGGGAGTTATGTAGGCATGTCAAGGGCAGAATAGACCCCTAATAATCTAACATGGGAATGTTATTACATTACTGCTGTAATTATATCCTGCACACACATCATTTCTACTTTGCTTCATGAACTGCTCTTCAGATGCGGTGGCTACTCATCTGTTATGCTGTAAACGTTAATGCTGAGGTTACACTAAGCATTATCCTTCCTTTTTCATTGTTCCTCTGCCTGTCCCCAAAAGATACACGGAGCTAAATAAGTAACCAGCCAGTTGGTGTTTTGCAAAGCTAGAAGTTTCAGGTTTTTTGAAGGTGATATTGGAAGCCAGAAACAACCAAAAAACAGCAAACCTCAGCAGAACAGCATGTCATCTCTCCTTCAGCATTTTATTTTTATTTATTTTTAATTGGAATCTGAGCAAGCATGGCTGAGACACCTTTAGTCTCATGGTCAAAGAAAGTCGGGCGTACATGAATCATACCTCTCCAGGAGGTGTTGAAACAATTCTTCTGTTCCAGAGGTTTTTTGTTTTGTGTTAAATGCTTCCTCTTTCAGAGGGGGAGAAAGAGGGAGAGTGGTCCTGTCCTGGTGCACCAGCTGGATGTTAGTGGAAACTAAAGAAATTGAGAAAAGTGGACCTTATCTAACCAGTATAAATAGCAATTTTCGGGTGATCTGGCTTAACACAGCTGGCTCAGTCTGTTCTGCCTCTTGTTCTGTCCGGTGAAGTTGTTGTATCTGGACAACCGCTTTCCAGTTTTGGCTGTGGGATATATTCTGCCTCTGTGTTTGTACCACTGCTCTCTGAACTGTCGCATACATTCCAGTATTTTTTTCTCGAGGCTCTCTCCTGCACTTCTGCAGAAGATAAGGCCTGATACATTTCTGGGTATGTGGGCTACTGTTCAAACCTGCGCATTTGTAGCAGCAAAATACATATATCCATGCAACTAATCATCAGCTCCCTGTGGCCATCTTGCCGTGATAATCGTGCCCGGTACCTTGGATATGATCCTGCCGTGGAATCAGAGGTACACACAACATGCTTGTGACTTTACAGGATCACACAGCTAAGCCAAGTAGTTCAGATTAGCTTGGCAATTAAAGGATAGTGAAAAGCAGCGAATCCTTAATGCTGACTGACAACATGGCACTACTCGATGGAAAGGGAAAAAAAAAAAGCACTTGCAAAAACTTGAGCATTGTGAAACAGCCAAAGCCCCCAAGTTAATGCACTTTTCATATGCTCACCATGAGGCAGTTGGTGTGTTGTGGGCTGAAGGTACTGGCTGATACCAACATCCACCAGTCGAGGAATTTGGTTTTACTACTGCTGTTTGTGTAGGCCCTAGTGTTTGTTAAAGTGTTTGCTAAAACAGAGCTCTGTTTCCAAGGTAACAGCTACCTAACTTTATTACTAAAACTACACTAATTCAAACAGGGATCTGAACAAACAGATTCATGTTAATTTCAAGCTCCATTAAAAACACAAGGAAAAAAAATCAATGTTCGCCAAATGGAAAAAGAAAATAAATCAATAGAGAAATTTTATTTTCAGCCTTTTAAGTGGGGTTTTGTAAACAATAGGGGCTAAAAAAGTAAAACTGCATGAGAGTGGTACACAGCATCCTTGCAAGCTGTGCTGTAAACAGAACAAAAAGATTCAATGATAATGTAGGAATAATCACTAGGGCTCTAAAACCTTGAGAAGCAGAGCCACAGAAGTGGAATGACCTGTCTTACAGCCACGTGCAGTCAGGTCCCCTGACGTCTTGTCTGGTGGCCCCAGGCTGTGACTTAAGAGCAATGACCAGAAGCCTCAGAGAAGAGCAAATGTGTGATTCTGTCATGTCCTACATTACTGTAAGTAGTGTGGGCGACGGCAGCTGTGCCTGTGTTACTGCCGGGCCTCTTAACGTTTGCTAGCAACCAACATACAAACGCTCCAGGGATCCTGGCTATATGTGGTTTGATTCCTAATATATGCCAAAGCCCCCACTGCCCCCGTTTTCCCCACCATCATTGCCCTCACCGGCAGCAGAGCAGGTATACACTGGCACGTGCTGTGGGCACAGTTGCAGTCTGCCGTGTGGGCACAGCTGGCGGCATGCTGGCACGGGGACAGCTGGGACTATGGGATGACATGTGCCGCTCAAAGGAGCGTTGGGGATGGGGTATCGGTTGTGGTTGAGACACCGGCTAAGCATTCAGGAGACCCGCATCCTTCTCCTCCTTGCTCTGATCCTCCGTGCCATCCCCCCAGCTGTAAAATGGGGGTCAGAGGTCTCAGCTTCCTGATGTCATTTTGAGGCTAAATCCATTATTATGGGCAGCTCCTCAGAAGGCAGCAAGGCTTGGAGGGCGCCGAGTGAGCCCTTTTAAAATCAGGCTTTTGCATGGTAACGCAGGCATTGACTCTTCATGCTTTATGTGACATTTATCTGATCCCAGAGGTCCCAGTTTCTTTCCTTTCAAATGAAGGCTGTCTTGACAGGTCCGTGAGTTTTGAAGCTGTTAGAAAAAGATTTTCGCAAGGAGTAACAATGACTTTTCCCCTTCACTGGGCCATATCTTTTCCAATTTGCCACTGTTAATAAATATTCTCTTTTCCAAAATCTGGATGGAGGACAGAGAGGTATATAGAGAGAATTTTTCTGAATTCTCCACACGAGTCTGTTCCCTAGACAAAATTTTGTTTTGTTGTTTAAAAGATTGAAAATAAATGAACCTAACCTTGAAGTGCCTTAAGACCAGGTAGAGAAGTCAGTTGTTCGACATCCAAATTATTTCATTATTTTCAAGAACAGGATGTTTCATTCCTTTCTTTAAAACATTAACTGAACACTGTCAGTTTCCTTGATGAGTGAAATTTTAGATAGGTGTGTGATAGTAGATTTTACCTTCCTGACTAGAAAACAGTGAAGGTAGTGTCACATTTCTTGTCCTTTGGGCAGAGCTCTACTGAGTTGTTCTGGTTCCAGCTGGGATAGAGTTAATTTTCTTCCAGTAGCTGCTGTGTTTTGGATTTAGCATGAGAATGATGTTGGTAACACAAACATATTGTTTTAGTTGTTGCTAAGTAATACTTCTGTTAAGGCAAAGACTTTTTCAGCTTCCCACAGAAGCTGAGAGGGAGCATATACAGGACAAGCTACAATTGGTGAGCAATTGTATTGCATCACTTATTTTGTATATTCTTTTACCATTATTAGTAGTATTATTCTCTCTTCTGTTACTGTTCTCTTAAACTGTCTTTATGGCAACTCACAAGTTTTTGTTTCCCTTTTTCTCCCTCTTTTCCCTCCCCTACTGGGGGGAGTGGAGAGTGAATGGCTGCGTTTCCCTAGTTGCTGGATGGGGTTAAACCATGACACATGTGAATAACGTGTGATCTAACTCAATAGGGTTCTCCAAAAAAAGCAGGTAGGGCACAGAATATGTAGCCAGTGTTTATATCCCAAGCATCTAGATTTTAGTTTTTACTGTCTTTGGTAGCTGTAAATTAAAAAATCTGAGAATGAGAAGATGAAAGACAAAATCTGTTGGGCATACATTGATAAGGCCTATCTAGTAAAGAAACAGTGTAAATGGGACAAAAGCAATCTACTGCACAATATAGTAGTTTATTTGTTTTCCTCCTAAGGATAACTAACGATTGGAATGCTGTTCAGAATACAGTAAACGATGTCACTAAATAAAACCTGAGTGCAACAGTCCTTTCAAAGAAGGGAGTGATGACAACAGAAGTCTCTGGCAACGTTTGAGATGATTTTTGTCAGGACAGCTGCTTTCTCCTCTCATTAGTCTTTTGGAGAGGCACCCTCTATTAAAATGGCATATGATACCCCTTTTCCTCCCTTCCTCTCCCCCTTCTCTAGCCACCTCACTAGTATTACATTGTTTGCCCTGTATTCTAAATGGTATTTACTTTAAATCGTCTTTGATTCAGTTACTTCACCTTGGCATCCCATCATCTGGCAAACAGAAGTAATGAAGTGAAGGGAACATAGTTAAGTTGATATCTTAAATGCACACAAATCCCACATGCTGTGGCAACAACAAAATGAATAACAAACACACTGCATGAAAATCCTCTTAAGTTCTTTTTTTTTTTTTCAATTCCAGCCTTGCATACAACAGGAGGAACATCTTAAAAAATAATCCCATAATATTCCTGAACTAACAGCATTGGCATGAGGCACAGGATGGTCTTCTTATACTTCTCTGCATATCTCAGACAATCACAGCTGCTGCTAGTAAATTAATGGCTGCAAGGGTGTTGGGAGAGGGAGAAGGGGGAGAAAAAAGGGAAGCAGAGAGCCTCGTAGGTGGCCTTGTCTCCGCCAAAACTAAATATTTTCATTGGAGCTTTTTCCATTCAACAATTGGCAGCTTTACCCAGAGGCCTTAAACAGGCAGAAAAATTCTTACTGTTGTAAGAGTGACTGCTAATGGGATGCAGCACTATCTGCTAATGTACATGAATGAATATCTATTTAATAATAGAATTGTTTTCTCCTAAGGTGCCTTTCTTCTTTCTTTTCTTTTAAATTCTTGCCTGCTGTGTCTGCCTGCTTCCTTTTGCCCTAGAAATTAAACCTTGGTACTTTCTTTATGCAAGATTTATGCTAGAAACGTTGGCTGGTATTTCATTGTCAGTCAGGGTGTGATTCTGCTGTGACATTTCCAGCTATATTTTTATGGCAGATGCAGTTAAACCGACATCAAGCATAAAAACAAACATTTTTTTTCCCCTGGCAGAGTTCATTTACATCAGTGAACCAGACTAAAAGGTGCACTACCCAAAGCACTTTTGGCTTGCGTTACTTACATCTGCCCTAGAGGGCTTTGCTAGGATGGATCTAGCTGGACTGCCGGTAGCTCAAATGGTGTGTGTGCATCTGTGTGCATGTGTGCATGGAGGGTGGCTGAAGTGCAGAGTGAACAGTGAAAGAAAAAAAAGAGTTCAAATGTGCAATTTATTATTATGGTATTTGGGTGAAAAACCCCCAAAGTGCTGAAGTTTGGAGAAAAAATAGCCGGGCATCCTGACACATTGAAGTCCAGCTGACTCATGCTGTCTGTTGGATTCAGTGGAGGTGGCTGAAGAGGTTCCTGGCTTCTGCTTGCCCACCTCACCTCAGCCAGAGCTTATTGCTGTCAGGAGCTGTCATGATAGAACAACTGACCTGGTTTTTCCTCAGCTTCCCCAGGTAACAACCTACCATATTAATTTGATTCAAAGGAGTTGTTCCCAACAAAGGCTTTAGTCATAACAGTCCTGTAAAAGATCTGTTTTTCATTGTCAAAGCTTCCAGCCTGCTCTGGACTTTTCCAATTGGATTGGAAGGCTGGACAGAGCATGCAGGAAGAGTTAAGCTGGAAAGTAATTCAGCAGGGACAGTTTTCCATGGCACTGAAGTCCTTATTGCTAATAATCAATGGCCAATGGCTCTTTTTCTCACCTACCTCCTGCCTTAATGAAAGTGGACCCCACAAAATCAGTGGTGAAGGCACATAGGAGGAAAGGAGAAAAAAAAACATAATAAGGAGATGCCAGGCAGGTCTTATGGTGGTGGGAGGGAGGGATCCTGGTGAGGCAGAGGGAGAAGAGCTGAGGCATGCAGAGCCCCAGGATGCAGGAGCCTAGGAAGATGCTGGAGCAAGGAGTGGATGGGAACCTGTAATCAGTGAGCTCCCATAGTTATGAACCCATAAACTCGGCATGTAGAGTGGGAGCCCCTCATTTACTCACTTCTTTTCACCCTTCTCAGAAGAGGCTCAGAGGTGGTGCTAGCAGTTCGGGACCGTCCAGCTGCAATGCCTTTTCCACGGGAAACTTTCCCGAGTTTCCTGGGAATGTCCTCTGTCTCCCTCTTCCTTCTCTGGCACATAGTCTTTGCATTGTTAGATATCGAGGCATTCTCATTCTGCAAGGCTTTCTGCCACTTGAATTTGTTTGGCCTTATATGTTGTTTTCTCTTCAGTGCTTGCTTTCAACCTCTCTGGACCCAGGGGGAGAGAGGGGTGGGGGGAGACTGCTGTAAATTAACCATCGAGTGTAAATCAGTGTAACTCTACTGCCTGCAGTGAAGCTGCACTGAATTACTGTAGCTGAGAACCTGCTTTATCGTGTCTCTCTCTTCTGTGTGTTTTCTATTGCCTGTTGTGAAAAAAAAAAAAAAAACAACCAGAAAAACACTCCACCGAAACTCCAGTTCTCTCTGTTTTGCTCTCCTAAGAGGTGCAGCTGTATGCTAATACTCTACTTCTCTAGCGGGAAATAGAAAGGGCTATAGCGTGCTTTGATAAACCAGGAAGCAGACTCTGACGCTAGCGTGCCAGGAGAGAAACATACGGAGCTTTTTTCCCCCTTTTCTCTCCCTCGCATCAATTTCACACTCTTTTAGTTCTGTTGACCTCCATGGAGTCCCTCCTAATTTACAGCGCCGTAAACAAAATTGGAACGATGCCCTCTAAAATGTGCAGAATTGTTTTCAGCTTACACCGAAGAAGACTGTGTATTCCAGGGATTTGCAAAGCCATCTTGATACTTGGTGAGTTTCTTGCATTATACACCTCCTGTTCTTCTGCTGCTCTTACTGGCATGTTTTATTTGGATGCATAAGAGAGATGCAAACAGTGATGCAATCACATGGCATGCTGCTTTGGAAGAGTCTGACTCGGCTTCTGCCATATTTTTTTCTAAACAAACAGTTGGATATTGCATGGTCATGGCTGGAGCAACAGTCAGGCCCTCAACTGTGCCGATACCCTGAGGGTGGATTTGGAGTTGCTGTTTCTGCTGATTAATTTCACACCACGGGTGGACTGGAAGCACTTTATTTTGCCGTGTGCCTCTCTGTGCCTCAGTACATGTCCAAGGTGTGCCATTAATCAGCCTGACTATATGGGCTGTTCCATCTTATTGCTTAATTAAGACTCATCAGTAATTTACTTGAGATTAATACCTATTTATATGGAGCTGAAGTTTCATCTATTTGGGGGATGAGTTATTGAACTGCATTATGTGAAGTAAATCAATAAAATATTACTGGAAATGAGAATGACTCTCTCTCCCTTGCACTTCAGTCCTTTTGCCAAGCTCATAGACAAAACTCACTTAAGGGAGGCGTTCACATTTACATTCAGCTTCCATCTTCCAGCTAGACATGATGTCCATTAATATCTCTGATCACCTTGCTCTCGTTACCTGAATTGTACCGTAAGTCAAGACCTGAGGGAGTGCTGCTAAGAGTAAGAGATGCTTTTAATCAGTTGCAGAGTAGTGGCCCTGTTATGATATGACCCAGAGCCCAGTCTTTCCAGGAGTTACTATAAAACCAACATCCTCAAACTGGTCTCAGATTGCTATTAAAGGAGTGGTTTGTATCACCATAGATACACATTATTCATGAGGAACAGCAGAGGGGTCATCAGTAGGTAATCATTAACCAGCTGCCCATGGCTTGGATGGGCATTCTCTTCACTGGGTGAAAAACTGGCTGGAGGGCTGGGCCCAAAGGGTTGTGGTGAATGGAGTTAAATCCAGTTGGAGGCTGGTCACAAGTGGTGTTCCCCAGGGCTCAGTATTGGGGCCTATTCTCTTTAACATCTTTATCAATGACTGGATGAGGGGATCGAGTGCACCCTCAGTAAGTTTGCAGATGACACCAAGATGGGTGGGAGTGTTGATCTGCTGGAGGGTAGAAAGGCTTTGCAGAGGGATCTAGACAGGCTGGATGGATGGGCCAAGGCCAATGGGATGAGGTTCAACAAGGCCAAGTGCTGGGTCCTGTGCTTGGGTCACACCAACCCCCTGCAGCGCTACAGGCTTGGGGCAGAGTGGCTGGAGCTGCCTGGCAGAAAAGGACCTGGGGGTGTTGGTTGACTGTCTGCTGAACATGAGCCAGCAGTGTGCCTAGGTGGCCAAGAAGGCCACCAGCATCCTGGCCTGTGTGAGGAACAGCGCGGTGAGTAGGACTCGGGAAGCGATTGTCCCCCTGTACTGGGCACTGGTGAGGCCCCACCTCGAGTGCTGTGTCCATTTCTGGGCCCCTCACTACAAGAAAGACATTGAGTTGCTGGAGCAAAGAAGGGTAATGAAACTAAAATTAATGGTCTGGAGAACAAGTCTTATGAGGAGTGGCTGAGGGAACTGATTAGCCTGGAGAAGAGGAGGCTGAGGGCAGACCTTATTGCTCTCTACAACTACCTGAAAGGAGGTTGTAGTGTGTGTTGGTCTCTTCTCCCAAGAAACAAGTGATAGGACAAGAGGAAACTGCTTCAAGTTGCGCCAGGGGAGGTTTAGGTTGGACACTAGGAAAAATTTCTTGACTGAAAAGGTTGTCAAGTATTGGAACAGGCTGCCTAAGGAAGTGGTGGAGTCACCGTCCCTGGAGGTATTTAAAAGACAGGTAGATGTAGTGCTGAGAGACATGGTTTAGTGGTGGATTTGGCAGTGTTAGTTTTACAATTGGACTCAATGATCTTAAAGGTCTTTTCCAATCTAAATGATTCTATGATTCTGCAATGTCCAGAATATGTAGCATAATTGTAGAGTTTTGTTAAGCTAATACAACTTGTTTACCAAATGCAAGTAGCTTCCAATGAATATTATGTCTAAATTCTGTTCCAGTGCTGAGGAAGCTTTTTCCTGGCCATATCATCTGCCTGTGGTGACTCCCCTCGAATGGGGCTCTCTTAGCAGGACATCTTTCTCACCCGAGGCACGCTGCCAGGAAAACTCCAGGGAGTCTTGCAAAACAGAGCCAGCCTTTCTGCCTTTCCTTCCATATCTTCTCTTCCTCTCCTAAGCTTGAGCTTCTGGGACAGATCAGCCTTAAGCCCTCTCTCTATAAAGATGTATAATTTTACCTTGGTGGATGGCTGGTTACTTTCCACTCCTGGTTTTCCTGGTCTTCACCCAGCCCCATCCCAAGTAAGAAGTGCAGAGTGCTTGTCCTTTTCTGCATTTCTGTGAAAATGTGTTTACTTCTGATACCATTTGATTAAGAACCTGCCACACAAGAGCGCTTACAAGAAACCAGAACCTTATTTTCTTTGTAATAATTGTTCCTATCTTTGTAATAATCTTTTGTAACATGTGACCACAGTCAGGCTGCAGAGATGTGAAAGAGTCTGACATTCACTGACTCATGTGGCTGCTGTAGCAAGTGGAGGACAGGGGGAAATGCTAATGGTGAGTGAGGGATGGACTTCAGTTCAGAGGTGTTCGCTGAGATGGCAGAGTTCACCTCCAGCCTGGAGCTTCTGTTGGTTTGAGAAAACCCCATCCCCTTCTAAAGTTTTGGCGAAAGAGAAGGGCTTTTCTCTTACTTGTGTGTAATTCAGAAGAATCTTTTGCCTAGACCCTAAAGCAAGAATAACCTTCACCTCTTACCAGCTTCTCACCCTGTCCCTTTTTCCCTTTGTTGCTTCTTTTAGCTTCACTGTTGTCGTCACTGAAAAGCCTCCTGAATGCTTGTACTGTAGGGAGGAGTTCACACAGCTAAGAAATGAGGTGCTCTCTTGGCAGCAGGTGCCGTTTAAAGCAGGGGTTAATGTGCTCTTCTGGCCTCAGATGAACCCAGTTTCAGAGCACCCCCATGCCCCAGCTTTCCTTTTCCACCCTGCTAAACATTATCCCCGCTTTGTATCTGCCAGCATAACTGCAGGTTGGAGGTGCTCCCTAACCCAATTCTGTCACAGTAATCTGGGTCAGCCTCAACACTTCCAGTACTACGTTTATTTTTGTAGTGCTCATCACTTCAACAGTTGGGTTAGAGAACCCTTTCATGTGCAATTATGCTGACAAAATTGAGGGGGAAGTGAGCTCCGGGGGCGGGGGCACTGAGCGGAGCAGCACAGGGGTGCCATGGCCAGGACAGCAGGCTGATCATTCCCTGAAGCACACAGTAAACAAACGTGGGGAGGAGACAGCCCCCCCAGTCTCAGTTTTTTGGCATCTTGAGACTTTTGTCCTCACCTGGTAATGAGAGTAGGTGGGAAGTTTACTGATTTAGAATTTCATTCCTGAGTTCATGATGCGCTGGCATGATAACAAAAGAGAAGTTCCTTAGCTAAGCTTTTTCCACCTTGGCATGGCCGTTTTTCTTCTCTAGGTGAACTTACTGATTTGGGACTGAGCCTTGCAGTGAGCCATGTAGGGTGCAGGTACCAAGTGACAGAAGATTTCCTGAAGCAAGGGGCTTTATGGTTTCTGAGGTATGCCTTCAAGTTCTCTGAAAACATGCATGGGCATCAAAACAGTGCAAAAGCTGATGAGCTCAACCTCCATGGAAGCAGCGTAGTAGCAGATGGATTTGCTGAGGAATGTAATCATTGGCAAATGCTAGGATTTTTTATTTAATACCAAACAGGAGAAAGCTACGAAGTTTGGAGCTGAACTTCCGGGAAGTTTAGTAGAGGAGCAGGGAGTAACTGTGCATATCACAGGTTTTGGTTCATCTCCTCTTTTGATATTTAACTGTTGGCAAAAGGCACCAGTGAAAGAAAGAAAAGAAATCATCTGGACACTTTGTTTTATTATTAGCTAAGTTTGATATTTTGCTAGCTGCTCTTCTTCTAACCCTTCCTGCCTCTATTTCCATCCTTCATTTCACTGAGATTATTCGATATGCTAGAGCTGTTTCTCTACAAAAAAGCCAACTACAAAATCTTTAGACATTTGCCCCTGGAAAAGAAGTATGCTGTAAATAATATACAGGAGTAAGAGCCTCATGAGGATCTGAGTCCAAGCAGATGTCACTAACTTGGAACTGAATATAATACCTCTAATACCTCTGAAAACAAACCAGCTCTGGCAGTCCCAGCCCCTGTCACCTCCTCAATAATACCTGATCATGGGGGCAGGCTTGGCAATTCAAGGAAAGCTGTCCTTTGCCCCCTGAGAAACTGGTATACAGGAGAGCATACGCTGCCAACTCGGTGTCGAACTGTTAAGACACCAGAGTCGCTAACCATTTCACACACAGTTGGAAGCAGCTTTTACATGACTTCAACCTCCTCAGGCTTTTCGACCTCTCTCTTCAGCCTCTCCCTTTATTAAACGTAATGAAAATGTCAAGACTGTTCTTAGACACACTTGCCCGGGCCTGTTCACCTCCTGAGTGAAAATGGGTTTGTGGCTGTGGGTGCAATATACATTTATTGAACTATCTACATAGATACCTGTGGTCGCTTTTTCAATTCAGCCTTAACTAACTCCACGTAGTGGTGGAAGTGAAACAGCCAGTGTAAATAAATAGATGTTTTGTGCCTGCGGTTTAGATCACTTAAGCTGTCTTTTACAGCTGAGGTAGAGAGTTAGGAACTGACTCCGGCAGAAAGTCGTCCCAGCTGCTTGCACCACAGCACACAGACAACTCCAGAGTGAGGATATCCACAGAGGACAGTGCCCGAGTAGTTATACGAGTTTAGCTTCACACTTTGGTTTATAGCAGTGTGATTTTGCTGTAGAGCCAAGCTTTTAAATATTAAAGTGAATTTATTCCCAGACTTATATCTGTATTTAATATGCACGCATGCATTTATTTATACCCTATGGGGTGATCGTATACCCATGTGGTGAGCTCCCAAAGCAGGTGCTAAATTGTACTTAATCCAGCTTTCATCTTTGATCACCTCAGTCTTTGGCCTTGGTTGCTTAAGAAGACTTTTCCTTGAGAACAACGTCTTGGTTGCAGATTCCCCTGGGATTATGTAGCTGGAAATCTCAACTCCAATTAGAACAAGTTTATCTATTTGTAAATGACAACGTCTATCAGATTTCATACCTCAGCCAATTTACTTTAAGCTTCTCCAAATTGACCAACAGCAAAAATTTCCTTTTCAAATTCAAAATCCCGCTTCCACTTAAAAATCAACCAACCAATCAATCAATTAGTCTGCCAGCTGGTTTTGCTACATGTACAATATTCAGTCCCTCAAACAGTGGCAGTTGTAAGAAACAAATATCGATATATATCATTATGAGTGCTTGAAAAGAAGGCTTTCTGCTACAGGATGGCTGAGAAATCCTCCTTTCCAGAGGAATACAGCGAGTGTTTCCAACCATGGCAGATTGGAAATGCAGGATTTTAAAATCGTGACGGTGACTGACAGGACTGCTGTTTTAGGGAGTTGCTTAGACATTTTAAAATGCACCATTTATATTTATTTTCCCTCCTAGGTCTCTGCTAAGGCAAATTAGCAGTATAGGTAGAGGGATTAAGAAAGCAGACATTAATAAAGTCTCAGAGTTAGGGTTTGTATCTGTAAATCCTTTGGCATAAACAAGAGGCAGTGGTGTGGCACAGTAAAAATCCAAGTGTCAGTCATGCCAGGGTGACTAATACAACTCACTTGTGGCCTCATTAATCATGAGTGGATCAGGCATCCCAAATTCACATCAATAACAGCTTTATGCCACCCCAGCAAATAAGGAATCCTCTATAGATATCCTCAGGTAAAGTGAGAAACCCTCGTCCTTTGCTGGTGTAAAACACCTGAGCTCTGCCAAAGACTGACAAGCGATGCCCATTTTTCTTAGCTGAGCATCTGACCCATATTTGCTATTCATTATTACCATGGTATTTTTTGGGAGTCAGCAGAGTTCTTCTTGCAGCTCTGAACAAAGTGTTTGCCTTGTAATCTCACCAGGCTGGGGATGTCTCCAAATACGCTTCAGGAACTTTATAAAAAATGCAGCCTCTGCCCCAGCAATAGAAAATAACTTGAAGATTATTTTTTTTTCCCCAGGTGAAACCAATACCATCTTTGGACACTGGTGATCCCTGAATGAGGGACTCACACAAGTAATCCTAACAAGCACGTTTATCTCACTTGAGCGGTCAGATTGAGAAGGGGTGGTAATTAAAAAAGAAAATCAGGTAAATAGGCCCAGACTTCTTCAAAAGGTCTTTGCTCCCCCTTCTTCCTAGTTGTGTGGGAAGATTTGGCTGTCCTTTCCCTGTCTCTGCACCAATATTCATTGGGGATGAGGAACAAGCATTGCTATCAGAGTGCTCACTGTAACTTAATTTCCCAGCACATGGAGTTTTCCTTGGTGAGAGTGATACTGAGATTGCTGCTGATGTTCTGGTGTACTTCACTCCAATAGCTGAGAAGTAGCTCACTCTCACAGCTGGCTGGAAGCAGCCTAAGAGTGGCTGTGCAGTCTGCCCAAGGAGAGAGCTGATCCACTTGAAAAGCCATCACTGTTTATTTTTTGGTAGGATTATTGTCCAGGTGAATTAGGTCCTTGCTCCAGGTGACCTTGCTGCCACACGCACTAGCAGAAGGGAGGCAACACAGACACCAGGCTCAGGGCAGGACCCTCCACATCTTTTGGGGCTGTCTGCCTTTGGGTCAGGTTAGTCTAAAAGCCTAAACACGCTGTCAGGAGAAAATGGTCATACAGGTTCAACAAAATTTGGTCAGTGCTTTGACTGAAGGCTGATGAACCTGGCAGCACGGTGCTTCTTAGCCCTCCAAAAGTCCTGCCAGCATGGCAGCAGGTTGGACTGCCCTGACATTTGGATAGAAAAAAACCCACAAGCCGAGGAAAGGCTCTTTTGTGTCTCATTCTGCAGCAAAAGTGGGTGAGAAAATCCATTTCTATCCCGCGTCTCCTTTAAGTGTATCTCTATATATTTGCTTCAAAATTCAAAGTTTCATCGAAAAGCTCATCAGAGGGTGGTGCTGGTTAGAGGCCCTGCTGCCCAAGACCTCCAAGTTGCACTTGAAGAGCAAGTGCCTTTCCAACTCCTCTGTGCTCAGCCTGCTCCCTGGCCCCAGACGGCGAGCCGCAGGTCAGGACCTGCCAGGCTGGAGCCAGGCGGGATGCCTGGGGGGTCACGTCAGCCTCTCAGGGCTGCCTCCTCCATGCCAGCCGCAGCTGCCGCAGCAGCAGCAGCAGCGTTGCGTCTGGATGAAACATGAGTTTCACGGGGCGTCCTCAGGCCCAAGATAAAATGGCATGGCTGATGTTTCCTTTCAACACGAGCCGCCGCGCAGGGTGACGAAAGTGCAGCCGACGGGCCACATGTGGCTCCCGAGCACGCCTGGTGCCGCTGCACGTGGTGCTTGGTGAAAACCCCCAGTGAGGCTGAAGTGTGGCAGCCAGATGTGCCCTCACTTCCTTCCCTCCACTCCATACCCCACCACGGGACAGGAGGAATGGCCGAAAGCAGCAGAGGAGACAGCGCCAAGCACCCCAATTTTCCTCCCTGCTGGAAAAAGGGAGCTTCCTAAAGGTAGCAAACTGGTGTTGCGATATTCCTTCTGAATCCCAGCACGTTTAAGGCGCTCTGAAGGTGGTTGAGTATCCGGGTGATGATATTTAGGAAGAAATTCTTCACAGCAAAAGTGATCAGACACTGGAACAGGCTGCCAAGGGAGGTGGTTGAGTCACCATCCTTGGATGAATTTAAGAGTTGCTTAGATGTGGTGTTGGGGGATATGGTGTAGGGAAGAACTTTGTAGAGTAGGGTAGATGGTTGGACTCGATGATCCCAAGGGTCTTTTCCAACCTAGATGATTCTATGATTCTATTTGAATGCCTATGGTCGGAAAGGTCAGACGTTTTCAGCTGAAGTTGAAAGCCTGATCATACAGATGAGTGGAGACTGAGCCAAGAAAGACCTGGACCAAAAGAGTTTTCTGGTCTTGTTTTAAAAGTCTTTCCCTATCCCTAGGGCAGAGGAGCTTGTGGATGTGATTCCCAGCAGTGAGTGTGTGGCAGTGTGTAAGCCCAGTTTGGGCAGGCTGGCACGCTGCAGTGTGCGAGAGGATCAGCCTGCCAGCGAGCTTGCGGGTTGCATCCCAGGATGTGCAAGTGGCCAGAGAGGTGCCTGGTGGAGCATTCAACCATGTACCTACATGATGTGAAAGAGGTATCCCTTTGCTTTGTGTGTGCACACCTCCATCCAAAAATAGAAGCCAAGAGGAAAAAAAAAAGGAAGTGAAAAAGGAAACCAGAAATTGTTATGAGGTTTCTGGTTAGTGTGGCCCTGTGCTGAATTTAAAACCATGGTGAAATATTCATTATTTGTGGGCAGTAATAGTTATATCATGCATTAACAGGAAAGAGAGGAAAAAAGGTAGTCTTGGACACGATCAAAAACAGACTGACATCCCTACTGGTGTTGTTTGTGGGTCTTGCATCCCTCAGGTGCTGTTGGTCCACAGAAGCTGCAGTGAGTCCCATGGAGCTATGTTGAGTCCTTTGGAGCCAGGCTAATTCATACAAAGTTTTTCATACTGCTCACGTAACTTGCAGATCTGAGGCTTCATTTATAATGAACTTGCCACATGAAAGGCAGCGTATCAATGGTGGTGGTTGTTCTTTGAGCTTCGATGGCTTTGCTACCAGGGAAATTCACGAGGAGTTGCTCTTATTTGCTTGCACACCCTAGGCTGACCCAGGGCAGACCTTCACATCTCTGAAGCTCCAGAAGATGCTTCTTGCTCTGGAATTCATTCATGCTGTGCAAAAAGGCCACATCCAGGCTCTTGATAATAGACTTTTGGTGCAATTATTGCAATTCCAGAGTATAACTCCATCTTGGTGGTTGATGGGGTTTTTCTCCATGCCTCATAGATGGGAGAGATGGGGAGAAAGAGGAGAAACAGGCTCTCTATTTAGGGCCGTGATGTGAATTAACATCAAGGTGGGTTCCTAGTGGTGGACCCAAAGTGGAGGGGCAGTCATTTAGCTCAGCCCCCAATGGCCATTGGCTATCAGAAGCTGAGCTAAATAACTGCCCCTCCACTCTGTCATCAGCCCTGTGCCCCAACAGCTGGCTGAATGTCCCCTCGATTAAGGTCAGTGTGTGGTCATGAGCGCTCCCAAGATTGAGTGCTGCCAAGGTGGTAGTTGGCAGATCTCATCAGGCTGGTCAAAAGGGAGTTCTCCTTTGCGGCAGCAATTATTGCCCAGGAGGGAAAAAGAGAAAGAACACCCCCCCCCCAAACCTGGAGGCAGGGAATTAGAGCAAGTGCTGATGAGTTGGCAGATGCTGCCGGATCAATGGCCATATCATGGCAGGGAAAGCAGCGACAGCCCTCTCGGAGCCGTCAGTCAGTGTTGTTTTGGGTAAATGCCAGCCAACGGAACAAGAGGAGAGATGGGGGAGGGAGGCACCAGCCTGCTGGGCCACTTTTAATTACTTCAGGTCACATCAGACAGAGAACTGCCCACCGTGACAGATCAGTCCTGCTCAGAGGGCTTGCACGCAACCCGGGGTAGCAATCAGGACTTACGTTCACGCAGGCCCTTTTATCCAGAAGGAAAAAAGCCACAACTCAAAGCGCTGCCACAGCCAAGCGACAGGCAGAAGCATATTGTGCACATCTACGCCTCCCTGCGCGGCGCGGGGCTCCCCTGGGCTGGAGCGGCGAGGGGCATCTGTCTGACAGCGCGCGCAGCGGCACGACACAACTTCCCGGGCAAGAGGGAGGGTAGGGGAGGCTCGGCAGCCCGATGGCTTCCCTGGATGGGAGCCAGAGCATTAACACATCTGAGGTAGGGCTCATGCGTCTCCACGTGGCTTGAGTTGTTTGCCACAGCCTCCGGGAGGGCATCTCGCCGTTGCCTCGCTACTTTCCTCCTTGGCTGTCCTCCTCTTCGAAGCTGTTGCGGGGGGGGGGGCTTGTGGCAGCGAGATCCTCTCCTGCAAGTGCTCTGCAAAGCCTAATTGATGTGGGGTTTTTTGCACCAGCAGCAAGGTGCTGTCGCATGAATGGTCACAGCCTTTCTGTACTTTGCTGCCACCACAAAGGCCTTAGAACTTCTCTAAAAAAAAAAAAAAAAAAAGAAGTATCGCCACCATATAAACATTTTTCTGGCTGAATTCATCACTGCCATATGTGAAGCTCATATATGAGCCTTGCTCTCTTCACACGCAGCAATCTCCTGTTGACTTCACTGGGAGATGCATTTGCATTTGGGTTGCAAGGTCAGGTTGTTAATTATGCAAACTCACCTGGTCCTCCTGAGCTCAGCACAAATTCAAATGGACATGCCCTGATGAAAATATGTCCTGCATTGCCTTGCTGTAGATTTCAATATACTAGTTTCCCCGGGGGAAACAGCATTTGGTGTTTCTAGAAGGCTCTGATGGTGTGTGGCTCTTAACTTTCTTCTCAGCGACAGTCCTGGTCTAAGGGCTTCTGTCCCTTCCTCTCTGCTTCTCCTTCAGCAGAGCCGACCTGATTGCTTGTGGCGCTGGGCTTTTGACCATATCGAGATGCTGATCCAGGTTTAAATAATACATCAGGCAGGGTTGATTTTACAGCGCAATTTTACCCAGCAATGATGCAGGGATGCAAAAAAGCAGAGGGAAGAGGGGTAAAAATTATTTAAGCTGAAATTTGTTAAATTGCAGTGGGAGTCAAAATTAAAGCGCTCATCGGCCACACCAATGCAGAGTAGGAGAATTAGGCATTGTTTCTGTTTCAAATCAGAGGCGTGCATAGTCTGGGGGTGCCAGTTTAGCTTATATAAAGGAGAAGCCTTCATTATAAACCTGAGAGGCCACTTTAATGAGCTGGTTTAATCTGACGTAGTTCGACCAATTGTGATGAATCTGGCACAGGCGCTGCTGTGCTGCCTGGGCGACCAGGTCTATACCCCCCTCACACCCCCTGCGTGCTGGCATCTTGTCTGGGTGTGTGCCCCACAGTTGCTGCGAGGATGCCTGGATGGGGGGGGATGGATACAGACTTGTCCCATTTGTCTTGGTGTTTTTCTCTGCTCTCTCCATTCTCCACATTTTCTCCAGCTGACTGGCCCCGGCTAACAGCTTTGGATAGAGGGGTTTCAGGAGTGGGCAGCTTATGTCTGAGACACAGCAGCTCTAAATTACTGCCAACAAGATACTTTTTCACCTGAGTCGTGGGTTTTTCCTCCTATGATATTCATAACAGTGTCTTCTTGTACTACTCTATCATTTAGGGGGACAGCCTTCCTGCTATAAACGCACTGCTTCCCCCTTCCCACAAACACCTTTTAACTCCGACAAGGTTAAAGCACGGCATTCGTATTCTTAGTCCGTCAGGCTGGTGCAAACAGAGTGATAGAAAATGAAGACATTTTAGTGCCACCCTAGACTTCCCGAGTAACTCCAGGAAGGTTATTGTAATGGTAGAGCTGATCAAATACTAAATAATATTTTCTGCTAAAGGTTGTTTTCAAATATTCATTGCTATTCCAAGTGAGGACTCTACTCAACAACAACTCACACTTTGACTACTTATTTGTTTGCTTTTTGAACATCTACCTAAAGGGACTTTTCTTGCACAAATATTGGGGGAATGGCTGTTCTTTCTACTAATGCCCCTGTTCGCCTGCAAGCAAAAGTATTTGAGGAGAGGCAAGAAACATACCCGGTTTGTTTAGGTGATGCTCTGAATTGGGATCTATAAGGCATTATACAACCATAGAGGAAGAAGGGTCCACTCTGAAGATTTCCCAGGTGAGAATTCACCTGCTTTTACAGGTTCCAGCATCAGACCAAGGAAGAGACGTGATATCATTTGGTGGGAAGAATACTCAGTAGGGGAAGAAGGGTGTGTACAGGCAATCACAGATACAAAGGTCAAAATCAAACTGATAAGTCACAATCAGGAAAAAATCCCTTATAAATCAGCAATTAGTGTAAGCAGCGCTGGGCAGATGGAGGAGGGGAGATGGTATATTGAGGGAGAAGGTTGGTGAGTGGGAGAATGCTCAGAAGGTGACTGGAGACTTTCCAGTGAGATACAAATATTTTTCTCTTGTGGGCTGAAGATTCACATAGCTACTGAAATCTGCAGGGTGGTCATTGGTTGTTGTCCCAGTTTCTGGTGGTAAATTTATGCCACCAAAAGCCCCAAAATATTTATCCTCCTCTTTTCACACAGTCTCTGCCACATGCAGATAGGGGTGCAGGACAGACTTCATATTCTTCTCCTCTGCCACCTCTCCTGTTCACTCCAAGCATCTCTCCAGGTTGGGGCAAAGCTGCATCTCCAAGCTGCGCATCTTGCTCCCTGCCGGGCGTGAGACAGGCATTTCCAGTCTTTGTGCTCTGGGCTGCCAGAGCAGTCATATTTTTTCCAGGATTGCTAAATTCTTTCCAAGACTATTTAAAACAAACAAGCAAACAATTTCTTTTTGCTAAGCACTTACTGTATTACACAGGCCCAGCGGCAATTTTTTAATGACAAATATTTCCTAAGGTTTTTGTTCACGTTTGGACACAGCGATTGCATACAGAAGTTGCATTATGCATACATCGGACCAAGCACAACAGCACCTGCTGCTGCTCCTGCTGCTACTAAAGAGAGAGCAACTAATCTCTTTAATTATTGGAGAAGAATTAAGGCTTTGATTTGTCTTATTGCAGACACATAGGTATGTCCCCCCTGCAGGCTGGGGAGGAGATGCTCTTTGCCTTCCTCTTCTGCTGCAAGAGGGGCTTAAACTGTTGGGTGGGTGGCCTCCGCCGGCAGCACCTGAAGGAAAAATGGGGTCGTACGGATGCTCACCCCTCCATTATCTCTATGGGAGCTAGCACACATAGGTTTTATCCCACACCGGCAGCCCTACGTGCAAGGCAGAGGGGCCGGTTTGCTTCCTGGAGCTGTGGTAGAAGTGATTCCCTCGGGTCCCATGGATGGCAGAGGGGGGGACAGACTGAGGGCAGGGTGAGGCTCTCTCTGGGAGCAAGGTGACTGCAAATGGCAGCAGGATTGTCTGGGCGCTGCTGGAGCCTGCTTGTCTGCAGGCATGCTGCATGTTCCGGTCGCGCCGGGGAACCACAGGAACCGCCGGCGCATCGGCTGTCACCAGCCAAGAGATGAGCTTGTCATCAAGCCAGCACATCTGCTTCTTCCGCCTGGGAGGAAGAGGTGGTGAATTGGGAGTAGAAAATAATCACGGAGTAATTGTCTTCTTGATGAGGATTTTGTAGCATGTTGTTAGGAGGACCTTGCTGGCCACATCCTGCAAAGGGCAAAGAGAGTTGGAGGAGCTCTTGCAGGACAAGGAAGGGTCCTGTTGCCAGTCCCCCCAGTTAAAGCTGGACCGGACTGGGCCGTAGTGGTCTTCTCTGAAACACTACTAAAATTTGGTGAGCCTCCTTTTCTAAACTCCCCTCCCAGTCCCCTTTTTATCCCCCTTCCAGACCCTTGCCTCCTCAATTTTAAAGCAGGAGGAGAGCAGCCATGGAAAAGAGCAAAAAAGATCCTTTCCATCCTTTCAGCTCCCCACTGCCCTCTCCTCCCTCTCTCCTTCCCTCCCTCCCTTCCTCCCTCCCTCCCTCCCCACAAAGGAGCTGTAAGTATTCCTCTGTACCACAAAAAGGACCTGCCAAAGGGTCTAGGACAGAAAGGGTTAAACTCAGCCGAGCACTAGCTCCAACACAGTTAATCCATATAAAGCTCATGGATTTCTCTGCAGTGATCTTTGTGGTTGTCATTTGCATTTTTTTCCTTTTGTGAAATCTTTTCTTCTTTCCTTTTACACTCGTATGCATGCAGAAATTAGCATATTGTACCGAGAGTGGGAGATGTAAGAAGCCGACCCCCTGCTGTTCAGCGGATTGTGCAATCTGCAGGCGGCATCAATTTTTCAGCAGTTTTCTCATTTCTCATTACAGTCAGGGCACCGCAGAGCTCCCGATTCAACACAATCCCTAGTGGTCCTACAGACAAGCATATGGGCTGTCGAATATCCGTACTGCTACTTTCATAGCATTAATATCCTTGTTTATGCTTCCACCGTAATTAATCCTGGTATTAATATAGTTTGGGCTTAGCTTTACTAATTATGTATGGGCTAGCAGGATAATTATGTCAGCAGACTCTGGCGGTGATACTTGACAGCAGTTTGCTAACCTTAGGAACGGCACATAAACACTTTGGCCGATCCTGCCTTGGAAACAAGGAAGGCGAAGAGAAGAGGAGGAGGGTGGGCAGGGTGAGTCGATGTCTGATAACTATAAATAGTGTTTTTAAAATAAGGAAATTTCACAAGCGCAATAAAGTTGTCCTCGGGTATCAAACTCCATGGTTGTCATAGTGATGTGTGCATTATTAAGAGGGTGTTGTTCGCTCTGGCATCTAATCTTATAATGAGGACGGCTCATTATCGGCCTGACGAGAGTCCCTTTCCCCACTGACCGCATCGCAGCTTGGTGGGTGCTTGGGGCCGAGGAGAACTTTCTCCCCATGCTCCTTCCCTGCCCTCCATCCCACCCCACCCCGAGAACCTCAGCAAGCCCTCAGTGCAGCACAGGACTAATGGACACCCAGTGCTAGGCAAGCCATTTCCCCATTTTCCTCTGGTTTTGAGCATGCCTGTGACTTTAACGGGTACGAAAAATTACGCTCTGGCCACTTCGGTCTCTTAGGCTCTCCCTGGCCCTCGTGTTCATTAACATTGCAGATTGGGGAGTTTAAAACGAGCCATTGGATTGCTTTTATTTCTGCACCTGTTTCTGGTGCCTGACTGTTCCCGGCAAATATCCTTCGGGGGGTCAATGATGCCCCTTTGCGTCAGGCACATGGCTTAATGGAACTTCCTTTGCTTATCATTAACCACTTTGCATTTTTATAGGGCACTATTAACCGGGATGCAGGCTCGCTTTTAATTCCCTTCTGAGGTTTGTACACAGCGGTTGCATCCCTCCCCCTCTCCCCAAACAATCCAATTATCACAGTTTGTCACACAGGCGCGGGTGACCCACACGCCACCTGCTCCACTGGCGGGCCCGATCCTCCGGGATGGCAGCCAGGCATGGGACTTCGAGTTGTGCCTCAGCGGGACCTTTTAAATGGCTTTAAAAAAAATATATCTGCTTTTGTTTGCAAAACCAGAACCAGAACCCAAAATCAGCTGTGAAATTGCATTGTTTGAAGGTCTGAGATTTGAGAATGGCTTAAAAGAATTTCATTCTTTCCTTTCCCCCTCTTTTTTTTTCCCCTTTTTTTTTTCAGAAATACATTTATGTCTAGACAGGCAACCTGTGTATTGTTCCGGCCAAGTTAGGATTAAAATGACCCTGGCGATGTAAGGATCAGATCAACTGGAAAGTCTGAAAAGTGGAAGTTAATGGGAGTGCTGCTGTCAGCCTCCTATACAGGTACGTGGGTAAGCGTGAAGTCAGAATTAAGGATGTGATTAAATGTCGCCATCTTCAATTGGATTTATCATGTGCTGATGCATTTTCCTGAAATGGCTCCCAAATCTGATCCAAAGACATGGGTGGAAATATTCCCCATGTCCTCAGTTAATTTTGGAGCAGCCCCTTTGAGCTGTGCCATTAAACTCCCTTCCCCAGGTAGGACTTTCCTCATCTCAGCCACCCGTGTGCGATTTCAGCCTCTTCCCAGCAGCTTCTGGCTCTTGGCCCTGGGGCCCCTGGCTCCTACTCTCCAGTGGCTGGGCCACCATCTTAGAGCACGGTACCACGAGTCCTGCTCCCAGGTCTATTTCTTTAAGTTAAAGAGTCACTTGCTAAAACACAGAACCAGTCCTAACACAAGGAACTTCATCCCAGGCCTCCTTCCTCCCAGGCAGAGATTGCAATTAGAGATGACAGAGCTGTGCGCTCCCTTTGGCCCCGAGCCCTGAGGATTTCTGCCCAGCAGCACGTTTTGGAGAAGAGTACAGCCCAGCCAGAGTGGCGAGTGTGCAGCCTCATGGACGGCATGGCACTAGGCTCATGTACCCAAAGAGATGCTGAATCCATACTTTCTCCACAGCTTCCTTCCATTTTTATTTTCTTTTTTTCTTTTGGCCATTGTATTTCAACTGGAAGTAGTGGGGTCCCTCCAGGAAGGATTTCATGCTGCATGTTCTCTTTGTCACGCAAAAATCAAAGAGAATTTTGCACGTGACTAAAACAAGGGGCTGGAAGAGTCCCTCAAGGTATAGCTAGAAGGTCCTGGATTCCTCCTTCAGTCCACAGGAGAAATCCTCCTGCCTCAAAGTAGTCACTTCCAAGGAAAATCTATGTGTTTGTGTTTGTAGACTCCAGAGAGAATTTGGATAAACCATGGAACCATGGAATGCTATAGGTGTGGTGAAACTGGCCATGTAGCCATCAACTGCAACAAGATCAGTGAAGTCAACTGCTGTTGCTGCGGTGAGTCAGGGCACCTTGCACGCAAATGCACAATTGAAGCTACAGCCTAATTATTTCCCTTTGTCCCCCTCTCCTTTTCCTGATTGGTGGTTGTATTGTTTGGATGGAATTGTATGAACCTTTTACCTCTTCACCAAATCCCAAATTTCCAAATCTTGAGATCCACATTGTCTGAAAGTTATGCGTTGTTTAAATGCTGGACATTCCTCTCAGTTCTGTATCATTTGAAGGCTGAGTGAGTAGCAGAGAGCAAAATAAGAGAAATGTTTTAAATATGTGCGACTAGTAAATGGATTGACATTTTTTCTTGTATTTCAAAAGGCTTTTTCTACTGGGAAATTAGTCTCTACTCATCGTGTTGTGATAATCCGCTTATAGTCCAGTTCATCAATATCTTAAGTACCCACATGCTTTTCCTTTACAACAAAGTAACTTTGTCATTTACGTGCTGGTTGTCAACCATCTCAAGTAAATTGCCTAGCAGAATATGGGTGAGTTTTAGACAGCTGTGTATATTTTAATAGCATAGACTAAATAGTGCTATCAGTAGTTATATTTTCCAGTTACCAGGAGCTTGTTAAACCCCTCAGAGAACAATTACATTGTTCTCTACCCTCAGGACCTTGCAGGACGACACCAGATGCTGTCGGGAAAGGATAGGGGAACACAAGCATCAGCATGAGACCGTGGCTGCTCAGCAAAGGTCCATTGGCAGAATGAGAGGTAATAAATGGACAGGATAAGCTACAAGCATCTTTTGTTTGGTCAATTCTTGATAAGCTACATCAGTCAGTAAACTTGGTCCTTTTGGGTTCCCTGAAATAGTGGAACAAGTCCTCAGCTTTGCATGCTGGTAACTCACTGACTACGGAAACAGCTTATGGGGCTACAGCCATAGATTGCTGCAGGAGCTCTAAGTGTAAATGGTTTTAGCAAATTTTTGGGTAGAAATGGGGAAGATGGATCTACTGGTAAATAAAACACAACCCGAGACCCAGAGAGTGCCTAAACTGCTGATAGGCAGAAGCTGAGAGGGCATATCAGGGAAAGATCTTTGTATACAAACCCTATTTCTGTTCTTCCTAAATATCTGCTTCTGACCACTGTCGGAGAGAGGCTACTGGGCTGGCAAAACCCTTGGTTTGATGCAATGTGGCCTTTCTTAATCCATTTTCATACCCAGTGCTTCTGGCTGTGTGGCATTCCCTCTGCTGCAGGTAGCACTGCAGACTCCTGGGCAGAGATCAAGGCCCTTGCTCTCCATCTCTGTGAGTCAAGGTGGCGAAAATTCGTTTCATCCCCCACAGGGGCAGAATTACTAATTAGAATTACTAAGAGCTTGCCCTGTTCCTCTGGGGTCTTGAAAAGGGTATCCTAGCAAACTGGTGTGGGTATTAGCTTGTTTTCCATCACTGCCCTGGGTTACTACAACGAAGACACAGGGGAGCAGAAACATAAATGGAGCATGGGATTTTTTTTCATGCATGAGCATTGAAACCATTACTTATGATGTATAGTTTGAGTCAGTGCAGTTCTAGGTTATCTGCTGCACATGTATTCACCATACATAAACATCTGACAGCAATTACACTTAGTGATCGTGCTGGAAATCAGGATCATATCTTCTCCCTGAGTTTATGAAAGGATCTTTTCAACTTTAAGACCCCAAATCAGCAAACCAATCACTCATATGTGTTATTTTAAGTATGTTCTTTAATCCAGGCTCACTCCTCTAAGTGCATCTCGAGCTGAGCAAGTAGGGAAGTGCTTTGCTCAGCCAGAGCTGGGTGAATTTTCCAAGCACTGTTAGAAATTAAACAGCTGGAGTTATTTTAATATTTCCAAGACTGTAATGTCTTTTTAAGGAATCCAGACTCTGATAAAGTGCGGGTTAATGAAGCCAATTGGAGGAGGATAATTCTGGTTTAGGAGAAACTTCTGAGTTTTGCCATTTGTTTTCATTCTTCCCATCCAACATGTGATGGTGATGAATGATGGGGTGCCCAGCTGGGGCAGAGAAGGACAGATGGGTTATTGGGTCATTGACTCCTGTCCAGAGCTGTGGGTGACCCTGGGTTTGCCTTCCCAAGGGCGTAGCTGAAGGTAAGCGGCGCTGCTTCACACCCAGTTTAGGCAATACAGAATTTTCCCTCTTTTGATGTACACTGAATAGGTGACCTCACCCACTTTTTTTTATTCATTGCTACACGATGATCTTTGTTGCACACCAGGAGTTAATCTACTCTGTGACAGCACCCCATTGTTTCCTCTCTCATGAAACTTTTCTCTTGGAAGGTAATTTGCCTTAAAGCTTTTGGACTTCAGCAAAGCAGAGAAGTCACTAAAAATGTCCTTTTGGCAGTTTCTGCTCATAGCATCTGGCCCCTTTCCTGGTGATGTCAGTAAGGGTAGTGGGGGCCTGGGTACCACTTCATCCGTTGGTCCATGTGCCACAGAAAGCTCTTGGTGATGAGGTCCCACTCCTGCACAAGCTCCAGGTGTGCCAGGGGTGAGCTGAGAGATCTGGTGTTTTCCTGCAAATAAGAGAGGTCAGGACAGAAGGAGCCAGTCTCTGATGAATTGCACGCTAGAGGAGCAACATTCTGCCAGTTGCGTGATTATACACTGGGCCATGTTTTTTTAATGGACACAGAAAACAGACATTTTGACAGGACCGAGTTTTGCTCAGGGCTATCTATGTGCTGCTCTCACTGAAGCTTCATGGCCAAATTTGTCCCTGGTTTGAGAAGACACGACTCTGCTGGTACGTGATGGAGCTAAGCTTGATACTGAGGTGCAGGTGAAGAAAAATATTCCACGCTGTCTCCTGTCAGAGCAGCGTGAGGAGCCCTGTGAGAACCTAGTTATGAAATCCTACTGCTGCCCTGTGCTTGTTTGGCTGGCAAGCGTGCAGATTTAAAGAACAATGTTTTGGTTCTCCAGCTGATCTTTAATTCCAGCTCTTCTTTTAAGCTTGTCTTGTTGAATGCACTCCCTGTAAATAAACTGTTATTGGGGCTTTAGCTGTTCTGAGCATCAGAAAATCTGAAAGAATGTCTAACTTTCATGGGCATAGAATTTTCTTGAAGTATAAATAAATAAATAAACAGAGAAAGAAAGGGAAAAATACTGCAAGGAGTAATCTGTAATAGCATTTCAACTGCAGTACAAGAGGAGAAAAACTTTTCACAGTCCTTGGATGAGGCTCTTGCCAGAAAGGATCATGTCAGTGCAAGGTGTCATTTTCTTTGGAGAGTACTGGTGCTCAAAGTACTGCAGCATTATCTTTATGTAGTTATGGGTGGTATTTCTTTTCCCTTTCGCAAAGGTACTTTTGTTTGCAATGTCTGCACTGGTGCTCAATCGTCTCTCTGGAAGTGAAGGCTAAGCCTGTGTTGAAAGGGGCACTGTAGTCAGATGCAGGTGAGTTTGGTTGAACTGCAGGAGGGTAAATATCTCACCTGTATGAGCACTTGGCCCATATTAGATGGAAAGGTAGATCAGATGATTTGGTAATCACACCTTAACCCGCTACTGTTGTACTAATAGGAGATAGTAGGCTTGTAAGCTAATGCCAGAATGTCAACAATGATGTCTTCCTCAGAAGACTTCAAGAAATATTGGAAAGAGGTTTTAGTTCAGCAAACTAGATTTCACATACTCTATGCACAGGAGGTGGTCCCACTGAGGTCGTAGCATTTATTCTTGTCTTTTGGCCCAGATATGTTTAGCTACCCTGGTGGACTGTAAGCTTCACATTGTCATGAAGTGAGGTTTGCATGCCATGTCAAGGAAGATAAAAATGGCCAAGTCCCTTGTGACCTTGGAGGCAGGAAAGGGAATGGTTTGGGAATACGATTGGGCTCTTCCTCATGTAAGGGCTACCTTATAATGGTGCTAGCGATGGCTCTCAGCAGCTCCCTTTGGCAGTCATGGTACTCTATAGGTAGTTCCACCTAACTGTTTCATTTAACTGACCTGAACTAAAGGATCCTGAAATAACAGTACTGGTGAATAACACACTTTATCCATTAAAGTCACTGAATGTTGCCAGCTTCACCTTGCTTAGGATGGCTTTTGTACCCTGTAGAACTGTAAGGGAAGCACATATTTCATATGATAGCTCATATCAATTAATCTGAGTTGTCTCCTGAGAGATTCAAAAGCCCATTGGGCAGTGGCTAACAGCTGCCAGCTGTGCTAGTTAAAGCTAACTGAAGTCACTCTGTCTCTTGCAACAAAACTGACTCTACCACCTAATCCCTTCCATCAATGAGCAACCAACCACTGAAAATTAATTTAAGCCTTATCTGTCTCTGTAGGGCCCAAAATGAAGGTCTAGAAGACAAAGCTCTCCTCTACCATTGCACGTAGCAGCCTGTGTCCTCCTTGTTTGTGAAAGAGTGTTTCTTTGGATTTTTTTTAGGAAAAGTCAAATATGACAACATGGTGTGAGAAAAAAAAATGAAATCAAGCTGCCTGCAATGAACAGGGAAATAATTCCAAGAAACATGGCAATTTAGATATTAAAATCTTCTTTCTCCATGAGAGAAAAACCCACCCGTTAAAGCAGTCATAAAGCCCTTTAAATCAGGCTCAGGTACCTTTCCGGAAGATGATTGCCAGTTCAGGATCTGTTCAATGTGGAGAAGTACAAATGTACCGGTTTTAATAATGATAAATAACTTCTCTTTTATCAAATAATCTCTGCTGGAAATAGTTTCACTCCATGCGGTAACGATAATTTGCACACTTATCATTCGGTACCTTCCCAAGACAAGCAGCCAGCCATAGGATATAATTTAACAACTTATCAACCACAGGTTCATCCAGCCCTTTCCAGCCAAAAGGGCATTTCACATTATTTAAGAGACTTCACCATATATTGCCATCAATTTAAGATTTCACCAGCCTCTAGTCATTAAAATTTTCCACTCAGCACTTCACTTTATAACCTGGGGACGTGGCTGCTGAACGGCGCCAGCAGGCCCCCTGAATTATCTGCTCCATGCAGGTAATGGGATAATTACCAAAAGGATGCAAATCGCTAACTGACTGTCAAAGGCAGCAATCATGATTAGCTGTACGTGTCACATACAGAGCTTGGGAAGGCATGGCGGGGGGGAAAAAAAGAGGTGTATCTGTGGCATGCTTATCCCCCTCCTTGTGTGTTTCCAGCTGGAAGTCTCTCCAGGGTTATGTCTGTTGGGTGCTCAGAGGGATGGGGTCTGGCGTCAGACTCGGTGCGCTGCATGCCATCTCCGTTGAGCCAGCAGTGGAGAGGAAGGGAAGGTGGGCAAGGTCCCACAGTTCACTCCCCTGCAAACCTGTGTGGCAGGTCCATGCCTGGAAGAGCCCCGGCTTCGAGGTCAGAGTGCAAAGCCGAGAAGTCACTAAAAATGTCCTTTTGGCAATTTCAGCTCTTAGCATCTGGCCCCTTTCCTGGTGATGTCAGTAAGGGTAGTGGGGGGCTGGGTACCACTTCACAGCACACGAGACCATTAGTGCACAGGCTTTCCTTCATCTTGTGCATCTCCCCAAATCCTTCTGGGGCCTGCAGCAAACCAAGAACTGGCTCAGAGGCTCCTTTGCCGCTTTCCCTGGTTGGCCTCTGCCAGAGGCACCTGGAGACCTTGTCTGCTACTTGGCAAAGAGAGGGGAAAAGACCACATGGAATGGCAGACTCTTCCTGGCTAAAGAAATCCATCCTGCTAAGTAATGCAGGATGGTGTCTTGTGGCAAAGGCAGGAAGGTGACAAGATCCAGAAAGGATCATGTCAGTGCAAGGTGTCATTTTCTTCCCTTTGGTGATGGCACTAGCAGGGCTTTGGAAAGCACTGGTGCTCGAAGTACTGCACCTCCCTCGCACTTAGGATGGCAGTCTGGTTGTGTGCTCGCTCTCCTGCTCTCACACCTTCTCCCTGTCTGAAGGATGGGGAATTAGATGGTGCTGTGGAGAGGGTTTGCAAGGGAGTGCTGGGCGCAGGAGAGCGCTTCTCTGTATTTAGGGTACAGTGCTATGAGCGAGTTGACCTGGGGTTTGGGATCCCCTCTCTGCTGAAAATACCTGCTTGGAGGAGTGTAATTTCTTTTTGGACAGCAGGCTCAAGCAAAAAGAAGTTAGAGGGGCTACTGGATGGGACTTACCCACCTGAAGTAGGATTGACCCATCCCAGATTTCTGCAGCAGTGACCTAGGCTTCCGTTGCAGTCAGTATACACATAACTAACAGTCTTGGGTATCCCCTTCTTGTCCTAAACTAGGTCATGACACCCTAAAACTGTGATGTTCTTCCCCTTTTTCTATAAATAGGGACTGGGGTGACCAGCTTAGTGGCAGACTTCTGTGTTGCAATGAGAATAGTGAGATGAGTCCTACTTGCTCCCATTGGGATAGACTTTATGAGGCTGGGGACCATCTGTGGCCTTTGTAGCAGCTTTCTTCTGACAGTCGTACCAGCTCTTACTGGCCCTGTTGTTATCTTAAAAAAAAAGCACCAGCACAGTGCTTTCTGTGATCTCCTGACAGACACAATCAGGCCTGGTGCTCTCCCATCTGGCTATTGGCACTGTAGCCAATTGCCCAAAAGTCTGCTAGAGTCTCACTGCAGCATCCTCAGGTTCCTAACTGTGCCTCCTACCCCTCCCAGAAGCCATGCTGCTCTTGGCTCCTTCCTTCCTCTTCCTCCTCACTCACATCCCTGCTTGGAGGGGGAGACTGGGGAAGTAGTGACAGCATTCATAGTTATCAGCACGGAGGATGACCTAACGTGAGGCTTTTCTTCTCTGCTGGCTGCCTCGAAGCTTACGGGAATATGAAGTGTCTGCCCAATTGGCAAATCTGGCTGAGTGGGACCAGCCAGCCCACAAGATTTCAGGGGAACTGGTCTGCAAGTCTCTCTTCCTTCAGAGAGCATCACTTATCTAAGGTTTTGCTTCACTTAAACAGAAGTCTCCTCTCCTTCAGCTGCTTCTTTCTTGGGAAGAAAAAGCATATAATCCCTTCCAAAAATGGTTCAACGTCCATTTTAAAACCCTAAAAAATTTGAATAGGTCACCTGCCTCTACTCCACCCGCTGCTGCCACTTGGGGATTTGAACATAAGACCTACAGCACAGGAACCAGAAGTCAGAGATCTGGACCAGCCTTTTACAAGGCTGCACTGAAATAAAAGGAGAGAGGAGGGATAGGAAAAAATGGAGGAGGTAAAATAGGATGGAGACAAAAATATGCACATTAAAATGAATTCTAGATATATTTTTTCCAATAATTTTTAACGTTGAAGTGACTTTTGAGCAGATCGTTGCATGTGGTATTTCAGCCAGACCTGTTACAGCAAAAGCTCACAGTGCAGCTCAATTTAATTAAAAAAAAAGTTGCAGGATTCCCAAGCACTCATTAAGCCTCCCACTATGGCTGCGGTGCTGGAAGGCGTGCAGAACTGCGGGCTGAACTGCCTGGCGTCACGCAGCACCCACGTCCCTGGAGTCCCCAGTGCCTGCTTTAGTCATCGCATCATTTTTTAACTCTGTGCACCTCACCTCTCTTGAGGCTTTACTGCCTCAAATGTAGGCATTGCCTGGTGTTTTCACGAGCTGTAGCAATCAGGGAGGGGGTGAGTAAGAGGGCTGGCCCTGCTCCAGCTGTTTGCTACTGGCACCGCACTAACGAACGTGCTGATTCGGGGACCCGGTGACCCATCGCTGCTGTTGGCTTCTGCAGTGACATTTAGTGCTGGGCACTGGAAGATGTATGGGCCAAAGCACAATCTTGAAGAGTTCAGCAAGTACCTTTTATTTTTTTTGATAGCTAACAAAGTGACCCTGCCATTGATCTGGTAAAATGCCACTCTGTTGCTTGAGAAAGGAGGAGAATCCCGACTACCAGCTGTAATGAATATATTCCTGGGTTTACACCTGTGTAAACATGAGGAGAATGAAACCAGGCTTGGCGTGACAGGGCTGGGAGAAGAGTTACGGCTAAGAGAAGACCTTAAAAAGACGGTGTTGAGAATAGTGCTCTGCTTTTGCAACTAGGATCATTATCTCTCATTACCATAACTTTGGGGTAGGCTGCTTGTGTCTGTGTAGCTGTTCATCTTCCAGATGGCTTACAGGTGCTGTATGGGATCAGCATTAGTCTGCTTGCATAAGCTATTAGGGAGGAAGCATTTACTTGAAAAAAAAAACCACAAAACTTGTCAAAATGCAGGATGACTCTCCTACACCACATTACTAAGAGCTGGGGCTGTTCAGCCTGGAGAGGAGAAGGCTCCGGGGAGACCTCATAGCAGCCTTCCAGTATCTGAATGGAGCCTACAGGAGAGCTGGAGAGGGACTCTTCGTCAGGAAGTGTAGTGACAGGACAAGGGGTAATGGTTTTAAACTGGAAGAGGGGAGATTTAGATTAGATATTAGGAAGAAATTCTTTACTGTGAGGGTGGTGAAGCACTGGAACAGGTTGCCCAGGGAAGTTGTGGATGTCCCATCCCTGGAAGTGTTTAAGGCCAGGCTGGATGGGGCTTTGAGCAACCTGCTCTAGTGGAGGTGTCCCTGCCCATGGCAGGGGGGTTGGAACTCGATGATCTTTAAGGTCCCTTCCAACTCTAACCATTCTGTGATTCTGTTAAAATGCAGAGATTGATCAGTGGAGTTTTTGAGCAAGAATCCAGATTTTCAAATGCTCTTTGCTTGAGAAGGGGGACAGACTTCGAAGAGATGTCCCTTCTCTCCTGGGTAGGTAACCACAGAGCAGGGTCTCACCAATACCAGGCACTTTGCGTCACGTGGGGAGCTGCTCACCGTGAGAGTTTCTGTTGTCCAGAAGTTGGTGGGAATTTTTGAAGCCTGATCTCAACTGTATCTCTTCTGAAAGTACATCTGGGTTGTTCTTCAGTTAGGTATGGAGACCATGGTAAGTCACTTGAGAGCCTAGGGGAAGACTCTTCCCTGAGCACAGCTTCCCGTCTCCAGGCTGCAGCCTCAGAGACTCTCCCTGTGCTTTTTCTCCACCTGCATGAGTGAGGATATTACTGCACAAGCTTTCATTCCTGGGCTGTATTTTGGAATTGTGGAGGGGATTCCTGCTGACTATGCTGCAGTGTTTGTGTTCAGTGTTAAAAGAATTTCTAAGGGGTGTGTGGGATTTTTTTTCCAGAAGTCCTGCAGGAAACCTAACGAGTGTATTTTCTTGTACCTGTCATCCTTCTGGGATGCTGCGTTGGGATGCACGTACCCGCTCAGCTCCTGAGCGAGTACCGTACAGGATGCTCCCTCCCACCTGCTCTGTGTTTAGTGTCCACTGAAGACCTTATTATGTCCCAGATGATGAGAGATCCCCCTGTGCAGCCAGCAGTGCTCGTCCCCACAGCCTGGGGTAACTCAGCAGAGCAAACCTGCGCTTCCCCTGCCTGCAGAAGACCCAGGGCTGCACTGGCACACCGCCTTTTGTGGGTGGCAGCTGTGTAAGGAAAGACTACAACGACAGGGCATGTAGAGACATCTTTGTTCAACAAAACCTAGCAGTTGTTGGCAATCAGTGAATTAGGGAACTTCACAAGACAGAGGCTGCAGCCAGATCCTCATGTTTAATAGCTGCCAGTAGGCCCAGTCTCCACAAATTTGTCTTAATCCCTTTTTTAACCCATTTGTAATTCTGGTCTTTGCAACATCCTGCGGTGGTGGTTGGGTCTTTATTTGTTTTAAACCTGATGTCTGGACATATCGTTGGATGGCCGATTCCCTTCCTGCCAAAGCCACTTGGCTTCACCTCATTTCTTCAAAGAGGGCTCTGATGCAGCACCATAAATCATTATGTCCGGAAAATATCCTTTGAATCCCATAGTATCATTTCAAAGCTCTGGGCTGTGTGTGGTCTTTTAAATATAAAATGTATGCCTAAAAAATTGAAGGGTTTTTTTTTTTTTCCCCCAAGTGGTCTGGAAAGGAGCAGATTGTCCTTGGATTGTTTGCAGAAGCTGGAGTTCAGCAGCTGTCATTTCCTTGGCTTCTCCCCACTTCCAGGACTGATGATATCCTGGAAGGCAAGAGGGGAACGAGGTTCGGAAGGGCTGGGGCAAGTGGAGCGAGGTTTTGAAATTGCTGGCAGGGATGTTTTCACATCCAAAAGATCTCTCTTCTCCCATCTCTTAAATTTATTGTGCTAATTTGTTATTTCCTTTGACCAGAGGCCAACAAACAGCAGGCGATACATATATATTTTGGAGTACAAAACTAAAGAGTGGTTTCCAGTGCAGGTCAGGCACAGTCTTGGAGCATTATTAAAATATCTAGATTCACCTTGCATGATAGAAGGGAAGAATCAATGCTGCAATCAGCTATTCAGAAACAATCCATTTCCAAAGCTAAGAAGAAAAAAAAAAAGGCAAAAAAAAAGGCAAAGAAAAGGCAAAACTTCCACCCTTTAAAAAAGAAAGTGAAAAGGAATCTGAGCAAGTTTAAATTTGGTGAGAATTTTTAGAGATCTGAAGTGCTACAGGGGGGTTAAGGATGGAGGAAACCGTGGTTCAGTGGCCAGAGATTTCAGTAAACGAGTGAAATTCACTGAACTGTGTGCTCCTGAATCGGTTGAAGAATTAAGAGCCTGATCATATGCTACTTGGAGGCAGTGGGACTTTTGACTTGTCAAGCAAGGGTCAGCCCTAAATAAAGGGTTTAGGTCCCCCAAAAAGCGGGTGTGCTGTCCTGTTAGGGTATGGGCAAAACAACTCTGTCTAATCAAGCAGACCCTGTTGTCCTGGCAAGAAGTCAGAGCTCATTTCTGCAGGGAATACCCCTTCCCTTGCTTCAGGAGAGCGGTTTCCCAGCAGCTGCAGCCATGCAGAATATGGCTTTGCAGCTGGCACAAAAGTCTTATGCTCTTGGAGTGTCACAGAGGAGCTCTGTGTCTACTCTACAACCAATCTAGTACAGAGAATCCGCATTTTATTTGTGCCTAACTGGTTTGCTGCACACCCTTCTAAACCAAAGAAGGGGGCCACGAAAGTTTGCCCTTGCATGGATAGAGTACAACAGGGTGAGCAGCTCAGGGAGGCCAGGCAGGGAACGCCGTAGCTGCCTGCCTTTTCCAAAAAGGAACAAATTCTTTTGCTCTGATATACTACGCTGGATCCTGACGGTAGCGGGCTATTAATAGCAGCAGGTCACTCTAGGAGAATGCGTGAGGAGGGTGAAGCGTATAGCGTACGATTCTGCACATCGAAGGACGCAGCAGCTAGTTAGCCAGAAGCTGGCTTCATCTGGATCTCTCTTTCTTGATCTCAGAAGCTTTATCCTCATAAATATGTGAGCTTGGAAGAGTCTGTACCAGCAGTTTCAGTTGCTTTGGGACTTCAACCTTGAGTTGTGCAAAACTGCAGACATGTACCATGCAAAACTGTCTTTAGTGATTTGTTAAACCAAGAAAGAAAAAAGAAAGAAATGTCACCATCCCGACATCTAGCCTGGTCCTTGAGTTTGTCCTGAAGACAGCCATATATATACACTTGCCTCTAACTCAAAGAATCTAAGTTAATTTAGTTGTTGAGCTATTTCTTATGCCAAGGATAACACACCAGAGGCTTTCCCACCCTTGTGTCGTGGTGTCATGAATGTGGACTGAGTTTACAGAACCAGATCTTTATTGTGTGTATCCCTGCTCTGGTAATATCTAGATTAACATTTGAGGTGACAAGCCATATAATCCATAAAAGCCAAATTGTACAGCATCATAGTCTCACCAAAATGGACTCCCCTGTATAATGGTAGAGTAGCATAGATGGGCATTAAAAGTGAATATGACCCTCTGATAGTTAAAAAAAAAAAGCCCCCCTCATTGCCTATTTAATAGCAGTGGCTCTGGAAATGACATTAGTTCTGCTGCTGTCCTTAAGGCTAAAAGGAGAGACACATGTGACTCTTTGGTCTTTCAATTAAAATGAACTTTATTTCAAAATGTTTGTTCTTTTGTTGTCTTGCCAGCTGGGTGGCTTCAGGAGCCTGAATAATACATGTGCAGCATTGTACAGTAATTGTTCCCTATCCTCAAAAATTCACAGATCATGAATTCATAGATTGTTTGTGCAGCTGACAGTGGCTTTGAGCTTCTCCATGGTTAGAAAAGGACTGAACCCAGTGCAAACTGCATGTACACAGCTTCAGTGAATCCAGATTTAATATTTATCCTTAACTTGAGCTGGCAAACCCAAGCCTACCACAAAGGGTAGATCTGGGATGAAGCCCAGATTCATCCTGGCTACCCTGAGATAAAGGGACATCTAACTGAGGTGCCTGGTTCAAGAGGATGACCTAAGCATATAATCTAAGTCATTGCAAGGAAGACCACTCCAGAAGGCAATGAGAATGGGACGAATCACCCTGCAGGACCTCTTTATCTGTCTTGGGAGAAGACAAATAGAGCTCTTGGGATGACCAGTCAGTAATGCAAAGTTCAGGTAATGCACTGAGTTGATGTGCTCCCAAGTCTGTGTGCCTGAAAGTGTTCAGGTCCTGCCAGGGACGGCTGTAGAGCTAGTGAAGTGTCAGAGTAGCTGCTGTTGTATTGCTAGGGCTGCTCAAGCCTGGAAGGAAGCATGGCCTTGCAGCTAGAGCTGAGAAGGAAAGAGAGAAAGCAGCAAGGTAAAAGCAGAGAAGCAATAGGGAATAATGAAGGTGAGGAAAGGAAGGAGAAAAGACAAGGAGAAAAGAAGCTCAAAAGGACATAACACTGTGGTAAGAGCACTTTATAATGGTGTATGTATCTGCAAGCCCGCTCTGAGCAGTGCGTTTGTTCCTCTCTCAGCAGAATGCATTGGTGCTCCAATTCCTCACCGCTGAGTGGCTCTAATGAATGCTCCTCTGTAGTCTCCTAAACACCTCCCATGGCTTATGCAGAGTGTGCTAACATATTTGTAAAGGTTTGCTTAGCAATGAAGAGATCTGCCTTAACTTCAAAATACATCAGTGGCATGTAGCCTCAGGACCCCCTGTATCTTAAACGGATCCCTGGTGGCAAGCCAGATTTAACTGTACACAAAAGCAATGTTGTTTTCCTTTTTTTAGGGCACAGGCTTTACATTCAGCTCCAGGAGTTGCAGCCATCTACAGCACATTGCGCTGATGTGAGCTGGAAATGAACAAAGCCGTTTTCTTCACAGGTGCATCCGTCCCTGCGCATCATCGTGGGTGCAGGCGTCAGCTTCAGCGCTGAAAAGCATTTATATTTGATTACTCTTCTTTCAAAAGGATGTTACTCTCAGAGAGAATGTCGGTGCCTCGGGGCACAAGGAGAGGATTGTTTTGGTTGTTTTGAATTGAGCGTTGGCTCTTTGCGTGTCAGGGTACTCCGCTTCAGTTTCCCATTTGCGGGCTCTTTGCCCTCGTGCTTTGCCCTCTAGGTGTTTCATCAGACCTCACTGGTAGCAGTGTAATAGTGGAGTGGATTAGGGCCATCTCTCAGAGGGTTTGAAACTTGACAGACTATTTCTCTCTCTAAAACAATTAAGTTATGCCTGCAGTGAGATCCAAGACCTGGCAGGCATTCGTGGTACAAAAATTGGAAATGGAACTCTCAATCCTAAATCTCATTCTGGCCATATGAACACAGGAGCTCCACGATGGATTCCTTTAGGATGGACTTCGCAACCGAAGGAGTAAATTTTGCATGGAGCATGGAGAGACAGATCCCTGCTGCCTCCAAGCATCAGGGATGAGGGAGGCGTGAGAGGGAATGGCACTGGAGGACCCGCAGCCTGTCTGCTCTTGGCTGCTTGACAGCCCTCAAGGGTTACTGCATCTGGAGTGTGGTTTGGAGCAACCCCAGGTCACATCTTGAGCGAGGGGCTCCGGGAATCTCCTCTGCAGTTCCTTCACATCTTTGGTGCTCAGATCTGGATCCCAGAGGTTTGAGGCTTTGAAGAAACCATTGCCCACGTCCAACCACATAAATCCACAAGGTTACTGAAGTTACGAAAGCTGCTGCTGAGTATCTGTGATGGGAGGTGGTTGCTTCAGAGTGAGGATTTGCTTATGCAGAGTCGCTGAGGAAAACTTAACCTGAATTAACTGAATGTGTGAATTGGAAGTGGATTAGCAATGCCATGTAAAAGGATGGATTCCTTAGATTCTTCTCTTAAGAATTAAAATGGTCCCAATTTGTTTCAACATAATTATGAAAGAGAATGTCTAACAGGCCTTTAATGAGATATAATTTACTGACCGTAAAAGTTAGTCTGGGTTACTTTTTTTTGTGTCTCCCAGCAGGGGTGGGATTGGAATAGAGTCCTAAAATTTTTTTAGTAGGAAACTTGTATTGTCTTTACTAGGGATTTTAGTAACTGATTCTGATAACTGTAGTAATCTGTTTTTATTATGATTATACTATTTTTAATCTTGGGATATAAAAGCTCTGAATAAGCAATTAACTAATCCTCACCATGTCCCTGTGAGGTTGGTAAAGGCCTTGTAACAAGCACTTTGTTCGTGCTGTACTATATCTGGTTTTAGTGTGGAATACAGCAAGGCAAAGCAGTGCTACAAGATATGGGAGGGAAGATGAATATCAAATCTTATTGAATGCATGGGAGGAATTAAGCAAGGAAAAAATGTTATTACCCAATTTAGAATTTGGTCAAGCCACCGTGATGCACTCGCGAGAAAATGTCAAGGGAGCTTTAGCGATCAGGGCGTCTGCTTTATGTCTCACCAAATCCACAGCACATAGAACAGTACCACACACAGTGCACTGTGGTGGGGAGCGGCTTAATAGCAGGGTGTAAATACCGAGGATTAAAAATAATTTATCTGATTTCCTTTTATTTGGAAATTGGATTTATCTATTTAAAATACATTTCTTCAAAAAGAAAAAAAAAAAAAAAAAGAAAAAGGAAAAGAGAAAACCAAAACCTCTGAGATCATGACTGCTTTCTGAAGGCTGACTCCATTTTCATAGCCTGCTCCATCGGTGTTGCAGTGCAAAGTGGTACTCCTCACTCTGCCTTCTCCATATGGGCAGCTGCTTTCTTTTCCTCAGTGGAGAGTTTATCTTCTACTCAATGCTAAGTCTCATGTTTCTCTTACTTCTTTAAATGAGAGCAAGGACTGCGCTTTTGTTCTGCTTCTTTTCCTGTGCCTTTTTGCTGATCTTCTCTGCATGTATCTGAAAGGTCAGGAAAACAAATCAATACGGAAAAGGACCTCCTGCCCCTTTTAACCTAACTTGTAGGAGGAAGGGAAGGTAAATCGCCAGTTACATGAAAGGGAATTTTAAATATGCTTGAAAAAAGCACAGTGGGAGTGAGGGTTTGGAAGGACAGGTGTCAACAAGACCAGTCTCTGCAGTTCACAGGGTGTCTTTGTGAACTCGTGGTCTTCTCCTCCATGACAGCATATATGGGCAGATCCGTAGAGCTGAAAGTCATCCCATGAAAGAGGCACCGTAACAGGGAATGGCCCTCTCATTTCAGCTTCACTGACCGTGAAGGTTTCTGCAAGGGAGACCTTGGTGTACTGGGAGCTGGACTGAGACTCACCACATGATTTGAGGGTGAGCAAATGCTGACTGCTGTCTTGTACGGGCTGGGTTTGAGTCAGTACTTTCTGGTTACCATGTCCATCTTCTGCAGATAATCACTGAACATGATGCAGAGCAGCAGGAGGTAGGAGTGAGGCTCCGTATCTGCACAGCAACTGGGCTCCTGCTGCACCTTCACTGGAGCAGTGGGGCCTATAATTGAGTCTTTGTATAATCTCAACCCTGGATACTACAGCCAGGTTTACTAATTGTGGCCTCTATTCCCAACACCTAGCCTCAAGCATTCAGCCGAGAGTCCTTCCCTGTTATGGGAATTCCTTTCTTGCAGTCCAATGTGACTGAGAGAGTGACACTGAACAGCCTAGCATCTCTCTGAGGGGACAGAATGGTCACCCATCTGTAACTCGCCTGGGAGCATTTGCAGACCTTTTGAGGTTTAGTTGCTCAAAACATCATACAGTGATGTTTCACGTGAACTTCTACTCACCTTTATCTCTCAGTGGAGACAGCAGTGCTGAAGCAGTAATCCCCCCGGGGGACTCCTTGCCTAATGCATGCTCTAAGTGGTCAAGATATGCTGCTTACCTTCTCCCCAATGACAAAATGTGGCTTACTAAGGCTTGAGCAATGAAAATCAGAGTGATGGGCTCTAATGAAGTAGACTGATGACAGAAAAGCTGGGTAATTAACACGTAAAAGTTAATTGTTGCAAGCATTATACGTGGAATGAGCTATTTTGTGCAGAGATGAGCCTGGCTGTTTGTTGGGATATGGCAGGGTACAGTGAGTGCTGTGAGCTTATGTGGTGTGCTTCAGACCACAGGCAGGCATTTATTCTGCTGATCAGATAACTCTGCGGACAGTTGCCCCCATCACCCTGTGCTTGTGGAGTTTGTACCATGTGCTGAAGCGCTTGTGCTGTGATGCAGCCCTGAGCGTCCCGCCGCTAAGTCGTAATAGCAAGCATGATGAAAAATCAACTTCATCTTTCCTCTCCTGCTATTTTGACTCAGATGCTGCTGAAAATTTGGCACCAGATTCCAGAAGCAGAGCAAGTCTTTGTCTACTGTACTTTACTCACAAGTACCCTTTAGAAAAATTCTATCAAGAACAACCTGCAAGGCAAGACGTCGTAAAATTGTGCTGAAATCATGTGCGAGGTGAGCCTGCAGAATTGGTTTGTGATTCTGATAACTCTGGTGTTTTGATTTAAGGCTTTAGCTTAAGCCAGCAACAGGATATTCTATGTGTATTTGTGTCTGCATAACACCAGTGTATTTTTAGTGCCCACAAACTCACACACACAATTAGACAGAGCAAGCTGTCACTGTCTGTAGGTTTGCGTTCAGGAAACAGATGTGCCTGTATCTTGCAATGTCCTCAGATCTCTTGAAGAGATGAACCGCAAAGATCGAGAACAGAAATTACTTAAAAAGTGAATCTCCAATAGACCCCTAAAAAAGCGTGAGCGAGGTAGACATTTACTCCAAAATCCTTCTATGTAGTAGTTTTTGATCTGCAGCGTAAGAATTGCACTTGCTTATATGATAGCAGAGAATTCTGACATTTTTATGGGTGTCCAATAAAACTAATAAGTGAACATCAGCCATTTTCTTCTGTGAAGTCCTTGAAATGGTGAGACCCATGCAGCACCACAGTGCCTTTGGGTTAAATGGAACATAACTGGAACAGAATTGATAAAGCTCTGGGTGGCTTATTGGAGGGTATGGTAAAGGCCTTTCATGGGTGACTGGTCTTTTAAATTCCTAAAAACACCAAAGGTTTCCAAAACACACCTAGCCATCACTCAGGCTATGTTCATACATAGCCATGTATTTGCTTACACAGGAGAGGTAAACTAAAACCTCTTTTTGGAGCTCTCTTTCCCTGGCAGACTGTTGGGGTACAGATATGATAGGATGTAGATTTGAGTCATCTGCAGTTTTGGGTTTAATTTTGCAAAACACACAACTTCCAGGTGAACTTTCCAAAGAGCATCTTCCAGTGTTACTTGATGCCAGATTTCCTCTTGTGCTGGCAGGGGTGAGGGCTGCGAAAATGTGTAAAGGGGACCTCTATAAACACAGGACTGCTGTCATGCTGGGTGATCTATTGCTTCAGTCCAGCATCAAGCAGTGTGTCGAGGGGAAAAGGAAGGGTGCAGGCTGGAGCAACCATAGCTCCATCAGCTCCGCTGCTAAATTTTCACTTGTGGCTAAGCTAGTGTCCTTGGGAAACACTAAAATCCCCAAAGGTAATGTAGGACAGTGCTTAGCTTCTCTAATTTGTGAGCAATGTTGGATACCACCTACTAGTAGTAGTGGTAGCAGCAGCAGCAGCAGTAGTAGTAATAATAATTTTTAAAAAATGCTCTCAATATCCAATTGATGTCCTTCATTCTGGGTTAGAACTACAATAAGCGGCATCTAGTTTTTGTGGTTTTCCTGTCCTAGGTTTCCAAGGGCTGTTTGTAAGTCTTCCTGAGGCAGTAGCTTGAATCCCTGAAAGGAGAAATTACCTTTACTTGTTCTGATGCAACCTCTCTGACTAATCCAAGACCTCCCCTAAAATGCCCTTGGTGTGTCTTCTGGACAGTGGAGAGTTGGTAAAAGGTAGTGAGGAGTGGAGGAGACTCTGCAGAAGACAAGTGCTTCAATCACAATGTTGAGTTGCTTCATGTGGTTGTAGGGCTTTATCCCTCTGGAAGGGCCAGAGCCTGACAGCGGAGAGAATGTGTCACTCCCAATTAAACCACGTCTGCCTCTGCTATCATTACTCCCCATAATTGGTGTCACAGCATGGCATTGTTGCTAATTTTTCCTCCTTATTCTATTATAATATAGGTCCCTTTCTGTCTGCAGGCAAAGGCAGGCAGCGAGCTTTCCAGCGATGACAGCAGGCGACAGTGTTTACTGTGGGGAGCAGAGCTGTCAGTTTGGGAACACACGGGAAGACTGCAGGAAAAAGGAGGCCAGTCCCAGTATCTACCTCAGCTCCACTCAGGCTGAGTTGAGCCTACCAAAGTCTTAGAGGTCTGAGTGGGTCACGGGGACTCCAAAGAAAGCAGCCATGAAGACATCTGGGAGGAATTAAAAGAGTAAGTCTGTGCATGGTCACCCAGCAGTGCCAAGGACTGGCTAACTCCAGAAAATTATGCCAAACGCATGGGAATGAGGTACTAGCGTGATTAAATTTGGGTTTACAAACTCCAGCCACTGTCAACAGGAGCAGCCATGGAAACAACCAGGAGGGTCCTGCTGCACAGGATGTCTATGGCAGGGAAGCCTAGCCCTCTTCTTAGCAAGAGATGATGGAGCCGGAGCGTGTCACCACCAGGACGCACAGCCTGGTCCCCAGAGGCAAGTCCACTTCCATCAGCAGCCCAGGAGTGCTTACTCACTGGCCGTCTGTCAGAAGCCAGGCAGGATTAGGAGCTGGGTACACGTGAAGCAATTTGAAGTATCTGGAATGCTGCTCTCTGCTCTCAAGCAGAGAAAACGCACTGCTGCTAAAGCCCATGTTGAGTCCATACATAACTTACGACTGGAAGAAAGCCCAGCAGTTCTGCTGGTCAATGATTTCTTTAGAGCTGGGAGAAAAGCTCGAGTTAGGCTTAGAGATTTTTGTTTTGTAACTATAACCTTGATTTGCTCTGTCTTCATATGAAAAACAAAATTTGTCACTCCTTATAAATTACTTTCTTGGGGGAAAGAGTCTTACTCTCAGACAAACAGTCCCATTAAACCTTTAAGATTAAAAAAAAAGGTGGTTTGTAAATTAAACTGCTTTGGAAGCCAGGTTATTAATCACTTCACTTGATTTTGGTATCCCCCTTCTTGGAAGACACACCAATAATGGTGGTGATTCTAGCTTTTAAAACACCTGCTAGCAACTTTATTTGAGAATGCAAGTTCCCCGATCTCAGTTAAGTTCAGACTTTGGCAGTTGCTTTTCATTCACGCCGGCAAATGCAGGAGCAGAATGGGACCCTGATAATTAAAATCCCTGGAAGGCATTCCTTGCCCTCCATGACTTAAGGGAAGGCTGTAAACGCTGCATCCAGTACCCCTTGTTACGCTGGCTCAGAAACAAAGTTGACAGTGCAGGGTGTGAAACCATTAATTTTCAGCTGAGGCACTGAGGGCTAAATTTTACTCTGACACTGGAAAAATGATGCAGCTCTGGATTTACATGGGTGAGGTTATGTTCTGTCTGAGACCTTTGTAGTTTAATAAATTGGTGAAGCTGTTGGAAGAATAAATTTTGAGGGAATGGGATTATTTCCCCTTAATTCTGAAACTTGGGCTGAGGCAAAAAAAGTACAGCAAGACATTCCTAATACTGCAGAACAACCCAAGGAGATGGGACATCCTCCTCACTTCTGTACTACACAGAAAAGAAACAAAGGCAGCTCCCAAGAGCACTACTCCTTGCATAAACTTAACCAATCCCTTGAAAAAGAGATACAATGAATTGATAAATACAAAGCAAAATTCTTCAGGAAAGAACTGGAGTCAATGACAGTGTTTCCCAGCCCCTGGATGTACTCAGGCTGGCGTTCCTGGAACAGTGGGGTTGTGGCATTTCAGCAATCAGGTAATATCATCACACAGACGTGGCGTGACAGGTCTATTATCACACACAAGCTATGTGTGTTGGCCACATAAACACACTTATCACATGTCTCACCATAGATGCTGGTGCAGGGGTGCCAGTTTTTATCTCCTTAACAGTAAAGCAATATTAATGCTACAAAAAAACCTCACGAACCTTACGAGTCGGTCAAAACAGGTTTTGTGTGGAGTACCTGCTACTTGTTTTGTTTGACTTGTTTGGGTTTTGTTTTTAATTTTAATTCATATTCCTGTTCCAACATGGCTTGCAGAAGTTGCCTAGAAACCATCTCACGTCAGCTCACTCATCCAAGACTCACGGCTCCCCATATGCAGGCAGAGAGATAAGCTTAACTTCCTAATTTTTTAAAGAAATGTAATTACCCACACACACACACACCCGGCCCCGCCTCCCCCCTCCCATGGATATGATATCTGAGAACTCAGGGTAAAAGAAAAATAATACATCACTGAGTCAGAAAAGTCTGGCAGGCTCATTGCATGGGGATGTGCATATGGAGAAGGTGCTCTCAAGGCAGTGGAAGAGTCCCCATTTGTCCCCACTAGAAGGTCCAGCAGGCTTCTGCTGGACCCTCCACTGCTTCTGGTGACACAAAGCAGCCTTAGACTTAGTTTGACTGGGCTTTACGCTCTGGCCAGTTATTTCCTTAGCTGTGCATCCTGTCTGAAATCTCCTCTCAGCATTCCCTGTCTCCCCTAGTAGCTGTGACCCACTGCTCTTTTGCAGCCAGTATGAGGGGTACGTGTTGGGCAGTCAGAAAATTGATAGGACTTCTTTTGTTCTTCCAGGGTAGAATCACCTTACGTGTGGTAAATCCAGAGAAGCTGGGAAAACTAAATGCAGATCTGATGATGGAAACAGGGCTGTGCAACTGGAGCTCACAGAATAAAGGGTTTGTCTGGGCAATGGCTAGACTAGAAGAATTTGGCTTTTGAATGAAAACCCGAAGGTTTTATTAGACTCTCTGGAAAAATACAAAACCAGAAAACATAATTTTGGGTTGACCTGTAACATTTTATTTGGAAAATATTTATTTTGGGGTGCCTAGCCTTTTCACTTGTAACTTGGGATGCTTTTTAAATGCAAAATGCCATCTCAGAAAGTAGTGTTGAAAGGAATTAAATACTTCTTGAGTTGAAAATGAATGTTTCAACACTGAAAAAAAAATTGCTCCCTTTGTGAGACTTGAAACAATTAAATTTGGATTGAATTTCCCAATATGCTGCTCTTTCCAAAACTGCACTTTCTGGCAAGATTTGCTATGCCTTGACCATTTTTTATGTGTATGCAGATAATAAGTAAAGGTTTTAAGGAGAAATGTGAACATCTGCACAGTAGGAGGACCTGGATTGCAACTTCCAAACATAATTCACTACCAATTTTAGCCTGTCCCTCCTCACTCCTTCCTCTCTTTCTTAACGCCCCTCTCCTCCTGCTGTTGCTTTTTTGATGGGGTGCTTTAACCTGTTCCCCATAAAATGGACTTTCCCTTGCATGAAGTGGCTTGCACAGAGGAGGTTATTGAAAAAAGAACCAAACAACAAAAGCCACACTGTGATGCACTGCCAGTGGGGCGAAGATGGGCAGGGGATTATTTATATCAGCTCTGATCCTGTTTTCCTGAGCATTTTAACATGTGCTAGGGTCAAAAGGAGGACTAAGACAGCTTTATCCATTAGGAATCAGTGTTTATCTGTCACTCTCAGAAACTATGGGTAGATTTTGACCACTGCCAATTAATAACATCCACTCGCTTCTCCATGTGTACCCAAACCACAAAGGGCTGGCTTCCACCAGCTCCAGAGTTTGTGGGCAGCCCTTCATGAGGATGGCACAGACGGCCTTTCTCGTTTGATGCCCTAGGGAACATGCTGTACTGGACTCTCTGCGTGAGTCTGAAGAAACGTAAGAGATCCTTTGTTCATACCTTTCTCTCCCCTGAGAATGAAAAGAGCTATATGAGTACATGGCTGTGGCCTCTGAATCTGTATTTGCAGGTACTGATTGTTCCCACCTTTCACAGGGTGACACCTGAGCTCTGATAGACACACAGGATTTACTGGCATGGAAGGAGACAGACAGCAAGACACTGCTGTTTCGAAGAGGGATGCTAAATCTGCTTACAGATTTAAATGCAAACATTGGTCTTGGCAATGCAAGCCATCCTGTAAGTCTTGAACACTGACCTAAGGAAATATTTCTAATAAAGATAACTAATTTCCTGTAAATTAGAACACATCACAAGCTTTTATCTGAAGTCACGCAGAATATTGCTGTTCTGATGATCTAACAGGCTGAAGATGACTTCTAATTTCAGGGGCAATGGTGCCACTATCACTGAATAAATGTTCAGTGCCTCTGGCCCCAAGTAATTCAAAGGCAAAGTTCTTTAAGGTGGAATGTTTATTTCAGCAATTCAAGGATAAAAAGCAGAGTGGGGGGACATTTGAAAGAAATCTTTGTATGTTACTGCAAGAATGACACAGGTTAAATCTGCCAAACAATCTCAACTTTGCTCTGCAAAGGAAATTTAAATCTGTAAGCAAAAAAAAAAAAAAACTTGTTCTGGAACAGTAAAAGCTCAAGTGCCTTCTTGTGTGGTGGTGTGGCCCCAGCGTAAGCCTGTGGTAGCCCCTCTGCAGGTTAGAGCCAGCAGAAGGGGGCTCTCACTAGTCTAGGGGTTGATCAACATTTGAAAGGGCTGTAATGTGGTTTTGAGCACAAACAGAGCAAGGCTTTAGGGATCTCCTAACCCCAAGTTAGTGCAACAAGTTGCAAATGTTCTTTACTTCACCTGTATAGCCAGTTATTTCTGGCAGTCTAGAATGTCTCTGTATTCGGTGAGTGCTGTGTTCAGTTCTGGGTCCCTCACTACAGGGAGGACATTGAGCTGCTGGAGCGTGTCCAGAGGAGAGCCACCAAGCTGGTGAGGGGTCTAGAGAACAAGTCATACGAGGAGAGGCTGAGGGAACTGGGCATGTTTAGTTTGGAGAAGAGGAGGCTGAGGGGGGACCTCATTGCCCTCTACAACTCCCTGAAAGGAGGGTGTAGAGAGGTGGGTGTTGGACTGTTCTCCCAAGGGAATAATGACAGGAGCAGAGGAAATGGTCTGAAGTTGCGGCAGGGGAGGATTAGATTAGGTATTAGGAAGAATTACTTTACTGAGAGAGTGGTCAGGCACTGGAACAGCCTGCCCAGGGAGGTGGTGGAGTCGCCATCCCTGGAGGTGTTTAAGAAACGTGTAGACATGGCACTTCAGGGCATGCTCTAGTGCCCGAGATTGTTGGGTTGTGTCTGTTTGAGGGTGGGGTGGGGTGTGGTTGTGGGTGTTTGTTTTGGTTTGGTTTTGGTGTTGGTGTTCTGGGATTTTTTGGGTGTGTTTTTTTGTTTTGTTTTGTTTTGGGTTTTTTGGTTGTTGTTTTTTGTTTGGTTGGTTTTTTTGTGGTTGGACTCGATGATCTCAAAGGTCCCATCCAACCAAAAATATTCTGTGATTGTGTGATTCTGTAATGCTTGCTTCAGACAGTAAATTCGGCAGCGAAGCAGAGCGATGTGAAGAAGGGTACGCTTGACTTTAAAGTGTTTTGAGTTACACGAGTGCAAATCGGCTGAAGCCAATGGCAATATAGGACTTAATTTTCGGTTGATTTGCATGAGTGACTACAGCAGCTGGCATCCTGAAAGTTCCTGTTGTATTGGTGGCAATCCCAAGCACACCTTGTCTGTCTTGAGCTAGACAAAAGCAAGGCGTTCAGTTTAGTTGTCTCAAGTAACGCTCTAGTTAGTGCAGATCTATCAGGTGAGTTGCCTCTGGAGACACCTGTCCTAAGGTAAGTCAGAAGGGATGAACCACCTCTTGGATGTGTCGTGTTCTCCCTCCATTGCTCCTAGAGAAAACCTAGGCAGCTAATTTAGACTGGGTGCAGGTGGAGGTAATACACCACAAGGGATGGAGTGCCCTTTGGTGGCCACCGTGCTCATTGCATAGGCAATGGCACGTTATCATCCAGTGTTGCAGAGTGAGCTGGTAGCTTTTCAAACATTGGTGTGCAAACTCTCAGGCAGCTGTGGAAATGACTGATGTGTTGAGTGGACGTTGGCAGTAGTCTATATAATCACCTCACTTACACAAATCATTACCAGCTTGGCTTAGTTATAAGCTAATGTCTAAATACAGCCCGGGCACCCAAGCATTTCATTTTTAACTGTACAAGAACATTGAGCAGGGGACTGGCAGAAGTGCTAAGTATCATAGAGACCCAGTCTTTATTTTTAATTGTGATAAAAGTGCATTTAATGGATATTGTTGTAAATCTCCTGAAAATTCTTTTCATACTCCAAGTGCTGCAAGTTTTTAAAAGAATGAATGCATTAATCACAGGTAAGGAGGTTGAGTTCCAGTGTGCAGCTGAGGGAGGGAACTGGTACCTGAACACCAAGATGTGGTCGGTACTTCCCTAGTACAAATAGCTGTCCCTTATGGCTGTTTTCTCTGTGTTCTTTGGTTTCTTTCCAGTTATGTCCTATCTGTCCTTGGTTATCCAGGCTATATTAGTGTCTCCTGTAGAACTTAATCAAATTTTCAAGGCAGAGTTAAGCCCTCATTGAAGAGGGTTCTTCTCAAGGGTTTCCTTGAGAAGAACCAATAAACAGAAGAGCCACGAAACTAAGACGGGAGACTAATTGCAGTCATTGAAATTCGGCACTCTCTGCTTTTTTAGAAGTGGAGAAAAAGGCATTATGTTCCAGAAACGTAGTAAAACTAGTGCCATTTTGGTTTTATAGTGCTGTAGTATACTGTATACCCAAACCAGTCCGCTGCTACTGAATCTTTGGATGCCAGGGCTGTTAGGTCGTGCTGCTATAGTTTCTAAATAAGCAGTCAGCTAATGATGTTCTTTGGTATGAATTCACATGTGCCTTTTGCTGTGTCTTGCAGCTTCCCCTGCAGCGTTAGTTAAAAGTTGCTTTATTCTCTTGTTTTGTTCACATGGAACACTCTGGTTACTATCAAAGTAGTAAAGTTCACAGAGACCACAGTGCAAAATTCAAGTGCTAAAAATAAGTAACAGGCCAAATGGTGAAGACATTGGGCGCTATTTCCACTGAAGTCAACTGCAGCTCAGCCTCAGTTCTTGCGCATGTGGCTCTATAGGAACACTTGTATCCAGCTTAATGATCATAAATTGTGCAGCTGAATTTGAATTTAATAAACATTCAGGAATGTGCTTTGCAAAGCTCTGATTAAACACCACGTCCTCCTACACCGTGCTGTTTTGGCATCTGTCTCCTATGTCTCCCAACCCCACAAAAGCACCTGAGTAAGGTGTCTGTCTGCTTGGACTCAGCAACCTATCCATAAATCCCTAGCTGTCATTCCTGTGCTGAAAGCTGTCAAGGGGCTGCTGGAGGAAAAATTATCCCTAGCTTCAGCCTTGCCTTCTGTCTAGACATATTCTCCTTACCTGGCATGCTGTGGAAGTGAGGAGGTACGCTGGGGTGTTCACTGATGCTGCATCTGGGAATCACGATAAGTAGAAAATGTCTGAAAGCTGAAACTCAAGCTTACAGCCCCTAAGTGCTCGAGAGCAGCACAGCACCTGCAGCCTTGGAAGCTGGGCTGAAAGATAAGTGAATTTTTACATACGCTGTTTAAGGTTGTTAGCGGCTTCTTCATTATTGGAGATAGTTTAGGTAGTGAAATAAAATGCAGGTGGCCAGGCTGTAACAAACAGTGGGGTCAGATACGTGGTCGGGGTAAACTGGGGTGGATGGATTGTAGCTGCAGCATCTGGGAGCAGGGGAGGAGATAGCAAACATACAGCCGTGGACCGAATCCTGCACTGAGTGATGTCTGCACTTAGATGAAACATATTCCTTAGCAATATCAGGGCTGCTGTTGTGGGCTCTAAATGGGATTCTGTGATGAGCCCGATCTTTGATGGTATTGGATTAACATCACTGCTCATTCCAGCTTATTATGTGTCCTGCAGTACCTGTCATGTCTTTCTGCCATCTACAGCAAATAATGACTCTGGCAATTATGAAGGCTTTGTGTGCCTGCAGATCAGAAATGCTATCTCGCAAAGGGCAGACTTTCCCCAGCTCAGCACTGCAAATTCTTCCTTCATGTAGTGATTTGGCCCTTTTTGTCTCCCCTTCCCTCTGCACCCGCTAGTTTGTGAAACAGCAGAAGCTTTACAGAACAGAAAAAACTGAGAGGCAGCTTTACCTCCTAGCTTTCCCATTTTTCTACCCAACCCTCCTCTTTCTCTCTAGAGCTGGAACAGAATTTGGTATCGAACACACAAGTCCTTCTTTACTCAGGGTCTGATCAAAAGTCTGCTAAAATCAATGGAAAAATTCCCATGGGCTTTGCTGTTCTCTAGATTATTTCCAGCTCCCATCCGCCTATGACCGTTTGGCTGTATGGGCACGCAGGGTGGCTGTGGGAGCTCAGAGGGGGGAATTTTCGGCAAAGCCTCTCACAAAGAGGAGCCTTGTCTCCCTGTGCGAAGCGTGAGGCTCTTGAGTTTTCCACTTGGTCCAAATCTGCGATTCATCTGCTTTCCCATGCTCGTGCTCACATCGTAACACGCCACCAGCCAGGCACAGGGCTGAGTGCAAGGCAGTCAAGAGTGTATTTTTTCTTGCTCTCCCTTTTTTTTTTCCTCTCATCTTTGGTTGCTCCCTGGTCCCCCTTACCCTCCCCACCTCAAGCCTGCCATCCTGGAGCAGCAGAGATCCACTGCCCCATCTCCAGCACATCCTCCATCTCTGCTGACACCTGAGATGGCTGTCAGGTTAATGCTCCCTACCATGGTTGTGAAATCCAAACCAGAGCTTGCTTTGACATCCTGTCCAGATGTGCCTTCCACCATCCTTACAGTACTGCCACATCGCTGACCGCATCTTCATAAAATAATCTTGAAACCACAGATGGAGGCAGAAAAACAGGGGCACGTGGGGAGGGTCTGTTCGGAAAGAAAGCATTGGAGGTGATGCTTTACATTTAATACACATGGCTTCAGCATGGGAGCTTTGGTTTGGCAAAAATATGGAAATAATAATAGCACTTTTGATCTTCAAAGTGCTCTTCATTCACTAACTAATGAGTGTAGTGTTAGGCTTAAAAATTGGTCATACTCTGAAAATACATTTGGTAGCAAAGACCAAGGGTCATGCTTCCTGCTACTGTAATGCATTTGAGCCATCAGCGCCAATTTCATGGTGTGAAAATTAAGGACCAAAGTCTGTTCTAAGAGTACATCTTACTTAGTCAATGGGAATTGCATGCCCGTTAATGAGAGCAGAATCAGACCCTAATTAATTTCAGGCTTGCCACATATATTCTTCCATTTTAACACACAATTACTGGCCCTCACATGTGAACAGACCTGAGCTTTGCAATATATGAATTGGATATTGGTCCTAATATGAGGCTTAATATACCAAATTTTCTTCTATTGGTTTCTGTGAGATCTGTTGCCGGGGGAGGGAAAATTACCCAAAAGTACCCAGCCAGTTTCCGTTGTACAATATCACGTGCACACACCCCAACACACACACAAGGTCAGCTGTAGCTTTGCAGGTGCCCTGGGGCACACAGGAATGAGCCTGGGATGTTGAGTCCTTGGTTCTCCCGTGCAGTCAGGGGTCTAACAAGAACTGGCTGCACGAGCTTTGCTGTTGGTAGTGGATAATGGGGCCATTGCTCCTCTCATTCCAGACACCATTGTGGAAGGAGGGGTCCTAGCCTGAGACCGGTGTGGGAGGGATGGAGGCTTTCTCTAGGAGCAAGACCAGAGGCACAGCCTTGCCGGGTAAATGCGAAGCAAGCTAATTTTAAAGGTATGAAATTATTCAGGATTGAATAATTCAGCTCTGCAAAGTCCAAGGGCCCTGTCCGGTATCGGTGACGGAGGCAGGTAAAAGCTGGCCCATGGCAAGCAGGGCCTAGATCCGCTGCGCTGAAGAGCTGCAGGAACCGATTCCTAATTCTCCTGGATGAGAGGGAGATCAGTGTTGTGTTTGTGTTTTCAAGATTAAGTATCTCAAATCATAAATGTCAATAGAATTATGAAGTACATTGAAAGCTTCCAAGTTATTTAAAATTAAATAACAACCCTGTAAAGTAGCCAAGCCAAGTACTGCTCAGATCTGTTCGACCCTTGCAGGAGGCAAAGGAAGCTTTCAATTTCTTTGTTCAATCACTTCATTAAATTCCAATTCCTCTTAAAAGCTTGGCAGTCCTTATCCTCTCCCACTTACTTCTGATACAAGTCCCCTTTGGCTGCATTCAGATTTCTCATGCTTCCCATGCTTACCCACCTTCCTATATCCCAGAGCCTCAAGGCAGTGGCCCTAGTGTCCTGGGCTGAGAGACACAGGACTGACTTTCCTTCTAATTCTGGGGAAAATTGTACTTTTAGAAGACTCTAGTGTCTGAATTTGTGAAAATATTTACTTTATAGCCAGCCAGGCTCTGTGGGATTCAAGGTTCATGTTTTCGAGCCTTGCCAGGGGCAGGGACAAGGAGGAGCAAGGCCTGGGCATTTGACCCAGGCTGGCCAACAGGGTTATTTCATACCATGAACGTCACATCCAATATAAATTAGAAAAGTTTGCTGCGTAGCTCGCTCTCTCCCTTGATGGCGGCGGGTCCAGACAACTCCTTGCCCCGGTGCCGGAGCCCTGAGCCCTTCCCTTCCTCCTGAAGCCATTGCGCTCCCAGTGTCCGCCATTTGCTGTCCCTGCTGGGAGTGCACAGCTTCCTGCTGACAGAATGGGCTGAGTATCATTCCTGTATAGCTTATATCAGTATCGGCATTAATACTGGTTCTTTAGTATTATTGTTAATTATTTAGTCTTAGTCTATTAAATCTATTTATATTTCAACCCTTGTGTTTCTTTGTGTTCCCCGATTCCCCTTTCCGGGTGGGGAGGGGTCATCGGGTGATAGAATAATTGTCTAACGACAATAGATTGTTATGGGTTTTCTTAAACCATAACACCTAGTAAGGACAGCTGGTGGTATTTTTGCTAGAAATTTACTTGTCCTTGTGTCGCCACCGTACTAGGCTGGGATGTGGCTGTGCACAAGCAGGAGAAACACTGCTCTGGCTTTTGGGGGGATTTGTGATGGGACACATGCTGCACGCTGTTAGGCAGCGGTGCCTTTCGGGGAGATGAAGGTGTCTTGGCCAGCCCTTGCCCTCAACAAGGTGGCCCATTTGGTGTGGAAGTAACTTGAAGAGAGAGGCAGGGCAGTCATGCCAGTGGAGGTACATGGTAAAGATGAAGCTTCTGACCTCAGGAGGGTCATTATTGCACAAGAGAAATGGCAAGGCTAAGTTGAGGAACAGTCCGTAAAATCCCAGCACTGCTACCTGTTGAAAGTCCCTGCCACTCTGGTCAGGCACCTGTAACATGGTTTTAGGCTGTGAGAAACACCACTTCAAGGGTCCCTGGGCTCTCCAACTTCAGGATGTACCTCTAGACCATGGCAGTATACCTTTTTTCCTGTGCTTCTTCCTCTGAGGACAGGTATGGTGTTAGTGTATTCTGTGGTCAGAGGGAAACACGCCTGACAGGCTGCAGCTCAACCTGAGCATGCACTTTTATGCACGGGATTCATTAGCTTTCCTCTCACGTTCTCTCGTGGGTACTCAGGGAAAGGCAACAGCAGAAGATGTTGTAGAACAGAGCCACGTAAATAAACCATATGTCTGAAGGATGCCATTTTTCGCTTTCTAAGAGAAGTTCTGTTTGCAGCTGAAGTTGCTGTATGCTTTGACTTGTGCTTATAGCAGCCTGTATGGGCAATGGGCTTTATGGCCTCTAATGTGTTCTCGTTTCTGCTGGGCGTCCCACCAGGACATGACTGCAGTGCCTGGGCTCATTTTCTTTTATAATCTCTTTCTAGCCTCTCACTGAGATTTCCTGTCTTGGGGGATCTCGCTTAGGCTGGATGGATTACTCAAATGTTCTTGGTCCAGCTCCAATTCCAGCTTAATTTATCTCTAGCCGTTAGGGTTAGGGTTTCTGACTGGAAAAGCTACCCTATAGATGAATGAATTCCTACTGAATGAGGCGCTGGAGCTGACATGCAGCTAAAGAGTTGGGTCCCCATGTGCAAGGTTCACCTCTAATACTCTTGCAGAAGGAGCTTGCTCACAGCATCTGCCTGAAGGGCTCTTGCCACCAGCAGGGCCGGTCCTCCTAGGAACGAGGAGTGTGGTTTTGAGCATTGCATGAAGCAAGCAAGAGGGCGTAGGCTGTGTAGCTCTTTTCCTATTGGGCTTCCACACCACCATATCCATGGGGGAGAAGGGTTCAGTACTACACCTTGCTTTGTTCACCGTTAATGAAGAAAAAGCAGATCTGGAAAGAGGAAGATTTCAAATCCTCAGCATACAACGTGAGGGAGAATGTCATGTCTACAGTACAGGAGAGTTTTCTGGACTGGTGCTGAGTACACACCTGCTTTGCTATGCCAGTCCTTGTTAATCCACCTCTGGGTACAATTCCTAGGCAACGACCCTTGGGAAGGGCCTGCAGCAATTGGCATGGGAGGATACATGCAGTTCTCCTATAGAAATCACAACACAAATTGTGGGGCTTACAGCTCTCCCCATTAAGACAGGCATTCCTAATGGCTTCGGGCAGCTGTTTTGTAATGGCCGGCAAACTCAGATACCTTTGAAAGGCTGGACATGAGGCTGACTTGGCAAGCTACTCCCAGGACCGGTGCCTGAGGTGTGGTTTTTGTCTAGTTCATGTCTCAATGTGGTACCTGGCTCTCAGTAGTTCAGTGCAAGCTGCACATCCCTCAAGGTTTGCCTGTCAAGTCCCAAATGTCTTTCAAAAACTAAAGTTCTATGACTTGAGCACATACTGAGATTAACCTGAGGTTTCTACCAAACCTTTCACCTCTCCTCCATGCCCTCATATCTGTGTTAAATATGTTTAAACGTTTCCCGGTGCCAAACGAAAGTTAAATATGACATGAAGGGCTCAGCATACTCCCGATACTCCAGACACTCTATTCCACCATGACACAGAAGAACTTATTTCATTGGCTTATAATGTGTGGCCCACAACATACATTTCAGTAGCCTAAATTTGACCAGTAGGGACCAATAGTGTAAGTAAAACTACCCAGGTCGCTGCAGTATTCCTGAGAGGTGATGCTTTAGTTAACTTAGCACGTCTAGAAAAAAAACCTTGTGATTCCCCTGCAGGGAAGTTGTGTACGAACCATACTAACTGCTGAAAGAAGCGGTCCCAAGACTGTTCCAAATGGCTGATCTAGTGACATGAAAGTGTTGTCGTTTACACGCTCTGAAGAGCTTCAGGATGCAAGGAAGATGGATGGCTATTCTTCTTGTGCCTGCTTAAACAATATATTTGATCCTGTCACCTGTCCTGTGTGAACTGCCTTCTTTAGAAGTCAGTATTAATGATGCAGATCAAATCCAGATGCTGCCACTTATCCCACTTGCTCCAACAGTCTTTGTTAAAAAAAAAAAAAAAAAAAGACTCATTTTGACCTTAAAAAGTGGAGGCAATATTACTTTTGTAAAACTGTTAGGAGAGGTTCTAAGGACTAGAAATGTGCTTAGTTGGAAGAATGTATTTGTAAATGCTACTTGATCACAGGGACACATTGGCATCACTTGTTCTCAGGGTGATCTGGCCTTGCTTCATGGTCTTTAAGGACCCTTAAAAAAAGCACTGCTTGTCTATACAATGGATGTATCTTTAGCAGATAGTGCTCAAGGCCCATTACCACCTTCCCCCTCTTCTTCCAACAGTCTAGCCCCACCTCAAATGAATAGTCTCTTCACCAGATTTTCTTAGCTGGAACTGAAGCAGAGATTTGAACTAAGCTGTCCAACTCCTCAGGCAGGTGGGCTGCCCAACAGGTCTGTCTAGCCAGGTGTTAAGTATCTCTCTAGTGCCAGACCAAAGATTTGCCTAGTGCTGTGTCCTGCTTCCAGCAGTGGCCAGGTGTGGGTGCCTGGAGAAGAGTTCAAGCTCCCAAGCATGCATTTCCTGAGTGTGCTCTCAGCCTTTAATATCTTCAGGGATTTTCTGAGTCAAATGCAGTTTCTATGTATTAGTAACGCTGAAGGTATTTATCCTCCATGAACTTGCTTGCTCTCCCTCTGAATCCCTGTTCCAGCTGTTGGTCCAGGTTACTTTTCTCTCCTCTCCATTCCCAGCTGACTGTCATAACTTTCTTTCCATATCCTTGTCATCAGTTCCTACTGCTGCTTAACTTTACTGTATCTGTGTAACTTTCTGTCGATTGTGCAATCATTAAAGGTCTGGGAAATTTTAAAAAATATTCTTAATAGTAGTATGTTCTTAGGTTTATTTTTTTTTTGTTAAGCTGGAGAGTTTAGCAATTTGAGTTTGGAAATAATCAGACAAACCGTTTAAACTGGGTAAAAGAGTAAATGCGGTAACTACAGTTAGTGTGGGGAAAGGCTGGGACAGTGAAGTGTGCTTGGGAGCGGTAACCTTTTCACCTCAATCAGCAGCAACTGGAACAGTTTGCCCTCAGTCTGCCTGTCTCCGGCTTGCTAAATGTTCAAATACTCCATGCAGAGTGGAGCTGTCTGAATTTACAAATACCTTTGGCCACCCTGAAACTGCCTTTTTTTTTTTTTTTTTATTTCCAGCAAATAAATGATTCAGCAGCCAAAAATATCCTAAGCGCCTATAGCAGCAGCACCAGTTGCTGCTGGGTGTCTTGGAGCTTACAGCAGACCTGTTAACTGGCAGTCTCTCTTACAGTGGAGGAGGTTGTGGATATGTACGTTTGTCCAGGCAGGGTGTGCTTTCCACCAGGGCATGGCTGATCCAGGCTGGGCTGCCTACTTCTGCCCAGCCCAGGGGGAACTCTTCCTTCTCCTGCAGGAACTGGAGCCCACCCTGTGCTACAGAACTAATATTAGCAAATGGACACGTCTCACAAACAATCAGGAGGCTGAAATTTGTTTGCCTGGAGTGTTTGCCAAATAGTTATGAATACAGAAGAGGTTTGTTTAAAAAAGAACCTTGCTTGCAAACAAACTGTGAGCAGCAAAGGCCGAAATTTCTGAAATTACTTGTGACAAATAACTTGGTCAGTTCTATGAGGCTCTGTCTAACTCTTGCACAGAAGGGAGTCACTCTGTTCCAGAGTAAACAGAGCAGCCCAGAGCACTCTCTGGTTACCAGGCTGGAAGAATGCGGTACGTTTTCTGTGAGTATTTGCTCTGACTTAAAAATATACTTGCTTTATCTGTGTTCACACCTCTCTTGCGTTCACGAGCTGTGAACACTCAAACAGTCAAGATTTACTCCTCTGGATACCTACCGAAAGCAAAATTAAACTTCATTATTTGCAAATGGAATAATAGCTTTTAATGTGGGATCCTGTTTTCAGAAGGCCCTGCCAGGTCTCTTGAACAAAGGCTATGAAATGAGCCAGACATGGGTGTGCCAGTCTTCTGTAAATAAAAACATGCATGTCCATAAGTAGGTCTAACAAGTACTCAGACAGAATTAACTGTAAGATCCATATCTTGCCAACAAATCTGCAGAGTAGCTTAAGTTTGGGAGTTTGGGTTGGTTTTGCTTTGTTTTGTTTTGTTTTTTAAAGTAGCGTTGCCTCAGGCAAAGGTCTGTGTGACCCAGAGAGGAAAAGCTGAAAATGGTCTGTACAAAACTTGTAGTCACGGCTTATCTGCCTCCTGTCCCTCGGCGGTGAAAGCCACGAAGCACCTCTGCAAAACCTTCTCCTGATTATAAGATTTGTGCTTATCCAGGCAGGAAACTAACACTGCCATGGGACTTGGGTGGCCCGTTTCTACTAGAGAGGACCTTTTCAACAAGCTGTTGGCAGTCCTTTCCTAAAAGCAGGAAAAATATTTGGAATTACAAATAAACCTGAGAGGCTGCAATCTATCAGAGGCTGATGCATGACAAGTGTCTAGTCTTGTCGGGTAACATGTTTCTGGCCAACGCTTCCCTCTCTTTAAGCATGCAGAGCAGGAGGGAAAGCTCGTTTCTTCATTGCCTGCTAAATCAGTGCATTGATTGAGAGGAAGTATCTGCTGGCTGGTGGAGAGACAACTGGCCCAAACCACTCATTTGGAAAGGCTTATGGAGATGGCAGAAGTAAGTGCTGCTGCTTCCTCGTGTCCCATGTAACTGTGCTGCCTCTTCCCAGGCCTCCCAGAGCAAAAAGGATTGAAATAGTTGCCGGGGTACCTAACCCCCGTGACTCAGCTGATGGGTGTAGCAGTGCTCTGCGTGGGAGATGTGTTACCTGTCTGCTCCGGGAGTTTGTATCTCAGCTTGCACAACCTGCGGGGCTTCCCTGCTCCCAGCGGTGCTTGGCACACTGATGGCGGATGAAAATCTTACCTTGTGTCTGTATGTGTGTGTGTGTGTGTGTGCATGCACCGACGTACAAGCAAATTGTGAAAGGTGGCTCCTGAAGTTATGAAGTCCATCGGTCAAAAGATCAGAAATGCTGTAAGTGACTGTTCATGTCTTCATTCTGCTCCCCTTTGCCTCCGCCTTGGGCAGGAGTCCTGTAGAAAAATACAGCATTTCATTGCACAGGTATATGGGGAAGAAAAAGTGTTCTGAGAAAGCTGGTGTTTCCCAAGTCCTAAGTGTTTGACTTCACACCCTGCTTGACATTTCTGTGGGGGAAGTTTTTTGCGTGCAATTTCCCAATGGCAAACAACAGCCCTTCAGGCCAGGCCTGAGAACAGCTCTCTTGACAAAGCCCTTGTGCCTCTGTTTCTGTCCTTTGCTTTTGTTTCCTCCCCACCCGCTTTCCTCTCCCCTTGGTCCCCAGCATCCCCAGTGCAATATATGACACTGGTGGTCAAGCAGCATGTGACCCCCGCACCCTTCCGTGACCCTAGAGAATCATAGAATGGTTAGAGTTGGAAGCGACCTTGAAGATCATGAAGTTCCTACCCCCCTGCCCTGGGCAGGGACACCTCCCACTAGACCTGGTTGCTCAAAGCCCCATCCAGCCTGGTCTTGAACACCTCCAGGGATGGGGCATCCACAACTTGTCTGGGCAACCTGTTCCAGTGGCTCGCCACCCTGACAGTAAAGAATTTCTTCCTAATATCTCATCTAAATTTACCCTCTTTCAGTTTAAAACCATTACCCCTCGTCCTATTGCTACATTCCCTGATAAAGAGTCCCTCCCCATCTCTCCTGTAGGCCTTCTTCAGGTACTGGAAGGCTGTTATAAGGTCTCCCCAGAGCCTTCTCTTCTCCAGGCTGAACCACCCCAGCTCTCTCAGCCTGCCCTCATAGCAGAGGTGCTCCAGCCCTCTGATCATCTTCATGGCCCTCTGCTGGAACCGTTCCAAAGGTCCACATGCTTCTTATGTTGGGGACCCCGGAGCTGGACACAGTACTCCAGGTGGGGTCTCACCAGAACAGACCAGAGGGGTAGAATCACCTCCCTCGACCTGCTGGCCATGCTTCTTTTGATGCAGCCCAGGATGCGGTTGGCTTTCTGGGCTGCCAGCACACACTGCCGGCTCATGTCGAGCTTCTCATCCACCAGCACCCCCAAGTCCTTCTCCTCAGGTGTGTTCTTAATCTATTCTCCGTCCAACCTGTGTTTGTGCTTGGGATTGCCCAGGTTCAGTATATATTGCACATCTTTAACATCTTTTATCATAAGACACCTCTGATCACACAAAAAAGATCTAATAAAAATTAACTGTGTATATTGAAGTGGCACTAGTTTGCTGTGGGGTATTTTGGCTCAGTGCTAAAAGGTTTCTGAGGCATCCTCAGGCAGGGAGGGGAAAGAGTAGAGGGGGAGGGAATGAGGGGGAGCAAAACGGTTAGTCACTTTTAATGCCTCACCTACTTTTAACAAAATTGGGATAGCAGTTCACAAGTCTAGGAAAAGGCATGGCTTTAGCCTGAGGGCTCTACCTGCTGCATTTGAGATCTCCTGCAAATAATAGTAATCTCCAAGCATTTCAAGAAACCTGCACAAATTGTTTATCATGCAAAATGTTAGGCAGCCTAAATACAGGAGTAACAGCGTGAATGATCGTGCCTCAAACTGCTTTTTACGCCTGTTTCTTAACCAACATTTATGTACTCCAAGCAAAAGTGTTCTCCTCCCCCTGCTTTGCCTTACAGTAATGTGGTTGTCTGTCAGTTCTGGGGAACCTAGTTGCCACTTGCGCACCATAAAAAAATGTCTAATTTGGTGGCCCCGATGACATGTGTCCCAATGTCATGTTCTGTGACAAGGTAAGGTCAGGGCAGGAAGTTTTCTTGGAAGTCAAGGCTGGCTTGGCATGGCTGAACATCAGGGTAGCCATGGAGACCTGCTCTCAAAGCTGGTAAGATCCTTGAGTGCTGCTACCTGTGTCCAGCCAGGAGGAGGTGAGTGGGAAAGGTCAGTGTTGATGGTGATCTGTGAACTGCCTCGAGGAGATGGGAAGTTGCATAAAATAAGGTGGTAGGGCTGTTGGTGGGAGAGGGAAGATGCTCCAGAAGAGCTCAGGAGGCAAATTCCTTTGCATTCAAAGGTAAATGGCATCAGGAAAAAGTGTTTGCAGAGCCTAGAATGAAGCCTGGGGATGACATGGAGATGGAGTAAATGAAGCATGTGGCTGGCTGTTGTGCCAGGCAGGACCAGGATCTGGACCTCCTCCTTTCCTCGTTCTCTCCTCTTTCATCTCACGGCTTCCACTGCTCCTTGTCCGTAAGTTGTGCCTTTTTCCCCTGGGTAGTCCACAGCAGGCTCCATAAGCACCAGTCACGTCCTCCTGACTCCAGCTCCTGTTTCAAAGGCTGTACCTGGGCAAGCCTCTGAAAATACCTCAGCACAAGGATGCAGATAGCACATCTGTGCAGAAAGAGGGTACAGGTGAGAAGAAACTCCGCTGTAAAACATCAGAAGATCAAGGCTGTCAGAAACAGTAATTGCATGGAAATGACTGTATTGGGTAGGTCCAGTGGCCTCTCCAGTCTGGTGTTGTATCTGATGGGAAACTCTCAGAGACAAGTGAAAAGCCCTTACAATAGGTAGATATGGAGTCTTCTACAAGAAGTGAGATTTCTCCTCATGTCCATTATTGACACTGGTGTAATCATGGCACATATGGCTTTTTATTGCTACTGAAACTCTCTTGGCATTTAGTTGTGCATATGAAGATTTCATTATATGAGTCATAAGAGACCTGTGGCCTTGATGGCCGTGAGCTCCATGGTACTTATGTGTTTTCTTGTCACCATTCTGCTCCCTGACAGATTCTTTGAATGATATCTGCATGGTGATATGAGGAGAAATTTCGTATAGCATTTAAATACTACTCATTTATGTCCTTTACTCATTTTTCCCTGAGCTTGTTGTTGTCCCTTCTGTTGTAATGTGGGTAAATCTTGGTTTCTCCTTCTCTTTCTCTGCCCTCTTTGTGTTCCCTCTGCCTCATCCTTGATTTTTGCTGGCCACCCTGCCTTCCTGAAGTGGTACACTTTTCTGGTTTGCCTTTTGCATGGCTTGTTCCATCGTGTGCTTGCTGGCCTGGCACTTTGATTGCTACTGTGCTGATCAGCTGCCCTTTTGGCAAGCTGTTGTGAAGTTTTCTTACTCTCTAGATGTTACCAGTGCACTATGCATCACCTGCCAAGTTTCCCACCTTAGTGCTTCTTCAGGCAAACCCCCCCACACGCAGCATTTCCTGGTAATTCTGAGAGGTTTTCTATGGATGGAAATGAATGCTGCATGGGAAGCTAAATTGCTACTCTGTCCTAAAGCGCTGTGTGATCCTTTTCATGATGCCTAGGAGAAACTACTCCTCACAAGGCATTCTTCAGCTCTGTGAGGTAACAAACACTGGACTCCTTTGCTTGAGTGCTTTCCATCCATGCTGCTGGCTAAGCCACGGTTTGGGCTCAAAGTTTCCAAGTGGAGCTGGTTTGGGGACTACTGCTGGTAAACCAGCTTATAGCATAGTCACACCAGTCCCTGTGAGAAAGAGCGTGGGACTGGGCAAGGGCTTAAGCATGGTTGAGAGCTTGGCCTGTGTGACTGTGGGATTGCAGGCAGCATGTGGGAACAGTGAGCCTGGAGCTGAGAAGACACGTAGGGCGAGGGAGTCCAGCAATACTCTGTACGCAGATACAGTGAAAACAGGATCTAGGGCAGAGTGACAAAACTTTATTTCCACACTCATTTGGTGTGTGAAGTCCCCTAGAACCAGACCTTAATTCATGTCTTACAGCCCTATAGCTTGTGGACCATGGCAAACCCCTCCTTGCTTTTCTCAAGACATGATTCATGTCCATTTTGAGCCATGTGGGATTCCAGAGTATTTCTAGACCTACGGTCCTGTCCTATTATCTCTGGTCTTTTTCCATCCTTTCACTGACAGATAGTCCGCACTTCACCTCTTGAATTTCAGCTGCCTGGAAAGCTATCAGCAAATAAACATTGGAGGAAATATTGGGAAAAAAAAACCCCAACCCATGTCTAGCAATTGGGCTTGCTGCCTCCAGGCAGGTGCAGGCTGCGTGTGAACAGCAGCAATTCACTCAGCAGTGCTTCTGAAAGCAAGGAGCTGACGGTACTGGGAAAGCTGAGTGATGTGATGGGTCTGGGGCCAGGGAAGCATCGCGTGTGGATGCCAAGTAGACGGCTGAATTTTAGACTCTGCTAATTTTAGTTCAGCATGATTTGCTTCACTGAGCTCTCCTCCTGGTGCTCCAAATGCTGTCATTCAGGTTAATCATAATTCTTTACAAGACTTAAAACTCTTGGATACACAAGAAGCTGACCTGAGCTTTTTTTTTTTTTTTCCTTAAGATGAGGTTTTCCTGTGTGCTCTGACCTTACCATGAATGCGTGTTAGACCAATACCAGTAATGAACCTGCTGTTCCATATTCTCTCTCCTCCTCATGATGTTTTTCAACCTATTTTACATGTAAAACACTTCGTAATATGCAGCCAAGTGTTTAAGCATTCAATTCCCTTCCTTCACCCGCCCCTCCTTTCCTGCGGTTGGTTGCAGATCACTGCCTGGAAGCGGGCAGAGAGAGTGGGCAGCAAGGTGAATTTTGTTCCTGTGAGACTAATGCCTTTCAAGCAATTCTTTATCCAAGGTGACCAGTGTGCACTGATACCACATCTTGGCTGAAAGCATGGCAATTTCTGACAGTGCAGTCATCTGACCCTTGAACAAAGCCACGCTCCGGTCCCCTGGCAGGATTGCTGCAGAGAGCCAGGGGCAGCTACAACTCCACACGTCCTCTGTCTTCTTTAAATCCTATAACTTTTCCCTGTGTTTCTGGGTTCAGCTTCCTGTGTGTTCGCAACAGTGAGCAGGGAGAGGGTCTGCATGAAAGTTGCTCAGGTGTGAAAATGAGAGACTGGTTAAAACCTGATTTAAAAATATACCCAGGCTAATAGAGCTTCATTTAATCGCCAGGTTGCCATTCAAGATCCAGTTTGTGTAGGTTGTGATGAAATGTGGTTACCACCAGACAAGTATTCAGTGCTTCGCGTAATGAAAATTGGCACTTTGCAGCAATTTCTAAACAAACGCAATTGCAGCTGCCGTGGGAAGGCTGAAGCCATCTGTTCCTCCCAGCAGCTGCTGGCCCCTTCCCATAGCCCTCCTCATCCTCATCCCTGGCCCCGCTGCGTGCAGCTGGGAGCACCCATGGGCATGGGCATGGGCATGGGCGGTGATGGGATTTGTCACACTTCGGCAGTTGGAGCTGGAACTGGTGCAGGGATCCTGGGGCTGCAGTTGCATGATTCCCATGTACGTCTAGGATCTCATATTCCAAAATCGTATATTTTAAGTGGGAGTTGACATACAATAGTAGTGGAGCGCAGGAAATTTGTGTCATTGCCAATCTTATCTGCTTGCCCTGTGTCCATTCAAAGCTGAGTACTTTGCTCTGTGTTTCTAGTTTCAGTCTATCAGGGTCTATGAGCTTTCTTTGATTCAGATTTGCAAAGCCATGCCTAGAGAAGGCAATGGCATATTCCCTTTTTTTTTCCTTTTCCTCTAGCAGTTGCTGCTCAGCATACTGCAACCAGGGTGTCGGCAGGAGTGTAACACTAGTCTTACCCTGCAAAAGCCTGTCGAGGTCTGGTCCATGCAGACCAACATTGTTCTACAGTGGTTCCCCTCTGAACACTTCTGCTCTGGAAGAAGAGTATGTATAAAGGCAGCTTTTCTACAATGGTGAAGGGGCTTTGCATTCAACACTTGGTTTATTTTGTCATCATTTTCCTGCAAAGACAAATTTTAAACTTGGAGAGAGTTCCAAAATGGATCCTTGGGATCTGATTGCAAGGAAGGCTGGGGAAAAGTGCTGGTGTTTATGCCATACCTCCCACCGCCCCAGTGCGCTCACCCTCTTCCTGGAGTAGTCTCTGCTGCAGGATTGAGGCAAGAAAGGATTTGATTCCCCTCAGAGATACGTTCCCAGCTTGAATTAACATCCAAGTTGCAAGTAAAGATCTGTGGAGACCAGGTGCACAAAGCTGGTATAGTTTTTGTGCAAATATGAGGCAAATATGAGCCCTAGCCATACAAGTTTAGCAACTCTAAATTTCAAGGCTGGCCCATTTATCCCCAAAAAAATAGGTCTTGTGGTAAAGTTCTCCTTCTGGTTATGAAAGCATCTATGTGACATAAATTTATTTTTCTACCTGGGCAGAATTACCGCTTGTGTCAACGGGGTTCCTGCCTACGTGGGGGAGGAAAGCGGGGAGCCACCACGCAGCGCAGCAAGTGGAGACTTCCTGCAATGCCTTTGTTAATGGTGTGTTTCTGGGAGCTGGTCCAGGGCCATTTCAGAGCGTCAGTATAATTTTACTGTTATTTCTCGGGTTGAGTTTTGATCCATGAACCTTTATCTTTGGAAACAACCGTTTCCCAGAGCAGTGTCCCTGTCCTCATGATGAAGGGCTCTGCAGTACATCCTTTGGTTCTCTAAAACACGGCACGCTTCACGGACCTAAAGCATTTCCCGGCTGATTGATGGCAACTCATTTGATGCAACGTGTAGGTCTAAAACTATGAATATATCGAGCCGTGGAACAATGTATTTCTTCTTCTCGGAGTTGCTTATCATACACCTCTCTCACTTAAAATGGAGGGAGCAATTGTGTTTTATTACCTGTTTGCAAAAAGTCATTATCGAAGGCTAAAAAATTTACAGGCAGAACCTCTGAAATCTGATGTCTTGACACACTATGTTTTTATTATTGGCTTTATGGCCTTGACGGAGGTGCGGTGGAAGCAGAGTCCTCTCCGGCCAGGCAAAGGTATCGTACTATCAAGGTATGGACAGAAAGTAAATTAGTGTGAACTACAAGAGGGTCAGCAGCTCCGGAGCACCTGCCTGTGTGCATCCTGCCACCGATGCTACGCGTGAGGCTGATCACCCCTCTTTCATCAGAGGAGGGTTGAAGCAGTTGGTCAGAAACGGGCTGTGTGATCCAGGGAGGGCTGCGGCAAATGGAAAATGGGAAGAGATACCAGGGAGGAGACGTGAGTGCGCATGCAGGGAAGGTATGGCTTTAGTGCAAACCTCCTGCTTCCCTCCCGAGTGTGGTCCTCACACTGACTGTGTGTGAGGTCACACTTCCACACAAGCCTCTATCTTGCAAGCAAAGAAAATAACTGATTATCTGCTTTCCAGCAGTTTATGGGCCAAATGCACATCTAGTGTAATCAGCTTTGACTCCCATGGGCTTAGATTTGGAAGAGGTTTCAAGCAGTCTCTTCTGTCTTATTACATATAACGGCCACCACACACTGGGATCCTCATGGTCGTGGAGCCTGAAGGAATGAAGTTAGTGCTGTCTGGCTAATCCAGGGCTCCTTTCAAACACCACCCATCCCAAAACCTGAATTTTATCTATGTTTGCAGGGACCAGGCTGGGCTCGGCTTTGTCACTTTCTGGGTTAAATTTTAATATTTTTTATCAAAAGATGACTGACTAGCTGAGGGTCTTTTTTAACTTGTCAAGATTTACAACAAATATGTCACTAATAGGGATTTTTTTTTGCCACATTATCCCATATTTAATAGGGAGTGAACCCTTCGAATTGCAATACACATGCATAGTTAATAGCTTAATTTATATTAAACACATATTGCACTGTTAGCAAATAGCGACGAGCTACATGGTGACTGTAAAAGGTTCTGTGCAACTGAGGATGTTTCACATCCTTACCAGGGTTTAGGAAATAGAAATAACACAACACAATACATAGTTTTTAGGCAGCCGTCACCAGAAATGTCTCCTCCAAGAGATTAGGCTTCCACATCGTGCACGGGTTATATTTTCAAATAGGTCACCTAGCCTATAGCCGCTCGCGTTAAATCCACACCAGTCTTATGCACAGAGGCTCAGTTCCAGCTCCTGCAGCCACTTCAGCATTCACGTTTCCTTTGCTCTCTGTGACCGTAACCATAGAACCTACTACAACACTTGGAGAAATATAATCTTTGGCATTTAGTACATTTTCTCCACCCATATGCACGTGCACTTTTGAAGAAGCAAACAGAAAATCCACGTAACTCTGGTGTCCGTGGCCAGGAAAAGCCATGACCGGAGAGAGTGAAAAAAAAAAAACAAACCAGCAATAGCTATAGAGGGGAAAAGCATTAATTTGGGAAGTGACAGCTCTGCCTCTGGGAGCCAGCACTGCACTCTGCCAAGCTGCATTGTGCCATCCTGGCAGCACAGATTGGCTGCTAGGGCAGAAAAGGGTCGGGGAACAAGCCCTGCACCAAAGGTGCTCAAAACAGCACCTGAGCGGGGTTTCAGTGCGTGGGGCTTCTACTGGCCATTACGGAAGAGATGAGTTTTAATGGAAAGGACCACAAATAGCTACTATGAATGGCCTCAGGCTAAATGGCTCACCCAAGCTATTTTGGCAAATACTTAGGAATGAAAAATATACTCACCCATCAGGACTGGCTCAGCAAATAGGCTGGATTAATGATAATGATTGCAGTGAATAATTCAACTGGATCTACTGGTAGTCTGAGAGTGAGTCGTACGAGCAGAGAAAATAAAGAAAATCAGAGGGGTTCCTTGGGTGCTAGATGTCAGGGAAAGAAAGAGAAGGAGGCATGTAATGGAGAAAAAACCTACCCAATAGCTGGGGCACTCAGCTGGTGGGTGAGACACAGGTCTACCACGTTCCTGCTTGGAGTTGGGAAGAGTGGTGTTCAAACTGTGGAGCTGCTCTGGGCCTTTTGCAGGAAAAACCATGCAGAGAAGGAAAACAAGCAAGAGAAGTCAGGCAAGACCAGGCCCAGGTAGGGACCGAAGAAAACTTTTGTAGACACGGATGCATTTCTATGGGAAGCCTCTGTTTCTTTGAGTCAGACTTTTCCAAGGACAGAGCATTTTGTTGGAAGGCCCTTGTCCAGCAGTTCAACGCCATCACTTCTGCATTTCATTAAGCCCGTGTAGCTGGTACCCTCATTCTGTCTGAACGGGCACAGCCTCAGCTGCACTGTGCCCAAATGTTTCCATACCTATTTCCCCTTCCTTTCCTTTCCCAGCATCTCTATCCCTTCTGGCCAAGAGCTGTCCCCTGTCCATCCCCAGGAGGGCCACTGAGATCCAGCGGGTTTTGCCCAGGAGCGGGCATCTGCTCATGCAGAAGACATTGAAGGATTTAGGGCTAAGCTTGTCAACGTGATCCTGGGAGTGAGTGCTAGGGAGGGAGAAGAAGGGGGCGAAGCTTCCACTATGTGCCTAAAACTGCTCCTTGCAGCAGATTTAGTATTGGCAGCACATCCCTTTTCACCCCGTCCCTCTCTCCACCCTGTGGGGCTGGTTCACACACCGGTCTGGAAAAGCTCTCCTTTCAGCTTCATCTTTTATTGCCGCACAAGGAGCTTTTAGATTAATTTCAGTTAATCAGGCCTTTCTGCTGCTTCTGGGTGCCTATAATGTGAAGGACTCACAAAAAGACATGTAGGTCATCTCCCATGGTTTCTGCTCTTTCTTCTGGCATCACATGTCAGGGATCCCCATGTACTGTGGCTGCGTAGGGCCTCTTTTAAAAAGGCTTCTGCCTGCAGAGGTTTGGAGGTTCTTGCAGACACCTTCCTGGTGGGGTCTGCTAGCTAATTGGGATAGATAATGAGGACAGCAGAATGGATTTATGAATGACCAGGTTACTGGTTATGTTCCTTTAATCACAGATCCTGGCCTCATGTTGAGTACGGGAGCTCAGCACTTCAGCATGGGCTACCACAAGCTTTAAAGATGAAGACAGCAAACCGTGACCATTCCCACCTGAGAAACAGGAACAGGAATGGGAAGAGGGAGCAAACTGCTCCTTCCTATGCAGTGCTGCAGGTCCTGCATTCGCTGATGCACTCCACCGGGATGCCTGACCAGGCAGCTGGGGCAGGTCGGGGTGCTCTGCCTCTTCACCTTAAAGGTCAAGGGAGGGAGTCAATGCTGCTGAAACTCTCCTCTGAAGGATCCCCCTGCAAACTTCCGTACCAGGGAACTTGCCCAGGGCACTTTGATTTCTCTCCAATGGCACCCAGGAGAAGTGGTTCAGAGATCCTGGAGGGCGTGTGGGTCTCATTTGTTCTCCATCCCCTCTTGCTGGGGACGCAGCTCAGTGGGGCTGGGACATGGTGAGATGGACTCTGAGCCTAGGAGATGTGGCATGACTGCTGGAAAGGACTGAAACCTGCTGGTCCTGGGGCTGAGTGGTCCTGGCGCAGGGGCAGCCAGTGCACAGAGCAATGCCTGTGTGCAGCACGGGGGAACTGCGAATGAACTCTTGCAAAAATAATTAATAATAATAATAATAATAATAAAAAAAAAAAAATCAACAACCAACAGTCAGGCCTGTATTTCGCATTTCTCTCTGCCCTTCCAGCAACCCTTCCTTGAAAAGTTTATGTCTACATTACAAGAAGCAGTTGCATTTTCACACAGCCAAGTCCTCTCCTCGCTATTTTCCATAGCTGAGCTGGCCTTTGCGTAGCCCCGGCGATGCGGGGCCTCTCGCGGACAGAGCCGTGTTTGTCTCTGAGGCATGTTGAACTTGGCAGGTACCGTATGTCTAACTCCAATTTAAACCACCACCTTTCCGAAGGAAAAGAGTCTGCAGTACACAACGGCAGCCGCCACAAGGAAAATCTGCTTGCCGGGCTGGAAAACCCAAGCAGGGTCGTTAACAACAGTTTCTCTATCTTTTCACACAAATTTACTCCGTGGTCTCGGAGATGCTGACCTAGCTGCCATTTTTTTCCAATTGAAACAGGCTGAAACGGGGCGACTCGATTGCAGTCAACTCAAATGGAGTAAGTAACGTGTGTTAAACCAGGCAGAAATACAGCCTTAAAAAACACGGGCCAGTCTCCTTCCCTCTTGCAAACAACCATCTGTGGTGCGTGTGGATCTGGGATCGAGCCTGCTGCGCTCCTCCTTGGCCTGATCCTTTCCTGTGGCTTCATCACTTCCCGTGACCTGCAGCAGAGTTAATACCTGACGGTGCGTTTCTTTGGAGCCTGGCCTGGGTGGGTGTTTTTCCCCTTTGGCTGGTGGGAAGCACAAGCTGGTTGCAGATGCGGGGCTTGATGCAAGCTGGTTGATGGTGGGTCTCCGTAGAGGTCCTGTCCTGGAGGGTCTCAGTTAGCTTGCTGGTGGGAAAGGGGAAAGCTGGTCATCTTGCATGGGGAAGAGACATCTCTCTTTGAAAGGGCAGCTCTCAGGAGGAGCAACCCCCATCAGAAATCTCCCTTGGCTAGCGGGACACGTCGTGTCTGCTGGCAGTGGGGAAGACGATGTGGGGTGGTTTTGGGCACCAAAGCCTGCGTGCACACCACTGTGGAGTACAATTGTTCTCCACCACCGTTTCCACCACCTCATTAAGCTTGCCATCAATAATACAGTGTTTCTGGTGCAGCTGAGAGCAGAAAGGGCGGTCGCACGGGAGCTGACTCACTCTGACTCACGTCTCCTGAGAACACAGGGTCATTCAGGTTAATCTCAGCACTCCGCATGCCCAGAGACCCCTGGAGAGAGTGAGGACATCCTCTCTCTGCTCTCCATCACCTGCAAAGCTGGCTTGTTCTGGCGGAAGGAAAAGCTGTTTCGAGGACTGGGCTGAAGCAATGGATGAGGGAGCCTGGTCTATGCCACCAATTTCTTGGTCGTCCACCAAAGCAGCAGTTTTCCCTCTGGAGTGCCAGTACCCCCATTGCAGTGGGAGTGCTCTGGATGCCCTGGGTCGGACAGGCTGACCCGGGGAGTCAGGTCTCTCTGGGTGCTTTGGGACAGCGTCTAGGCTGGAGAAATGCAGCTGAGCTCACTGCACCATTTTTTCTAGTTTTTTTTTTACCTTGCCCTTTCGGGAAGAGCAGAGAGACAGGAGAGAACAGGCTCCCAGGGAATAAAGTTTTGTTTCCTACACTTCATCATTTAGTGGTGTGAATTCTGGGGTTGATCTTTGCTCAGGCAGAGCAGAAAATTATTATACTTGATTTCTTAGGAAAGGAGGGATTCGGGGAAAGGGGAACACAGCAGGGCCTGTCTGGCTGCTGGAGAGTTAACTGTGCTGTATGCCTGGGCTCCGGGGTTGGACAGGTACAGCCTGGGCTGGGGGCAGCAGCCAGTGAAAGTCAATGTTGATCTTTCCGTGACTCCTGAGATAACACTTCAGCTTGCAGGGATCTTCACGTTCGTTTTCTCTTTGCTTTTGTTTCTCTCCCAGGACGAAAGGGCGAATACAAGAGGGTTGACTGAACAGAAAGGTAAAAGATCAAAACCAGCCTGTATTGCCATCTTTCTGGCAGATGCCATGATGCAGAGCCCACCAGGTGGGCATAGCTGGGCTTAGGGAAGGATGAGGGAGGAAGAAGAGTTTTCTGAAATGCTTGTCTCCAGGCAGTCTAGACCCAAATTCAAATTTTCTAGTTAAAAAAAAAAAAGAAAAGCTTTGACACTGGCAGTCTGCCTAAACATGTTTTTTATGGGAACTGGTAAGTTTTGGAACGGGACAGCAATCATGATGGAGCAATAAACAAAATGTTAAAGTAAATGAGAATGATTGAGGTTGTCTTTGTGGTTGTACACTGATGATGCTTTCCAGATTCAGTTACATTTTCCTGTTAGTGGCATGCTTCTCCCTCTTTATTTTTTTTTTGTGTACCCACTTCCTATTTTCTATTTGCCCTCTTCCCAGTCTATTCATTCCACTGTTGCTCTAAACCTTCATCCATCCCAACTTTTCTTGATGCCCAAAGGTCTTTTCAGTTCAAATACCTGTTTTCCAAAGCCTACAAGAGGTTTTCATGCCCTTCTCTGAGGTTGTGGTTTTTTTCCTCAGTTCACTCTGCAGATGGGGGACCACCACTATCCCAAAGCATGACTGGATCCAGTAGCCTAGTTCCGATCTCAGGTGCCATTGGTGGCTGTGATGGATCTGCCTGTTGGTCCCATCTCTATTTATTAAATGATTGATTATCACTTTCCACTACCCCATCCCATTGAACTCATGCAGCAGCACTGAGGCTAGGGCAAGTTGGGGCCAATAAACCCCCAAGGCACAGTGGTAGGGCTGCAGTGATAACAGCTCTCCAGTGAAAGGTGTGAAGCCTCTGTCTCCCTCATCTCATCCAGATGCCTTGTATGGTTCTCAGAAGAAATGTTGTTAACACGAGCCCTTGTGCGTTGTTGTCTTGGATGTGTAGCAAGACCCTGTTATCAAGGTCCCCTCTTCTGGATGGCAACCAGGGCTCTGATGCACAAAATTAAAAATCCTGTGGCAGCTTATTTCCCATTAGGGGGAAAAAAAGTCACCCTAGCAGATCTGTTGAATTAACCAGATGTGTTAATAATATAAAATGTGGCTTGTCCTCTGTCTCATTCCTCTCTCAGTGTCCATTTATACCGTTTCCCTGCACTTTCAATTTCATGTGCCATAGCTGAAAATCAGGTGCTTTTTCTTTTCCATGTGCAGCCCATGCCAAAGTGCATTGGCAAAGCTGCTGTGGGGAGGCAGGAGATCCCGGCAAGGGGACAACCAAGCTCTTCTCACTGCAGGGGTGGGGAGGCAGTTTCGGGATGGGCAGTGTGAGGAGCCCAGTTCTGCTGGAGCGATCAGCACTTCCATACGCAGGAGAGCTGAAAGCCATAGGATCAAACTCAACCTCGAGGATTAGCATTCAGGTGTCTACATACTACATGCCTTCAAAACCATGTGATGAAACGTGTTTTCATTTGCTTTCTGGTTCTTGAGCTTTTTGTGCCAGCATTTTAAAGCTTTCTCGAAAACTGAGAGGAAGAAACATCATTTTCTCGGTAGACAGTTGAGCTTCTTGTGTAAAGATTTTGGGAACCAAGGCTTTCAGAGGAAAACAAAGTATTGTCATACTTGCGGTATAGCTGTGGCACCTTGCAGCATTTGTCTCATTGCTTCTTCCAAATTCAGCAGCCTCTTCCAAATTCAGGAAGACAGATGAGTGTTAGTTCAACTTTTCAAAAGAAACAATATTTCTTCCCGCTAGAAATTCTAAAACTTAAGTCTCCAAATTCCTTACTGATGTTTTGCAGCAGCAGATGGATTCAATAGCAACTGAACGGTTCCCTAAAAGTCATGGCTCTGCCTTAGCATATAGATCTCTTTCTGATTTCAGAGAGTAAATATTGCTCTGTGGTGCTGCAATTTATGCTACTGGGGAGGCTGGCACTAATGCAAAAATGCTGTGAAGCTATATGCTTCCTGCTCACTCTGAGCATTAAATTATTCCCACCATGAAAAAAGCTGCTTTAATCTTTATTTACAGAGTTGTTCTTATCAGCAATGTACTACCCTGGAAAGAAAGTTTCTTCCAAGAGTTGAAAATATACATAACCCCATAAAGGGTTTAAAATATATCCTAGTACCATTTAGTGAAAGCTGCTTAATTTGGAACTCCCACATTGTGCTTTGCAATTAACAGTGATGCTGCTGTTTAGAAAAAAATAGGGGAGAGAGGCTCAGAGTACAAAATACAGTAATGTCCTGTGTGGAAACATGATGCACAGACACAGACACTAACCGTTATCTTTCATCTCAGTGTCTCCTAGTCACGAATGAGTTCTACTCTTCTCCCAGTGTATTTTTTGAGTGGTACCCCGTGCTGTAGGGGAACCTGGGGGCTGTGCAGCTGAACCGCAGTGCGTGTTCCTCTTCCCGGCACTGAGCAGCAGTGGGAGATACTGAATGCATGCTAGGCATCTCCCAGGTCTTCCTCGCTGCACCATTTCAATCCTGGATTCATTGGGCATCTGCTCAAAAGCTCCTGAAACTGAAGATGCTGCTTTGGGCAGAGCAGGGGAGAGGACCGGCTGATGCAGAATCCCTGAGTCATGTCCCGAATTCCCCTCTGCAGCAAGGCTGCAGGGTAACCTTGAGCTGCGCTTCTCTTGGTGCAGAAGATACAGCAGGACGCAATCCTGAACTTCTGCATGGGCACACGTGCGTGAGGACACACACACCCCCCCCCACCCCGCCAGTGCTCCCCAGCTCAGGACTAGTGAAAAGCCAGCTTCATAACACAGTGAGAAACAGCATCCTTCACTAAATCAGAGGAACACAGCTGTAGGTAAGGACTTAACCTGTAGCAAATGAGGTTTTCCTCCTTCCCTCATCCTCTACTTCTCCCTCATGTTCAGGATTGCACTCCCTCCCTGATCTTCACAGAGTTTGCTTGGGATATAGATGTTGGGGGTCAGTGCAAGTGGGGGGCAATAGCACCTTTATTTAACTTCTCACATAACTGGCTGATGAATGACACGAAAAAGCAAGACTCCAGGCACATGGAGTTATTAAAAATTATGAGGGGGGGGGGGGGGGCAGACATTTGACACTGGTCACGCTACCCAAAACCCAGCAACAGTGTGATCTTAAGCTCCACTGCTCCTTTTTTTGCAGGGTGTGATGGGCTATGGGAGAAGAAGGCCCAGGGGCACCTGGGTTTTGCTTTGTTTGCACCAAACCCTTCCCTAGATTAGACAGAGCAGTTAAAATAAAAATGCCAGAAACCAAAAAAAACCCAAAACCCAAGGACAGGAATTTCCTTGTTGACGAGAACAGTCTGGCTGAGCAATTCCTAGGGCCTTTCAGCAGGCTAACCACAAATTTGCTGTGGAGCCTCGCGCTCCGAGAGCAGCATGGTAGAAACGGCTCCCCTTTGATGTTGGACCTTGAACCCGTTTCATTTTCAGTGTAACTGGCCCTGTTGCAGTGGGTGTTACACCTTGCGAAGGTGCAGTGGTGAGTTCGCACCAAGAGAGGCTGGAAGCTGCCGTGTTTCTTCCTCCTGCCTCCCGCAGCGACCCCCCACCCTCCATCTGACCCCGACGAGGTTTGACAGCGGGGAGGTGCATTTAGCTTGCACCGAAACAGCCCCATCGCATTCAACTGAGCATATCGTCCCATTCTCTGCTGCACGGGGACAGCCTGGCTGCCCCATCACCTTCCCCTGAGAACACCATTGCAGCTGCTGGGGTGAGAGCCCGGCAAGCAAGCCAGGTCCTTTGCTTGGCCACTGCAGCTCTCATCCTACCAGGAAGGTGCTGCGTGGTGATGATCAAAGGCCAGCCGTGAGTCATCCCAAATCCAATGAATGATCATTAGCTGGGGGAAGAGGTAATTAAACTGGCTTCACTATCTTGCTGTTATGCTCAGGGGAGTAATGGGGTGGTATTGCTGCCACTGAAGAACTTTATTTGTTAGGAGTGACTCATGAGCTATGCGTCACAAATTATACACGGGGAAAAACTACCGGTGCTGCCTGTTGGGAGTTGAAAGTCCAGTACAATGTGCCCAAACAATCCTGGCAGCTGCCTGATAATGATGGCATCACCTGGTAAGTGTTCCCTTCCCTTTCATCTCACCTAGAGGGAAACTATCAATGTCAGGTCTGCTCTTGCCACCAGTAACTCCATGGGCTACATACCTGCCCCACTGCAGAAGCTGAAGGGGAAATGGCTTTTGACAAAACTAGTGGAGAAGAACCAGATGCAGAGCCCTGGTATCCTGGGCTGCCAAGGTCCCACAAGGACTTTGTAGCCCTCGAGCAGGAATTTAACCTGCAGACCTGGGTCAAAGCTTTGTGACGGCTGTGTTTCAGTAATAAGCTACGGTGAAGTTCCATCGCAAAGCCAAGACGTGCAGTATCCAAAATCTGTCCCCAGATCCCAATTTCACAGTTGAGTTGGCCCACCTTTTGTTTTAAAAAAAAGTCTGAGTGAACTTTTATTCTTATTTGACTGATTTTTATCCCACAGACTTGCAAATTTCAGTTGAATCAGGTCTTCTTAATAACTTTTAAAAGATGTATTTCCTAACATTTTTGCTTCCAGAACAGCCTGAAGTTTGGAAAGGCAAGCAACCAACAGCAAGAGGAGGCAATATAATTGCTTGGATCTTTACATTCTTTTTGCACTTTGAAAACTAATTTTAGATTGCAGCTGAGGCCTAAGGTTTGTTCTTTATTTGCCCAAACTGTTTTTCTTTCTTCCAGTAGTACAAACCTGGTCAAATCGTGTTTGTCCTTCAAAACTTAGTTCTGAGAAGCGCCCAGTGCAGAGTTACTCAGTGTAATGAATGTAAACACTGGGAAGATTGCTTATTTCCTTTGTGCGTGTTCTTTCGAGTTGGAGTTTGATTACGGCACTTGAAGAATATCCTCTTACTGTATAAAAACACAGTGATGGAGACCTGATCCTCATCCTTACTCCACAGGAGGTGTGCTGCTAAGGTGTGTAGGTGAAAAGCAAGCATGTCACGTCTTCTGGTGGGATGCTGGGCTCCAAGTCTGTTGGGATCACTCTGTGATGTTTGCTTTGAGATGGTGGGTCCTGGGCCAGATGTTTCTGCTTTTTCATGAAAAAGGCCTTTGCATAATCTCAGCCAGCATGAGTGGGTAATGAAGGACTTGATCCTGAAAAGATGCTGAGAGCTGCAGCACAACCAGAAGCCAACTGGCACCTCCCAGTGACCCCAAAGCAGAGCCACATTTCACATGAAGGTGCTCATCGCCTCCGGCTCAGTTTGTGTCCCCTGGCTAACGTGCAGTCATTGCTTTTCTGTGCAGGGACACATGGAAGGGACCTGCGGGTGTCTCTGCACTGGCACCAAGGCAGTATCCATCTTAGCAATACCCAGCTGGTCCACTGAAGGTGCGTTGCTGCGAGCCATCAGGTGTGCCTGGCAATTGCAACCTGTGCCGTCATCGATACTGGAGATGGGTGAATCAAAGCTACCTGTTTGCCGAATACAGGCAAGCACATCTCTCCCTCTCAGACACACATGTGCAAAGCCAGGAGAAAAAAAAAAAAAAAGGAGGGGGGGGGGCAGAACTGCAGAGTATAATGTCATGATAATCCACTGGAAAGAGCTCAATACCTGACCTCCCAAAATTCTTCCATTCCGGTCTCGGTGTCCAAGAAAGAGACTGGTGAAACCAGGTGGGCATTTTTCCAGGAGGTTTTGGAAGAAGAGAGATGATGGCGTGGTTGCAGGCTGTCAGGACACTAGGGATGAGCATGGCATACCCTGCAAGACCCACACTGTTTTGATTAAACCTTGTTTAATTTTCCAGCCTTGAAGAGTTCCCTGGGTTTGAGCTGCACCTTCCTGATGTGCACACCCCATTCCCAGTTACTGGGGAAGCTGCAGACCATGCAGCGTGCCTGGCAGATGACTGCCTTATCCAAGCTGGGTTGGCAGTTGGTCAGGGACACCGACTGCCTTGCATCCACAGACCGGGCACTGTACAGGCACACCAGGTCTCTGACCTCTTCTGGTCGGAGCCCCTGGGCATTTCTGCAGCTCGATGGGTAATCTTGTCCTGTTTTCTATCTACCTCCAGAGTAAAAGCTCATTTTGCTTTTCCCTCCCCCAGCAGTCTGGGTGGCTTTGTTTAGAAAGAATTATACAACTAAACAAGAACCAGTATGAAAGGCCAAATCTTGAACCGATCCGTGGGCACGATGGCACTGCGGGTGAGGTGTGGACAGGAGTATCTCTGGGAGGCTAATCTCCTGAGCATGGAAAACAATATGAGGGCAGATGTAGCTGCGAGGCTGTGGAGCAAGCTGTCGGAGGGACACCCAGAACCAGGGACACGCTGTGTTTTCCAGCTGGTGGGAAGGCCATGCTGTGCTGCTGGTATCTCTGTGGATAAAACCATGGCTCAGCCAGATGTCCCTCATTTTGCTGTGAAGATCTCTCTTGTGGAAAAAAACTCTCTTCTCCCCTCCTTTTTCTTTCCCTGCATTCAAGCCCAGTTCACTAAACCACCCCTGTATCATCCGCTGGTCACGTCCCCCCTTTCCGAATTCACACCAACAGCAAATCAGGATGGATGGTAGCTAATTCTAAGTAAAGAGAAGTGTTCACATCCATAGCATCAACATGGAGGAGTGTGGGCATGCAGCCAGTGCCCGCAAGGACCGCTGCTCCTATGGGGCCACCGCTGTGGAGAGCAGGATGAGCTGCCCCGGTCACTGTCCTTTGTGGGGTGCAGAGCAAAGGCAGCCTCTCGGGTGGGAGGGAAGATCAGATGCTGCTGTGTGTTTTATGCTAACATCGCTCTGAAAGCTGCATCGGATGTTGGAACTAAAATTGCTTCTTCACACCCTTTCATTTTTGCGGTCAGTTTTGCCAGAACCACGATGGGTTCTTTGTGAAGCCCCAAAAGGCATTTGGCAAAGGCAGGTCCAGATCCTGAGCTGAGAATAGGATGTTACACCACATTGCCCCTGCTGATTTTCTGGCCCATAGGTTTCAGTCATGCTGGCTGCAAACACAGCAGATGCAAAGTCTGAGCGCGCAGAGGGTGACCCTGCAGATCCCCACCAAAATCAGTGGAAATCTTGCTGTCAGAACCGGGGATGGGATTTCACTGAACTTACTCAAAAGACAAAGATACTAGTGACAAGGAGAATGGTGTGAACCTAAACCTTCTTTCATGTTTAAGATTGCAAATTTAGTCTTTCTCTAATCCTTTCTGAAGATTTCTTATCAAGCGTTTCTTTTCCCTGCCACTAAGCTGCTGCTGCTGGCGGCCAGGGGGACTGTCAGTCTGTCCCACACATTTGCCAGACCTCACATAGTTTCTCTGTCAAGAAGAAGGGAATAGTGATGGAGAGCAGCCTGATAAATATGTCACCCAGGATTCCTTCTGATGGGCGGATCATTGCCATCCAAACCAAGCCCAACTCACTGGCAGACAGACACTTCATCTTTGGGGTCTCCTGCAGCCTCAGTGAGCCAGGGTCAAATGTTTTCTCTCCCTGCTTCTTCTTTTTTTTTTTCTCCTCAGAAGACCAGAGTGAAGAAGCAAGAGGGGTCTGGTCCATCTTGAAATCTTAAAATGTTTCAAACAGGTTTTGGGGAGAGAGAAGATGCATGGCAGAACTGGTGCTCAAAGAGATACAGGATATTTAACATCGTCCAATTTTCTTTGCTCGCCAACTACAGTCATTTGCATTGGTTCAAAGGGAAGATAAAAAAAACTTCCATTATGTTGGAATTTTACACCATTATCATTATGATAAGTGACTATGAAGTACATACAGGATCCAGAAAATGAGGTTTTCTTTCTTAGGTAGAGTTAGTTTTACTTTAGCTTGACGCCACCTGGCATACTGCATTACTTTTAATAAGCCAGAAATCTGCTCCAAGGTTGTGGCTGAAGAATTAATAAGATAATGTTGCCATTTTAGGAAATCCCCTGAAAACCAAATGTAAAAAAGCCTAAAAGCCACCAGTCTGATTTTCAGGAATCCTTATTGCCCAGGGCTCCCACCAGTCAGTGAGACTGGAGGCAGCACAGCTTCTCCCAGATGTCAGCTCAACAGTGCTGAGGGGTTTTACTGGTGCAGATGGGAGGAAAGCCCGGCTCATACGATGAGGTGGAGTTTGCCCCAGAATTTCCCATTTCTTTATTACTCAGTTCTGCCACAGTGAGGCCTCTCTCTGGCTGCCTGCATTCCTGCCTCCCTGGCGATGGTGCACACAAACAAGCCTCTCCAGTATTTTTTGCCTAACCCTGATACTAGAAAAGCCATTTATCTGCTTCTCTCCAGCGGCAGCCACAGACCTGAACCTTCAGGGAATGGGGAGGGGAATATATTAAAAAACAAAGGAAGTCTGCAGGTGTAAAATGTTTGTCATGCTAACACCTGAACAAACATATCACCCTGTCCTTGCTTATCTCCTTCCCACTCACGGCCTTTATTGAGTCCAGCGTCCTGCTAACTGCAGACATATTAATCAGGCAGTTAGATTAGAACAAAGTCACTGCTTCTGTACTGTCTTATCTCAACCATATATATGTGTCATTATACAGATCAGGGCCAGGCCAAGCCAAGGGGTTTTTTTTAATACCTTTGTGATGACCAAGCTGCTCACTGCTTCCTGTTTACATCAATTCCCCATGCCTCAGAGGGAAAGCCAGCCTCCTCAGCGACTGCGGCAACGTTCTCTGTTGTCTCACCTATGTAATTATGTATATATAAATATATAGTATTTTTCACCTATTCCACTTTCATTTCATCATTGGCAGTCCTTTCCCCACAAACGTCCGTTTTCTCCTTCAAACACCAGATTGAAGAAGCAAGGTCTGGTTTTGACCCCATACCTTTTGCAGCCCATAGTTGCGTTAGTGGTGGGGTTTTGCTCGGGGCAAATATCTCAGGGATTTCTGCTGCTATGCGTTTGTTACTGCATTTCCCATCTTTTGCCAAAACTTCCCAGAGTTTTGCTATGAAGAGGTTGGCTGCTGCCAGCCAGAAGATGAAGCTTCAGAAGATGAAGCAGATGAAGCTGCCCCAGCTACATGGGAAGCCGTTTGCCCAGGGTGGCAGTAGGGCAGGGCAGTGGTGGAGGAGGGAAGGAGGGGAGAGGTGCCCTCACCACGGGACTGCAGTGTTAATGCCTCCTTTCTGCTTCTTCCCTCCCTTGATACCTCAGGCACAAGCCTGGTAGCTGTGACCTGAGTTCTGGTCTTTCTTCCAGGGTCTGGGCTTGTCCTCTATCCATTGGTTTTTGTCTACCCAGCCCACGGCCCTGGAAGCTGTGGCAGGGAGAATCTCCCTGCACAAACAGAGCATAAATCTGGTTTTACATGCACTTGAAAAACAGAATCTCTCCCTTTCCTTTCCTCTTTTTACATTTTTGATGACAGTAGATAAAGCTGTATGCAGATAAGAGCTTTGAGAGTGTCACCGTCTGCCTGGTGTGCTAAAAGCACACCTGGAGTGGGCATTCAAAACACAGGATGCTGCTGTCATAAAATGAGTTGCGGGCACTATTGGAGCAGCCTACTGCTGTGCTCTAGCTGGTTTCCTAGTCCCCAGCTATCCGAGTACCTCCGGAGAAGCTGCCCTGGTTTTCAGTCACCTCCTTTTTCTGGTCCTTGTTCCGTTTCTGGTTCATTAAAATTAGAGGTGGACTAAGGGTTTGTCCTGGGAACTGAATGTCCTCATCCTTTGGAGATCTCTGAGTCACAGCTGAATGCAGGTGCAAATGTCATGGCCGAGTAAAGGGGATGGGGTCACAAATCAATGCAGCAAGTGTCTTACTTTTTACAAACAGCCAAGAAAAGTACAGCAAAATCCTCACAGCTTAATGCATGGTTTAGTACTCATGTACAATATACATGGTTATAATATTCATAATCAAAATAAATATGTTTACCAGTTCTGTAAATCTCCATAAATCCTTCTTCCTCTTTTGCATGTAATATAATTCTCCAAAGGCTCAAAAATGTGCATGGTGAGTCTCTAATGCACATTTTATTTGCTGATTTCCAGTGGCTCCGTATAGACATTTTAACTTCAACAGAACATCTCAGCAGGAACTTTCTTATCAGGATTTCAGAGACTCGCAACCGTATTCAGAACATCCAGTAGAAAGATTCCTGAGTCTCTGGAGACATCCCCGCTTAAAACCATATTTGCTTTCCTGGCAGTTTCCTCTGAGAGCCTTTGAATGTGAGGAACAGTGCCATGAGTGTTAAGCTTTTCTCTCCCCATTGCTACAGCTCCAGCAGGCGTCGAGTCTCCTGCGCTTGCACTCGCCGTGCTGCCGGGGAATCTGGTGTGCTGGGAGAATGACGGAGAATATTATTATGACAAAAGGTTCCCTCCACCTTTTGTACCGGGAACCTCTTTTGCCCTAGGAAATGTCTGTGTTTCTGAAAATGGCTTAGCAGTAAGCTCGCTGCAAACGGGTCTCTTAAAGGAGCTCGCAGCGTCCTGGGCTGCCAGGGAGCCTGCGGAAACAGATGCATCATGTCTGGCAAATTCTGTGGTGCTAATTTCTACCACAACAGCAAATTTCTTTAAGTGGCTTGCTGGGATAAAATAGGATGAGAATTTAGCACCTAAGCTGTTAAATATAAAGGAAAGCTCTGTCCTGGCTGCAGATACCATGCGGGCTCCTTGCTCCTCGGCATCTCTTTCTCCTCCGTATGTGGAAGCCTGGTCACCCCTATCCGTTGTGAGTGTCAATACAGGCAGACCATGAAGGCTACAGGTGCACGCAGTATGTCACATTGTACATGGAGTAGATACCCCAAAAATGAGCAGAGAGCCAGAATGCACTCGGGAAATGCTAATGGCTCCATAAACTTTGAGAACATAACTTTGAGTGGCTGTAAGAGACAGGCCGGTCCCCAGAGTGATTTTGGTCATGTATTCGCTCCAATGCAATGTGTACAGTAGCTATTTTTGCTTGTTTGCATAATAAACCCCTCTCACAGCTTTTTGCCTTTTAAGTTCCCCCTTGGGTGACATTTATGAAGGGTGAGATTGTCACTGTCCCTGTGAAGTCTGAGAGAGGGTGATGCTGTCACTGCTACTCTAATGGCTGTGCACTGAAAGCAAGTTTTAATGCCTTCAGAGCAAAGGTCTCAAAGCTCTTTATAAACAGGACACCGTGTAGCCTCAGAGACACCAAGGCAGGCAAATCTTAGTTTTCTCTGCAGCTGAGGCAGGATGATACAGGGAAACCCTGCCCCAGTTTCAGGGAAGGAGTCAAGCACCAAGCACCCAGCTCTTGCAGGTGCCTGTGGAACAGAACTTGGGTTTCTGAACCCAAAACCCTCCATCACTCGAGTAGGAAATCCCTCCCTTCAGGTGGGTGTCGTCTTGCGCTGTCAACTCCACGATTTGCATGAAAAGATCTCATCCTGCTGTCAAAACAGCAAAGCCCTCACATTTTATACTCCACCACGAACTAGTAAATATGAAATATATTCAAAAGCAGAAGGCGTTCTGTTGCCCCCTTGCAGAAGCTGATCAATATCTTCTCTCTCAGCCAGCGCTGCTTCGGTTAGCAGCAGACAAGCCGTTGGGTTCAGGCTTCCTGGGCTGACTTTATTTTTAGCTGGGAGTGGCATTTTTTCCTCTGGAAGCTTTCCCTGCCTCACATCGCGCAATGAAAGCTGCTTGCTGGCACGACGCTTTCTCCTCCTCGCTACTATTTTCCCTCTGCTGACTTTGTAGCCTTCAAAACATCAGTTTGCTTTATTAAATTATCACGCTGCCCGCAGTGAGAGAGAAAAATGACTTGGTGCACAGCTTGCGGCCCAGCATCGTGTCGGGCACCTGCCTGCGAAGGGGGGGACAGGCAGGGCAGGGGCTGCATGGGGGCTGCCACTGCAGTTTTGCAAGGCATTGAAGCCCACCATCACCTGGGACCCCCCTCTGTTCCTGGCCAGACATCTCCTAGTTCAGGTCAGCTGAGGAGAGGCAAAGGTGTTTCTTTGTTGAATTCACGGGGGGCGTGGGGGGAGAAAAATAAATAAAAAGTTTTGCTGCTCGTCTGTCTGAGGATTTTGAGGTGCGGCATGGTGGGCTCTGGTGAGAACTCAGGTGGGTCCTGAGGAAGGCAGCATGAGGATGTGCTGGGAGAGACCCCCCCCAGCGACTACCACGTGGCTGGGATTTCAGCCAAAGTCCTCTGTGGGAGATGGAACAGACCCCAGAGCCTGAGCTGATGGAGACAGGAGAGAACAACGGCATTGTCTTATGTGGTTTGCTCTCCATGCTGAGACCATGTGCGTTTTCCAGCAGGGCTCGTGCTGTTTTCCGTCACTCCTCGGCTAGAAAGTTTGCCACAAGCTCCACCTCTTGCAGTGAGTCACGGTTCGAAATGTACGCTTCTGTGAAAGAAAGAAAAAAATAGGGAAAACCAATAAGTCATGAGGGCTATGAAGGAATCTTTAACAATGTGGGGGACTGTGCACCATTTCAACATCAAATAAATCCTTAGAGAGCCCTGAAAACCTGTAAGAGGTGGATGAACTCCCCTCCATTTCTGAAACCTAGTGACAGCTTATATCTCTATGGCGAAATGATTTGTGCACTGACCCATAGGTTCTAACATGCATGTCCTTCAATGCCAAAACTCCTCCCTGCCCTCAGGAGCTGTACCTCCAAATGTTCCCCGCGTAGCCGCTGAAATGTCCAGCGTCCACCTCCGTGATACAATTATGCGCAGTAAATATTAGCGCTGAATACCCAGGCGCTGGGCGGATTTAATGCAGTTCGTGCCTCTTCTGCAGTCCAAGCATGTTTCCTGAGAGCAACGATAACATCCTGAGCCGGCAGGTAATAGCAGGCTTCGTACTGAAGAGATGCACAGACGATCCTTTCCCCCTCCCTCCAAACCCTTCCAAATTAGATGCGCGAAACCGGCGGCTGCTGCTGCCTTCCGGAGGAGCGTGATGCAAGAGCGAGGGTCTCGGCAAGCGGAGTATAAATCGTCTGTGATATTCCAGCCTGTTTGAACTTTGCGCTCTCCTTCCCTCGCTAGATAACATTATCCAAACCCCAGCACTAAAGACCTGCAAGGTTGCAATGCAAAACAATAGGGAAATAATTCTGCACGTCCCTGGCAGCCTCTTCTGCTAGGGAGAGCTCCAGCCGGGGTCTGTGAATGCATGAGCCTCTCTGCACGTGTGTTTTCTTCAAATCTGCATAGTTGTGGCCAGATACACCTCTAGGTCCATGCTGTTTCCTGCACCTACTAGAGTGCATTTGCGCACATTGGGGGGTTTCTTTATTCTTTATTGGGGTTTTTTTTCTGCTTACGTTAAATAAACACTCATGAACCCGAGCTTCCTTTTCAGCTCCGTTCTTCCTAGAGGAGCCTTTACTCCTGTTGTTTCTCTCTAAGTCTCATAATCCTTCAGTATTTAGGGCAGTAAGAACTGCCTTCTCTGGCACATGGGATGAATCAATGTAAAGGTTCTTCGTCTCCGCGGTGGGGGCAAGATACCCACCCACACTGGTGAAATGGCAGTCACCAAACATGTGAGACATGATGGATTTGGCTATGGTTGTTTTTTAGCATCTGTGACAACAAACGTTGCAAGTCAATAAACTCTCCGGCTTGGGTATTTGACTCAGGCAGCACCATTCGAGTGGAAAATGTGGTTTTCACCAGCTCACAGTTAATTTCCCCTTGTCCTTGTGTCATTGATGCTCTTGTCACTTCCCGTGTCACTGATATTCCCAGAGTACCCTGAGAAATACATGACATGGTGCAAGCACGTACTCCTGCTTGCTTACAGCCAGCCGTGCTGATGAGCCAGACCACGGGTGGTACAAAACATCCAGCCTGCTGCTCTTTGCTCCAGAGGGGAGAAAAGAAGTCCTGCTGTACACCACCTGCCCCCCCCCCCAAAAAAATTAAAATGATATTAATTTATTTAACAGCACACCCCGTTAGGAGTAAATTAATGCTCTTAGAGGGCTCCACGATGGAGTAGAAACGCCTCATTAACATTGGATATATCAACCCGGGAGCAGGAGCAAAGTCAGCGAGAGCAGTGACTGGCAGTACAATGAGCCCACCAGACCCCATGCAGGGACGTTTCCTGCGGTTGCTCAGCCTGCTTTCAGATACGGCCCGCTCTCCAAAGACACCATCTGTGCAGGTTTCCAGCGCCTGGGTCGTACCTCTGTAGCACAGCCCTGGCTGGATTCCCTGGGATTTTCAGGGCTTTTTGACCAGGGGAAGCAGCTGTGGGCAGGCTGAGTACAAGCCAGACCCCAGCTGACCTTGAAGCTGCCTCCCACAAGTTATAAATACTGCTTTCTTCTGGGTATGTTGCCTGTTAAGAAGCAGCATTTTCTTGGTCTCCAGCTCTTCTGGGCTCCAGAATTAACTGCTGGGAAACCTGCAATACTGTGCTATGAGCCATCCTGGCAAAGAGGACTGACCCGCTTCAAGTGTTTTTTTGTCCCAGCACATAGCTGTGGTGGTTCACCCATCTCAGCACTGCTGCTTAATGGCGCCTTTTCCAAAGAAGAGTAGGAGCTGTTGGAGGTGGATGAAAGTCACCAAGTGGGGGTGGCTCCTGTTAGCACCATGGTGGGGACAAACCCATGGAGGGAGCAGAGATGATAGATGTCCCAAGGACAGTCCTTGCTCCCTTCCTGCACCTCCTGGGTAGTGGGGAGCAGAGTGCTTCTATGTCCTGCCCTGGGGTTGTCCACAAAAGATGCCTTCACCCAGCATTCTCAGGAATGCTGAGATGGTGGCAATGGAGGACATAGTGAGATATTGGCAGCTGTTTTTAAAAGCCCTTTCCTTCCAACACCTGGAGAAGTAATTCCCACAAGTCATATTTCTTTCTCAGGCTCAACCCAAAATTGCACACTTCAGTTTCCTCTACTCTAGGGTCTCCAAGTTGATTAGTTGCTCCGTGCTAAATGAAGCATCTGGGACCTTTTCACTCTGTTTCTCTCTACAAAACTGGATTCTTCAGGAGGAAGAATTGGTGGGAATCTCCTTCAAGATGGGTAAATTGTCATACATTCGCACTCAGTTGCTCCTGCTCTCAGACAGGGCACAGAAACATGGCTTGCTCAAGGATCAGCACACGTGTTTGGGATATCTGGCCCACAGCAGTGATGAATTAACATACAAGCCGTGATGGTTCATGTGGGTGCTCACAGAGCCTGGACACCACTAGTGTCAGCAGGGCTTTCCCACTGGGGTGTTGGGTCTGCTCTGCCCAGAACCTGGCCAGTCGTGTTTTCTGCCGTAGGTGAGCTCTTCCTGGGCAGTGTCACTGCACTTGGCCATGGTCCTCCCTGTGTAAAGCCTTGTAGCAACGCCTCTGAGGGGGAATCGCTATTCCCTGCAAGAAGATTGGCCCCATATGAATATGTAACAGGTTACATTTCCTTCTTGAATCTGATATGCCTATCATAACTAAACTTCTGTTGTATATAAATGGGAAAGTTTCAGTGGAAAATAGCATTGCTCGTGTCTAACATCCTTCTGTAATTAACAAAGATTGTTTTCTGCAATGTATATGCACCTAATTACCATTCTGCATGATCATTAAGATGTACTCAGAATTAGCAGGAGACTTGCTACTTATTCATCCAGAGAGACCTAGGGAGGGAAAGCAGGGCAGAGGAAAGTGCCTGGAAGGCCAGCATCGTGCTCTGAACGTGTTCCCACCCTCAAATGAGGTACCGCATCCTGCTTTGCCCTGCCAAGGCAGATACAGCCGTGCAGGATCTCAGGGCTCACGTTTTGAACCAAGATATGCATGACCAGGTCAGCAATGAGTGCAAGGGCGCTCGGTGCTTTTTGCCAAGGTGTTTACGTACCTCTCACGCTGTTTTCTCTGGGGCTCAGCATGATACCCATCAGCTCCTACATTCCTCACGAAGACGGGAAGTTTCCATTATCAGGCACCCAACAAGCCAGGCACAGTCTGTTTCTTCCCCTGCTGAACTGACTGCTGTCTGCCTGTCTCGCAGACTACTTCTTATTAATTCAGCTCTGGCAGGCAACCGAGCGCTTCCAGCTATGGCTGAGGCACTCAGCCGAGGAAAGGGGATGCATCGTGTTAACCGTTGCCGCATCTGACCCCCGTCTGGTTTTAATACGGCGAGGGGGGGAACGAGAAGGTGACTGCTGCGTTCAGAAATGTGGGAAGCGTTTGCAGTGAGGAGTGAAACTGTGCCAAGACAATACCGGGGAATGGCTTTATTTCCAGCAGCTTGCATTGGGTCACAGCACAAATCCGTAAGGTTAGGCTTTTCCAGGTACGCCGCATTGGAGTGTTGCAAACGCTGACCGACGTAGCACCACAGCCCCAGAAGAAGGAGAGATTTTAAGGCCAGTAGCAGCAGGTCTGCCCAAAACCAGCGCTTCAATCCCAGTGCCACGGAGCAGCCGGGACCTCGCTCCTGCCTCGTTCATGGCTTTTTAACCAGACCTCTGCTGCGCGTCGGGAATGATGACCCATGCAGCTTAAAGCTGAAGAACACATTCATTCAGATTCCCATCAAGCAAGCCTATCCACTTTTGCAGAAGCTTAATTATGGTAGGCACCGCGTTTGCTGGAGGGAGAGAGCGAGCCCCTCCTGCCACTGCCCCTGCGAAGGTCTGCGTGCCAGTCCCCGTCCCACCCCTTCCTGCAGCCCCACTCTTCACTTTATTGGTGATTGAAGTGCGTATTTTTTTCTTTGTCTTTTTTCCCTGCATTTGTTCCTGTGAGAGGACAAAGTAAAGGTTCAGCACTTTCACTCGTGTGCTGGCCAGAAACATCAATCTCCCAGTCTCTCTTTCAAACTATGTCCTCCTACCACTGGGGTTCCAGAGCGTGGCCAAGGAAGGCTGGCTGCAGGTGTGGCCAGAACATCTGCAACGTGATGATTTGGGTTTCTTTTCATTTTTTTTGGCAAAGTTGTGATGTGCCCTGGCCCAGCCTTTTCTCATGGGTTACTTTGACTCAAAAAACAATGTTTCTGGCAAGACGCGCTTGCACACTAAAGTTTCATTTCTGCATACAGTACACCCACAGCGCAACTTCCAGGTTGTACAACCTTGGAAGTCATCAGGAACAAGAACAGCCATTTAAGGCTCTGCCCGGATGGGCAGGGGTGAAACCAGGTCAAGGAAGGAGATGCCTGGGTCATGCTCATTAGTTTGGAAACTTTGTAGGACAGATGAGAATATAAGTCTAAGAGCAAACGGGGAAAGTGGATTTGCTGACAAGTAAAGATTAGATGCCATAGTTATTTTCCAAAGTAAAAGAGACAAGCGAATAACGGAGGCTTGTTCCAAAGCACTTGAAGTCCAGGAGAGCCTTTCCTGTAGTCTCAGGTGGTGTTGGAGCAGGTCCCCAGTACCGTCCAAGGACAAGCTGATCTCAGTTACTGCTCCATTTGTTTCTTTCAATCTTTATTTCCACTCAGGAGGTGCTGAGGACTGTCTGCTGATAACCAGCTCACAGATTACATCTCACATCGTACTTGTGAGCTGCAGTGAGCGACTCGTGAGGGTCTGCAGCCACCTCCACCCTCGCGAATGCCGCTGCAAAACCCATGGGGAGCTGCTGGGAGAGGCGTTCGCTCTCCCTCTCTCCTTCCCTCCTCCTCTTCAGAAGCACACAGACTGGAATCCCACCCTCGGTGATTCAGATCAACAGACGGCCCTGTTATTTCTCTGACTGAGAACTCTTAACATTTCCTGCCGACAGCTATTTTGGGAATATTAAGCCCGAATGTTTTGGTGGAAAGTGAATTCAAAGGGCCACAAGGGCAGGGGAATGAGTGAATGAACCCAAGCAACTCAACAACACTACAAATTTTGTAACGCTTTTTTTAAACACAGAGGGAGCTTTGATACTGCACATGGCGACAAAGACTTTTGTCATGTAGGCTGCTTGGAGTTAATATGAAAGCGTCTCCATTGTGCCGGCGCTCGGTCGCAGGAAGCAAAGCTTGTAGTGGAGCGTGAGATAAAAATATTTTTCAGGCTCATCACTTTTTGACATCTCCACTCCAACACTTCCTCCCCAAAGCGGTGTGTACAGACAGCTCCGTCGCGGCTGCTACTTCTGATCTTCAGCCTCACCCACCCTTGGAGCACATGTGCTGATGCAGACTACAGGAGGAGGTGGGAGAGCTTGCGGTGACAGCCTGAAATCAATGGGGACGGCTCATCTGTTTAAGGTGTGCAAGAGCCGGCCTTCAGTCAGCAGTCATTATCTTTCACGCTGAAGCACACGGGAGCCGAATCTGTCTGTGAAATTACATTATTCCACAACAGTGGGAAAAATCGACGTCCTACGGTCATGATTATGCAGGTGTTGGGCCACGCTGGAGACCACTACGTGGTTTTGTTTTGATTTTAAAGAAGCAACTGGGCATTCAAGTCATTCAATGAGATAAAAATCCTTATTTTCAGCAGAGGTAGTGCATGCACTGGATTAGGATCTGTGGGCCTAATTTCAAAAGCGTTATTTCTTTTGGAAAAAAGGCTTTTACATTTTTCTTTTTGCTACCTTCTGCCTTAAGATCGCAAAGCAGAGCAAGATTTGAACAAATTACAGCTAACCAGGAACATGTAATATTTATTCACAGCAAATGCTTTTCCTAGAAGAGTTCTTTGGAGCGCATTTGCAATATATTGAATAAAAAATTGCATTTTAGAAGAAGATTCAGCCTTTCTAGGTCTGCACAGTGAAGAACCCTCCCTGCTAAATATTTCCCTGTAGCTGCAACAAGCCTTGGTGTGGTCCTGGTGCTATATGCGTGCACTGTCTTATTGTCTTGAGATTGGGTAGACGGCATGGTTCAAATGGGAATGTTTGTCCACACCACATTTCTATGCAGTGTGTAGTACAGTTACCGGGAATATAAAGAAGGGAAGCAGGACACATGGGGTTTGCTGCTACCAAACGGTGTAATGTCTATACTATATATATTTGGTACACCACGGATATCCCAAGCTCTCCTTCAGCCTCCAGGCACATATTTGCACACACCATATAGTTGATGGCGTCTATCCGTACCGTACATAGTGTGGTTTGGGTAGGGAAGCCAGGGACTTACAGCATCCTGGCCTGTATCAGGAACAGCGTGGTGAGTAGGACTCGGGAGGTGATTGTCCCCCTGTCCTGGGCACTGGTGAGGCCCCGCCTCGAGGGCTGTGTCCAGTTTTGGGTCCCTTCCCACAAAAAAGACATTGAGGGGCTGGAGCGTGTCCAGAGAAGGGCAACGAAGCTGGTGAGGGGTCTGGAGAACAAGTCTTATGAGGAGAGGCTGAGGGAGCTGGGGGTGTTCAGCCTGGAGAAAAGGAGGCTGAGGGGAGACCTTCTCGCTCTCTACAACTCCCTGAAAGGAGGGTGCAGAGAGGCGGGGGTTGGTCTCTTCTCCCAAGTCCCAGGCGACAGGACAAGAGGAAACGGCCGCAAGTTGTGCCAGGGGAGGTTCAGATTGGATATTAGGAACAATGCTTACATGGAAAGGGTTATTGCACGTTGGAATGGGCTGCCCAGGGCAGTGGTTGAGGCACCATCCCTGGAGGTATTTAAAAGACAGGTTGACATAGTGCTTAGTGACATGGTTTAGTGATGGTTTTTATCAGAATTAGGTTAATGGTTAGACTAGATGATCTTAAATGTCCCTTCCAACCTGGACAATTCTATGATTCTATGACTGATTTTCAGGTGGACACACCATGGCTTGGTGACGTGCCTGGAGAGACTGGAGTCCTGGTGCATGTCCTTTGGGAGTGATATGGAAAGCCCAGCACCGTAGGATACCATCTCAGGTGCGCTTGGGGAATAGTCTGCAACTCAAGTGTAAAATGAACTAGAGACTGGGCATAAATTTGGTGAAGTAGTTTCTGGGAATTTGGCAATGGATTAAGCTTTCCGTGCCCATAATGCCTAGCCCTGCATGGTGCTGGCTGAGCAATGCTTTCCCTATAAAACTCAACCCTGCTTTGTTTCATGTCTGCTTGTATTTTCTAGCCCCACGTCAGTTTTCTAAGGGGACCTGGCAGAGGGCAGAGGTGAGAAAGGGAACTTTTCTAGTGAACCAGTGCCTAATTTCATATTGAAATCATCTGGTTTCAGCAAAAGAGGATGATTTTAAGTGATTGACAACATCATGGTTTCTCCTGAATTGGGCATTGAATTTTGGAGATCTTTGGATTGTGTAGCTGGAAAAAAAAGAAAAGGTTCACGAGACCCTCCTGGACCTGAAGTTGCTATGTGCAGTGCTACCCAGCAGAGTGGAGTGAGTAGAAAAAGAGAAAAAAATGTATGTAATAATTTGAATTTGAAAGTGAATTTTGATTTGATTGAGTTCAGCTGTCCTTCTGTGTTTGACTCCTACATTTATTTGTATTTTCAAGCTCTACAAGCATGAGGGCTTGCCGAGTGAATTTTAAACAGAGATGCTCATGTACTGACCATTAGTGAATTCTGAATAGTTTATTTTCTTGTAGAATTTACACTGTTCTGCTTTGTTACCTAACTCCCCTTACCAGGGAATAGAAAGGGAAATAGATGGGTATGGCACATATTGCATATTATAATTTATAATGGACTGCTCTACAGAGAGGAAGTTATTTGCTGACATTACTACTGAACATAAATAATGAATAAGTTAGAGAATGTTGCAATCTGTTTATAGACAATTCTCAGACAAAGGTGAAATTAATGAAAAAAATATTAGTTGCAAATGATTTGCTCAGCTCTAGTTCTTACTCCTGTGGCTCTGAGGGACCTTGACTACTCATGAGCTGATAACCTTCAATTCCAGCATGGCAGGCTGTGAACTCCTCTGCACGACTTACAGAATCAGAAGAACTGTAATTAAAAGTAGTTACGAATATTCATGCCCTTCTTCATCCGTTAAATAGGTGAAGCTTTTTTGTGCCTCTTGACCCTCAGTACAACACGGGTGGGGTGAACACAATGCTGAATTTTATGGCTAATGTAAATCGGCGTTCATTGCCACCTCGGGTAAAGGAGACTTAGATCAATGATCACCCAGCCAGCATGTAGGAAGGAGGTTGCAATCTCATGTATATCTCATCCTTGCTGACGTGTTTGTTTGTGTGAAGAGGCTGCTGTTAGCCTAATCTCTTTTGGGAAAAGTCTTCTGGAGAAAGGACATATAGATGAGAGCTTTATTCTCAGCTGTGTCAGGCTTAAAAATCAGCTATGTTGTCCAGACACTTTAAGACTTAAAGCAGTAGTGTAGGTGCTTATCTTCCTGTGATTTCTCTTCATTATGTTTGCGGCACCTAATTATCATGCGGGTATGAATTTTGAAGTGGCCCATGCCCTCTCCCTGCCGATTCCTATTTCAATAAAATAAAGATTACATTCTCTGCTGATCTCACAGGGATGCTGTGAGGGACCATTATATGGCTTTTTGTCTTAGAAGAGAAGATATAAAAGTTCATAATGTCTTATTAGAGATGCAGATCAGTCTGGAGTGTCCACAAAGGCTTTTCAAGACATTTTAATGAAGTGTTTTGAACCAGTGAGGGCCATCCTGCCCTCAACCCCAGACTCAGGGTGTTCATGCAAGAGCAACTGGTTTGTCTTTGAGGCAGTTCCTGTGTCCTGGGTTTTTGTCAGCTGTTTTGGAGCAGTTTGGGGAGAATGAGTAGTCCCTGAGCAGGGTGGTCAAGACACCATTTGTCTCTTGCACACTTGTCTTATGCACAAGAAATCCCCAGAACCGGCTTTCCGAGAGCCTGTGAAA